>NC_073243.2:99319642-99934107 GCF_029281585.2 Gorilla gorilla gorilla | reverse complement strand
AAGATTACGTACCTTTGGTCTTTGCATTCTAAACCAATTTGGGCTTTTTTCCCCCCACTTTTTACTGCATGGTATAAATGCACTAACTTTCACACTGTGATGAAAGTCAGTAACTTCAAGATGCTTTTTAACTAATGAGTTAGGTCTACCAAACAAGAAACAATAAAGTAAAAAGGAGATTTTCCTAGTGATTGCACTGCTTAGAGAAAGCTTAATATACAATGCAAACCTGTAGGCTTAAGTCTTACACTTCCTCAGAGAAACTTTTGGAGATTCATTTAGCTCAGATTACTGTCACCCTCCACTGTACTGCTGCATCAATTTATTTAAATGGTAACATTTTATTCATTGTAACTTGCCCTCTGTCTGATACATATGATGTGATTTGCTCTCACTTGAAATTGCTAAGGTTCCAGAAGGCCAGAATTATTATCTCTTTCACTTTTATATTTTTCTTAATACTTATCAGAGTGACTCTCAACAAATGTTTGTTGAATTAAAAAATACATGGAAGTTGGATAGGCAGGAGTGGTACTGATTTCAATGGAGGAGGAAAGATTAATGTGTTTGGGCACCTATTGTGTGTCAAGCACTGGGCAAAGCACTTTTCAATCCTCTGTAGTCATAATCACTTAAGACAGATAGTCTAATCATTAGCATATTTAAAATTGAGTAAACGGATGGTCTGCACAATTAAGAAGATTTGCTGTAGGTTATAGGTGACAAAGTCAGGAAGTGGTCCAGTTTTATTTGTCATCAAAACACCTGCTGCTTTCTGCTCCCAAGTAATGTCCTCCATCTGAGGTATCCTTTAATAACAGACAATAACTCACAGCCTAAGTGGGCACATCACATTTGTGATTCTGGTTAGAAATGTAAGAATCTTACTTAAACTGTTTTCACACAATTCTGGGCTTGACACTTCAGGTGGTTTGGCTCTGTGTCCTCACCCGAATTTCATGTTGAACTGTAATCCCAAGTGTTGGGGGAGGGACCTGGTGGGAGGTGATTGGCTCATGGGCCCGGATTTCCTCCTTGCTGTTCTCATGACAGTGAGTCAATTTTGACGTGATCTGTTTGTTCAAAAGTGTGTAGCACTTCCCTCTTTGTGCTCTCCTGCTACCATGTCAAGATGTGCCTGCTTCCCCTTCACCTTCTGCCATGATTCTAAGTTTCCTGAGGCTTTCCGGCCATGCTTCCTGTACAATCTATGGAACTGTGAGTCAATCAAACCTCTTTTCTGTATAAGTTACCCAGTCTTAGTTAGTCCTTATAGCAGTGTGAGAACGGACTAATACAATACACATTTCCACTTGTACTTTTTGAAATTTTTTTGGAGTTTCACAACAGCAAATCATTCTGCAGTCCAACAGCAAATCATTCTGCTTTTAAGAAATAAATTTCCCTCCATACATTTACCAAAGTCCAGTTCTGGCTCTTAATTTTGTTAGGTAAATGAATGAGATGTCTTGAGTGCCTTGGGCACAGTCTTCAAAAATGACTTGCATTAACCACTTATCTTGTTTTGTTGCCCAGGCTGATCTTGATCTCCTGGACCCAAGTGGTCCACCTGCCTCTGCCTCCCAAAGTGCTGGGATGCCACGTCATAACCAACAATGCCTGGCCAAATTTTTCTTTACAGTGAAAGATACAATTTCCCGACAGAGTCAGCATACCTAAGTGGTCCAAATGCACCAGAAAATCTTGAGAAATCAGTGAATTAGAAGGAACCTTGATTAAAGCAATAATTTAGAATGGCTTCCTGTGTATTCCTTCACAGTCATTTTTAAGTACTTCCTGTGAGCCAGGCAACTTGCTTAGACATTGAGATACAAAGCTCAGTGATGCTGACTGCTTCAGGCAGTTCACATTCTAGTAAAGCTGCAGTTATTTAAACAACTTTTTATAACACAATGATAAAAACCCAAAGAAACCCAAAGAAGAGCAGAAGAATTATAGACTATCCGATGATGTGAGGCTTTGCTTGCTTAAAACATTCACCTCTCCAAACCACATGGAAAATATTTCCTCATCAATGCCCTTCAAGTATCATATTACTATGTTTCTATTAACTTTTGCAATCAGAGGTGTTTTTTGGCATGTGCCAGGTGATCAATAAATGTGTTCACCAGGCTTGCTAAAGATGACAAATGGGCTTGGAGGAGGTTGGTAGATTTGAAGAAAGCAGCTTAATTTGAATAAGAACAAATGGAGAGTGAGATGTAACTAAGGAAAACAGAGACAATTCTAGCTTTACTGAGCTTTATCAATGAATTTCTTATACAATGCAACCTACTAAATATCTACAAAATACTTTGCAAAGCCTTTGCATTTGTTAGTGCTTCCAAGAAGTTCTAAACCAAAAAATGCAATGATAGTAATGCCTACAATTGCAAATATAAAATAGTTTCCCTAGTGAACTTGTGCTATTGTCATGGTAATAAAGGTTAAGTACTCACTTAATGAGTGGAAGCAATTCGAAAAACTTTCATTTTATTTTAATGGGGAATCCAAAAATAAATGATAGTCAAACGTAAAGACATTTTCAAGTTCTCTCTAGTGACAACATAAGAAAGATAGGTGATATATAGGATTTCATCTCTAGAAGCTGGCATAAAAATAGGTGAGAAATAAAGTAAAACCTTTGGATTAAAGATTCTCAAGACTATGTTTTCTTTCTTTCTTTTTTTTAAATTCAAGTCATTTAATATACCTTCTTGTATATTGCAAACCCTCAAGGGGAAAGATACAGTTTGTGAAAACAAAAACGAATAAATAAAAAAGAAAGAAGGAAGAAAAAAAGAGAGAAAGAAGGAAAACAATTTGAGAATAGTTTGGAGAGGCATCATGATGAAGCCAGTCCTCAACTGAGTCTTGAGAGGGCTCAAGACTCAAGCTGACATCTTAAATTTCAAAATAACAGATTATTGACTTTGGGAATACCATGCTGCCCCTCTTGAGATTTTTGAGAAACACAGCAATATTTCTTTTGCTGTTTGAATGGCACCATTCTTTATGTGTACATCTGTGCCTCTCATTGCAGGATATTTACTAGGCCTGGAACTTCTACAAACTCCAAACTCCATGACCTGAAATACTAAGTAACAATGGCAACTGCCCCCCATCACCACAATTTCATTAACAAGCAAAAATATTGCCCCCTCACCTCCCACCCCTCATTCACATATGCTTAGGAGCCTGGCCTTTCTCCTGATTGAAACTATTTACATATAGAAAGGGATTGGATGGAAAGAAAAAGACTGATTTCCATCTCAATTAAGGTTTTCCTGTGGTTGTTAGGTTATTTTTGTTTTGTTTTGTTTTTATATTCACGAAACAAAACTCAATTCTGGTTAATTGAGGAAAAACATAGTCAAAAGGTATTTAGCAGAAGAACCAGGGAAGTCACCTGAAAATTGAAGGATGGTTAGAAATCAATGACTTCCTAGAGTTTTGGGACCTTTCTTACTATTTTTGCTGCTGCCTTATAGGATGATTTGTACCCAACACAGTGGATATCCGAGTATCTTTTATCAGATTTCAAATCTCCAGCAAGGAATGTGTTGGTGCAGTTTGGATCATGATGCTTACATAGGAGTCTCTCAGATGGAGCCAAGGAGTGAGCCCAGGATGGGCCACTGGGTAAGTACTGCTGTGTAAATTGCCTTATGCAACTAGGCATATTCTATTAAGCCTTGACAATATTTTGAATTGTTTGACTTAGGTTTAAAAATCAGAATGTGCTGTGAAAACAGTTGAACATCAGTTTGAAATGTAATACTCAAGCCGTATTGAGACTTTATTTCCTCATCTCTACAAATGACTAAAGCCAAGAGGTGTTGCCCTTTAGATGGGGTATTCACTCCCTGAATGTCACATAATGAATGTCAGTCTTTTAAGTCACCAAGCTGGCCCTTGCCAATTGAGTCTGTGAGTCCCACATATGTTAGTGAGGTGGTTCTTAGAAGTGTTATTCTCCTGGGATGGACCAAGGAGTACACGAAGAGAAATTCATTTTAAACTTCATATTCAGAGCAATACCAATTTAAAAAGTAAAAAATATGTGCAGATATGATGCATAAAATGTGTAGCTTTAATTTTTTCCTTGTTACTATTATTTTCCCAGACAGAAGAAAAAATCTAACAATTTCTTCTCAACGTAGAAGTGAAAGAAAAATATGTCAATTTTCAAGAAATAGCCATGTGCTATTTATAATTCCTTTTAAAAAGCAAGTGAGTTCCTGGAACGTGCTGACTCTCCTGTTTTTGGAAACTTCTCTCCTGCTCATTAGCTATTTCACATAAAGTAACAGGACAGTTCCAGAGGTACCTATTAATTCAACAGAGAACTGATTGAATTTTCAACTTCACCTTTCTGTGATATCCCATGAATATTTATTCCTCATAAAAATGTCTTCACTTCTGTATTTCACTTTTGGCTTTTGTTTTTTGGCAAAAATACTGTTTTTCCCCTTTTAGCTACATTTTAACTTGCTATTTGTTCCAATCAGCAAAGTATACTTTTTTTGTTCTTTTTTTCTATTTTTTAAATCAAGTTCAAAATAGTTGATAAAGACAAGTCTTTTGAGAAAGAAAACAATTTGTTTTGGGGATTTTTATTTCCAAATAAAATAGAATTTCTATTTCCAAGTGAAGTAGAAACTCTTGAAAATTTACCCCTCAGTTAAAAACAATGGGGGTGATAATATTTCTAGCTCTATCTATAATAACTAGATTTTTAAAAGGTTTTTAAAAGATAGAATGGCTGCATTGATTTTCATGGTGAAGAAAAATTACAATTAGGAATAAAAAAGGGAAATAAAGCTAACATCTAAACTTAGTATGTGTTTCTGAAAATCAGAGTACGCTCAACATAAGAGAGATTTCTTATAGTGAATGCTTAGTCATAGCAGTCAGTCATAGTAGTTATTCATATACCTGGACACAGTTTTCAAATTGCAACAATATGCTGAACTTATGAAGTGTAGTTTAAGCCATACAGTTAGAAATATGGACGAAATAATAAAACAACTATAGTCATATGGTTAATTTGTGGAAATGAAATAATGGACAGTATGATTAGAATCTTTGTTTTCTTTGATATGCTGTATTGATAACAGAATTAATTGCATCCATCAAGTTACTTTGCCCATTTCTAACTAATATTAATAATTTATATCATATCGAACAGTTATTTCTTAGGGTAGTCTTAAATAGCTTAGTCAGCAAGAAAATACGTCCATTGGCCGGGTGCAGTGGCTCACGCCTGTAATCCCAGCACTTTGGGAGGCCGAGGCGGGTGGATCACGAGGTCAGGAGATCGAGACCATCCTGGCTAACATGGTGAAACCCCGTCTCTACTAAAAATACAAAAATATTAGCCGGGCGTGGTGGCGGGTGCCTGTAGTCCCAGCTACTCGGGAGGCTGAGGCAGGAGAATGGCGTGAACCCGGGAGGCGGAGCTTGCAGTGAGCAGAGATCGCGCCACTGCACTCCAGGCTGGGTGACAGAGTGAGACTCCGTCTCAAAAAAAAAAAAAAAAAAAAAAAAGAAAATACGTCCATCACACCAGGACCTGACACAGTGTTGAACTTGATTTCTGTTTGCTAACAATTACTTTTCTATAAAATCTTGCAATGAGTCTCAATTAATCCTTCACCTGCTGAAATGATATAAATACAGTTTAGTAATCAGCATAACAGTGAGTTTTCTGTTTGTATTAGTTAATGATTGCTATATAACACATCACTACAAATTTAGCAACTTCAAATTATTTACATTTTTGGATCAAAGTCCAGACAAAAAGCTGGGCACAGTGGCAGATGCTTGTCATTCAAGCTACTCAGGACCTGAGGCAAGAGGGTCACATGAGCTCAGGAGTTTAGGGCTGCAGTTCAGTATGATCATGTCTGTGAATAGCCACTGTACTCCAGCCTGGGCAATAAAACAAGACCCTCATCTCCTTAAAAATAAAAAAAAAACTAAAAAAAGGCCAGGCCTGGCTTAGATTGGCCCACTTTTTAAAGTCTCTCATGAGGCTGTAGTCAAGGTATCAACCTGGGTTGAGGTATCATCTGAACACTCAGTTGGGGCAGGATCCAATTCCAAGTTCTCATGGTTGTATGTAAAATTGATTTCTTCTTGGGCTATTGGAATGAGGGCTACAGTTTCTAGCTGTCTGTTGTTCTCAGGCCACCTCAGTTATTTGCCTCATTGCCATTCCCAAAATAAAAACTCACTATGGAGGTACAATTTTATGTAACATCTTCATGGAAATGACATCTCATACCTTTGCCATATTCTGTTGATTAGGAGTAAGTTGTAGATCCCACCCAAAGTCAAGGAAAGATAATATATAAAATATGAATAAAGAGGTGGGGACCATTGGGGCCTGTCTTTGAGTTTATTTGCCACGCTGTTCTACATACTAAATGCTCTAGTCTTTTTTAGTTTCTACTGCACCATTCCAGATAAAAGATTAAAGCAGAGGTATTGCAAAAAGTATGTTTTCATATGTTATTAAAATTTAAACCAAATAAATAGAATAGTGCACTAGATAAAATTTGCTATTGTATTTTACCTTATGATTTATTTTAGTAATACTTCATTTGAACTACATGATATATGGAGAAGTGTGAGACTGGTAATTGTATCTCAAAGGCTATAAGAAGCAAAACTTACATGTAAACTTCTTTGTGACTATGCCCATAGTATCTGTGAGAAAAAATTTACAAGAGATTTTCCAATTTAGGCACAGACTTATACATATTGGAATGGATAATTTTGATCAAAGAAGAAGGCTTCATTTTGATCAATGAAGGCTGCCCAACCTCCAGATTCAATGGGCATCTTCAGATAACTTGGGAATGTCGTCACAATGTAAGATAAACTTGAATGCCATATGGCATATTCTAAATATGTCTGGAGTGATATATTTAGAAATATATGTGCATTAAAAGAGGCACTTCTGATTCCCAAGGGGAATAGCTGTATTGTGAAGATTAAATTAAGTATCATCATTTGAGGGACAAATCAGCTACAGTTAAAGGAAGCAAATTAGAGAATTTTCTACCCAATGAACAACTTTCCTTAGTTGTCATGCTATTTGGTATTAACACAGTGATATCAGCTGTAATCAAAAACAATAAGTCCTGCCTAGATAAATCAATCTTTCTAGAAAACATGTAATCTTGTTTTATATATTTTTACATTAGATACAGCATAAACCAAAAATCTCCCTATTTATGAAATTTCCTTTTTAAATAATGAGCTCTGCTAACCAACTGGTATCCACTTTTGGAGGCACTTCCAACAGAAATACCTCCTTATGTGAATTGGAATTTAAACATTACAGTCCACTTATTTCTTGATTCCTTTATTTGTAGTCACCTGAACTTATATAACTTACCCTATTCATAGGTTTATATTTTTGAGGCTTATTTATACAATTTTAAGCCCATGTTAAAGGTAAATGGGTGACTTAAAAGCAAATTTTCCCAGCCTTTTATCAAGGTTTATTGTCATTGTATCCAGTGTTGCTTATTGTCATTTAATCCATTGTGTTCAATTGTCATCATATCTATTATATAGAGAAATTGCTAGGAAATTGAAATGCTGATACAATTCAATATAGTACCAGTAATTCAATTTTTGAATGTACCTTAGGACATTCCACTGCATCAACTTTGGACTTTTTTGAGTACCTTTCTATCAATAAGTTTTTTACCCTTAGTAAGAATTATTAATATAGTTTTTTATCCTTAGTAAAAATTATTAATTAATATATTAACATTAAGAATTGTTATTATAATTCAATATAGTTAAACTATATTGAATATATCAGCTATATATTGAATTGTACTATATATTGAATTGTATATCAGCTAAGAGTGAATTGATACTATATTGAATTGTATCAGCATTTATACAATTTATGTAAAGAAGCTATTTATAGCTCTTAGAGTGGTAATATGTGATTTAAACTACACACATTCACCCTTCTATATAAAATACAGAATGAGAAATTTCTGGAGGATGAGATGATTATAAACACATATCTAATTTTCTTTTCTTATTGTACTGCAGTGATTTTCATACCCAGCTTTAGGAATCTATATGGTAAGAGTATAATAATAATGACTGGTGCAAAGAAATGGTGAAAATGTTGGCATAAAGAGATATATTAAAAAACAAAAATTGGTAATTAATCATTTTAATTCAACATAATGAAAAAACAAACTGAAGTCAATTTATATTATCCCAAACCTATTGTTACTCAGTTGCTTTGAAAGTAATAATTAGAAAACAACCAGGGGAAAATTCAGTATTTTATATGCAACTGAAGAAAACTTTAAACCCATTTGAAATAAGTGACTAGACTTCATTGGTTTGTATGTTTCCAATAAGTGCATTATAGTATTTGGTATTTACTGAAATACAATTACTTAAGAAGCAGGTCCAATCCAAGTACAAGAAAGCTAAACATTTACTTCAGAAGTTTTGCTTTATAAAATTTAAAGTTTAAAATACAAAATTCTGATTAACAAATCACAATAAAAAAGTTATTTCTATTGGTAATAAATTTTAAGTTAAAAAAGTGTTCTTATGTAAAAGATAGAGTGACTATTAAGAAAATTTAGCCAACTTCTATAAAAATATAAAAAGTATAGATTGGTTCATTTGCTATTCAAAAGAGAGGCCACAAAACAGTATACATATTTTCAATCATATTTGTGCAATTTAATACAGTTGGTCAACATGTTGAATTAGTTGGCACATCTTTTGCTAAGGTCATTATTTTCAAGTTGTGCCTTATGTCCAACTTTGAAGCCTGTGCTTTATTTCTCCATATGAATACATTTGCATTAATCTAAAACTTCTTCATCTTAAAGCTCCAACAGAAGTTATTTATTTTCCTTTAGGCCTTATCCTTCTTGTTTAAAATGCTTACTCTGCTCAATGTTACTGTCAGACATTTTGCCATTGAAATATGTGCTGCCTTGCTCTGAAATGTGTTTTCATAGGTTCATGCAGGAAACTTCTAGGGCTATAGGAAATACAATGTCATCTTTGGTTCATTGATTCTGGCCCCGTAAGACTTTGTCATATGAACGTCATTACATACATGATTATTATTACACTTCTGCTAAGTGAAATTGTAACTCTGGCATTTGCCTTACCGGAAGTAGAGACTTTGAGTAGGCAAGTACCATTCAAAGGCTTCCACGGACTTGACCTATGTCACTTCTTGGCCCACATATGACCATTTTCAATCAGAAACTCTTCACTGTTAAGTAAGAGTATATTTTTACGATGAAATGTAAAGATAATACTTCAAGATTATTGAATATTCATTTTGGGGGTTACATTAGCTCGGCAAATTCTTTTTGGAAGTGAATTTTGAAAACAGAAAGCTTGAGAGAGAGAGAACATTGCAATACATATATGGGATACAGTACTAGATATCACTAGATATCACCAAAGTTTAAGAACAGGTCTGAAAAGGGGGAGATGAGCATGCAAAATACGTATTTTAAATGCAAACTCATCAACTTTTAAATGCTTAATATTCTTCCACTTAAAAATATTATATCACTTAGTAGCATAGAGTGATAGATGATTACATATCCACTCTCTGTGTAATTTGTATACTTCCTTTCTAAATAGGGTTCAATCCTTTCAATTTACTTGATCCTGAGCAAATTTGAGGGTTGATAATGGGTATAGATTAATCCAAATGCCCATGATTTTTGAAGCTATGTAAGTTACTTAGTCTATGTATTAGTAGTTGTCAAGAGGACATTTAGATGCCTAGTGGTAGATGATAGTCCACAAAATTGGTTTTCTTATCTAGTGAGTTTTAAACAGCAACTTTTGCTAGGGTATCTTTGTTATTTTGGAGAAGGAAAATAATTTCATTCAGGATAGTAAAGTTGTGGCTTTAAATGGCAATCCAAATTACCAGATGACTTTTAATTGAATCCAAAATTAAGTCAGAAGTAGGAGAGTCATGGGTATTTGAATAATATTTCATATCAGTGATTATTAATTTATTCCTCAAACTTGGAAAGTAAGACTTCTTAATTTTGGATTTTATAGCTTACTTGCCTTCTCACAAAATCACTGACCTAAACATGATGTGAAAATTTTAAAAACAAGTATTGATGAACTACGAAATTCACAATGTTTTTGCTATGTGATGATTTACTTTCTACAAAAACTGGCCTGTGTTTTATAATTTTATAAAACCAACATTCATTGTTATTTTGACTTTAAACTTTGGTCTATACAGGAACTGAAAAACTGTAAAAAGATATTCACATTTTTTAATACTAAGAACCTATACCCCAGAGAAGAGGGCTTTCACTTCCACTCATAACTAAGTGCAATTTAAGCAGAATGTATGCTTTTAATTTAACACACTTCAAACTTTGCAACTTAAATATCTGACTAAAATTTGTCTGATAAATACAAAGTAATACTTTTGTAGTATCATACTTGAGGTGGCTTACCCTGTGTGATAGGAATGATTTCCCTGTCCTCAACATACAGTAATTCAGGGTCCTGATCCATATTTAATAAGACATTATTAATACAAGAGTTTACTCTTTATAATGCAGTTTTTATGTTTAAGATTTGAGTCCTACAATCTAGATTACATGCAAACAAATTGTAGAATACATGTATTTGCTTTTCCAGACTTATTTGTGTAGTTTCAAAATGTCAGATACATCTAGTTTACTGTGATTCAGTGAACTATTCTCATAGGCTGAACAATGCAGTTAAAGAAAAATGCAGATAAAACACTGCCACTTAACACATCACTATACTGGTTAAAGTTTGAAACATTAATCAAAGCACACTAAACACTTAATTTGGAATGTGTGGAAGGACAAAAAGATCTCTGAAAATTGACTGAAGGACAAAGAGTCTAGCACCGGAGACCTATAATCATGATGGCTTGCGCTGCAAGATGCTGATCATTGCCATAGCAACAGACTGTGTTTTGTTACATCATGGAAATCAGGAAAATGTGAGTTATGAGTGCAACATCCCACCGAGGGGACAAATTCAAAGCTACTATTATGAGAAAGGGTAATATAAGATGTAGTCATAGGTAAAGATGAGCATTTTGAAAAGGGTAATTACAAAAGCACACGAAGATAGATGAGCAGCTCATGAAAATTCGAGTCTACTTTTGTAAGTGAGGCTTTTATTTGTAACCATTCTTAATCACTGTTACCACTGGCTTATTTTCTTCTTCCTTTTGTGAAATAAGACACAAGAGCAAACAGCTTTGAAAAGAAAATTCAATTTTTTTACTTGTTTTAAATCCTAGGAGACTCTATTTTCTACTGTTATCAATTCAAAGAGAAATATAAAAGATTTTTAACTTTCATGTATTGTAAATATTGCACTCATCAAATATTCAACTGTACTTATACTGTGGGGTTATAGATGTCACATATGAAAGGTACATGTTCCAAGCATATGTACATGTATTCCATTATTATGAAGCATGTTAGACTCAAATGTGTTGATACGTTACTAAGTGCAGTGTTGATTTGTATAGGAAACCCACGTTGAAAAAATAAAACCTTAGGATATTCAGAATTGCATTTCTAATACTGGTGGTATAATGTCAAAGTGGACTGATGTTGCCACAGATAGCAATAATAAAATCTAAACATAATACAATAAGCAGATGCCTGAAGGCACTGGGGAATGAAGAGAAGCAGGCAGGTATGGAACACAAATTCTGATGGAAGCTGTATGGTGTATTCCCCCTGTAGTTTCAGTTTGAGGGACAGGAGCAATGAACACACATAGAGTTGGGATGGAGGTAGCAGGGGAAAGAGCACAGTTTGCCTGGCCTCAGGAGCCACAGTTAGAAGTCAGGGAAATTCAGCCTAATTGAAAATAGGGTGGGATACCTATAACAACATCTTGTATTACATCTTGCATTTTTTTTCTGTAAAGGCCAGAGAAAAGATCTTAGATATCTGTCTGGCCAAGTCTAGGGCTGATCCTTGAATCATGCATGAGTGGAACAGAATGAGAGAAACTCAGAGATAAAAGATCTGAATGGAACCAGGAGCTACTCTCCAAGAAACATTTTGCGTTTTGTAGTTATTCAAATTAATTGCCTGCTAAAACAAAAGAAACATTTCTTACAGAAAATAACAGATTTCAGAATTTCCAGTTGTTAATATTCATGATGTCTAAGATGCTGCCAATAGATAAGTTTCAAAAAATGGTAAAATCATGGGCTTCATAGAGATGAAAGTGAACACAAATGATTTTACTTATTCATTTATTCTATTAGTTAGATATTATATCTAGTTCAAAAACATATCAGGAATCTTGAAATAAATGTTCAAATGGAGGCAAAACAGATTTTTTCCCCCACAGCAGAGAGTGAAGTCAATTGAAATTTTACCAGACAGGGGAGAATTCACAGGTTTATAGATCACTTATGCTTTGCAGAGTTATGAAATAGCTCAAAGATGATGAAAGGTTAAAATCAGAAAACTTATGAAAACTGGTTGTATTAGGCTACTCTCACATTGCTATAAAGATATACCTGACTGGGTAATTTATGAAGAAAAGAGGCTTAATTAGCTCATGATTCTGCAGGCTGTATGGGAAACATGGTGCTGGCATCTGCTCAGCTTCTGGGGAGGCCTCGGGAAACTTACAATTACTGCAGAAGGTGAAGTGGGGGCAGGCACATCACATGACCAGAGCAGGAGCAAGAGAGAGACAGCAGGGAGGTGCTACACACTTTTAAATGACCAGATCTTATGAGAACTCAATCACTATTGTGAAGACAGTACCGAGGGGGATGGTGCTGAACCATTTATGAGGAATTTGCTCCCATGATCCAATCACTTCCCACCAGGTCCCACCAGGTCCCACCTCCAACATTGGGGATTACAATTCAGCATGAGATTTGGGTGATGACACACATCCAAACTGTAGCAGTGGTTTAGCCAGTTTGGAAAGAAGTTTGCAAGGTTGTTTTTTGGAGACAGAGCCACCTAGGCTGGAGTTCAGTGGCATAGTCTCGGCTCACTGCAACGTCTGCCTCCTGGGTTCAAGTGATTCTCCTACCTCAGTCCCAGTAGCTAGGACTACAGGCACCCGCAACCACATCAGGCTAATTTTTGTATTTTTAGTAGACACAGGGTTTCACAATGTTGGCCAGGCTGGTCTCAAACTCATGACCTCATGATCCACCTGCCTTGGCCTTCCAAAGTGCTGGGATTACAGGGGTGAGCCACCACGCCTGGCCACAATTTTCTTTTATAAATTTAAATATATACTTACTTTATGACCTATGCATTTCATTCTGAGGTATTTATCCAAGAGAAATGAAAACACATGTTTACACAAAGACAGGCATATGAATGACCATATAAGTTTTATTTATCGTAGCCCCAAACTGGAGAGTACCCAAGTGTCCATTAACCAGTGAATAAATAAACCCTTCTGCATTCATACAGTGAAATGAAACTCAGTAATAGAAAGAATGAGCAATGGAAACATCAAACAGCACAGATGAATCTCAAAATTATTTCACTAAATGAAACAATCTAGACACAGAAGACTAGATACTGTATAATACTATTTATCTCAAATTCTATAAGAATCAAAATTTGAGTTACTATAAACAGATTGGTGTTGCCAAGAATTGGGAATGGGGGAGTATTCATTGCAAAGAAGCATGAGATGTAAATGCTCTATATTTTATTGTGGTAGTGAATTCACAACCATATATACTTGACAAAATTCAACAAAGAGCACTGCTATGGTTTAAATGTGCCCCTCCAATATTCATGTTAAAACTTAATCCCTACTGTGGTAGTATTGAGGTAGGGCCTTTGGGGAAGTGATGAAGTCATGAGGATTCTGGCCTCATGAATGGAATTAATGACTTTAAAAGATGCTTCAGAGAGCAGTTTGGCCCATCCATCTCATCGGCAGTGTGAGGACACAATGTTTGGACCCTTATCCTTTGTAGAACTCAGCAACAAGCCACCATCTTGGAAGCAGAGAGCGAGTCCTCACTCAACACTGAATCTGATAGCACCTTGATCCAGGTCTTCCCTGGTCTGCAGAACTGTGAGAAATGTATCTCCATTATTTATAAATTACCCAGTCTGTAGTATTTTGTTCTTGCAGTAAGAATGAACTAAACAGAAATTAGTAGTGAGAAGTGGAATGCTGCTGTAACAAAATGCCTACAAATGTGGAAGCGGCTTGTCGTGGTGAATACTGAGTGTCAACTTGATTGGATTGATAATATTTCAATACAACTAGATTTTTAAAAATACTTGCATTTTTACATGTATACATATGTAACTAACCTGCACAATGTGCACATGTACCCTAGAACTTAAAGTACAATAAAAAAAAAGACACAGATTCTGCTCTTAGATCACAATCTAGTTGTGTGACTCTGGGAAGGTTCCTTAATCTCTCTGAGGCTTCAATCCTTCCACGACATAGTAGGAATATTATTATCAATCTCATTGGATTGTTATGAGAATTAAATGGGAATATGTATGTAAAGATAGTGCTGTATCCGATATCAAGTTAATGCTTAATAAATGTTTTCTCTCTGCACTTGTCTATTCTCAGTGCAACAGAGGAACTTTAAGTAGCAAGTATCAAAAAAAAAAAAAAACAAAAAAACTTGCATTTTTAGGTGGTTGATGTTGAAACAATATACAATTTAATTTTAACTTTAAATACACATAAATTGATGTACTGCATTTATGGAAATTATAGAGAAGATGAATTTGTACTGATTATAAATGAGATGATCTATAACTTATTACAAAATTGTTATTTAGTACATAAAAGCAGTTTTAATGTTCATCCCATCATTTCAGTAATGTTTGTCTGAAACTAAACATTCTGCATAAATTAGCAAGAAAACTACAAAGTTGTACTTGTATGTTGTATAGGGAGCATTTTAATTCTACTAAATTCAGCCAGAAATTATTGAAACAAAAGTGTTATCTGAAGACTCATTCATTTTAATCATTGAAACATACTGAAATTCATTTAATTGCTGTCTTGTATTTTACTTAAAATGAATAAAGTAATGCAGGAAACATTTTAGCAGCACATCGTCCAGTTTTCACACAATTGTCTTGAGAAAATAACTATCATAATTGAGCAAACCTAATAAAAATAGGCAGGGTTTATTGTCAGAAAAAGTCTAAGTTTGAATCCCGAATTTATTCCCATGTGATGTAAGAAGATTTACCTTAATGTATTAAATCCTAGTTACAACAGTTAAAAAGGGGGCTGCAAGGAATGCAGACGGCATTGTGAAGCCGGGAAAGACAGGTACCAGAATGTCCCTTGGAGCCTGCAAAAGAAACCAACCCTTTGGACATCTTGACTCTGGTACAGTGAGATAGTTTAAAATTTCTGATCTCCAGTCCTCCAGACTTACTGGCATATTATTTTTCAATTGCTTCTGTAACAAATACCACAAATATTGATGTAAAACAGCACAGATTTATTATCTGAGAGTCTAGAGGCCAGAAATTTAAAATCAGTTGCAATTTACAGCAGGTAGGTGTCCATAGGGCTGGTTTCTCCTGGAGGCTTCAGGAAAGAATCTAGTACCTGTTTATCCAGCTTCATGAGGCCACCTGCACTTCTTGGTGCCCTTGTTTCCACCTTCAAAGCCAGCAGTACAGCATAGTCAAATTTCTTTCTCTCTCATTCTGAATTTCCTGCTTCTCTCTTATCAGAAACATTGTGATTACACTGGGCCCAGTGGGATAATCCAGAATAATCTCTCCATTCCCAAATCCTCAATTTAATCAGATTTGCAAATTTTGTTTTGCCACGTAAGGTAGCATATTTCCGTGTCTGGGAATTAGGACAGGAACATTTTGGAGGTGCAGTCTCAGCCTACCAACCACCCTGAATTGTGCTATCAGTTGAGCTTTCTGTGGTGACTACCAAAGACAAGGGCCTTGACCTCATGAACTTCACAGTAGGGCAGGAATTTTAATAAATCCTAGCAAGGTGATGTAGGACAATAAATAATGTATGGCAAGTGGTAGACAGAAAACCCTTACCTAGTTAGTAATATTTAAAGAAAGAAAATGAGAAATGCAATGCTTTGTATAGTCCACATTAAAAAGTAATACTAATTTAAAAATGGAAAGTAATTAAAAATGTTTCTGTAAAACTTATATGGAGAGATGAGAACAATAGCAGAGAATGCCATTCCAGTAGTAATTTTTATAATTTTTTCTGGTTAAGATTAAAGCAGGAACGTGTTTATGTACAATAAAATTAAGGAAATATATGTAGCAGATTGTTTTGAGTACTTTTTATTGGCAGAATCTATTATTTACCCAAACATTGGTATGTAAAAGATAGATCTACAATTTGGAGGATAAGCCCATGAGCCTGAGAGAGCCTACTCAAAATGGTTGGGAACCAGGACTCAGCATGAGTTGGGCCACAGTATAAGCTTTCTGGGGTACTGCTCTTTTAAGAGCAAAGTAGTTTGTGATGTTCTGGGTGAAGAACATGGAAGAAAATGTTAAGGCCCAATGAAACATCAATTAGCTGACAAATACATGTAATCAGGGGTGTCATGGTGACGGTGCTAACAAGAGGAAAACAAGAGTCTCCAGGAGTGCCACTGCCGTATTCAACATTTCGGTTAAGTCATGATTTGAACAGCTTTGCTGTTAACATTGAACAAAGTGATTTTCTTTACCAGAGATTTTTTTTGACAGAAATCTGTGTTTTCAGCCAATTTATTCAAATATATAGAGATAATTGCACCTGTACTTTTTAAGATATCTTGTGATTTCTTAAGAGTAAACTCCAAAAAAAATTTATTGCATTGAAGGGTCATCGTTTTAATGAGCTTTCAAATTATTCTGACACTTTTTTTCTTTTTAACAAATTAAGAATTTTACAAGTATCTTGGAAAATTTGATGATACATACATTTTATTCTGCTTTCCAGTTGGTTTTTGTGTGTTATGAAGCCTGGAGAAATTGTCCTAAGATATTTAGTAGCCCTAGAAAGAATTTGAGTTTTTTTTTTTATCTACAACTTATTATATTGAAAATTTCAGACATATAGAAACATTTAAGTGAATAGCTTGTGTCCATGAATGCTTTACCTACCACAGTTATTTATATTTTGTCGTATTTATTTAACCTTTTGAGATATTATTTAAGATAATCTTCTGAGGTATTTTGAGATAATCATATTTTTCTTTGGCAAACCATTGGAGAAAAAGTAAGTTGTAGACATAATGACATTTCACCTCTAAATACTTTAGCAATAATTTTCTAAGAACTAGGATATTCTCTCTGATGTAGCCATAATACAGTTATCACATTCAAGGAATTTAATGTTAATAACATATTCATGTTTGTTCAACTTTCTTTCTTTTTTTTTTTTTTTTTTGAGACAGAGTCTCGCTCAGTCACCCAGGCTGGAGTGCAGTGGCCGGATCTCCGCTTACTGCAAGCTCCACCTCCTGGGTTCACGCCATTCTCCTGCCTCAGCCTCCCAAGTAGCTGGGACTACAGGCGCCCGCCACCACACCCGGCTAATTTTTTTTGTATTTTTTTAGTAGAGACGGGGTTTCACCGTGTTAGCAAGGATAGTCTCGATCTCCTGACCTCGTGATCTGCTGTCCTCGGCCTCCCAAAGTGCTGGGATTACAGGCGTAAGCCACCGCGCCCAGCCTGTTCAACTTTCTAATAAAATATTTTATAGTATTTTTGATACTGAATTCACTTAAAGAGTAAACGCTATCGTTAATTTTTACATGTATTTAACTTTCTTTAATTTAGAATAATTATCTAGGCTTATTTTGTTCATTGCGTTGATAATTTGGAAGTACCGAGGTCACTCGCTGCACAAGTGGATTTTTCTCTCCTCATTATTCAATTCATACAGTGTGAGTTTGTGCCATCATTAGCGATGTTAAGTTGGATCCCTTGGTTTTCTTCATTGTTAAAAGTGTCATTTTCTCTTTGTAATGACTAAGTCATCTATAGGATGATATTTTGAGATTGTGATTACCTTGTTTGCCAACAACATTTTTACTCAATGGTTTAGTATCCATTGCTGATTCTTCCCTCATTAATCATTACTTGGATATTTGGCATTTATCATCCTGCATCTTTCTGAAAAAAGAAAGAGAGCTTTACTGTTTCTCTTTTTTATAGTTTTTATTATAATTATGGATTCATGAATTTTTAAAAAAATGCATTGTAACCCACACTGTCATGATTTCTTTAGATCCTGGAATTTTCTCATATTTTGTGAGTGGGGACCCCTGTACAGTGGTTCTTGTGTTTTCTGAAATGCCTGCATCAGTTTTTGAGTGCTTTCTTTTTTCCCAGCAAAACAGAATCTTTCAGATGCATCAGTGATTGTTACTGCCTTACATCTGGAACCTGTTATTTCTCCAAGGAACCCTTCTTGCTTTTATTGGGGAATGATATTACAGCCCAACATCTAGGCACTAGGTGTGCTCACTTGTACTGGGATATCAATGCCTCTACGTCATTTCAGTCAACTGAGCTAGAAAAAAATACTAAAAATTGTTAAGTTCACACTGATACCGTCTCGGTCAATTTAACAACACAGGATTATTTCTCTCCTTCTCTTTTCAACATTTATATGATATTTCTCCCACAATAATCTCTCTACTTCCCCAAATGACAGTATGTTCATTAGTCAACATTATAATATAAACAATACATACAAAATCGTTTGAATTTAGTAAACTAATGTTACTAAAACAATTTTAAATTTAGTTCGAGTTTTTTTTTTTACAATTATGTTTCTAACTGATATCATTTTGTAAGATCACTGTGTAAAAATTAATTTTTTTCTTTGTTGTTCTCTTTTCAATTTTATGTACAATTAGATTTTTATTTTTATGGTTATATTTAATTGTATTCCTCCTATTCTTAATTTAATTTTGTTTTATGAATATGTAAAACAACAAAATCAAAATCAAAACCATAGTAAAACATATCCTTATAAAGGTTTTACTTCACTTTTTAGAATTAGATTGTGAATCTATTTCGGGTCACTTCATTATGATGTAAAGTAAGGATTAAAATTCACCTATTATCAATTAGCTATCCTTTTGTTCAAGTACCATTTATTGAAAAATCCAAGTTTTTTGATTGATTGCAAACTATTCATATACATGTTCATGTGACATTTTTCTGAATTGGTCCATATCTATATACTACTAGTACAAACATGCTTAGTTTATTTTAACAGATGAGTAAAACCAATGTAAATTTATTGACATAACTGATATCTTTAATCTGAAACTAGTCTTTGTCTCTATATAGATTTAAATACATATGTATAAATGTACAAATATTCTCCTTTGATTTCTCCATATTATACTTTAAAAAATATTTCTATATTGTTTTGGTATTCAGAAATGTTTCATGTTTTTTATTCTAATGCTTACCTTTATATTAAGACCTTATATAATACTGTAAGTCCCAGTTATTATTAACTAGTTTTCTACTCTATGGATTTCTGTTTTATCAGATATTCTTTGACACAAACCTATTAGCTACGGTGTAGTCAGTGAGGTTATCTTACTATACAATTTTTCTAAATTTTCTGCTCATATCTTGTATTTCTTTTCAGCTTGAGCATACAATATTTGTTATTATTCCACTTTATCTCCACTTTGTTTTAATCTTATATCTGCTATAAATACATGAATTGCTTACTGTTAGTCTTTTTGCTAAAATTTTCCCCACTAACATTGGGGTGTCAAAGTTTGTTCTCTAGGAAATTTTTTTAAAAAAATGGTTTCAGAATATGGCATTTATGGAGTTACTGCATATATAAAACTCATTGGCTAAGACCTTGGTGCTTGAAGTACAGCTTTGTCTAATACATAGTTCTTGGCTTACCCTTTTCATGTTTTAATTTCTTGCAAATCTGCCTCATTTCATTCTTGCAAAAAGTCTGATACCAAGTTGATTTTTATTTTCTCCTCCTCTAATTTCATTTTTCTTGGTGGGGTGATAAATGACTTAGCATCTTTTTCCTGGTGGACCTGACAGTTTTTGTTTGCTTGTTTGTTGTTAGCTTTAAAGTCTGATCATTTTATTAGGGTAGGCTATATCACTGAGATGACCATTTAAGATTAATTTCCCTAGATATACTAAGAACGCATTCTATATGGAGGTTCAAGTCTTAATTTATTTGCATAAAGCTTTCTTAGACAGTTTTAAATATATGTCCTATTCCATTATTTTGTTTTTAATGGACTCTATGCATATTACATAGCGTATATTCTTATCTTGCATATCGATCAATAAATCTTTTCACTTCTTTGTTTCACATTTTTTTAACCTCGTTATTTCCTTCTTATTGTCTCAACTGTTGACTTTCTTCACTGACCCCCATAATTTCGTCATTATTTCTAAGATTATTTGGAGTTATTTAAAATTTCTTAATTTATTATAGACAGTTGTTAATTTATATCACCTTATTTCTTCTATTATCAGTTTTTGACACCGTAACGCAAGGCGTTCTATAGTATGCAAATTATTTGAGGAGTTTTTTTGTTACGATTTTCTTCTGCTTCATGCGGAAGACTTTTACCAGCTGAAATGTTATTTATCATTTTCTGTTTTTTCTCGCAATGCATTTGTACGAATGATTTTCATCAATAAAAGTGATATGCGGTTATGGTGAGGATTTGGGTTAGTTTATTTCCAAGGTTATGCCTGAACAACAAACTCTGAAGTAGTTTCACCTGCAGAATATTTATTAAGGGGCACTCAAGATTAACATCTGGCAAGTAGTGAAAGAAAGCTGTAGTGGGTGGCAGAGAGAGAAAGAGATACGTAATTCAGGCTCAAGGACAGCTTTGGCTGTCCCCATGGGGAAATTTGGAGCTAGAATGGCCTTTCAGAGTTGCCCGAAGTTGAAGGAAATGGCCAGGTCTTTATACTCTTGCTTCAAAATGTCTTGGATGGGAGCCACTGGGAAAGAAGTGTGACCTTTCATGAGGAATCTCTCTGCCTCTGGACACTCCCGAGAAGCTGACACTTGAATCCATCTGCCAATAACATTGATATAGCCAAGTATAATTTTATTGAACTGATTATGCTCACTGGAGAAGGGTGAAGTGTTTTAGTATGTCTATGGCTCAGCATTCTTTATTGTTTTTCATAAGATATTCGACTTTGTCCATCTGCCTTTTTTTCCATTTACCACCACGTCTCCAAAGAGCAACTCACGTTACAACTTACATTCATCCCCTGAAGCACTTCTTCCTCCTATGAACTCATGAATTTCAAGTTTCTTTCTTTGAATTCCCCCAGAAGCTAGTTATTTTGGCTTGGATTCTCCAGAAAATATATATATGCACACACCCGCGAGCACGCCCGCATACACGTATTCCCAAGGAAATTGGCAAGGAAGTTTAGAAAGCAGGACGGGAATAAAAAGGAAGCCAAGCAAACTTGTGATAACTGGCAAAGTCCCATGATACTCAGAAACGTCCTGATCATCAGCGGCAGGGCTGGGCTGGCACACTCCACAGTCTTCAATTCTTGGTGAAGGGCCACCTGTAGTTCTGTGTGCCCGCAAGCAAAGAGGGATCCAGAAGTCTGAGAGACAGTCTCTGGCAAAGCATCTATAAAGATGTTGGCTGTTGGATGGAGTGAGATAGGGGTAGGAGCACATAAAAATGCCATCAGAAGGAAGCTAAGAGGATCTGGGAGGAGTGCTGCCATTATCCAATGACATTATTCACTAAGCTCAGCCAAGTCTGAGAACTGTTCTCAGATTTTCTGTACTCATTCTGGGATTTTCAATGTTTTGGGGTGACTGTGTTTTTTCTCTCGAAGGTGTCTCTCCCTTTTTGTGTTTTCTACAAAGTGCCTCTTAGTCCATTTTCTGTTGCTTGTAACAGAATACCAAAAACAGGGCAATTTATAAAGAAAAGAAGTTTATTTCTTACAGTTATGGAAGCAGAGAAATACAAGAGTGAGAGGAAGCATCTGGTGAGAGCATTCTTGCTGGGGAAAACTGTCTTCAGAGTCCTGGAGCAGCACAGGTCATCCCATGGCCAGGGGTCTGAGCATCTCATGTGTCAGCTCAGGTCTCCCTTCGTCTTCTTATAAAGCCACTAGTTTCACTCCAATAATAACCCATTAATTCACTAACCCATTAATCCATGAATGGATTAATCTATTCATGAGGGCAGAGCCCTCATGACCCAATCACCTCTTAAAGGCCCCACCTCTCAATGCTGCTATATTGGGGATTGAATTTCAACATGAATTTTGGAAGGGACATTCAAACCATGCCAGGTTTGAATGAACTCCTACAACGGCTCTGCTGGATTAGTGTGTTTGATCCTTATTTACACATTATTAGAAGTTTGGAATCCTCTCTGGCTCTTAGCTGTGGTATTTACCTTGATTAAATATGCCTTTTTGTTTTGCTTTGTTTTGTTAGGTGAGTGAATTTATAAAAGATAATCCGTATAAGTGTTTGGAGTTTGAAAGGAAAGACGTGGATTTAGGCTATTATCAGTATTTTAGAAGATTTGGGGAATTGTTTTCTTAGTGTCTTCATATAATAGTTATTATTTCTTACATAAATTTACTGCTTTATGTAATATGCAAACATTTAAAATTCATTTTCTTCAATACACATGAGCAAATTTTTATATTTTTATTAATCCTACATTTTTGAAATGAGGAACTTGTGGATCAATAAGCTTAAATTATTTGCTCTAGGAAGTATGAGTGAAACTCAATAATTCAGGATTTATTACCTAAGGGGTTATAGTAATCTACCACTGAGTTAAAACATATGTAGGCAAACTCATATGTCATGAATCTAGAAGTTTAGCATTCTTATTAATGGCTCTAGTTTAAGCAAACATGTGAAAATCTCCAGTTAGTTTGAAACAGACATCAATAAATTCATCAATTCAAGCATTTATTGAATTTTTTATTAATTATAGTTTTTTTATATTTCTAAATTTCTCAAGGATTTTTCTAGCCTTACATACTTCCAAAGTTTTACTAAAAATACTGCTATATATTTAGCTTAATTTTGAAACATCTTTGGAGTTCTAGTTACGTCATTTCTTCCTACATGGTCCTTGGATTTACCCTTGTAAGAATACCTTAGGGCCAAGTGTGGTAGCTCATGCCTTTTAATCTCAGCACTTTGTAAGGTAGAGGTGGGAGAATCACTTGAGGCCAGAAGTTCAGGACTAGTCTGGGCAACATAGTGAGACCCCATCTCTACAAAAAAAAAAAAAATTAGCTGGGTGTGGTCACGCACACCTGTGGTCTCTCGGGCGGCTGAGGCAGGAGGATCACTTGAGCCTGGGTGGTCAAGGCTGCAGTGAGCTGTGATCATGCGACTGCACTCCCACCTGAGCAATAGAGAAAGGCCCTGTCTTGAATATATATTAGTTTCATGAAGTATTTATAAGATTATTTCGCTTAAATAGAATCCATTATGTAACCAGTCTTTGAAATTGTTAGCATTAATAATCAAACTCGATGTTATTATATATTTGTATCATATGTTCTTATGATTTTTCCAGTAACCAAAAGATTTTAGTCCTCCCAATAAATCCATTATTGTAATGCAGCCAACATTTTTCTTATTGTAGACAAAAATTGGACTCAGCTTTAAATATAATCTTAGCTCTATTGAAGTTGGCAGATCCTCTGCTGGTTTCTAAAATTTAAAGGCCACGTTTTGGGGGGGTTAAATTTTCTGCTATAGATTTCAATAGGGTGGGTTTTATAAAAATGTAGGACAAAGCAATAATTATCTTGTTATATTCATTTTCCCTTTCCATTGAGTCTTCTCTCAGGTATTATAATTCCTACCACAGTTTTCTGGGATTGCTTCATTTCACAGATCCTTGATGAATCCCTGCTAAACTGTCAGGTGCTAACCACCAATAAAGACTTAAGTTATGCTCTCTCCGAAGTATGTGCAAAATAGGCAAATCCTAATGACTGAAAATTTTGAAAGCTCAAAGACCTAAATCATCATTATGAAGACTCCACGCTAGTAAAACTTTTCTTATGAAATGATGAATGCAAAAGGAGTGTTTTATTGTACCATTGTACTATCAAAAGTGTGAATATCTGAAGAGCAGAGACACTGAGTTACATTTTTGCATAAACCTGGGACTAATACAAGCCAGACTGGGTTGTTGAATAATTTATTGGATAAATAACTTCATTAATACATCCAGATTCTTTATTGAATGAGCCCTCTCTTCCAATATTTCACGGGAAACTGATTTTTCTTCTGTTTTAATCAGTTTCAATATTATTAATGAGATCTAAAATCTGCCAATATTTCAAGTGGAGTTAAACATAAATTAATAGTAATGACTCCATTTTCATTTTATTCATTTATTAATGATCCTTTCAATCACATTTTTGAAAGGATTTTTTCTCTAATACCATATGGCTTAAACATCTGCAATTAACCATTTTATTATATCAAATGCACAGTGTGAAGTGAATATACTAACCAAATCTAAATGCAACTATTCAGGGGGGAAATGTATTATTTACAAATGTTTTAAGCAAATTTCCTAGAATATTATGCAAAGTATTCTGTTCAATTCAAAAACCTTCAGTTCTCTTTGACTTTTTCAATATGTACTGACATTTTCAAGATTCTAGAAATATGGTTTAGTTTTCCATCTCAAATCTCCATATATCTGAAAGAAAATTAATTTTATTTGTTGGGCATACATATAGCTGTTTCAACAAATATATTTTCATTTATTTAAGAAAATTAAATTCAATGGAATAATCTTAAATTATTTAATTTTTAATCTTCTGGATTGATTTCAATTTCATCCATTATTTATTCCTAAGTCTTGGTCCTTCTGCTTCTGTGGCAATAACATTAAAATTCTTTAAAATATTAAATAGCAATCTAAGCTATTATGAGGAATTCAGCATATTGCATAAGAGACAGTTCCTAGAATTAGATCATTCTGCCATCAACAATCATCTCCAGGTGAACAATGGGATAAATCAAGTGACAGAGATCCAAAGCTTATGCTGTAAGTCTATTGTTCTTGAACATCTGATGTCTGTGTACATTCGAATCACCTGGAGTGCTTTTCAAAAGTACTTTTCACAGATGACAGCCTCAACTCCAGAGCTTCTGACTTAGTAGGTTTTGGTTGGAACTCAAAGCTTTATATTTATAGTATGTTTCCAGGTGTTGCTGCTGACGCCACCAGTCCAGGGACCACACCATGGGTAAAAACTCTAAATCCAGGTGCTCTAAATAAGCCCCCTTTTCACCTTTGCAGTAATTATTTGAAGGGGGCAAAGGGAGACTTTGGAACTCTGTGCTCCTGGCAAGTGTCCACTGCACACTCTTCACCAGTCAGTCATACGCTTACTATCTCGTCTGCCACAGAGAGACCACGAAGATTAGTCACATGAGTGTCACAATGATAAGGATGGCTCAGGACTCCAGGTCACCTGTTATTTCTTGCATTCCAATTCCCCTGCACCTCTACGCTTTCCTGTTTCACTTTCCTTATTCTATCTTTCCCTAATTTCTGGAACCTTTCAAATGCATCCCCCGGAACTGAACTTTGAACATCAGAAAAGTACCCTCGGTTCTCAAGGGCTCCACTTTTACTTTTTGCTTTAACTAAAATTGGGCTTTTCACTGAAGCCATTGCTTTCTCTGTAGTGCCTTCAAGTAATATCTGTTTTTTCTCCCATACCTCCCACTATGTGGCCTGGAGGTGGAATAGCTACCTTAGTTTCTCTTCATTGCCATTTCCAAATTATTTTGCCCTCCTTTTTCCTTAATTCCATTTCCACTTGTTTATGACACTGACATTACATTTTGTATACGGAAAACATTTGATGTGGCTTTTCTGTTGAGCCAGCATAAGAATCAGGATGGGAAGGACTATGTAAAAACTTTAAAAAATAGATCATTATAACCTGTTTCAGATCCAGAGTACCTCATACGAAGTGTGTTTGCATGTGAGCACGCACACCCCTCTCCGGGTATGGGTATATGCCTGTGTGTGTACATATGGGTGGACATGGTGACAGTGATTATTTATCTCCAGTGACACAGGACATTATCCACAAAGTTTCTTGCCACCCAGTTTTTCTTTCGACAATGCTAAATCAATAGCCCAGTTTTACCTGTTTATTTATCGTGAAGTTGAAATATCTGTGTATCTGCACGTTTCCTATTCAGTTCCGGATACCTAGTCACTATTGTCAGTGGAGACCTTTTACGTTTATACACTGCTTTACCATTTAGCATAATGCTCAGCAGATTAGGCCCACTATAAACATATAATAATTGAATAAATACACTTCCAAAAATTCTAAAATGTTGAAAAGTTAAGATAAAGACAGAAGAATTTTGTAACTTTTCATAGCATACTTTACATACGTGCTTTCATTTCAGCTAAATGTTTTCATTTGAAAACTAAAATTTTAAAAATATTTTTTAATTTAATTTTACAAATCCATGAAAAGTTATTGAAAGATGCTTAAGATACCTGGAATGTAGGATCAACTTTTTGGGACTTTCGGCTATTAATCTCATTCGATATATACTTGATACCATTTTCAGAATAAAAGCAATCAGGCAAATGGAAGATACGTGTTATTCTATGTGGAATTTACAATATTCTTATAATTCCAAGGGATATGTAAACCAAATTGTTTAAGCTCTGTATTTATTGGCAGATATTTATATCTCATTGCTTCCGGAAAAATGTTTTTGCATTCTCTAGGAAATACCTCATATAGCATATTAAAGTACCATATTTAAATATACTCTCAAATTTATAGGATTTTTCTTACCAAGCATGTATAATTATTTTCATACATTTTTCAATTAATGGGTAATAGATTTGTTCCTATAATTATGCCTATCTCATGGCAATAGCTGTTTGATCTGTATTCTGTTTTGCATGTGTTTTATTGACAAACACTTTAAAATAGCTTCATCATATATAAATTACAGTGATTAATTTAATGCAGCATCCAGAGTGAAACAGGAATTAGCATTTACATTTAAAAAAAATTGTCGTAATTCAACACAAGGACAAAGTGGTTTCCTTGGCAACAAGAGATAGTAAAAATGTATTTGTGAATTTAAAATTATATTACCTCATAATTTGATGCACATTCTCATTGTTTTAGTTTTATTATAGGGAAATTCTTTTGTAATAAACAAAATAGATAAAATAAATCTGTCTTTATAAAAGAAAAAATGTTAAATTTACCCAGATCCAGAGACCACAAAAGAAATGTTGTTAAGCACAATAGGCTTGGTTTGATTTAAATAAAAACAGTCATAAAAATATTAACTATTTTTGAAAGCACTCAACAGTTTTATATGAATAAGTATGTAATCAAATGAACCTGAGATTAAGATTATTTAAATTTGTTGGTCTCCAGACACATGCTAGATGGAGGTTCTTTCACCAAAGAAAAAATAAGACAATGAACTTTAATTATTTTGATTATCAGTTATCATTATTAACTTTCATTGGAAAATAATATTACTGGCAGGGTGCGGTGGCTCACGCCTGTAATCCTAACACTTTGGGAGGCCGAAGCGGGCGGATCACGAGGTCAGGAGATTGAGACCATTCTGGCTAACACGGTGAAACCCTGTCTCTACTAAAAAATACAAAAAAAAAAATTAGCCGGGAGTGGTGGCGGGCGCCTGTAGTCCCAGCTACTCGGGAGGCTGAGGCAGGAGAATGGCATGAACCCGGGAGGCAGAGGTTGCAGTGAGCTGAGATCACGCCACTGGTTGTAGTGAGCCAAGTTCGCGCCACGCTGCCCTCCAGCCTGGGCGACAGAGCGAGACTCCGTCTCAGAAAAAAAAAAAATTGCAAAATAGAACTACTGTATCTGTGAATTAGTCAAATTTCCTCAGAAAAACAGAACCAGTAGGATACATATACTTTAAAAGATTTATTTTAAGGAATTGGCTCACAGGATTGTGTGGACTGGCAAGTCCAAAAATCTGTAGGGCAAACTGGCAGGTTGGAGATTCAATTAAGAATTGGTGTTGTAGTCTTGAGTCTGAAGACTGGGAACTCAGGCAGAATTTCCACGTTTCAGTCTAGAGGCAGAATTTATTCTTCCTGGAGAAGACTCAGTCGTTATTTTTGAGGCCTTTTCTGATTGAATGCAGCCCACTGACATTATGGAGGGTCATCTACTTTACTTAGAGTAAACTGATTGTAAATGTTAATTACATCTAAAAAAATAAAATATTTTCACAGCAACATCCATCTAGATAAGTGTCAAACAAGTAAATGCTCACCAAAATCTAGTCAAGTTCATATATTAAATTAATCATCACATTAATAATAAGGATTTCAATTTCAAGTAACTGAAGCACAAACTCAAAGTGACTTGAATAGAAGGGATACTTACTATCTCTCATAAAAGTGAATCCAACATGACCCCAGTATTGGTATAACCAGATTCTTTCTTTCCTCCAAAGCTTGGATTTTTTTTGACTTCATCTTCAGACTTATGACAAGATAGCTAAAGCATTTTGAGGCTTCACAATCCAGAAGCAGAAGAAAAAGACTGTTTTTTTTGTTCTTTGTTTTTCCTATATCTCTTTCTTAGGATTAAGAAATACTTTCCACTATCAGACTTCCTCCCACATCTCAATGGCCAGAATCAGGTCACATGCTGATTCCGGCTCAACACTGTCAAGAAGAATGACAAAACTCTGCATGTCTTAGATTGATCATCTGATGAGTAATAGGTATTTTGGAGTCATCCACAATGTCTTCCATAATCAATTATATTTTAATTTACACTTTCATACTTTTTGGTTGTACACCTATTTGCAGCTCTTGCTGTTGATCTAAAATAAATGCTGATAACTCATAGATACGAGTTGCATATCTTGGACTTTCTTCTGTCTGCTAAGCATTTTTACCTGAATCTAACATACTTTCTGAAATTCAACATTTTGAAATAAGCTCTTAGTCTTCCTCTTTAATCTAGTATGACTTTTTGTTAATGGGTAGGATACTATCCACTCAGTTACTTTACAGAGAAAATTTAGAGTCAACCCAGACAACATATATTCTCACACACCTATACCTAACCATTTACTAAATCTAGTTGATTTTGCCCCAAACTATTGACTCAGTCTTCTCCTCTCTATTCCCATTACTGCTTTCCTGGTCTAGACCATTTCATTCTAAATGCTGAAGAGGCATGGTATTTTCAAATGCCTCCCACCTCTGAGGCATACTGAGGAATATATATATATATACACACATATATATATGTGTATATATATATATATGTATATATATATAACAAGAGGCTGTAAATAATATATACACACATATATAATGTATATAAACATAAAATGCATATGCACACAAGTATGTGCATATGTGTGTATTTTATGTGTATATATAACATGTGTGTATACATATATTCTTTGCAGCCTCTTATCTCATTACTGACTCTCATATAAAATAGTGCTTGAAACATATAAACTACTACTACTAATTCCTTAAGCATAATTTGTGTCAGCTCTGGCTTCTTCTTATGTTAAGTTTCAGCTTACATGAAAATTCCCTTCTCTGGAATTGTCAATGTTCTTATTAGTAAATTTTATTTACACAATCCAAATAGATAATAGATAAGCTTCAGGTCACTTGCTAAATCTTCCTAGATTCTTTGCCTTGCTCCGCAGAGAATAAAGAACTACTATTTCTCTTTGTTATCTATACATTTCTACTTCATCTAGTAGGCTGTGGCAAACCTGAAGGCAGAAATGAACATTCAACTTTGCATCTCAGAGGCTAACATAGCGTCTGCCACATGCATATGTTTTATTGTATCGTAACTTTTACTTAAGTTTCAGGGGTACATGTGCAGGTTTCTTATATAGGTAAACTGCATGTCATGGGGTTTGGTGTCCCCCAAGTAATAAGCATAGTACCCCATAGATATATTTATATTTTTTCTGATCCTCTCCCTTCATCCCTCTACTCTTGAGGATGCCCTGGTGTCTGTCCCTCCCCTCTTTGTGTCCATGTGTTCTTGTTGTTTAGCTCCCAACTCTTAAGTATAAGTTAGAACATGCAGTATTGAGTTTTCTGTTCCTGCATTAGTTTGCTTAAGATTGTGGCCTCCAGTTCCATCCATGTTGCCCCAAAGAACGTGATCTCATTCTTATTTTATAGCTGTGTAGTATTCCAAATGTGGAATATGTACCACATTTCTTTACCCAGTCCACTCTGTGTACATGTAGCACATTTTCTTTACCCAATTTACTCTGATGGGTATTTAGATTGACTCCATATCTTTGCTATTGTGAATAATGCTTCCATGAACATAGCATGCATGTGTCTTTATGGTAGAATAATTTATATTATTTTGGATATACACCCAATAATAGAATCACTGGGTTGAATGGTAGTTCTGTTTCGAGTTCTTTGAGGAATCATCATCACTCTTCCTTCCAAAATGAATGAACGAATTTACAGTCCCACCAGCAGTGTATAAGCATTTCTTTTTCTCCACAACCTCACCAGCATCTGTTATTTCTTGCCATTTTAGTAATAGCCATTCTGACTGGTGTGAGATGATATCTCATTGTGGTTTTTGACTTGGATTTCTCTATTGATTAGTAATGTTGAGCTTTTATCATATGCTTGTTGGCCACATGTATGTCCTCTTCTGAGAAGTGTCTGTTCACGTCCTTTAACCCACATTTTAATGCTTTTTTTTTCTTGTTAATTTGTTTAAGTTCCCTATAGGTTCAGGATATTAGACCTTTGTTTGATGCACAGTTTGAAAATATTTTCTCCAATTGTGTATGATGTCTGTTTTCTCTGTTGATAGTTTCTTTTGCTATGTAGGAGCTCTTTAGCTTAGTTAGGTCCCATGTCAATTTTTGCTTTTGTTGCAATTGTTTTTGGCATCTTCATCAAGAAATCTTTGTCAGATCTTATGTCCAGAATGGTATTTCCTAGGTTATCTTCCAGGGTCTTCATGGTTTTAGGTTTCAAATTTAAGTCTTTAATTCATCTTGAGTTGATTTTTGTATGTGGTGTAAGGTGGGGGGTCCAGTTCCAATCTTCTGCCTGTGACTTAACAGTTCTCCCAGCACCACTTATTCAATAGGGATTCCTTTCTCCATTGCTTGTTTTTGTAGGCTTTTTTGAAGATCAGATGGTTGTAGGTGTGCACCCTTATTTCTGGATTCCCTATTCTGTTCCTTTGATCTATGTTTCTATTTTTATACCACTACCATGCTGTTTGGGTTACTATAGCCTTGTAATATTCTTTGAAGTCAGGTAACAAGATGCCTCCAGCTTTGTTCTTTTTGCTTAGGATTGCCTTAGCTATATGAACCTTTTTTGGTTCCATATGAATTTTTAAATAGTTTTTTCTAATTCTTTGAAGAATGTCATTGATTTTTTGATAGGGATAGCACTGAATCTGTAAATTGCTTTAAGTAGTATGGCCATTTTAATGACATTGATGCTTCCTATCCATGAAGAGGGAATACTTTTTCATTTGTTTGTGTAATCTCTGATTTATTTGAGCAATGTTTGGTAATCATCATTGTAGAAACCTTTCACCTCCCTGGTTAGCTGTATTCCTGGTTATTTTATTCTTTTTGTGGCAATTGTGAATGGGATTGCATTGCTGATTTGGCTCTCAGCTTGGATATTGTTGCTGTATAGGAATGCTACTAATTTTTGTTGTTGATTTTGCATCCTGAAACTTTGCTAAAGCTGTTTATCAGCTAAAAGCTTTTGGGCAGAGACCATGGGATTTTCTAGATATAGAATTATGTCCTCTGCAAACAGGTATCCTTTGACTTCCTCTCTTTCTATTTAAATGTCTTTTATTCATTTCTCTTATCTGATTGCTGTGGCTAGGACTTCCAGTTATATGTTGAATAAGCGGTGACAGAACTCTTCCTTGTTTTGCTCCTGTTTTAAAGGGGACTGCGTCCAGCTTTTGCCCATTGAATATAATGTTGGCTGTGGGTTTTTGATAGATGGCTCTTATTATTTTGAAGTAAGTTCCTTCAATGCCTAAACATGAAGTAATGTTGAATTTTATCAAAAGCCTTTTCTGCATCTGTTGAGATGATTATGTGGTTTTCATTTTTAGTTCTGTTTATATGATGAGTCATACTTATTGATTTGCATATGTTAAACCAACCTTACTTCCTAGGAATAAAGCCTACTTGATTGTGGAGGATTAGCTTTTTGATGTGCTGCTGGATTTGGTTTGCTTGTATTTTGTTGAGTATTTTTGCATCAATGTTCATCAAGGATATTGGCCTGAAGTTTTCTTTTGTTGTTGTGTCTCTCCAGGCTTTTGGTATCAGGATGATTTTGACCTCATAGAATGAGTTGGGGAATAATTTCTCCCTTCCTTCCTTCCTTTCTTCCTTCCTTCCTTCTTTCCTCCCTCCCCGACTCCCTTCCTTCCTTCTTTTTTTTGGACAGAGTCTTGCTTTGTCGCCCAAGCTGGAGTGCAGTGGCATGATCTCGGCTCACTGCAACCTCTGCCTCCCAGGTTCAAGCGATTCTCCTGCCTCAGCCTCCTGAGTAGCTGGGACTACAGGCATGTGCCACCATGCCTGGCTAATTTTTGTATTTTTAGTAGAGATGGGGTTTCATCATATTGGCCAGGCTGGTCTCGAACTCCTGACCTCATGATCTGCCTGCCTCAGCCTCCCACAGTGCTGGGATTACAGGCATGAGCCACCGTGCCCGGCCTAGTTTCATTTTTTGGAAATAGTTTCAGCAGGAATGGTATCAGTTCTTCTTTATAAATCTGGTAGAATTTGACTGCGAATTTGTCTGGTCCTAGGCTTTTGTTTCGTTGGTGGGCTTTTTATTACTAATTCAATTATGAAACTTGTTACTGGTCTGATCAGAGATTCAATTTATTTCTGTTTTAGCCTTGGGAGGTTGTATGTGTCCAGGAGTGTATCCACTTCTTCTAGATTTTCTGGTTTGTATGCACAAAAGTGCTCATAGTAGTTTCTGAGGGTTATTTTTTCTATTTCTGTTGAGGTCAGTGGTAATGTCTCCATGTCATTTCTAGTTGTGTTTCTTTATATGTTGTCTCTTTTTTTCTTTATTAGTACACCTAGTGGTCTATCTTGTTAATTTTTTTCAAATAATCAACTCACAGATTAGATAATCTTTTGTATTTTTTTGTGTCTCAATTTCCTTCAGTTCATCTCTGATTTTGGTTATTTCTTGTCTTCTGATAACTTTGAGGTTGGTTTCTTCTTGTTTCCATGGTTCCTCTAGTTGTGATGTTAACTTGAAATTTTTCTCTCTTTTGGATGTATTTAGCGCTATAAATTTCTCTCTCAACACTGCCTTAGCTGTATTCCAGAGATGTTGGTATGTTGTATCTTTGTTCTCATTAGTTTCAAAAAACTTTTTGATTTCTGCCCTAATTTATTATCTACCCAATAGTAATTCAGAGGAAGGTTGTTTAATTTCCATGTTATTGTATGGTTTTGAGTGACTTTCTTAGTATTGATTTCTATGTTTCTTGCACTGTGGTTTAAGAGTATGGTTGGTATGATTTCATCTTTTTAAAAAAATTTGCTGAGGATTGTTTTATGCCTGGTTGTGTGTTTGATTTTAGAGTATGTGTCATGTGGTGATGAGAAGACTGTGTATTCTGTTCTATTTGGGTGGAGAATTTTGTAGATGTCTATTAGGTCCAGTTGGTTCAGGGTTGAGTTCAGGTCCTAAAGATCTATGTTAATTTGCTGCATCAATGGTCTGATACTGCCAGTGGGGTGTTAAAGTCTCCCTTTATTATTGTTTGGGAATCTAAGTCTCTTCTTCATAGGTCTCTAAGACCTTGCTTCATGAATCAGGGTATTCCTGTGTTAAATGTGTATATATTTAGGAAGTTAGGTCTTGTTGCATTGAACCCTTTATCATTATGTAATACCCTTCTTTGTCTTCTTTGATCTTTGCTGGCATAAAATCTATTTTGTCTGAATTTAGAATATCAATCCCTGAATTTTACTGTTTTCCATTTTCTTGGTAGATTTTTCTCGATCCTTTTATTTTAAGACTATGTATGTCATTGCGTGTGAGATGGGTCTCTTGCAGAGAGCATAGCATTGGGTAGCACTTGTTTATCCAGTTTGTCACTGTGTTTTTATTAGGGTGCTTAGCCTGTTTCCATTCAAGATTAGTGTTGACAGATGCAGATTTGATCCTGTAATGATGTTACTGGGTTATCATGCAGACTTGTTTGTATGGTTGCTTTATATTATTACTGGTCTGTGTTCTTAAGTATGTTTTTGAAGTGGTTGATAATGGTCTTTCCTTTTCATATTTAGTACTCCTTTCAGGACCTCTTGTAAGGCAGGTCTGGTGGTAATGAATTTCCTTAGCATTTGCTTGTGTGAAAAGAATGTTATTTCTCCTTCACTTATGAAGCTTAGTTTGGCTGGATATAAAATGCTTGGTTAGAAATTATTTTCTTTAAGAATGTTGAATATGGGTCCCTAGTCTCTTCTGGTTTGCAGGGTTTCTGCTGAGAGATTTGCTATTAGCCAGATGGGATTCCTGTTGTAGATAATCTGACCCTTCTCTCTAGCTCCTTTAACATTTTTAATTTCATTTCAACCTTGGAGAATCTGATAATTACGTGTCTTGGGGATGGTCTTCTTCTGTAGTATCTCACAAGGATTCTCTGCATTTTCTGAATTTAAATGTTGGCCTCTCTAGTGAGGTTGAGAAAATTTTCATGGATGATATCCGGAAATATGTTTTCCAAGTTGCTTTCTTTCTCCTTGACTCCTTCAGGGATGTCAATGAGTTGTACATGTGGTCTCTTTACGTAATCCCATATTTCCAGGGGGTTTTGCTCATTTCATTTAATTCTTTTTCTTTATTTTTTTCTGACTGATTTATTTCAGAGAGCCAGTCTTCAAGCTCTGAGACATTTTACTCAGCTTGGTCTATTTGCTGTTCATACTTCCAATTTTGCTTATAAAACTCTTGTAGTGTGTTTTTCAGCTCTGTCAGATCAGTTTTTTTTATAATAGCTATTTTGTCCATCAGCTCCTGTATGATTTTATTGTACTCCTTAGATTCCTTGGATTAGGTATTGACACTCTCCTGGATCCTGATGTTTTTCTTTATTATTCATTTTCTGAATTCTTTTTTCTGTCATTTCAGCCCAATTAACAACCCTTTCTGAGGGACTAGTGCAGTTGATTGGAGAAAAAAAGCTGCTCTGGCTTTCTGAGTTGCCAAAGTTCTTGTACTTGTTCTTTCTCATCTGTGTGGACTGGCGTTCCTTTAACTGTAGCGTAATTTGAGTACAGTCAGTAGACCTCTTTTCTGGATGTTTTCAGAGGAACAAGGCTTTGTGCTGGGTCATTATTTGCAGCTGAATTCTTATTCTGGGTTTTCCGGTGGTGAGGTGGTATATTTGCAAAGTGTTTTTGATGTTGACGTTTTGGTCTGTGATGCAGTACATAGTACTTAAGCATAATGGCCAGTAGGCAAGTAGTATCTTACTCAGCCACTTTGCTCCTCTGTATTTCTGATCGTTGCAGCCAAGCTCCCACTCAGTGCTCCATGTTCTGAGAGTGTGGGCTCCTCTCCCACTCAAGGGCTGGCTGTAGATTTCATCTTGGCACTCCCAGGGTGTACACTGAGGCTCTGGGGTGAGCTCAGGCTTTATGTTCCCTCCCCAGTTTGGAGGCAGCAGGGGAAGGGACCTTAGCAGTGGTTGTGGCAGAGAGTCTTTCACTTGTCTCTTGGGGATCCACCCCAGAGAGAAGTGGAGCCACTGTCAATCGATGTGATCAGCCTGGAATGGGGTGGCTGCACTGTGGACCCAAGCTGGGGGGCTCTGCCTGGTAATAAGCAGGAGAGGTGGTTGGTTCATAGGGCAGATAAACTGGCCTCTTTTCCTTAGGGCAGCTGCAGCTTATTGGAGGTGTAGTTAATCTTCCCAGTCTTTGCTCTTTCCCCAGTCCGAGAGCAGCAAGGGCAGTACCACTGCAGTGGCAGTGGGAGGGGGGCTTTTGGTTGCTTCTTGGAGCTCCACCTCAGAGAAACACTGAGCAGCTGCTGCTGGGAATGTTCAGCCAGGAAGTGGGGTGGTTGTGCTGCTGCCCTGAGCTGCCGGCTCTACTTGTTGACGAGTGTGGAGGTCAAGGGCTCACAAGGAGGAGAGACTGAGCTCTTCTTCATATGGGGTGTGTGGCATGCTGGGAGCAGGAGTGAAGCCCTCAGGATCTTTATTTATTCCCTATACTAAAGGCAGCAGGGGTAGAACCACTGCTGTGGCAGTAGCAGAGGGGCTCATTGCCACTGGAAGCCCTCCCTAGGGAAACTCACAACCATTACCAATGGGAGTGCTCAGCTGTGGGTGGAGTGGCTGATCTGTGGTCCTGAACCAGGGGCTCTGCCTGCTGAAGACTGGGAGCCGGGGATGCACAGGGACGAGGTACTGAACTCTTCTCCGTATGGTGGCTGCCGTGTGCTGGAGGTTCAAGTTTAGTGACTAGGCCCTTTGTTCCTTCTCCAGCCCAAGGGTTAGTAGGCAAGTATGGCAGAGGGCCTGTGGGTTGTCTCTGAGATTTCCTCCCCAGAGAATTGCAGAGCTGTCACCATCTAAAGTGTTCAGGTGGGGGCAGGGCAGTTGTGCTTGAGTCACAGGTTGGGAGGCCCTACCCGGTCAAGAGAAGTGGGGTCCAGGACCTGCATGGAAAATAGCCTGGCTGCTTTTTTCTGTGGAGCAGCTGTGTTGTGCTGGGGATCTGTCCAGTCCCAGTTCTAGCACACAGTTTTCAGAGCCTGAAGCGAACAGCAGCAAGGTCTGCAAGACAGCAAAAAATGAAGCTTGCTTCTCCATCCCAGAGAAGCGCAGAGCTGCCACTCATCCAAGAGCCCCGGCAGAGTGGGGGCAGGAGTCCTGGGTTGAGAGGTCCTGCGAAGTGAGAAGCAGGATTGTGGACCCAAGTAAAAAAATCTGCTTGTTGCTTTCCCCCCCCCACCCCCCCCGTAGGGAAGCTGTGATGCGCTGGGGATCCACACCGGTCCCTAGTCACCATGCACTCTCTGGGGACTGAAGGCAGCATCAGCAAGGTGTGTGAAACAGCAAAAATGGCAGCCTTCTTCTCCCTCTGGGAGCTTCATCCCAGGAAAGTGCAGAGCTGCTATCAGCCTGATAGCCCCAGCAGGGGGTGGTTGAAGTCCTAGGCTAGTGGGCCTTAACCTGGGAGATGCAGTGGAGGTGAGGCTTGCAGTCCATCACTGCTCAGCCCTCTGGATCTGGAGTCCATCACTGCTCAGCCCTCTGGATCTGGAGTCCATCACTGCTCAGCACTCTGGATCTGGAGTCCATCACTGCTCAGCACTCTGGATTTGGCCCCTTTCCTGTGGCTGTGCAAGGGAACCTGACTTCCCCTGTTGCTGGAGCTGTTGCCACTAAGCCAGAATGCCGGGGCATCCAAGGCTCCCTGGATTCCACATGTGCCTGAGCAGGGACTCTGCCCAGACTCCATGTAGCTCTGCATGTCAGTCTGAAGGCCCTGGTCAAGTGAAGAGATCTCCTAAGCCCAAGGTTGCAAAAGTCTATGGGAAAAGTATGGGTTCCCAGGGACTCTCACTCACTTACTCACTCACCATTTCCCCATGGTGGGGAAGCCTCCCCTGTCTCTGTGCCATTCCTGAGTGGGTGGTCATCCTGTCTCTCCTCTCATTCTCTTTGGGTTGAGTTGTTTCCTTGCTTAATCCCATTGTGTCCTCCTGGATGTTTCAGTAGAAGATCTAGTATTTACTTGCCACTTTTTCTTTTCTCCATAAAAGTGGCACACACTGGCTCCTTCTAGTCAGCTTTCTTGGCTTTTGCCTCTGCTATATTGATAATGCAGATAGGTCCAGTGAATAGTTGTGATAATATTTAGAAAAATCATATTTGTGCCTTCAGAGCCTATACAAATTGCTGAGTAACTGTAATGGATTATACTATCTAGTGACCATAATAACCCTATCAGTCTTTTGATATTACCCTTCGAAGGATCTAGGTGTTAATGTCAATTGTAGTAAAGGCAGGACTCAAACTAAATCCAGTGTCTATGGAAATAATCATGACCCTGATTGTCACCATGAATAAAGAAGTCATTGGGTAAATGGCTTTGCCCAGTTGTTTCACCATCATCCAGAAAAATTCTCTCAAAACCACTAGGTGTCTGGCCAGGTGCGGTGGCTCATGCTTGTAATCCCTGCTCTTTGGGAGGCTGTGGTGGATGGGTAACTTGAGGCCAGGAGTTTTAGATCAGCCTGGCCAATGTGGTGAAACCCCATCTCTACTAAAAATACAAAAATTAGCCTGGCATGGTGGTGCACGCCTGTAATCCCAGCTACTCAGGAGGCTGAGGCATGATAATAACTTCAGCCCAGAAGCCAGAGGTAGCAGTGAGCCAAGATCATGCCACTGCACTACAGCCTAGACAACAGAGAGAGACTGTCTCAACAACAACAAGAAGAACAAAAACACAACACTGCATCTTGTTTCTAATTGCTGGGTTGATATACTTGTCCTCTGATTTTCTAATAGTATAAATAATTACAAATATAAAATAATTTTATGTAAAATTCTACAGCAATTAGCAGGTTGCTTGCATGCATTCATTCCTAAAATATTTGTTGAGTCTATATTTTTTTCTAAACACTGTACTTTGTGATTATCGTTCATTTCCCATGAATGACCTAGAAAAATCATAACTACCTCCTATTTCAAGCCTAAATTCATGTTGCCAGGCTACTGAAAGGCATTTACTTTATTAATTTTTTATTCTTTATACTCACTCTTCAACTTCTTACATGAAAATAGGTTACCATATTATCACTTAGATTATTTAAAACTGAGAATTTGTGTGTGTATGTGTGTGTTATATGTGTTATTGCCTACATTTGGAAATATGTTTGTGCTTATTGCCTTCAAATAATAAGTAATACTTTATCTGTTTTAAAATAAGAGCTGAAAGAATAAGAAAAATAGCTATAGAAACAACTGAACAAATACTACTTTTAAAAAAGACCTCTGTAAATGAACATTTTGTATGGAACTATAATTTATTTCTTTCTGGAAAATGATGATATAATCACCACTAGGGATAAATATCATCATGAGAAATACATCTTAATCACTTTTTCCAAGCTAAAGGAAGTTTATTAATGACTGTAAAAAAAAAATAGCTGATGTGATCAAGGCTAGCCAGTTCTTCAAGTTTCAAAAATTTACAGAAAGTAAGGAAGTTGAGAATGAATCAATAAATTTATTTAGAAGGAGACTTTGTTCTTTCTAAATAAAGATATCTTACTCTCATTGTTTTATTTTTCATTGTTAGAATAAGATACCTTAAATAAGATTAATGTCTGCACTATGAAACATACTTTACTAGGTGAATGTGCACAAAAGTACCATGTTTAAACACAGGGGATTGAAAAGTGTTTGTTATATGTCATATATGAATAAGGGTGAAGCAAAATCTAGACATTACTATAATCAGAAATGAAGAAAATAAAATTATCTTTACAGGAGACACATGAACAAAAGGTATCCTAGAATTAGATCAGAGATTTCATACACTGAACATTCTTGGACTGCCTATCTCTGCCATCAACATCAATAATAAATTAACTGATCGCTAACTCCTCTTCTAAGCAAAACAGCAAGTCAATGAGAGCAGAGGTTCCTCCTTTGAAGTCAGGCAAAGGGGCTGCTGCAGCCCTGTCTTCTGATCATCCTTAGGCAGTGGCTGTCAACTGCCCCTGCTTTCGTTACCTATCTCATTCAAACTATGGGAGTCCACTGACGGGAAAGGAATTCAATGTCTCTTGGACAAGAGCTTGTTTCATTGCACTTCCCTTGTTTTCATCAAAGACAGCCACAAGCTCAGGACACTACAGGTGTCTCATCTATGAGGTTCTTCCTCATGGAGAAACCTAGGAAAGAGGCAGTCTTCAGAATTTCATATCGTATTACAGAGTTGGAGTGTTTCTGTCTACCTGTGCAGGTTCCATTGAAAAAAGACTTTTCCTAAATTCTTCATGCAACTTGCTCCTCATGGACTCTGCAGAAAATGGAAATTATATGTCCTTGATGACTTCAGCATCAGAATATGAAAATGGGCTATCTTTTCTTTCTGTCTTCTGATATCACAGTGAAACTCTTGACCATGCCACAAACTTTGTAAAAAAGTTTCTGTAGTTATAGAAAATAAGACCAATTCAGAAGGTGTTAGGACCTTTTGTGTTGGCAAAGAACGTTGACAACACAGTGTTGTTTTTTAAAATGAAATATGTAGAGAGGGACTGAGGATTCTGGAGTGGACAAGGTAGGCAGTATTCCACGTGTAGACACAGACCATAATAGTTCTTGATCTTGGCTTCAAATAACCATTTCCAGTGTGCAGTACTCACTGATTTTTTTTGGTGTTGCTTCCATTTGAATATTTGGCTTTTACCCAGAATATCTAAGCAAGTGACATGTTGGGTTAAGGAAGCTTGTAGTGTTACAATATAAAATAAAAAGATATTTTTATATAGCCAAGAGGCTGTTTTTACAGTGTCTAGATGATATATGTAGGTTGTTAAAAAATATAGCAGGCAGGGCATGTGAGACCTTAGACCAGCAGCAGAAAACCTGTCCTGGGTAGTGATAAAATAGCCCAAGGAATCTGGGGACTTTACCTGGCATAAGATTTGTATGCAAACTGCTGTGGCATGTCTAGAAACAACATATGTGCCTGTCTCAGTACATACTGAAATAAACTGAGAGGGAACTTTATAAGAATTCTGTAGTCAACACTGCTTTAATTAGTAAACAGCTGATTCTATTGAATCCTTGTGAATTTAAAGATATATCAATAGAAAATGTCAAATTAAAATACAAACAGACAAATAGTTAAAAATAATAACAATAACAGAGTATCCAAGAGCTGTGGGACAATATAAAGTGTTCTAATATACATTCATCTGAAGTCTCAAAAGCGTAAGAGACAGAGAAAAGGACAAGATAAATATTTGAAAAGATAATAACTTACATGTTTTCAAATATAATTAAAAAATCAAAGAAAAATTTAATAAGCACTTTTTCAAACATAATTGCATAAATATAAAAGTTCTAGAAGTGTCAATTTAAGTTAGCAATTTTTAGGTTTGATAAAAAAATCAAGACCCAAGTATATAGAAGAAAATATATTTTAAATATAAAACAAAATTTACATTGCAAACATTAATCAAAAATTGATATAGCTATGTATCTGATGAAGTAAACTTCAGAACAATGAATATAATTGGAAATGACAGGTCATTCCATAATATTAATGGGCCAATTTACCAAGAAGGAATACAATCATAATGTGTATGCACCTAACAAAAATAGCCTTAAGATACGTAAATCTGGAACTGAAAGAAAAAAACTGCAGTCAAATCTACAATTATATTTGGAGACTTCAATACTCCACTCAGGTAATCACAAAACAAGTTGAAAGAACATAAGAGAATAAAAGACTGCAACGATACTTGAAGACAGCTTGACTGAACTGACATTTTTAGAACAGCAATCATATTAGGATGCACATTCTTTTTAAGTGTACATAGAGAATTCATCAATTTAAGGTCCATATTCTGAACCATAGAACAAACTTGGAAAAATTAAAAGAAATAAAATCATATAGTGTATGTTTTCTGATTATAGTAAAATTGCATTAGAAATCAGGAGTGGAAAAATATAAAAGAAAATCCCTCATATATTTGGAAATTAAATAACAAATTTTTAAATAACTCACAGAATAAAGTTTCAGAGCATCAGAAACTCATGAATTTTTTTGAATTGAATGAAAATAAAAAGACGCAAAATTTGTAGGATGCTCCATAAGCAGTTTGTAGAAGGAGGTTTATTGTACCAAATGCTCAGAATAGAAAACAAAAAAGTTTTTTTTTTTATTGTTGTTGTTGAGACGGAGTCTCACTCTGTCGCCCAGGCTGGAGTGCAGTGGTGCGATCTCGGCTCACTGCAAGCTCTGCCTCCCGGGTTCACGCCATTCTCCTGCCTTAGCCTCCCGAGTAGCTGGGACTACAGGCGCCCACCACCACGCCCGGCTAATTTTTTTGTATTTTTAATAGAGACGGGGTTTCACCGTGTTAGCCAGGATGGTCTCGATCTCCTGACCTCGTGATCCGCCTGCCTCGGCCTCCCAAAGTGCTGGGACTACAGGCGTGAGCCACCGCGCCCGGCAACAAGAAAAGGTTTTAAATCAATAAGATAAACCTTTAGGAACTAGAGAAAGAAGAACAAAGTCAACTCCAAACAGGAAGAAATTAGGAAATAATAAGGACTATAAGTCTATAAAATAGAAGACAGAACAAAAAAATAGAGAAAATAAATGAAACCAAGGCTGATTATTGGAAACAATCAATAAAATTAATAAACTTCTGTCCAGATACATTGAGTGAATATGCAAAGAATACACAACCATTATCAATATTATAAAATAGTGGGCACGTCTCTACAGATACTACAGACATAAAAGGAAAACAAGGGAATATTGTGAACAGCTTTTCAAATTCTTTGCAAATGGAGTCACCCCTCCAGTAATCAGCAGTACTTCTAAATCTCTGTTATGGTCCCTTATACCTATAAGAGAGCTCATAACAAGAGGTTATAAGCTTACAACTTATAACACTAAGTACTGTGTTCTGGGCTTATGATATTCCCTGGGATAGCTGCTGTCAGAATTGGCAGTCAGACACATACTTTAAATTTGGTTAGTTGTGTAGTGAATTGGGAAATCGCTATACATTTATTAAAACTTTAGAAGTCCAATGTGCTATCCATAGCACCCTGCAGTCTAGACACTTTAGAAAGTGAAAAATGCATCTGGGTTTGGCATTGAGCTAATAAAACTTCTGAGACTATAAAAAAGCCATCCTCATCCAGTGAGATGTGGCCAGGCTGCAGTTGCTGTAGGAACAGCACCTCCCTTTAGGCATCAAGAGAATTTCTGGATAAACGTTAATAGAAGAAGAAAATGTTGCATGGGGGCAGAATTGTTTGTTTAAGATATGCATTTTTTTTTAACTCTGGGGTTTACCTCATAAGAATGAGATAGTTTTCTTTTGGACTTTAACTTCCTTGGATTTTCAGCACTTTAAGAGGCTCTAATAATTACATAACAGAATCAAAAATTGGGGTATTTTTTAATGTAGTTGTGTTTTATTAAAATATCTTTATGTAGCATTTAACCTTACGGCAGGTCTCTGATAGGCTATCTACAACAATGTGGCATAAGATACAGTATGTAGAGCACATTTTCTATCTTGAAGAAGAGAGCATCAACATTTATTGATATACATTTTAGAACCTTTTGGGAGTAAATTACTAACAAATACCAATTCCTGGGAGATATAGAAGAATGAGTTGGCTAATTTGGGGTCAGTGGGGCTTTGTGAATGTTAGAACAAGATGGCCATGATATGGTTCTGATTATCTCTCCAAGGAGGATATAAAAAAAAACAAACAGGTAAACATAGGAGAGGTTAAAGCCCATATTTATACATAATTAAGAATACTGTCTAATGTTAAAATGGGGCTTAGCTTTCTCTAAGCCTTATTATATCTATACAGTAGAATTTTTATTAAACAATACTCGCTTCTGGCACCTTTCTACCTATGGGAGGAAGAGTCACTTAGAGTTTAGTAGAAGAAGCTATGAAGGTAGAGATCAGCTCACTGGGAGCCAGCTGCTGAACTTGTTTTCTCCTCCAGGAATTCAGTTTTATAAGGAGCAGTTTCCACTATTAGGAGCCGTTAGGTTGTCCAGCTATGCCCAAGAAAGGCTGAATATAGCACAATATTAAGAAGCCTAGTGTTAATTTGCAACCAAGCCATGTTCTCCACTATAAGCTTTATGAACAATAATACCAATATATTCCTCCCCATTTTGACTTCTTATTCTCTAAATTTCAACTGGTTCAGATATTAGGATGTGGTGAAAGAGGGCTATTTAGCCATTTTCCTATGACCTTTCCATTTTCTTTTCCATCTCTGAGCATCCATTACCAAGAAATGAATGTAAGATGGCAAAACTTACCTTTGGGCTCCATAAGTCACATCAATTTATTCCATGAAGGAATTAGTTTATTATCAACATTAATACTTTGAACTATATATTAAAGGAATAAATGTTTAATACCTAGCTGTTAATATATAATTTTAAAATTCAATAATATTCATCCTACATATTTTAAAGTTAGTATTTTATATAATGCTTAGAAACATACTATTCGTTAACATTTTATTTAGCTATCTTTTATTGTCAAAGCAACATTTCTCAATTACTACATTATAGAAAAGTTATAGTTTCTTAGTTCCATTTTAATACTTGGACTTGCAATATATATAATATATATTTTTTAAAAGAGTCTTTGCTTTCCAACCTTTAGCTACTGATTATAATTACCGTACTTTGAAAAGATTCAAACTATTATCAATGTTTGTATCCGCATAATTTTGAACAATTGATTTTGCATTTTAAGACCATTTAAAAGAGGAGTATCAACACCTCAAACTTTCATGAGGAAAACTGTTATAAAAGTGTTTAGTGAGTATGCTTTGTAAGGCACTATTATCAAAGATGTTATAATTATGTATATCTATAAGTGTATATTTTAAATGATAGCATTCCAGTGTGTGAGAAAATCCTACAAACAATGCATTTCCCTGCTGGCAGAAGTACTATGTAAACTTCAGTGGTAAACTCTTCTTCTGCCTCTTATACTAGGCTGGCTATCTCAAGGTCAATACTCTCACTGGGCTCTTCAATGATCCACTTATTAAATAGTTAAACTGGCATAATCAATCAATGCATTTTTGTGAATAACTTTATAATAATATACAAATATTTATAATATTTACAATAATATACAAATATTTTTAAATTTTAATATACATGTATTAAAGTATATTATATTTTACATAATATACAAATATTAATATATACTCTACAAAATTATAATACTGTATATTAATTTTATACAATATTATATTAATGTACAATATACAAATATTAGTAACATGCAAATATGAAAGTATAATGACATACAAACATTTATAAATTTCTGCCAGTGCTGTCTAGTACAGCTAAAGCTATGAGTAGGACAAGTGCTTTCTCTGTTATCATAGAGCTTAGAGCTGCCTCTTCATCCACTTCTGCAAAAAATCCAATTGTGCACCAACAGTGAAAGCATTTTTGGCATTTGAAAAATTCTGTCCAACAATCATTTTATTTTCTTTTTATGTAATTGGCATATTTTACAGATGGGATCACATTTTTCTTGAAAAATCATTAAAATAGAGAGGGAGCTACACAATAAAAAATATTTGTTTTGCATTTCCTACATTAGAGTAACATTCAACAATGTTTGGTGTATCCTAGTAAACATATAAAAATGAAGAAAATACATATTTTACCTTTGTTAACTACATTATAAGAAACTGCTTAATTTCTTTTAACTTACTTTTCCATGTAAATATTTAACTTAGAGCTATTTCCCTGTCAATTCATGTAGCACTCATTTATTATTCTATAACTACTGTTCTTGTAGTCCACAATGTGCTTGTACCGTAGACTTTTAAAGTCATTTCAGAGTAGCCATTTAGTATCTCTCCAAGGTTTTACTATTGCAAACAACAACATAGGGAATGTGGCTGTACAGGTCTCTGTGCACATTGCAAGTAGTTGCTTTGGATATATGCCTAGAAGAAGATTTGCTAAATCAAATGACACATATACTCAACTTTTGCTAGAGATGTGACATTGCCAACCAGAAGAAATTCAGTATCAATTTAAGCCTTTTGCCAACAATGTATGAAATTATGCACTTTCCATCACCATGTTCCATAATGAATTCTATCACATTAAAAAATTTTGAAAGAAAAATGATGAAAGAAAATTATATACCATATTTTCTTGAAATACACACTTTCTTTATAAATACTGAGGTTGAATATCTTTTTATACACATATTGGCCATTAACACATCTTGTGTATTTAATCTGTAAATTTGTTTTCATATTCCTTGCTTGTTGTTTTTACTTATCATTAATTAATTACTTAAAATTTTAGGCAATTAAAATACCAAAAAAGAGGTAAAAATCAACCCAAATCCCACAAGGAAAGATAAAATGATTTTCATCTTGATTTTAAATGTCCTTTTTATGCAATTGCATAAATTAAAAAGGATCTTATTATATATGTAATTTTTCAAGAGCCTTTCATTTTATTCAAACGTAAGATGTGGTCCTTTATTATATGAATTACCATATAAATTCAACTATTTTAAAATGGTAAACTATTCACCCTTTGTATGGATGTACTTAATTTCTTTAATGTCCTATGGATGAACATTTCAAATGTCAACATTTATTTGATAATATGGGCAGCATTTCATTGACAATCCTTATATGTGTATGTATTTGTGTGTATACAAGCACACACACACACCCTTTCTACATTATCATCTTAGGATATGTTCACTGACCAGAAGCAGCTGAAGCAAATGATATGCACATTTTTAAATTGGCATATATTATAGAACTGCCTTTTATAAAGCTTGCAAAAATTTGCAAATTACTACAGAACTGGTTTTCACGTCGAAATAACAAATTTCCGAACTATAGAGTTACTTTTTCTCATTCAATGATCAGTTACAAAGCTAAAGTATTTCATTATTGCTTTTGCTTGAACTGATTTGTTAATGTGGTTAATACATGTTGAATATTTGTTGGACAATTGAGTTATATTTATTTCTTTATGAGTTATTTATTCATGTTCTTTGGCTACATTTCTCTTTAGAATTGATCTTTTTAATACATATTTATGAGAGTGCTTAAAATTTTACCAGTGATAAGACTGGATAGATATTTCTCAGTTTATCATTTTTAAAACATATTTGCACCATATAGAATTTGGAATATTTACATATTTTCATCTAGAGTAGCATTACTAATAGGTCCAATTAGTATTTTCATTACTTGGACAACTAATTTTTCTGGCTCATCATTTTAAAATTAAATAGCAATTATTTGTTGCTATATTTCCAGATTAATTATATCTATAGGTCTTGCACTAGTACACTATTATTTAATTAAATTTATTGTAATGCATTTTGAGAACTGGGTAAAAACTTTTATTAGTGTTTCAGACTTATTTTTATTAGTCTATATTTTATCTCTATTTTTGTCTTCTTATATTAGTCTTTATTAGCCATATTATTTAATTAAATTTATTAAAATGTAATTTGATAAATGGATAAATATCTCCCTATATTAGTCATTGTTTTAGAAATTTGAGGCTATTTTATATATTTTGCTTTCAAAGATGAATGTTAAAATCATTTATGATTGAAAAATGGACAAAGGATCTGAACAGACATTTCTGAAAAGAAGACACGCAAATGGCCAATACATATATGAAAAAATGCTCAACATCACTAATCATCAGGGAGCTGCAAGTCAAAGCCACAATTGAGTATCATCTCACTCCAGTTAGGATGGTTATTATCAGAAGCAAAAAATATTATCAGAAGCAAATGGTAGTGAGAATACGGAGAAAAGGGAACTCATATGCTTTCAGTGGGAATGTAAAGTAGTATGGGCATTTTGGAGAACAGTATGGACACTCCTCAGAAAACTACAGATAGAATTACCATATGGGTCCAGCAATCCCACTCCTGGGCATTCATCCAAAGGAAAGGAAATTAGTGCATCTAAGAGGCATCTGCACCCCCATGTTTATTGGAGCACTATTCACAGTAGCCAAGATATGGAAACGAACCTAGGTGTCCAACAGCAGATGAGTGGGTAAAGAAAATGTGGTATATGTACACAATGGAGTACTGTTCAGCCATAAAAAGTAATGAAATCCTGTCATTTGTGGCAACATGGATGGAACTGGAGGACGTTATGTTAAGTGAAATAAGCCAGGAACAGAAAGTTAAACACTACATGTTCTCACTCAGATGTGCAAGCTCAAACAAGTGGATCTCATAGAAGTGAAAAGTACAGCAGAGGATACGAGGGGCTGGGAAGGGTAGGGGGAAGGGAGAGGATAGGGGGAGATTTGTTAAAGGATACAAAATTACAACTAGATGGAAGGAATAAGTTCCAGTGTTCTATACCACTGCTGGATGAGTACAGTTAACAATAATTTATTGTTTTAAATAGCTGGAAGGAGGATATTTAATGATCCTAACACAAACAAATGACAAATGGTTGAGATGGTGGATATGCTAATTATCCTGATCTAATCACTATACACTATATGTATGGAAACATCACCATGTACCCTACAAATATGTACAATTATTATGTGTCAATTTAAAAAAATAAAATTAAAAAAAGTATTTGTAAAGTATCAAGCAAATCTAAAACTCATGAAAGCACTTTAATGTAGAAAAGTATTATTGGGCCAGGGGTGATGTAATCCTAGCACTTTGGGAGGCGGGCAGATCACATGAGATCAGGAGTTTCAGATGAGCCTGGCCAACATGGCAAAACCCCATCTCTACCAAAAATACAAAAAAATTAGGTGGGTGTGGTGGTGGGCACCTGTAATCCCAGCTACTTGAGAGGCTGAGGCATGAGAATTGCTTGAACCTGGGAGGCAGAGGTTGCAGTGAGCCACGATCGTGCCACTGCACTCCAGCCTGGTTGACAAAGTGAGACTGTCTCAAAACAACAACAACAACAAAAATATTATTAACAAATTCAATGAAATCTCAATGAAACTACAACAGATTTTCTGGATAGAAATCCACAAACAAATTCAAAACTTATGTAAAAATGCAAAGTACCTGGAAGAGCAGAAACAATTTTGTAAAAAAAAAAACAGGAAGGCTTACGCTTCATTAACTTGTCTTAATAATGCTAAGACTTGTTATAAACCAAAATCATTGTGGCATTAGTGTAAAATAGACAAGTAGAGCGATAGACAGGATAGATTGTCTAGATTGGTTCATGCCTATATAGTAAACTGATTTTTAACTAAAGTGCTAAGATAATTCTATGGTGAAAATGTAATATTTTCAATAAATGATTTTATTTATTAATAAATGCTTATTTATTAAAATAAAATACAGGGATGCTGGATCATCCACTGAATATCCTTTAGGAAAAAAATAAAATTTTACCCTTACTTCATAGCATGCACAAAAATTAACTTTTAATGTGTCTTATGATGATCCTTGGACATAACACTTAGAAGCATAAAACTTTCCAAAGATTATATTTGCAAATTTAGGGTGGCCAAAGATTTCTTGACAAAACATAAAAAGCTCAAGCAGAAAAAAAAAATGATAAGTTAAACTTGATCACAATTAGAAACTTCTGTTTTTCAAGAGCTACTGTTAAGAAAGCAAACAGGGGGCTGGGTGCTGTGGCTCACATCTGTAATCCCAGCACTTTGGGAGGCCGAGGCGGGCAGATCACGAGGTCAGGAGATCGAGACCATCTTGGCTAACACGCTGAAACCCTGTCTCTACTAAAAATACAAAAAATTAGCCAGCGTGGTGGTGGGCGCCTGTAGTCCCAGCTACTTGGGAGGCTGAGGCAGGAGAATGGCGTGAACCTGGGAGGTGGAGCTTGCAGTGAGCCGAGATCGTGCCAGTGCACTCCAGCCTGGGCAAAAGAGCGAGACTCCATCTCAAAAAAAAAAAAAAAAAAAAAAAGGCAAACAGGGAAGCCCTAGACTTGGAGACAATATTTGTTACACATGTATCTGACCAAGGGTTTGTATCCATAATACATAAATAATTATTTTTTAAAATAAAGAATTCTTACCAGTCAGGAAGTGAAATTTTAAAAATTGGGTAAAATATCTGAACAGAAATTTCACAAAACGAGATACAGAAGTTGCCAATAAGCACTTATTCTTCAGGAAAATGAAAATTAACATAATGAAATAACACTGCACAGTGATTAGAATGATTAAAATGAAAATGACTGGTGAAATGTTGTGATTGGTAGATCTTAGATGACCCCTAAGTGTTCTCACATTTTCACGTAAATGCTCTTGCGTAAACTCCTACTCTTGAATAACTTCCTTCTAATCAATAGAATACGGCAATGTGGAAGCAATACAACTTTCAAGTTGTGAGGAGAAGGGCTTATACCATTGTAGTCTTTGTATTAGTTGCCTAGGGCTGCCATAACAAATGATTACAAACTAGGTCATTTGAAATAACAGGAATGTATGTTCTCACGGTTCTGGAGGCGAGAAGCCTAAAATCCCAGTGTCGCAGGGCCCCGCTCCCCCTGAAGGCCCTAGGGGAGAAACCTTCCTTGCCTCTCCCAGCTTCGGTGGTTGCTGGTCACTCTTGATGCCCCCTGGCTTACAGCAGCATCATCCAATCCTGATGTCTGCCATCATATGATGTTCCCCCTTTTGGGGATGTGTATATGGCTAAATTTTCCTCTACTTATAAGAACACCATTTTTTGAATTTAGAGTCTACCCTAATTCAGTGTGACCTCATCTTAACTGACAACAAAGACCCTGCCAGGACCTATTTGCGAGTAAAGATCCAACTCACAGGTTCCAGGTGAATGTGAATTTTGCTAGGATTCTATTCAGCCTGTTAGAATCTCCTTTCAATAAACCTATGATCCCAGTTTAATAATGAGAAAAACATCAGACAAACTAAAACTGAGGGACATTCCACAAAATATGTCACCAGTACTCCTCCAAACTGCTAAAATTGTGAAAAACAAGACAAAATAAATAAATAAATAAAAATAAAAAATAAAAAAGCTGTCACAGTTCAGAGGAAGGAAAGAAAACATAATGACTAAATATAGTATGGTAACCTGGTTTGAATCCTGGTACAGAGAAAAAGGATATTAGTGGGGAAATTGACAGACTCTCAATAAACCCTGGAGTTTAGCTGATAGTAAGTTTTTAAAGTGTTTGATAGGGAGCCGCGGTGGCTCAGGCCCGTTGTCTTGGGACATAAGGAGGCGAGGCTAGGCGTTTGAGGCCAGCCTGAGCAATATAGAAACCTCTCATCTATATAACCAAAAGTTTTTGATAAATATATTATGGGTATGGTGAGGGTTATATGGGAACAATCTTATTCTTTCTTTTAAATACATCTAAAATGATTCCAAAAGAAATGACTTATTTTTTTAAATGCAAGCTATAGGATAGACTTGAGAAATTTAATTTAGATTGGACAGTTTCAGACAGCTTTTTTGTGAGAAGTTTGAGCTGCAAATAGAAATACAAATCCAGCCAATCCTACCAGTAGTGGGGGATGAAGTCTCCTGGGCAGAACACATGGCCAGTGAACAGGTACTGTGAGTGAAATAGGCTTGCAGTATTGGAGAGGATGAAAAAAACTCAGAGTGACAGAAGACAAGTAGGTGAGACGGAGCCTGGCATAAAATTAAACTGAGCAGCAGGCTTCGAACAGGCCACATAAAAAATTAGAATTAAAAAGAAAGAAAGAAAGAAAGACATTGCTATAGCACTTCCTATGTGCCAAAACTATTTTAAGCATTTTTCACACACTAGCACTTTTCATTCTTGCCACAACTATATATGGTGTGTACTCTTATTATCTTCCATTTCTCTGGTAGAAAAACTGGTTCAGAGAGTTAGTCACTTGTCTGAAGTCATTCCATTACTAAAAGGCAGAGCTGTGGCCATCTGGCTCCACAGTTTGTATTTATCCACTACACCCTTGCCCTGAATATAATGGAAGCCATGCTGACTCATTCTTCCTTAAAAGACTAACCTATCAACTCAGAGGAGAGATGATGGTGATTGGGGTGAGATGAAGAGAAGCAGATGGGCTTGAGGAAACTTCCAGGTAAGATCAAATGCAACTGATGATATATTAGAGGCAGGTAATGAGAGAGAAGACCATATCAAGAATGACCACCCAACTTCTGGCTTGATTGGGTATTTACTAAAGTAGGAAATGGCAAAAGAAGATGTTTGCTGAGGGACATTATGTTGGCAGCGGCAAATCCATATGGGTCTGCAGCAACCTCAATTCTTGACTCTCAGAAGAAAGAATTTGACCAAGGGGACATAAAGCAGAGGGGGAGACTGGAACAAGTTTTAGAGTAGGAATGAAAGTTTATTAACAAGTTTTAGAGTAGGAATGAAAGGAAGTAAAGCACACTTGGATGAGGGCCAAGCAGGCAACTTGAGAGAATCAAGTGCCTGGTTTGACCTTTGACTTGGGGTTTTATACACTAGCATTCTGCATGTGTGGTGGCATGCCAGCACTTAGGAGAGGCTGCATGTGCAGTGTGTTTACTGAAGTTACCTGTAGGCTCACTTGAGGTGTTCTCCCCTTACCAGTTGAGCATTCCTAGAGGAAGTTCACATACCAGTCAAACTCCACCATCTTGCCTCTTAGCGTACATGCTTGAGTCTGCTTGCCCAAATTCTGAGATCTTATCCTCTTATCAAGAAGCTACTGATCATCAGTTTCAGGTATTTTCTATTGGGAGACTGCCTTTCTGTGGCACAAGTTGCAACCAATTATTATTTTGGAGAGAAAGTTTAACCAACCACCTGACCATCGCCTGATGGTCACCTGACATTCCTTGAGGCAGGGTGGGGAGTTGGGGGGGGGCTCTCTCTTGCCCAATAAAACTTATATTTGACAACCTACCTATTCTAACAATTACAGATTTCTTTTCCATTAAGTTTGAGATGCTAAAGAAACATCAAGATAGATGTGTCTCAAGCTCAAGTATTGGGTCATTTTCACCCTACTTTCCCAACATGAAGTGGAAGTATGTGAGAAGTATTGTCTGACTGCCCAGAGGATGGGAAGGCAGCCACAGTCCCATGGACAGGTGCTCAGACTGCTCTCCAGGTCACCACAAGTCACTGTCTCTGGTAGCTCCTCAGGTGTATTCTCTGAGAGCTCTGTCTATAGTGGATATAGTGAATTCTTTGCCTTGAGGCCGGGTTGCTTTTTCTCTCTGACTAGGTCACATCTCCCTTATTGTTTGGGATGCAGTTCCTCATGAATACATTGCAAGTATGTTGATTTATGCATGAGGTCCTCCTGTGCCCTATTTAGGAAAGAGCATCCCTTTCTTGGATGTAGGAGTAGAGAGAGGTTCCATATACATAAGAATTTTCCAGAGAAACAGAACCAGGCCAGGTGCGGTGGCTCACGCCTGTAATCCCAGCACTTTGGGAGGCTGAGGCGGGTGAATCATGAGGTCAGGAGATCGAGACCATCCCGGCTAACACGGTGAAACCCCCACCCCGTCTCTACTAAAAATAAACCAAAAATTAGCTGGCCGTGGTGGTGGCACCTGTAGTGCCAGCTACTCAGGAGGCTGAGGCAGGACAATGGCGTGAACCTGGGAGGCAGAGCTTGCAGTGAGCCGAGATGGCGCCACTGCACTCCAGCCTGGGCGACAGAGCAGGACTCCGTCTCAAAAAACAAAAACAAAAACAAAAACAAACAAACAAAAAAAGCAGAACCGATAGGAGATAGACAGATATGGATTGATAGATCACTAGATCGGTAGAGAATAGATCATTGGGGCCGAGCGTGGTGGCTCATGCTTGTAATCTCAGCACTTTGGGAGGCTGAGGCGGGCAGATTACCTGAGGTCAGGAGTTCGAGACCAGCCTGGCCAACATGGTGAAACCCTGTCTCTACCAATAATACAAACATTTAGCTGGGCATGGTGGTGTGCCCCTGTAGTCCCAGTTATCTCAGGGAGGCAGGAGAATTGCTTGAACTCGGGAGGAGGTTGCTGCAGTGAGCCGAGATAAGCCACTGCACTCCAGCCTGGGTGACACTCCATCTCAAAAAAAAAAAAAAAAAAAAAAAAAAAGAATGTTGGATAGATAGATTGATTTTAAAGAATTGACTCATGTAATTATGGAGGCTGAGATGTTCTAAAATCTGCCATCTGAAAGCGGGAAACTCAGAAAAGCTGGTGCAATTGTCTGATCCTGAAAACCAGGGAAGACTATGGTGTAAATCCCAGTCTGATGGCAGAAGATGACATGAGCTGTCTTAGTTAAAGCTGTGAGGGAGGAAAAAAGGGATAAAGGTCTCTTTTCTCTGTCTTTTGTTCTATTCAGGCCCTCAAAGGATTGGATGACGCCCAACTGCATTGAGGAAGGCATTCTACTTTACTGAATTTACTCATTCTAATGCTAATCTCAAAAGTGGCTGGTTCTCAGGATGGGAGGGGAAATGATGGGGAAAGAGAAAATATTGATAAAAGGGTATAAAGTTAGAATTAGTGTGGAGGAATGAGTTTTAGTGATCGATTGCACTGCATGGTGACCACAATTAATTTAATAATATATTGTATATTTTTAAATTGCTGAAAGAATAGATTTTTAATGTTCTCAACACAAAAAAGTTAAATTGGTGAGGTTATGGATATGTTAATTAGCTTCATTGACTCTATAATGTATATGTAGATCAAAACATTACTTTGTATCCCATAATATACACAATTATTATTTGTCAATTAAAACAACAACCACAATAACAAATGCTAATCTCACCTGGAAACGTCCTCACAGACATACCCAGAAACAATGTGTACTCTGGGCACCCTTTGGCCAGTCAAGTTGACACATAAAATTAACCTTCACAGGTTCAGAGTTGCTTAATCAGGTCCTCCCATTAGACACAAGGCCATTGTTAAACTGTGATGCAGGCAACCCATGTGCAGAGAGCCAGGGAATGAGACCATTTGTTGTCAGCTGTGCGCTCAACCTATTTTCACTCTGAAGGGGGAAGTCAGAACACATAGTGAACTGCCTGACTTCCCTTCCTCTTTACTCTGGAATCAGAGAGAATTTGTTTCTCATTCCTTAATGCCTGGGACTTCACTGTACCTTATGTTCTTTTCTTCAAAGCTCATAACCCTCATCCCTTCTCTCTGGGTTACTGAATGCTGAAATATCTTTAGGAGAAATGAATTACTGGGAGAATGAAAATACACATCTCTAAAAATACAGTTTAGGCTGGGCGCGGTGGTTACCACCTGTAATCCCAGCACTTTGGGAATCCGAAGCAGGTGGATCACCTGAGGTCAGGAGTTCAAGAACAGCCTGGCCAATGTGGTGAAACCCCGTCTCTACTAAAAATACGAAAATTAGCTGGACATGGGGGTGGGCGCTTGTAATCCTAGCTACTCAGGAGGCTGAGGCAGGAAAATCACTTGAACCCAGGAGGTGGAGTTTGCAGTGAGCCGAGATCGTGCCATTTCACTCCAGCCTGGGCAACAAGAGCAAAACTCAATCTCAAACAACAAACAACAAACAAACAAACAAACAAAATAAAAAAAGTTTAATTATTTCAAAATAATTTTTTCATTGCACTGATTATTCACAAATGAGTTTTCATTATCATACCTTCATTACTCAGCAGGAATTTAGATGTTATATTAGAAAGATGGTTTCTAGCCACTGTTACTACTGCTCAATTTTAGGTACAAATTAGAAAATTGGATGAATCTTTTAACTTCCCAAATGAGAGAATGTTTAAAGGAGTCCAGTGAATTTAGAGAGTGGATGTACTTGAGTAAAAAGGTCTGTAGTTTACAGACTGAAGATGAGATGAGACAAATGGTATATATCTTGGGATATTGAGAAGTTAAATTTATTCAACACAACTTTTTGATGTTTGACGATTGCTATATTTAACTCAGCATCCCACTGTGCTTTGATTGAGATACCCTGTAAGAACTGCTGTTTCAAACCATAAAATACAAATATAAAAGTTATTTTGTTAGTTTGTGAAACTTCAAATCATGTGTTGAATTTCTGTAATTTGATATGCTTTCAGATTTCTCTGTCAATAAGGTATCCTAGAAATCTCTACAGACAGACTGATTCAATCTTGGCTTATTCAACACAAATTATATTTTATTTCTATTGAATTATGTTTTACACCCAAACAGTAGGATATAAGGCACCTTTGTAAATAATCTTCTAAATTCTGTTTTCGTGAATCTATTAAAATCTGACAAACTTCCTGAGATCAACATTCACGGGTGTCTGCCTATCCTCTAGTTTTGTATTATTTTCATTATGTCTTTTGGCTTCAGCCTCCTTCCTCATTTTTAGTAAAAAAATCTTCCTTAGGCTCATCATGCTACATTATCTTTTTTGAGGAAAGAAAACTATATTTATTTTACTGAGGAGACAAATAGAGGGTAGTGAAGTAATTTCTTTACAGTCATAGGTTTTTCATGCTAGGAATATTATTTCTTAGTTCCTCTGGTAAGTAAATTCCATTATTCTTTCATCGTCTAGTTTTTCTAAATCTAAAACAACTCTCATGCTCCTTTACCTTCCTTTTAAAAAATATTTTTAATTTTTAATTTTTGTGGGTACATACTAAGTGTATATATTTATGGGGTATGTTAGATATTTTGATACAGAAATACAATGCATAATAATCACATCAGGATAAACGGGGAATTCATTACCTCTAGCATTTATTCTTTCTTTGTGTTACAAACAATACAATTGTTCTCTTAGAGTTATTTAAAATATACAATAAATTATTGTTAACTGTAGTCACTCTGTTATGCTATCAAATACTAGGTCTTATTCATTCGTTCTAACTATATTTTTGTCTAACTATATTTTTGCACCCATTAACCATCTCCACTTCCCCCCACCATTACCCTTCCCTGCCTCTGATAAACAGCCTTCCTATCACCATGTGTTCTATCATTTTAGTGTTTAGCTCTCACAGATAAGTGAGACCATGTGATGTTTCTCTTTCTGTGCCTGGCTTATTTTATTTAACATAATGATCTCCAGTTCCATCCATGTTGTTGCAAATCACATTCTTTGTTATGGCTGAATAGTACTCCATTGTGTATGTTACCACATTTTCTTTATCCATTCCTCTGTTCATGGACACTTAGGGTTGCTTCTAAATGGTGGCTATTGTGAATAGTGCCACAATAAAATGGGAATGCAGACTTTTGGGGGTATATGAGTGGGATTGCTGAATCATATGGTAGTTCTATTTTTAGAGTTTGAGGAACCTTCAAACTGTTCTGCAAAGTGGTTGTACTAATTTACACATTCACCAACAGTGTAGGCAGGTTCCCTTTCCTCTATATCCTCGCCAGCATTTGTTATTGCCTGTCTTTTGGATAAAAGCCATGTTAACTGGGGTGAGATGATATTTCATTATAGTTTCAATTTGCATTTCTCTAATAACCAGTGACATTGAGCACATTTTCACATACCTGTTTGCCATTTATATATCCTCTTTGGAGTAATATCTATTTAGGTATTTTGCCTATGTTTTAATTGGATTATTAGATTTTTTTCTATAGAGTTGTTTGAGAGCTATATGTGTGTATATATATATATCCTTGTATATATTAATATATATATCCTTGTATATATTAATATATATATCCTTGTATATATTAATACAAGGTTATTAATCCCTTGTCAGATAGATTGTTTGCAAATATTTTCTCCGATTCTGTTAATTGTCTCTTCACTTTGTTCACTGTTTCCTTTGCTGTGCAGAAGCTTTCAAATGATGTTATTTCATTTGTTCATTTTTGCTTTGGTTCTGTGTGCTTGTGAAACATTACTCAAGAAATCTTTGTCCAGTCTGACGTCTTGGAGAGTTTCCCCAATGGTCTCTTTTACTAGTTTCAGAGTTTGAGGTGTTAGACTTATTCTTTAACCCATTTTGATTTCATGTTTCTATATGACAAGAGATAAGGGTTTAGTTTCAGTCTTTTGCATATGGATATCCAGTTTTCCCAGTATGATTTATTGAAGAGACTGTCCTTTTCCCAATGTATATTCTTGGCAACTTTGTTAAAAATGGTCTCACTGTAGATCTGTGGATTTGTTTCTGGGTTCTCTATTCTGTTCCATCGGTCTATGTCTCTGTTTTTGTACCAGTACCATGCTAGTTTGTTTACTATAGTTCTGTAGTATAATTTGAGGTCAGGTATGTGATTCATCCAGTTTTGTTCTTTTTGCTCACAATAGCTTTGACTATTCTGGGTCTTTTGTGGTTTTGTATAAATTTTAGGATTAGTTTTCCTATTTTTGTGAAGAATGTCATTGGTATTTTAATATGGATTGCATTCAAACTGTAGATTGCTTTGTGTAGTATGAAAATTTTAACAATGTTGATTCTTCTGATCCATAAATATGGAATATCTTTCCATGTTGTGTGTCCTCTTCAATTTCTTTCATCAATGTTTTACAGTTTTCATTATAGATGCCTTTTATTTTGTCAGTTAACTCTTAGATATTTAACTTTATTTACAGCTATTTAAATGTGATTAGTTTCTTGATTTCTTCTTCAGATTGTTCACTGTTAGCATATAGAAATGCTACTAATTTTTGTATGTTGATTTTGTATCCTGCAACTTTACTACATTTGTTCTAATAGTTTTTTGGTAGGGTCTTTAGGTTTTTTCAAATATAAGATCTTATCATCTGTAAACAAAGATAATATGACTTATTGTCTTCCAATTTGGATGCCTTTTATTTCTTTCTCTTGTCTGATTACTGTAGCAAAGGCATTCAGTCTATGTTGCATAACAGTGGTGAAAGTGGGCATCCTTGTTGTGCTCCAGATCTTAGAAAAAAGGCTTTTAGTTTTTCCTCATTCAGCATGATACTAGCTGTGGTTCTGTCATATATGGCTTTTACTGTGTTCAGGTATATTCCTTCTATAACCAGGTTTTTGTGGGTTATTATCATGAAGGGATGTTAAATTTTATCAAATGGTTTCTCAGCCTTCAGTTGAAATGATTGTATGATTTTTGTCCTTCATTCTGTTGATATGGTGTATCACATTGATTTATTTGTGTATGTTGGATCATCTGCATCCCTGGGATAAATCCCATTTGGTCAAGATGTGTTTTTAATTGTTTTGTGGAATTTAGTTTGCTAGCATGAGAATATTTGCATCAATCTTCATCAGGGATATTGGTATATAGTTTTCTTTTTTGGATATGTCTTTGGTTTTGTTATCAGGTAATACTGGCCTCATAGACTGAGTTTGGAAGTATTTCCTCCTCTATTTTTCAGAATAGTTTGCATAAGGTTGGTATTAGTCCTTCTCTAAATGTTTGGCAGAATTTAACAGTGAAACCATTGGGTCCTGGGCTTTTCTTTGCTGGGAGACTTTTTATCACACTTTCAATCTCATTATTTGTTATTGGTCTGTTTGGATTATTGATTTTTTTCATGCTTCAATCTTGATTAGTTTTATGTGTCCAGGAAATTATCAATTTCTTCCAGGATTTCTAATTTATTGGTACATAGTTGCTCATAGTAGCCACTAATGATCCTCTGAATGGTTGTAATATTTCATTTTTCATCTCTGATCTTATTTACTTGGGTCTTCTCTATTTTTTTTTATTATTTAATGACAAAAACCACAATTACTTTTGCACCGGCCTAATAGCCTGGCTACAGGTTTGTCAAGTTTGTTTATCTTTTCAAAAAAGCAACTTATCTGTTCCTTGATCTTCTGTATTGCTTTCTTCATTTCAGTTTCATTTATTTCTGCTCTGATTTTTATTATTTATTTTCTTCTACCAGTTTAGGTTTTGGTTTGCTCTTGCTTTCCTGATTCTTTAAGATGCATCATTAGGTGGTTTAGTTGAAGTTTTTCTACTTTTTCGGTATATGCACGTATAGCTATAAACTTCCCACTTCGTACTGCTTTTGCTGTATCCCATAGGTTTCCATTATCACTTGGTTCAAAATATTTTTTAAATTTCTGCTTAATTTCTTCATTGACTCAGTAGTCATTCAGGGGCATATTGTTTAATTCCCATGTGTTTGCACAGTTTCCAAAATTCCTCTTGTTATTGATTTCTAGTTGTATTCCTTTGTGGTCAGAGAAGATACTTGATATAATTTTAATTTCTTTTGAATTTGTAAAGATTTTTATGTGGCTTAATGTATAGTTTATCCTTGAGAATGACCCATGTGCTGAGGAGAACAATGTGTATTCTGTAGCCATTGGATGAAATGTTTTATAAATATCTATCAGTTCCATTTGATCTGTAGTGCAGATTAAGTCCAATGTTTCTTGGTTGATTTTCTGGGTCATCTGTCTCATGCTGAAAATGGGATGTTGAAGTCTCTAGCCATTATTGGATTGGAGTCTATCTCCTTAGCTCAAATAATATTTGTGTGATATACCTGGTTGTTTTATCCTCTTGTTGAATTGAACCCTTTATTATAATATAATGACCTTTTTGTCTCTTTTTATGTTTTGTCTTGAAATCTATTTTGTCTGATACAAGCATACTACTCCTGCTTTTTTCTGGTTTCTGTTGACATGGATTATCTTTTTCCATCCCTTTGTTTTTAGTCTATGTGTATCTTTATAGCTGAAGTGTGTTTCTTGCATGCAACAGATTGTTGAGTCTTGTTTTTTATTCATTTAGCCACCTATCTTTTGATTCGGGAGTTTAATTCACTTACTCTCAATGTTATAATTAATAAGTAATGAGTTATTCACACCAGTTTGCTATTTGTTTACTGGTTATTTTATTGTCTGTCTTCATTCCTTCCTTCCTCTGTTCTGTGTAGTGAAGGTCATTTTCTCTAGTAGTATGTTTTAATTTCTTGCTTTTTATTTTTTATGTATTTGCTGTATGTTTTTTATTTGATATTACCATGAATCTTGCAAATAATTTTTTTTGCAAATAATATTTTATAACCCATTATTTTAAACTTATTTTAACACTTATTGCATAAGCAAACAAATTACCACACAAACAAAGAAAAAACTAATAAAACTCTCACTTTATCCCTGGCTTTTTAACTTTTTGTGGTTTTTATTTATATCTTATTACATTGCCTATGTCTTGAAAAGTTGTTGTAATTTTTTGATATGTTCATCTTTTAGTCTTTCTACTCAAGATATGAATAGTTTATATATAACAATTACAGTATAATAATATTCTGTGTTTTTCATGTACTTACTGCTACCAGTGAGTTTTATAACTTTAGATGATTTTTTTGCTCATTAACATTCTTTTCCTTGAGATTGAAGAACTCCTTATAGCATTTCTTGTAAGAAAAATTTGGTGTTGATGAAATCCCTCAGCTTCTGTTTCTCTGGGAAGTCTTTATTTCTCTTTCATGTTTCAAGGATATTTTCACTGGATATATTATTCTAGGATGAAAGGCTTTCTGTTTCCTTCATCACTTTAAATATGCCGTACCCCTCTTTCCTGGACTCTAAGGTTTCCACTGAGAAGTCTGCTGCTGGACATACTAGAGCTCTATTGTATGTTATTTGTTTCTTTTCTCTTGCTGCTTTTAGAATCCTTTCTTTTTTCTTGACTTTTGGGAATTTACTTATTAAATGTCTTGAGATAGTCTTATCTGAGTTAACTTTTCTTGGTGTTCTATAACCTTCTTGTGCCTAAATATTGATCTCTTTCTTTAGGTTTGAGAACTTCTCTGTTATTATTCCTTTGAATGCACTTTTTACCAATATCTCTTTCTCTACCTACTCTTTAAGGCCAATAACTTTTAGATTTGCTCTTTTGGGGCTATTTTCTAGATTTTGTAGATATGTTTCATTATTTTACATTTTTTTCTTTTTTCTCCTCTGACTGTGTATTTTCAATTAGCCTATCTTCAAATTTACTAATATTTATTTCCTTTGTCAATTCTGCCATTAAAATAATTCTGATGCATTCTTTAGAATGTTATTTGCATTTGTCATCTCTAGAATTTATACTTGATTCTTTTTAGTTATTTTAATCTCTTTGTTAAATTTATCCTATAGAATTCTAAATTTCTTCTCTGTGCTATCTTGAATTTTATTGAGTTTCGTCAAAACAGTTATTTTGAATTCTCTGAAAGGTTACATATCTTTGTTTCTCCAGATTGGTCCCTGGTGTCTTATTTGGCCTGTTTGGTGAGGTCATGTTTTCCTGGATGTTTTTGGTGCTTGTGGATGTTCACTGATGTCTGAGCATTGAAGAGTTGGGTATTTATCATAGTCTTCATGTCTGGGCTTTTTATACTTGTTCTTCTTGAGAAGGCTTTTAACTGCTTGAAGGGATTTGGGAGTTGTGATATAAGTTTTTGGTAATTACAGCCATATCTACATTAGGGGGAACCCCAAGACCAGTAATGCTATGGCTCTTTCATACTCATAGGGATACCACCTTGGTGGTCTTGGATAAGATATGGAAGAATTATCTGGATTACCAGGCAGAGACTCTTGTTCTCTTCTCTTACTTTCTCCCAAACAAATGGAGTTTCTCTCTGCAGTGGGCTGCCTGGAGCTGGGGGAGGGATGACACAAACACTGCAGTGGCCACCGCCACTGGGACTATGTTGAGTTAGGCCTGAAGCCAGCACAGCACTGGTTCTCACCAATGCCTGCATTAACCACTGCTGTCTACCACCTATGTTTGTTCTAGAACCTAGGGCTCTACAGTCAGCCTATGGTGAATGAAGCTAGCCAGGCTTGGGTCCTCCTCTTCAGGGTGGTAAACTCCCCCTGGTCCTGGGTAGATCCAGATATGCTGTGCAGGATCAGGGCCTGGAGTTGGAAACCTTTGGAGTCTACCTGATGTTCTATTCTATTGTGGCTGATGTGGCAACGAAACCACAGAAGGAGCTCCTTCCCAGTTTTCTATATCCTTTCCAGAAGAAGAGTCCACCACCATCCCAGGCCTGTGGCAAATACTGCCTGGAGATGACCGATGTTCACCCGTGGCCCAAGGGCTCTTCGGTCATCTTGTGGCGAATGCCGCCAAACCTAGGACTCTCCCTTCAGGGAAGTGGGCTCCCCTCTGGCCCAGGGTAGGTTCAGAAATACTATCCAGGAGGCAAGACCTGGAATCAGGGATTCCAATTGCCTGTTTGGCGCTCCATCCTACTGTGGCCAAGCTGGTACCTATACTGCAAAACCAAGTTCTCTTTACTCTTTCCTCTCCATTTCTCAAGCAGAAGGAGTTTTTCCCCATAGTTACTATAGCTGGGAATGTGTTGGGTCAACCCAAAGCTAACACATATCTGAGTCCCACACAAAGCCCTTATTAGTACCATCTGGCTACTGCTGCTTCTTATTCATGGCCCAATTGCTCCTTAGTCAGCAGGTAATAAATCCTGCAAGGACTAGGCTCTTCCCTCCAAGGCAACAGATCACATTTTGGCCCAGGGTGTGTCTAGAAATATCATCCACAAGCTATGGCCTGGAATGGAGTCCCCAGAACTCAGCCTGTTGCCCTATCCTACTGTGGCTGAAGGGCTATCTAAGTTGCAAGACCAAGTCCTCTTTACTCTTACATCTCCTCTCCTTAAGCAGAGGAAAGGGGTCTATCCTGGAGCGGCGAACTGTGCTGCCTTGGGTTGTAGGAGTGGTGGTGCAAGCACTCCCTTGGCTTCCCCGGCTATTGTATCACTAGTTTGTGTGCCCCCTAGGTTGACTGGCTCTCATTCTGATACAGCACTAGGACTTGCCAAGGCATCAAAGTTCTTGCTCTCTAGACTGCCTCTCAAGATTATCTGGGACTCCAGAACACTTTGGTTCTCAGTGGCAAGGCTTGCCAGAAATCAGGTTCTTACCATGGATGAATGAGCCCCCTCTGGCTACAGACATCATGGAGCTCTAAATGCTCCTTCCAAGGGGCTCCAGCTGAGTTCTTCCTGGTGTCGTTTTCCACTGTGACAGGCAGCACTAAGTACCAATGCAAAGTCTCACAATCACTGTGCTCTCCCTCCCTCAAGCATACAGATTCTCTCTGCATGCCACACAGCTACTCCCAGGGAACCGGTGGGGTTGGAAATTGAAGACTTTCTTTCGTGTCTTCTTCAGTGCCTCTTTTTCATATACATACAAATATTTCCATTTAAAAAACATAAAGGATAGAAATATAGAATAGGTATTTAATTTATATTTATTCGACTGCTGTTAGTCTCAATTGCTTTCCCTGGCTCCTTAATGCTGATAGGACTGATATCTACCCCCTCCTATGTGGCAACATGCTTAAAACAATCTTAGTTCCTGAGGCAGCCTCAAATGCTGTAGAACCTGTGTCAATGGGCTTGATGACCCTGACTCCCTCTCAAAATACAACAAAAACAAAGAGAACAGGGACCTAAGATCAATTCATTGTGTCTGGATATAGATTAATGAAATTGCTATAGGTTTGTTTCTATATTGCTTCTTGTGTCTACTTTGCATTCAATCATTCCAAGTTCCCTCTTAATCTCCTTTTCCCCTTTGTGATGGTCAAACGAAAATATGTAGTTCTAGAATAGTTTTTACTCTGAAGACTGTCAACCCACTCTGTATGAATAGGCAATAACATTCATTTGAGGCAATTTTATTCTTTATTAAATACTTTTTATATAAAAGAGAAATATCTCATTTTTGTTTGGATGGCTATGATTATGAATGAGAGTATATTTTAAGCAGTTTGAATGCCCTTAGAAAATTATCTCTCTGACTTTCATCCATCCAACCCTAGCCATTTCTGGGAAATTTTCCCAAGGGTTTCACTGTACTTTGCTCTTCACATTAGAGGACGTTTTGCTCCAAGTGATAATTGCTTGGCTTTCTTCAAGCTTGCATTGTCTTGATGTCCAAGCCTGTGATAGATGCATCTGAATGGCTAACTCTAGCAATTAGGGTCTCAGAGGTGCTTAAAAAAAAATGAGCGGTTGATAATTTCAGGTAAAGCCTCTTTTTCTCTTCAGCTTGCAGGTGATTTCTTTTCCAACATTAAACAAATATAAATAAAGTCCCTTATTTAATTTCAAGCAGAAAGTCACTTGTTTTAATCAAATATACAGCACTACAATATAAACAGATAAATACAGACTGAATATTTGGGGACACAGTGAGTACTCTAGATGGATGTCTGAAAAGAGAATACATAATTCTTAAGTAAGTGATTTACGTGGTAATTTGGAATATATACTCAAGAGGAGAAAATGGACACATCTATTATAGAGCTATTAGTTTCTCAATATGGCCAATTTTACTTGAAAATCACTTTTTATCTTCATTGATCTGTGCCTGTGGCTATTAATTGGATATAGAATTATTTGAGAAACACAGATATCTAAACTGTGTGATTGTTCATAAAATTAATACATTTTTTGCAAAGATATTTTATATATTGTTCCACTGTTTTATAGTTAAATTAGATCCTTACATGAGAAAATTGGTTAAATGGCACAGCAAAGTCTTTTCATTGTTAAGTCAGGGGAATCGACAACATGTGCTTTTTATGATTTGACCAGAATGTGGTTTTTTAAAGTTTTAATTCATGCTCTTTCTGCTTTGAAAACATAATTATAATCTGTGCTTTTGCTGAGTATATACAATTCTTGCTTACTGTAAAAATTTTAAATGCCCTAAAATGTATTCTGTTGTTTATCCTCTAGAAATAACAAGTGTTATTTTATTATTTACAATGCTCAGACTTTGGCAATTATGTGTGCAACATACACAAGACCATGCTAAATATTCTTTAGTGTTTTACATTTTTCTTTAAATAAGGGGCAATTTTAAGTGCCAACACAAATATTTCTACCTTATAATTTCAATGGCTACTAAGTATTCCATTGAAAACTCAATCATATGAAAACAGCATGTCATAGTTTGTTATTTTTTTCTTCTTAATGCTACATCAAAGAATGTGACCTTGTAAAATGTATGACATGTTATATTAGGTGAATTATCATATTGCCATCTACTCTTTCAAGTTATTTATGCTTTTCAGTGCCTTGTATATTTCCCCATCTTCCTTCCTCCAGGTTCAATTTGGGCTGGTGTCTTAGCAAAGAAATGTGAGCTCTCCATCTGGGAATGAGAAAATATATCTATTTTCTAGATAAAGGTCATTTAGCAAGTTGAGGACTGTCTGCAAACAGCATTTATGGAGTGAGAAATTCGGGCAAATGGAAAACCTAGTGACAATCATTCCAATTTGCTACTTTTCTCAATTCACCTGCCCATTTTTTTGTGTGATTCTTTTGGCTACTATGGCAACCTTCTCTCTCTGACTTCTTCAACTATATGTCAGTTGTTTTCTGTAGTATTTATAACTGCAAGGGGTAAAATTTCACATTTGGAGGCTTATATTTTTCAGAGGCATTTTGAGTTCAGTGTTGCTAATTTCTCTACTCTTTTACAACAGATCTCATGATTTTTCTCCTCATGTTGAATTACAGAATTTGCACTTCCCATGTGGTCTGAATAGCTGGTAACAATTCTCCAAGAAAGGTTTTTCCTTTTGCTTATCTGTGTGCAGGGCAGTGTGGTCATCATGTGACCCCACCACGTTTTTAGCTTGAACTTAAGTCGTACAAGAAGTCTTCACTTGCTGAACTCTACACAAAACTCTATACATTAGAAAGCATTTGCATTTTTAGTGGGTGATTCTTGTTGATTGAGGAAATTGACAGATCAATCCAGAAATTATGTTTCAGAGAATTTCTTAAGCCAAAAATATTTTTCATATATTGGGCTTCATTATTGCTGTTTGGTGAATATTTTGTAATACAGTGTATTTTGCCCTTTAATATATGCTGATGGATGCCTTTTATTTTATCCCCAAACTTTAAAATTGATCTACACATCGTATACAGTGTTGAGGTCGGTAGGGAAGAGGGAGAAAAGATGAAGATAAATTACATTTCTGTTTATCCTTTCCCCCTGGGAAGTCTAATGTAGGTGAAATTTTTCATACTATGATGTCTTATTTTGAGGAATTCTGCATAATCTTGATATTATGTATTAGTTTGAGTCATAATAAATTGCTGTTTTGTAGGTCACAGATGATCACAAATGGTCATTTCAAATGGTTCAACATAATACAAAGGAAGAAAAGTTAAATTCTGCAAAAATGTAATAAAGAAAAATGATAAATACCAATGTTTTAATTATTATGATAGAGAACTAGAAATTAAGAGACTATTTGTTACTCATGTGGATATAATTTTTTTCTCTTGTTATATGTGTGTGTGTGTGTGTGTGTGTGTGTGTGTAATTAGCAATTAGGTTAATACCTCTAAAATAAAGAAATATATTTATATAGCTAAGTAATTACTGTCAGAGTTGAATGTCTATAACATTGGAAAATTCACTTAACTCTCCAGAGCTTGTTTTCCATTTTTAGTAAAATGATGAAAATAAAACTCTACTTTCCTACTGTTGATAGTAGATGATAAAAGGAAATAAATCGAAGACATACATAACTCAATAGATAATTAGAATTGTGTCCTCCCTAACAGTTTATTTAAAGAAGTAAGATAAATTTGTGAACTTTTTGTTGCTGTTACCTGGAGAAAACATTTGAAGCTGGCTAAGATTTATTTATCACTATTCATGTGTCAGATTTTGCTATAGATGATTCATTTAATTTAGCCCTCACGATAACTCCATGATCATTATGATTCTGGTGCTATTAAGATTCCCCTTTTATAGATGAGTAAACTGAGTCTCAGAGTAGTACGCAAATTTCTTAAGACTACACAGCTAGGAAGGCCCAGACTGTCGTCAAGCCTGGACTGTCTAACTCAGGAGATAGGCCCTTTAATCCCATGTCAGACAGATGTCCTTCCTGCCTTGCAATACTATTGCCCTCCATCCCTTATAATTTTCCTTTACAATTTTAAGTTATTTTTCTGTTCTTAACATTTCCTTCCCTTCCCATATACCCTAATTCACGCAGAAATATTTGAATTCAGTTATCACCAGACCGAATGTGGGATACCGGGTTGAAGCTTTGCCTGTGTCACCACCCCAGCACATCTGCTGAGATTGTTGCGACGGGCGGAGCTTTTGCCCACATGACTGCTTTCCCTGTGGTCAACAGTCAACACAGAGATTTAGACCCCAGACTAAAGAAAATGGTGGGAGAGATACAGCATATAGAAAGAATTAGAGGTTAGAAGGACTGCTTGTGATACAAGCTACTCCCCTCTATACTTGTACAAGACAAGTAACCCTTAGGGGAAAGGTAAACTGACATTGGAATGTATGTATGTAAAAAAGAGCCTTTCCATGGCTTGAAAGCTTTAGTGAAAAAACATTTCAAGAAAGACGAAGTGGCAAACTTCCAAAAATAAAATCAAACATGTTCTGTGAATTTTTCTTTCTCATTTTAGATGATTCGATAGCTGATCCACTAAACTGATGTATACTGTATTTTTAATGCTTAAAAATCATTTTTTCAGTACTTCATAATTATCAGGCTAAATATAACACAATAATTTACTTTATTGTTAAATTTCATATCTTGTAACTCATGGTCTTTTCCACCAGCAGCCTCACAAGAGATTTTCATAGCTTCCTTCTGCATGTGAAGCTTATTCAGTATAACAAAAGCTACTTCTTTAAACTTGACAATCACAAAAGGGCATTGCAAGGTTGAGATCCTGGGTGTGAGAGTGTCTTTGACTTGTTATGAAAGAAGAATTAATGTCTTGGCTGAGATCGTCATTCTCAGATATTCTTACTTTTCTTGGCTTTTGAAAGTCTATAGCTGATTTGTGTTTCCAAGTGTAAGCCATCCAAAGCCATAACAAAGATCACAGGACATTGCAAGCTTAATTAGAAATATTTTCTCTCTCCACTCTGGAGGCAATCTCATTTGTGCCTCACTCTTGTGATGCAATGTTTTCAGCAACCCCCAGTGCCAACCCAGCACACACTAAGAGAGGTCACAGGATTTCATTTTACTTTTTATATAATTTTCAGCTGGAAAAATGTCTTCCTAATCTGCAGACCCTCAAAAATATTACCTTAAATTGCATTTTAGTTGTTTTTTTTTTTCCACTTGGACTCTTTGTAACCAGTGTTGGGTGCTCTTTTATTTACTGTGTAGCTTTTAGATAATAAGAACACTATTTTATAGGCACTGCTTCCTGCATTAATTAATGTCTATATTCACTCTCTTATTGCTTTTTCTCTACTATGGTGCACTTAATTTGTGGTGGTGAGATTGCCTAGATTCATATTAGGTGTTACATGAGTATTACCTAGTTAAGGACGTTAAACTTCCTTTCAGTTTGTCTCCAATGATAAGGGTGTCTGTGTTAAACCTCCTTTATGTCATCACCTAAGGATATTATAAAGGTAAAATAGTTATTAATCCAACTCAGGTATTGTATATAGATACAGGCAAGGTCAACAGTCTTTTCAATAAAATGGAAAAAAAATGATGGTGCATACACCTCTTGTGATTACATTCAAATATTTATTCAACTTTCCAAAAATAATTGGTGAGCAGCTTCTATGCCCCAGTCACCTGTCTGGGGAATCAGGATTCAATCGTAGACACTAGAGATTAAAATCAGTCCCTTGACAGAGATTAGTGACATAGGAGTTCACTCTCCTAGAAGTCAAAGAACTGTGTTAGATGTTTCCTATATACCTTCTCTAACCATAGGCAAATATTAAGTAATAATATTACTAAAATTTTGGAGGAAAACATAAAAATAAACCTGAATATTATAAAAGGTATCAAAGAGTGATATTATTTATCCAATATCATCATAATGTGACAGATATATGCCCATTTATATTTTAAAATAATTTATATTTGGTTAAAAATTAATTTTAATTATAAATGGATGTATGCCATTTTTAAAAACTGTAATAAAATAGAGAAATATAGTTGCTGGATAATATTTTGAAATAATATTCCATGGTTTTGCATTCTCAGTAATTAATTTTAGCTTATAAAACTTCCATTATTATGATTGGATTATGGAGTTGTAAGCTTCTTTAGGAAAATGTTGACTCCCTAAATCTTGTGTCAAATTTGTGGCAGAGCATGTACATGTCTTTCAGTTTATCTAGTTGCAATACTGCCACCTGAATGTATTTAGTTAAAATAATTAAGTTACGTTAACTGGTATCTAGATATCAGAATTATTAACTATGACAAAATTGATACCTTGGTGGCTATAATATGAGGCTAAAGAATGGAAGGTGTAGCTTGAAATCATCTCTTGCCATCAGTGACATCCCATGTGGTTGTTGGTGGAGGACGGAGTTTAGAGCTTATACCTGATATTTTTCAAGAGCTTCTGAGGCATCTGCTTTTGGCTGTGTGCTCTTTTGTCTGCTTCGTATCTTTTACAGTTAAATAAACTAATGTCTGGAATATATTATGTCATATAAATTTTTTTGTGTCATATAAAAAATTTTGATAATTTCAAACCAAGGACTGAAGGATAGCAGGTCAGTGGTCATGTAACTTGTAAGTAAATTTTCCAAAACATTCACTTCATCCATATATAATAATTGTATCTAATCCAAGAAAATAAGATATTACGAAAAAATAGGAAACAAGTGTCTACAATAAGGAGAAAATAGGATATGAAAAATTAAAATACAGTAGATGATAAAAATTCTCCATAAATGTAAATCACAAAGAAGAAAAAAAACTTTACCATCTCTGAAACCAAATTACATAATTTTAAATAAGCAGTTGCAGATATGATAAAATTACTTATTCATTACTACAAAAACAAAAACAAAACCACTGGAAGCATATATGAACAAAATCAAAATAAATAAGCAAATTAAAAGAAATTAAATGAAAAATTAAACAACCCAAGACATAAATTGGAAAAGAAGGCCAAATCATTATATTGTGCTAAATTACAAAATAACCAAAGGAGAAATAAATTTAACCAAAAATGTGATAAAGTCACTGAAAAAAAAATAAGTGGAATAAATTATCTTAAATGATATAAAATGTATCAGAAAGATAACTTTCTATGTAGAAGATGAGTTCAAAAATCCATTATATTTTAAAAGAAACTTTGAAGGAAAAAAATGCTTCATCAACATTTAATACTTTAATCAAATAATTACTTAGGGAAGCAAAAGATGTGAATCTACATTTTATTTTATTTTTAATTTAAATTTTTGAGACAAGCTCTTTGTCTTGTTCTGTTGCCCAGGATGGGGTGCAGTGACTTGATCATAGCTTACTGCAGCCTTGAACTCCTGGGATCAAGGGATTCTCCTACCTCAGCTTGCCAAGTAGCTAGGACTACAAGCTTATGCCACCACCCCCAGCAAATTTTTAAAATTTTTTGTAGAGACGGGATCTTGCTATATTCCTAAGCTGGTCTTCAACTCCTGTTCTCAAGTGACCCTCCCATCTCAGTCTTCCAAAGTGCTATTACAGGCATGAATCACTGCACTCAGCCAGAATCTACATTTTTAGAAGACTATCCAGTACCTTCAAAAATGTGTCCAGAGTTTTACAGTCAAGACATATATTTATAAAATTATTGGAAGTTAATAATAGATAGAAATAAATTATCAGGGCCCTACACAAAAAGACCACATTTTCCTCAATGGAAAGAAAATCAAGTTGGCATTACACTCTAATGAAATCAGCTCTTTCAATAAAATCAAGGGAAAATTTTGAAGAAAACTTTTATATCCTGCTAAGATGTCCTTCGAAGTTTAAGTCTATAAAATAGTTTTCAGTGTGCACAAATTAAGGGAATATGGACTCATGAAAGATGCCAAGAATTCCACTAAGAGACCTCGCTCATTCAATCAGGAGTTGATGGGAGAAATTTTCAAAGGAACTGATGGAGGGAAGTGAATATATGTAATTGCAGATATAATACTAAAACAAATGTGGGAAAATAATATATAAAAGTGATATAACAACACAGAAACACTGCAATGTAAAAACGGAAAATGTGTAGGGTAAACAAAAAGAGAAAGTAATGTAATTCTTACTCATTGTCACATAGTTAAGAGGTAGGAGTCAGGTAAGTCACATAAAACTGAAACCAAATTTTAGATGCATAATAAGAAAAAGGGATTGAAAGCACTATAAAACACATTAGTCCATATAGAGAAAACAACATAAAAATGCAAGCATCTGTAACGACTCAAAATAAAGCTAAATAACTAAATAAATTAATTGAAGCCTGCACGGAGAAAAAAATCACACAAACAAAATAATTTGATGGAGCAAGAACAATAAAATCATTTATGTAAATAAATGCCAACCGATTTCATTCATTTATTAAGAAACAGAGATGTTCAAATCGGCTTACAAAACACAACCCCAAAAATGCTATACACCAGAAACACCCCTAAAATGAAGGAAATCAGAAAGCTAAAAATTAGGGAATAGGTTAAAAAAAAATAAAGTGGAGTTGAGGGAAATAATAGGAAGGCAGAAATTATAATCCTCATGTCAGGAAAAAAATCAGTATTCAGACCACAAAGCATTAAATATGACAAAGAAGGATAGTGTTATGCTAAATATTATAATCAAAATGAAGCTATAAAATGATTGATATCTGTGCAAAAGTAGCACAGAAGCCAACTTATTTAAAGTTGTGGTTCCTGACATTATAAGAAATATTAACATGGCTTCTACATTCAAAATAAAGAAATAAGGGTATGGTACAATCAACATAATTAATAATTGCTTTCTGTGATATATGTAATATATCAATTTGCTGTAAAATTGATATGGTTTGGCTCTGTGTCCCCAGGGAAATCTCATCTCAAATTCTAATCCTCATAATCCCCATGTGTGGAGGGGGTCCTGGTGGGAGGTGATTGGATCATGGGGGTGGTTTCCCCATGCTGTTCTTGTGAAAGTGAGTGAGGTCTCACAAGATCTGAAGACTTTATGAGTTTGACAGTTCCTCCTTAACACATTCATCTCTCTCCTGTCACCATGTGAAGAAAGTCTTCACTCCCTCTTCTCCTTTTGACATGATTGTAAGTTTCCTGAAGTCTCACCAGCCATGTGGAACTGTGGGTCCGTTTAACCTCTTTTCTTTATAAATTACCCAGTCTCTGATATTTCTTTATAGCAGTGTGAAAACAGACTAACACAAAAATTTAGCTTATATATGAAATGTATATGTTTGGGATATATTTATATTTTATATTATTCAATAAAGAATATATTCTCAAATGTAAAACAATTACAAATCAAGTAATAGTTTACATGGAAAAAAATAGTGGAATAAAATAAAGCTCTTAGCGCACAGTGAAATTATAAGTTAAGGACAAAAAAAGTTCTTCCATCTGGAAATTTTAAAATTCTCTAACAAATTTTTGGAGAATATGGACATGAAAATTAAAATTATTTTAAAAAATTAAAAACACTATGTATCCAAATTATAGGATTTATTTTAAACTATGAAAAAAGAAAAACTCATAGTCAGAAGCATGTATTTCAATAAAAATGAGAGAGTTAAATTAGTTTAAATAAATTTCTAACTTGAAAAGCTAGGAAAAGAAAAATGTGAAAGCAAACATAATATCAAAAAATAAATAAAAATTATAATATTATTTAGATAGGAATCAGAGAACAATATAATTAATCACTAAATAAAATTTGTGTTTTATATAATTAGGAAAATTTAAACCACTAACTAACCTACCCAATAAGAAAAAAGAAAGCAAAAACAAAATGTGAAAATGATAAGGAAATAACCATTTAAATTAAAAAAAATTTTAATTGAGATATTATTTTAAACATCTCTATGGAGGTAAATAGAATAAATAGATAGTTTCTATTTAATGTGTAATAAACTGAAAGTGAGATGACTAGAAGTGGAAACAAATTTTCAAGAAAACTGTAGACTAATTCCAAACATGAATATCAACACAAAACTTCTAAATAAAATAGCAAATGAAGCAAAAAGTCAGGGTACATTGTAGATAAATAGGCTTATTTCAGAAAGGTAAGCATGTTCATTATGAAAATCATTGATAAAGTTCTCTAAATGATTAAATCAAAGGAGAAAAGCCATTCTCCTTTTGAATGCTGAAAAGACCTTCAGTAAAATACTAACATGTTGATAAAATGCTAATACCCCCAATATATTTTTTAAAACACATAAAAACATGGAAAGATCGCAAGAACAAATAATGAATCTGACCAAAGTAAAGAAATATGGTCACTTCAGTCATAATAATTAAAATGCAGGTTGAAACTATACATAAAAATAGCATTGCTCCTTTTGTACGTTGAAAAAAATTGTAAAAGCTGGATAACATAACTCTGCTGGCATTGCTGTGGAGATACCTGCCTTCTCATTCATTGCTGGTGTTAGTGCCAGATGGCATGCCTTATGAAGAGGAATTGTGTGATATCTCATCAATGTCCATTGCCAATTTGCCCTTTGCAGTAGCAACTTCATTTCTAAGATTTAACATCAAAGTAGAAGGTGGGGAGAAATATGTTCAAATCATTATTCATTGTGACATTATTGCTAGCTGTGAAATATTAGAAACTACATAAATGCACTGTAGTCTGATTGAATTAACTATGGTATATACATGTAATGGAATGCTATATGTCTCTGAAAAACAAAAGAGATCTATGTAGTATAGAGTGAGTTCCTGGATACATTGTCAAGGGTTAACATCGTAGATAGAGTGTGCTACCTGTCCTACCTACTTATTTGTGTTCCTCTCTCCCCGCAAAAACCACAGGAAGAATAAGCCAGAAATAGTGATGTGCAGAAGAAATCTGGCAACATGGTACATGGGGTAGGGAAAAGAAGACAACTCCTCTGAGCATAATACTTTTGACTTCTGAAGTGTATTCCAAATCTTCAAAAAATCAAATTGAATAAACAGATAAGGAATCTTAACACTGTTAAAAAGGAAAGTCGCACTGGACAAGATGAGCAGACAGAGGTTGATTTTATTCTGACATTACGGCCAGCAATAGGGTAGTGGGGACAGACCAACTCGATACCAGCAAGAGCTGGAACGTTTTTAAGATCTGGGGTTGGAGGGAACCTTAAGCCAATTTTGTTTGCCAGTTGGCCTTAACCAAAGGAAAAGTAAACTTTTTATTTTCATGATAGGAGGTAGCTTTACAACTTAGAGCAAGGTGCCCCACTGCAGCTAGGCTCCTACCCTCCCACAGAGAGAGGGAGAGGGGTTACATCTTCCTTGATGATTACCTTTCAAAAGCATGGCTCCTAGGTCTATTCTTGGGTTGTGAAAGTGGAAAGAGGCTTTTAAAAAGATTTGCATTTCAAAAGTGCAGAGAGAGGATTTACCATGAGAAGTTTTCTAAAGTAAACGCTTTAAGATCCTGGAGGCAGGAAGAAACCTGCCTAATGTTTACTGAAGCTAAGGGGAATGGTAAGGCTTTCTTGGCGACTAATTAGCTCTATGTCAAATTGATTAATTGATTAAGATAAAGAAGGTATATTAGTCAAGGTTCTCCAGAAAGACAATACAGGCTACATAGATACGTAGAAAGAGATTGCGCGTGAGGGATTGGCTTGCGTGATTACAGAGGCTGAAAAGTCTATGATCTGCCATCTGCAAGCTGAAGGCCCAGGAAAGCCAGTGGTGTAGTTTCAGATCCAGCCCAAAGGTTTGGAAACCGAGAAGTTGATAAGTCCCAGTCTGAGGCTGAAGGTGATGTGAAAATCCCCATCTGTTACCTAAAGAAAATTATATTTTTCTTTCACCCTCTCACCAGAAATAGTCACCATTAGTTTTATGAGAACTTTCTTCTACTTGTTGGAATAATAAAAATAAAAGTCTTACCTATGTGCATCAAATAGATAGTGCTTGAGTAATATGGATTGCCTGTTTGTCTAAGTGTTGGAGATACTGTGGTAACAAAATAAGACAAAACCCCCTGTGCTCTGTTCTAGTAGAATTGTTAATAAACCTTCAAGATTACTAGTTTAATTGAGATCAGTTGTTAAACAGGTTTTGGCAGATGAAGGGCAGCATATACCTAAAAATCATGGAACCCCTTAGTCCTAGACCTTTTCTTGCAAATATTGAGACTACCGTATACTGCTTTTCCTGAAGTAGAATAATAATGCGCATCTTCATTACTTTCTCCTCCCTCCTTAAAAGGAAAAAAAAAGAAAGCTTAGAATGTTCATGTTCTGCTCCCATCAGTGGTTCCTAAAGAAAGGTTGGGGTGAGGTAGTGGCATGGAATTGGTAGGCCAAGACTTGGCTCACTGGACAATGAGTTTTCAGTTCAATACCACGTTTAACGACATTACTGCTCTGGTTACCCATGAACTTGTAATGCTGTGATTTGTTGGAGTTTTATTTATTTATGTATTTACTTATTTTACATTTAAAAATTGCATTTGATTATACTTTTATTTTAAGTTTACTGCTTTTAATTTACATGTAATTTTCTCAATGTTTGGGCCTATGTCAAAAAATAATGGAATAATAATATTAGGTTTAAATAATTCTGAAATTGTCTAGTTATTAGCAAAATAAATTTAAACATAGGAGGCTTTCTGAAAATTCTGTAATAAAGCTTCTGATTTGTATAAGCTGAAGTTGAAGAATCCAATTCAAATAAATACATATTTAAATAGAGATTGTGTTGACTGTTCAAGGAAAACCTTTCTCTTATATTTCTATAAATGGGCCATCTTGATCATTTCAAATAAGGCTTATTTAAGACAACAATATAATATGAAAAGGAGAAAAAATGACCAAATGCACGTAGATCACCTATTTTTTTTCTCATGGAGGAATTATGTTCTCTATTGGAATCTAGCAAGTTCTAAATGTCTGTCACTTCCAGGCAGAAATTGCCCCCTGGCTCTTAACAGCCCTTTGGAGTCCTGTCAAATGAATTCAAAGGAATTTTTATATTATGTCAGTTCAAGTTCCTTTCAAATTTGTCTATTCTATTCTATTCTTTGCTGTTTCGAATTTATTTTACAGATTTTTAATGTCAATTAACTATTTTTCCTTGGGAAATAATTTTATTTTGCCCACATTCTACTAATATATCACAATTTTAAGCTCTTGATTGATTTATATATTTTTATTAATTTCATGGGGTTTTTTGTTTGCTTTTGTCTTAGTTTTTGAGACAGGGTCTCACTCTGTCACCCAGGCTGGAGTACAGTGGTGAGATCACAGTTCACTGTAGCCTCAACCTCATGAGCTCTAGTGATAATCCCATCTTAGTGTCCCAAGTAACTGGGACTACAGGTGCAAGCCACCACACCTGGCTAATTTTTGTATTGTTTGTAGAGACAGGGTTTCGTCATGTTGCCCAGGCTGGTCTCAGACTCCTGGTCTCAAGCCATCCACCGGCCTCAGGCTCTGAAAGGGCTGGGATTACAGGGGTGAGCCACCGCACCAAGCATTAATTTCAATTTAGAAAATACTCAAGAACATTTCTTCTGCTTCTTGAAGTATCTTCTTCACTTTCTTATCAGATGTTTGCATTTTACGTTTCTTTTAAAAATGCATGCCCATGCACTGTTCGATGAAGAGCATGTATTTGAGCACACCCTGCTCTGTGTGCCATGCATTGTGCTTGACTCTAGAGAACCAGTGAGGACCAAAGCTGACCAGGTCCATTCATCACAGTGCTTACATTTTACTGGGAAGACAGACAACTTAAAAAAAGATGAATGAAATACATAAAGTATCAGATAGTGAAAAGATCAAAGGAGAAAAATTAAGACAGAGAGATTTAAAGTGTTGTGAATGTTGTTAAAATTTTAGAGAGTGGCCAGGAAAGGCATTACTGAGGATGTGACTTGTGAATGCGAACCTCATACCTCTCAGCTACTGTGGGTGGGCTTGAAGTGGCTTCCCACTTGTGGTAAAAGAGTGCCGCTGAGTTAGGACTGTCTTGTCTGGGGATATGGGCTTGGTTCGCTCTTTGGAGAGCCTCTGTGAAGGCCTTTCCACCAGCCAGCAGTTTATCACGGGCATGCCACTTCAGCACAATTCCCTACCTTATTGAGCATAGGCCTCTCGAAAATGGTCTTAGGTAGGCACTCACCCAGTAGAGTGCAAGTTAGAGATTTCCCCTTGTGGTGCTATTTTTTCCCTTTAGTTTTAAGAAAGAATTTTAAAATTTAAATCTTTATCTATCTGGAATTTAGTATTGAATGAAGGAATAGAACTCAAACTAGGTAATATTCTTAATTATATTAAAATGAAAAGAAAAAAAAAATCTGCGAACAGAAGAAATTCTTAAAAATCCCCAAACCTATTGACCAAATAATGATTATTTGCAACATTATTGGAGACAAAAAGCTTTTTGAAACCATGTAGATAATTTCTACATGTTAATACAAAAAAACGCAAGGGAAACCAATTAACATACGGTAAAGTAGGCGTCCATGAACAGTTTACAAATATTAAATAAAAACATCTACTTCATTTAAGTACGTGAAAAGATGCTAAAACTCACATATTGTAAGAAAATGAAAAAAACTACGGTGAGAGAGCATTTACTTTCAGCTCAGATTTGCAACAATAAACAAAATTCTGGTAATACACTTGGAGAGCATGCGGAGTATGAGGCTCTCTCCCATGTTTGGTAGGATTCTAAACTGATACATCTCTGTGGCAGACACACTCATGATCTCTGTCTCTGGGAAACTAGGCCCTTGAGTAATCTGCTTGAATGTGGAGATAACCCGTCACGTCCATCTAACCAAGAGAATACAACAATATACAGGACATACTTGATTATGTGTATATGATTACACTGCATAAGATGTAACTTCTTTTGGGCTGAGAGATTCTCATGCTTGCTTGTTTCGTGACACAGGTGGTCATGTGTATGTGGGGGTTTGGGGGTGGTTCACAATATAAAGAGCTGAGGATGACCCCTAGGAGCTGAGGATGATTTTCAGCCAACTCTGCAAGAAAATTAGGCTTGCAGTCCTTAGGTGCAAGATAATGAATTCAGCCCACAAACCCAGTGATCTTGGAAGAGGATCCTTTCCCAGTTGGGCATTCAGATGAGATTCTAGCCTCAGCTGATACCCCAACTGCAGCCTTGCAGATAACTCGGCTAAGTCAAGCCTGGACTGCTGTTTCATAGAAGCAGTGAGAAAATAAATGTATATAGCTTTACTCTCATAAGTTTGTGATTTTTTGGTATGCAAAAATAAAAATCTAGTAAAGCATCTATGCAGATAAATTCAATGATATTTATAGAAAGAAATATTAATAAACAATTTGAGCCAATAATACCTGTTTATGGAATGTGTCTTCCAGTTGTAGTATAGATATGTGCAAACATATATGTACAAAATCATTTATTGTGGCAAGTTTTGTAATAACAGTAGTATGGAAAAAAATCCTCCATACCCATAAATAAGCATCTAGTCATATATGGATAGATTATGGTATAAACACTAAGGAACATTATAAGCAATAAGGATAGTATGAACATTTAAAACAACCTCCAAGATTATTTTTGAGTGAAAAATGGTTTTCAGAATAGTGTGTATGAGTATGCTGACAGCTGTAAAATGGCAAAATAATGCACAACATTAAGTTTGTATATATGTAGATTATCCCTGGAAAAAATACTTTTAATTGCAAAAACCACAATAACTTTTGCACCAACCGCATAGCATAGAATTGGTAAAATGGGTTGCCTCTTTGAAAGGGTATGGGAGACTGAAGGATAAGGTTTAGAGAACAGTTTTTACTTCATTTTGTAACTTTTATATTTTTATTATGTGCATGCATTTTATATTGAAATAAATTATTGTTTTTAAATGATATGAACTAGAAATAGATTTTATAAAATAATGGTCTTAAACTTCTTCAAGAAACTATAGCTAACTAATGTTTTCTAGACTGTATAACTATAGGGATAGTAAATTATTTGATGATTAATGTATTTCTGAAATTCTTGATGTTGTCAATGTTGTTTCATTTACTTTTTATGTATGTGCTGCATTATTTATTTACTCAACAAATAAATATTTGAGTGTTTGCAAGATGTTCTGCTACTTTAGGTTCTGTGAGAAATTCATACATGAATAAAATAAGATCCCTAGTCCCAGGACTTTATAATCTAGCAGGGGACATTAGAGCAGCAGCAACTAACTATAATCAAGAAAATATGTGGTCAGAAACATAAATGAAGCGTGAGAGGTTTGTAGGCTTTTACAGAAATTTCTATCTCCTTTCTCATGTGTTTTAGACCCAGGAAGGAGAATACATTGAATCTGATGCTAAAGTATAGATGAAATATCAAAAATTTATGTGCATTAAAAAGGCATTTTGAACAGATGGCATGAGTCAAGCCACAGGTCTGTGGAAAACTGTCAGACATTCCTGGGAAGATGGCACATGGGCTTTCTGGCTAGAAGGCAGAGTTTTTGTAGATGTTCTTGTAGTGAAAAGCAGGAATAATGGCAAGTAAGAATTTTTTAGTAATGACTTGCGAGGTTCCTTGAAAGTAAGAAATTTTGTTTAATGTAAAGAAATAATGAGCAATACAAGATTTTCGAGCACAGTAATGGAACAGTCAGAACTGTGAATCAGCAATATTATTGTGACAGTGGTATTGAAGAGGCTTAGAGTGAGATCAGTTTTGGTTGCCTTGAATTTTGTTGTTGTTGTTGTTGTTATATATGACTTATAATTGGAGCAATCATATGAACATATGAAAGTGTAACTAAGTATTGTTGAGTTATTCTAGCTGAAGATTTTGGAATAGATATGATTTTCAGAAAAGGGGGGGAAGGGGAAAAGAGCATTTTGCAATCAATCATTTATTTGTTAAGTAAGTGAATAATGCAGCAAGTACATAGAAAGAAAAAACGTAGGGACCAACGAATCATGTTTGTGAAACAATTTGAGGGACAAAATGAGTCATAAAAGCCTCTGGGGGAAATATGAGGAAGAACCTGAAATCTTACAGCATTAAAGTGAGGTGAGGAATTCACAAACACTCACACGTCGTAATGAATTAACGTCTTGTTGTCTGTGGTACAATTTCAATTTAAAATTAAATGTGGATATGAGCAATATGAACAAAAACTTATATTTCTGAAAAAATACCACAGTTTTAGCAATAGGAAAACTTCTATTAGGTTAATTACTACTATTTTGTAAATGATCAGTTTCTTATATTACACTGGAAAATATCCAACATCAATTCAATTTTATGTTGAAAATTATTTCAGCACAAAGTTTTCAATGTATAAACACATCTCTCTTTAGGGATTCACGTAGCCAAATGCATTTTTTAAAAAATTTCAAATGTAAGACTACATGGTAGTCCCAAAAACTTCCTTGCAGAGCTGATTTTTCTATTTCATAATTCAAAATACAAATATAAATTACTTGAATAGTTTATCAATCATATTATGAGAGAAATAAAATAAAGAATTATCAATTGTTAGGTAATTTTAGAGCTTCTTTTAACAGTAAAGGGAAAAAAGGAAAAGATTAAAAAGAATCCCTCAGCAGCCTTCATTAACATTCAAATAGATTACAGTTGAACTTCCAATGAATTTCATACATTCATTTGCATGTCAAGTTTTCACAGCATGAGGTAACTTCTTTTTTAACAAAAGATAAGCTGTGCTTCAACCTCTATTACTGTTATCAGCGTGTCCTATCACAGTGCCAACACTTTTCTCTCAAGGCAAAATGCCACTGTACTCTAGTTTTTTTTTAGAAATTATTTCCTGTCCAATCAGCTTTGCAATCAGTCTAAATTCCTACTATGTGAAAGAAAATCTGGTAGGCATTTATTTAGGAAAGGAGAATGTAGAGAGCATCTTTTAATGAGAAACATTATGATGGGTGTTGGAAATACCATGCTATAGAAAGCAGACATAGTTCCTGCTTTCTATTAGAATTAAATTAGAGTGTTTTTTGGTAGACAGACACTTCGCAAATAACTCCTGACAAACTAAGGACTATGAGAATTAAGAATGCTAGCAAGGGGTTGAGGAATACTAAGATAAGACCCATTCCTGAACTCAACCATAACATCAATTGTTGGAAATAAGTTTAGAAGAAGAAGTGTTTATATAAATGTTAGTGTCATTTAGAGAGGTAGAAAATACATGAGAAGATATTTGTGGTGGAGGATGTTTTAGGAAAAATTATCCCAGTAGCCTCCCAAGTATAGCATTAAGCAAGCTATTTTAGACATTATGAAAAATAAATGTTTATGGACCATTTAGATTAAGATACTAATGTTACATCCTTGTTTAATTCATTCATGACACACAAAGCCAGACAAGAAGAAAAAGATGGGGTGAGATAACTTTATGATAGGGTACAAGAGGAGGGAAGGATTATGCTACCAGAATCCTGTGTTTTCCAATGTTCATAAGTCCTAACTTTATGATAGGGTACAAGAGGAGAGAAGGACTATGGAATCCTGTGTTTTGCAATGCTCATCGGTCCTATATCTCTGAGATACACCAATCTCCACTGGTGGGGTAACTATAAGGAGAAAACTGAGGTTAAACTAAGGAATTCAGCAGTCAAATTATGCCTGGAACCAACCAATACTGTATTGATCAAGTATGTCGACCATGGCTGTTACTTGCTTACCAATGAGCTTGATAAATAGCTCTAAGTCTCATATGAGTTTCTAGTAGAGCACGGGGACAAAATAGGACTATCATGTCATCAAACAGTGGCCAATTTGGGAATGACATAGCTGTTTCTCTGGAGTTGGCATGATCCCGAACTCACAATTGGGCCTTTTCATCCTTTCTGTCTATAAGTAACACTTGCATTTGCCCTACCTATGTTTTTTCAATCACATATTGCATTCCCCTATGCATTTTTAACATGTCTTAGAGATTACTAAGCTGCTATTCATACCTACTGTATGTCTCATAAGATGCTTACTTGCTTACTCTCTCTCTAATTAACATGTCTTATAAATTTGCCTACATCTCAGACTACTCATGTGTTTATTCTCTATAGTTAGCCATTCTTATGGGTTTTACTTATACTATTTGTTTTTCTTTTCTTTAAAAACATAGTATTTTTACAGAAATAGAACAAAAATCTGGACAGTGGGAAAAGAATATTGGGTTGATTTGGGATGTTTCATTTTGAGGTATCCATGTGAAAATTCAGAGAAGGCAGCTGGGTTTATGAGTAGTTTAAGAGGAAGACATAAATAAGGAGGTTTGCTTGGGGGAAAAAATTGGAGACACGAGGATTATTATGAAGTCCCAGGAAGAGAATGTAGAGAGAGAGATAAAGTAGCCTATGGCCAATTCCTGATGAACCTCAAGTTTTATTGCCAAATAAAAGATAAGCAATGGCTAAAGAATCAGAAAGAAAGTCAGGAATTTAGTTCTATAAAGACTAGCAGAAGAAACAGAAAATGTGATCAACCTCCACGTGAGGAAAGTGGTCACTTCTGGCAAATGAGTAAACAATGGGTAATGATGAGGCTCCAACATTGTCCATTAGTTTCGTTGTCATGGCATTCATGTTTATGCCTGGGTAAAGCTCTCCAGCATAATGGCAAGGGAACGGAGACACAGTGAAGATTCCTGATCAATAAATGTGTGGTGACAAAGTGGAAACAGCAGCTACTCTAGACGACTCTTGCAAAAAGTTGAAAATAGAAGAAATACCTGGAGGAGTATGTGGGATTAATAGAAAAAAAATTTTTTTTCACATGAGAGAATAAGGAAGGATTAAATAATGTGAAGGCAAGAGATGGGAAAACAGAAGACAGACGGCAGAGCTGGCTTTTGTACTAGATGGACAAAATGTTACTCCATTGGCATAGGGAGTCAGAAAGAAAGGACAGGGCTGATGTGCTTCAGTTTTTGTATTTGCTGATTGAAAGTTGAGAAAATTGCAATCTGATGATTTACGTTTTCTCTGAAGTAGAATGCCAATTTTAAAAATGTATGCCTATGAGTGTGTTTAATGGTGTTGAGGACCCCGTCAGGTTAGGAACCATAATTTAGGTCTTACCAATTATCCCAATTGTGTGAATTTATTTTTTTAATTGAGCAATCTTATTAGGTGCAAGCATAGAGTAGACTAGTGGCTTGTCTAGAATGGGAATATAGGCAGATGACATGAAGACAGACGAATGATAATTTAAATTATCCTCAATAGAGTGGTTGAAATGATAGACTTTGGAATCTAAGTTAGAAAGAAAATGAAAAATGGGCTGATATTCAGAAAAACTTTGTAGGTTAATTGGCTGGTGGTCTTAAACATTTCAAACCCAAAATAGTTCCAGACGATGACAAATTTCAGAAAGGGACTATAAATAGACACTGAGTTGAGTGAAGTAGACATTAGAAATTAGGATGATTTGAAATTGAGAAGTCAGCATGCTGGGAGTCATACAGGTGAGCAGAGAATTCATGCAGAATACAGTGTGCATTGTACTCGAGGTGATTTTCTAAATGTGAGAACCTTGAATTCTTTAGAATTACCTATTAGGTCATGATGTAACATGCTTTTAAAATGTTTCTCCTTTTTATGTGCTAATACTGTGTTGTGCTTTTTAACATTTATTTCATAGGGGTTATTTGTTGGATATTGTATATAATTGGTGCATAATTTATTTTTCTTTTGGGATTTCTAGTATTAGATTTATATTGGCTTTGTAAAACGGTTCAGAAAGGTTTTTTCCTCTCTTCTAGACATTTCACATAAAAATGGTCTTATTTCTTCCTTAAATGATTGACAATTGAAACTGTAGGGGCCTAGAGTTTTATTTGTAAGATTTTTTTGTTTTTGTTTTTGAGACGGAGTCTTGCTCTGTTGCCCAGGCTGGAGTGCAGTGGCTCAATCTCAGCTCACTGCAAGCTCTGCCTCCCGGGTTCACGCCATTCTCCTGCTTCAGCCTCCCGAGTAGCTGGGACTACAGGCGCCCGCCACCGTGCCCGGCTAATTTTTTTGTATTTTTAATAGAGACGGGGTTTCACTGTGTTAGCCAGGATGGTCTCGATCTCCTGACCTCATGATCCACCCACCTTGGCCTCCCAAAGTGCTGGGATTACAGGTATGAGCCACTGCGCCCGGCCTATTTGTAAGATTTTTTTAAAAATCAAATTAAAAATATTTATAGGCTATTCTGATTGTTCCATCTTCTGTCTGCTGTGGTAAGTTATGTTTTTGAACAATGTTTGCTCATTTCTCTAGCTTGTCCAATTTGTTATTATAAAGTTCTTCATTATTACCTTTTTCAGGTCTGTTGGATCTTTGGTAATAATCTCCTTTCATATCTAACATTTATAATTTTGTCTCTCAATTAGTCTAGCTAGGGTTTTAATTTTTTCATCTTTTCAAATAATCTGCTTATTTTTAAATTTCTATTGCTTGTTTGATATTTTTTCATCCCTGTTCATTATTAGTATGTCCTTTGTTCTATTTAGTTTGGGTTTATTTTTCTCTCCTTTTTGAGCTTCTTAAGAAGAAACTTAAGGTTATTTATTTTAGAATTTCTATTCTAATCTAAGCTTGTAAAGTGACTAATTTCCTAATAAATACAGTTTTATCTGAATTCAACAATATCCAATACGTTGTAGTTATATTTTCATTCTGTTTGTAACATTTTCTAGTTTCTCTTGTTGTATCTCCTCAGGAAAAATTGATTATCTAAATACTTAAATTTCCAAATATGTGTGTTTTTTGAATTTCAAGAAATATTAGATTATAAGTATTCCAATATTTCCAAATAATTTCAAATATTTTTCCAAATACTTAAACTTCTAAATATTTTTGTGTTTTTCTTGTGAGAACACACTCTTTAATATTTCAACCCTGTTAAATATTTTAATTCTTATATACAATGAAAATATGAAAAGAACATGTATTCTACTTTTAGGGGATGCAGTGTTCCATAAATACCAATCAGGTGAAGGTGGTGGATAATGTTTGTTTAGATTAACAGTCTTTTTAGATCAAATGATTTTTTTGTCTAGCTTTTCTATCAGTTACTGAGACAGTGGTGCTAAACTTTCCAAATATGACTTTGGAAATGTCAGCTTCTTTCTTTAATGCTGTTTATTTTTACTCTGTGTATTTTGAAGTAGTTTGTTAATGGAAACCCATTTCTGATTGTTATGTCTTTTTGATGAATTCATCCTTTTATCATTTCATTATGAAATGTCCTTCTTTATCTTGGCTGATATACTTTTCAGTGTCATAGTCTGTTTTGTGTTATGTATGTAATCACTTCAGCCTTCTTATGCTTAAGGATTGCACAATACATCTTTCCTATCCATTTTCTTTGAACCTGTTAGTCTCTTCGTATTTAAAATGTATCTCCTGTAGTCATTAAGTAGTTGGCTATTACATTCCATCCGTTTTGACAATCTCTGTTTTCTGGTTCATTAACATTAAAAGTTAACCGTTGACATAATTTAACTTAATTCTACCATTTCATTCTTTGCTTTCTTTGTCCTCCCAGTTTTTCTTGATTTGTTTTCCCCTTTTTTGTCTTTAAAAATTTGAATATATATTGGCATTCTAATTTACCTATCAGATGTTTATCTATACCCCTTTGTGTTATGTTTTAGTTCTCACTAGCAATGAAAGTATATACTTCTAACATTGCCCACTATTTTCTTAGAGTTAATAATTTTCTCATTTTACAAACAATGTAGGAGTTTTACAATGTGATTTTATAAGTAATTTTACTCTTCTCTGGCTTTTATGACATAGTTGACATATATACGTTTTTAGTTTACATATTTTTTATATAGTTTATATAATTTATAGTTGACATATATATGTTAGACCCCACAAGACAATGTCATAATTTGTTCTTAAACAACCCTTTATATATGAAGGACTTTAAAAATAAATAGTCCATTGTATTTACACACACACATACCTTGCCCAGTTGCCTTCATTCCTCCTGAAATTCTGGGCTTCCCTCTGGTATCATCTTTCCTCAGGCTGCATATTTTGGCTTACTATTATGGTACAAACCTGCTGGCATCAAATTTTCTTAGTTTTGTTTTGTTTACAAAGATCTTTATTTTCCTTCAATCTAAGAATATTCATGCCAGCTAGAGACTATGGGTCAACGACACTATTTTGTCTTTTGGTTCTTGTAGATATTATCACATTGTCTTCTGATTTCCAAAATATCTTTTAAGAAATCAGCAGTCACTTAAATCTTTGCCCTTATGAAAACTGGAAACCTAACAGGGTGTTAGAAGAATAAATTAAGATAAAGAATTCACATTAAGTTTATGCTTGTCGGTCTCATTAAGACACTGTCTTTAGTTGCACTATAGCATTATTTTAAAAACTAGTTTTAAATAAGTTATAAAGTCAGTATCCTCTAGTTAAAATGCCTGGTGAGTGCATGCAAGTTTTGAGTGAACTCAGTCCACAGAACTTCCCTCTTTTCTGACATCAGCTGCAGAGTTTGAGGATTCCCAAGACCACCATTAGATTTGATAATCTTCTAGAAGAGTCCACAGAACTCAGTGACCACTGTTATAGTTATGTATTATTTCAAGGAAAGGACACAGATCAAAATCATCAAAGGGAAAAAATACATGTGGCAGACTCCAGGAAGTTTCTAAACATGAAGCTCCAGGCTATTCTCTCCCCACATAGTTATGGACAGTGTTAAGTTCTCCTAGCAAAGATGGGTGACAACACATACAGAACATTGCAAACCAAGGAAGCTTACCCAAGATTTGGTGTCCAGAGGCTTTATTGAAGCTGCGTGGTCCACTGACCACATGGCTTACCTCAACCTTAATCTCCACTCTAGCCCCTCTGGAGGCTGAGTGGATATTGAATGACCAAATCCCCCACTGACACACCTACCACTCCATGAGCCGCAGTATTAGATTTTCTGTCATGGTCCAAAGACCCTAAGCAAAGACATGTCTATCAGGCAAGACATTCCAAGGGCTTAGAGATCACCTCCTTGAAGCTAGGGCAAAGCTCAGACTTTTATTTGGGAAAAGCTAAATTCTTCACCATACAGTATATCTTTCTCTTTCTTTTTATTTTCAATCAGTATTTACAGGTTTTATGTCTGGATCAAGAATTTTAGCATCACTATGGTCAACCTATATTATTAAATATTTATTAGTCAAATGTGTACTCTGTTGAAATTTGTCCTTGCTAAATTTTCAGATATTTGTATACACTATTACTAGTTGTACAAATAAATTCATTTTTTAAAATTTTAGATGTGAGAAGGGAATTTATTTGAGCAATTTGGGATACACTTAGGCAAAGACAAATTGATGAAAAGGAAGTGGTTATTTGGGTTGTCAGCAGCAGGTCAAATATTCTAAAAGTGATTTAAGCAGTGGAGTGAAATACTGAATTCTGAACTCTGTGCAAGATTAGAGTGAAACAGATGGAAAACGGTTTTTTTTTTTTTTTTTTTTTTTGAGACGGAGTCTCGCTCTGTCGCCCAGGCTGGAGTGCAGTGGCGCGATCTCGGCTCACTGCAAGCTCCGCCTCCTGGGTTCACGCCATTCTCCTGCCTCAGCCTCCCGAGTAGCTGGGACTACAGGCGCCCGCCACCACGCCCGGCTAATTTTTAGTATTTTTAGTAGAGACGGGGTTTCACTGTGTTAGCCAGGCTGGTCTCGATCTCCTGACTTCATGATCCACCCGCCTTGGCCTCCCAAAGTGCTGGGATTACAGGCGTGAGCCACCATGCCCGACCCCATTTTTCCCATTCTTTAGGTTGCCGTTTGCTCTGATGATAGTTTCTTTTTGCTGTGCATAAGTTCTTTAGTTTAATTAGATCCCATTTATCAATTTAGTGGACTGTGACTATCAGAAATGTTCTGTGTCATCTGTGGTACTTGCACAACAGTTGAACATGGCCACAGAGGATACACTACCTTCTGATTGAATTGATTTGGACTCTTGACCTAAACATTCAGAGCAGAGGATTCAAATTCTTTCAAGCATTTCTACAGTGCCTTAAATCAGCTTCCGTACCACAAGGGATCAGTAAAATGATGAAAGGACTGACATAATTTAAAAGAAAATGTGGTATGTACTTTCATTCAAAGAAATACTATGCACCTATTAATAATGATGAGGTAGAACATATGTATTTAAGAATGACAGTAACTAGAAGGCATAAATTGTTATTATTTCTAAAAAGTAGAATATGAGAAAGTGTGACCTGTGATTACTTTTGTTTTATTTGTGTATTATATGTTCACATATAACATCAGAAGACATGCTCCAAAAGGGTGGCCATAGAGATTTCTGTATTGGAAGATCACATGTTCTTTTTAATTTACTTTTGGTTCATATGCATTTTCTAATGTTTTTACAATGAGTATATGTTACATAAATCAGAAGAAAATAGTAACACCACCAACAACAAAAATAATCAGTTCTTTTGTTTCTGTTTGTAGTCTTCTGGTCTAGCATCTCCAAGAGAGGAAATCTATGGTCACTCTCCTTAGTAGCAATATGTCATTAGTGTCAGCAGCTAAGTTAGCCTAATGTAGCTATTTCAAACTAATGAATGGAAATAGCAGCCTTTTTCTCCTACCTTTTTCTTCTTCAATCATACTCTTCAAGCTTGGTGCTACTCACATCCCCTTTCATCCCCCTCACCCTCCTCTGAAGTCACACCAATTCATTATGTTAATAATATTCAGTACGCCCTAAACAAAAGAGAGTCCGAGGAGCTCCAATAATCAGTGAACACTTTCTTTTTTCCTGGGAGTGCCACAGTCATGTGAGGATTATGCAGAGTAGTAGCGTTTATATGGCTTTGGGGTGCTATGCAGGGCCTGGCATAAGAAGGAAGAATCCAGCCCTTTAAATAATAATAAAGATGATGGAATATTTTAAGAAATATTTAATTTCTCTTATGAGAAAGCAAGTGTAATTAAGAAGCCAAGCCAAAGTGGAATAAAAGTGAGATTCCCTGTAGGTTAAAAACCAATGTAGATGCAGGGATAATGCACTGGGTTTTCTGATTTGTTTTAATTAAATTCATGTGGTTTTTATCCTCCATGAACCCAGCATTTTTTAAGTGAGGGTAAAACTCCCAAGTTTAGACGGAAACACTTGTTCATAATGCATTAAGCTAATCTTTTGTATTTTCTTAGTGACACTGTAATATTTTCTTCTGAAAACCAACAAGTCATTGTTTTATTAAAACATGAATGCTTTTAAACTGATACATTAGGAATCTGTTTCAGAAGAGACAACATCATTTTGTTCTCTAAAATTCTATGCTTATATAAATCTTTTCTTTCTTTGATTTGTATTAATGGAGGCGTTGCCAGATATAAAATTTCCTCAATTAGGTAGTATCCTGAGTATCCTACCTGAGATTTTAGCAAAGCTGTGGAGAAGGTTCCCACATTGGGGAAGAAGTGGAGAGACCATTGTTCACAGCACTGTAGGGCTCTGGCTTTTCCTATCTATCCAAGTATTAAATTAAATTTGAGTTGACGGGAGACACCCTTTTATTAAAGTGCTATGTGATTCCTCATTTTGCACCCTTCTGAAATTCATGTATTATTATTTAGTTTTAATTTTCAAAGATATTTCATAAGTATATTAGCTAACTAAATTATGCAGATAATAAAGAATAGTAGATAATCCCCCAAATACAATCATGGCTTCCATTTAATAAGTTTGATATAGGTCTCTGGAGTACATTTAATTTAATCTTTATGTCCATTTCATAGGTGAATGAAATAAGATTTGGTGAAACTAATTCACTTGCAATTTTGCACAGGAACTTTTAGGGAAAAAGTAAAACATCATTGCAGATCAGCCTGACTTTGAGCCTGTTCATCTCACCCCTACTCTATATGAGCTGTTTGAATTTTATAGCATGTTAAAACATTTTTTCTGCATGATATTCTTGACATATACAACATTTCCAAAACAGCAATGAACTCTCAGTAAAAAAGGGAAAGAAAATGGGATTTGAAGACATCAATGGAAATTCAGAAAAGCTTTCCCATTTTCCAATTATTCATCCATTTCACTTCCTTTTCATGCTTGTATGAACCATTGTCTCTTATCCACATTATAATGAATAATGAACCCTTAACCCCCAACAAAAGAAAAATCACACACACACAAACACACACACACACACGAGAGAGAGAGAGATAAATCTCTATAAACTTGATGGTCTACATATATATTGCTGTCTAACAAATTGTCAAGAATGAGGATAGATGGTTGAAAATAGTAGATTTTTCTTAAAATAATTAATATTGCTTATGAATCTTCAGTTTGGCCAAGTCTCAGCAGGGACAGCTTATCTGTGTTCTACGTCAACTGGAATAGCTCTACTAAGGATGGAAGAGCCACGATGTCTGGCAATTCAGTTGAATTGGGACAACTAAGTCAATCATGTCTGAGGGCTGGGGGGCTTAGCTCCTTTCCACACAGGCCTATCCATAGGAGCAGCTCTATGGGCTGCTTGGGCTTCCTTGAGACTGACGATTTGGTTTCAAGTGTGAACATCCCAAGAAAGCTGGAAAAAGCTGTGTGAAGCTTCATGACCATCTTCAGAAGTCACATACTGTCACTTCTCTTATATATTATAGTTATGAGAGCACTCAGATTCAAGGGGAGGAAGGCAGGGAGACACCACTTCTCAAAAGGATAAGACTCAAAATCACCTTGTAGGAAGAATATCGTGGCCACCTTTAGAAAATATCTTCAACAATTGGTGTTGGCAATTTTCTTTATTAAGAAAGGTAATTAGTGCTTTGTGTTTGCTGGTTACGGTGATGCCAGTTGGGCAGCAGAAAGTACAAGTAAGTAAAATTAAATAACAGCTTTTGCCACCCATTTGGGCTGAGCTTTAAATAAGGAAATGAAATCAGCAGTTGCCAAAGATAATCTAAGACTGACTTTTTGTTCGTTGTGCACATTCTGTTTTAAAATCAAGTTTTCCCTAGGTGCAGTCTTGCTGTATATACATTTTAAAAGCATCTAGTTGAAGGTTGCAAGTTTTTATATTCCCAACAGTACGTGTGTTACTTCTTTCAGGAATATGCCTACTGGACAATATGAATGTTATTTCTGCAAATGTTTCTTTAAATCATACATTTTCTTTTTAGGATAGCATTGAACTGATTTTAAACTGATTTCATTATGCTCCACTTAGGACCCTGGACACTGCCTTGCACACCTAAGTGCTTAATAATGGGATTCGGTGATGAACTTCTATTAAAAAATCTTTCTAGAAGTCAAAATATTTCACTGTATTGTTTGGGTTACAGCATTTGACTAAAGTATTTTTTCTCTTTTATTCATTTAATAAATATTTATTAAGTATCCCCAAGGTCACAGTTTTTAATTATAGGCTTTAGGGGTGGAATAGAGGGAATCTCATAAATATATGATCTTTTTTTATTTTTGAAATTATGTAAGGTCCAGGGCAGATGATATCATTTAAATCTAGGTATTCAACTTAAAAATATACAAGGCTGGGCATAAAGGCCATACCCTTGGCCTTTGAGAAAAGGGGCAGTATGTTGATGTCACTTTGGAATATAAGACAGTTACACAAATGGTCAGTTCAGCAAGCACTGCTCCACAAATATCAATGTCTCCTATAAATATCCTCTTGTCTTCATCTCAGGGATTCTGTTCTGTTACTCTGGTCAGAGTCATGTTTTCTGTGTGTATTTTTTTTTTTTTTGGAACGAAATTTCGCTCTTGTTGCCCAAGCTGGAGCACAATGGCGCGATCTCGGCTCACTGCAACCTCTGCCTCCAGGGTTCAAGCGATTCTCCTGCCTCAGCCTCCTGAGTAGCTGGGATTACAGGTGCCTGCCACCACGCCTGGCTAATTTTTGTATATTTAATAGAGACGGGGTTTCACCATGTTGGCCAGGCTGGTCTTGAACTTCTGACCTCAGGTGATCCACCCACCTCAGCCTCCCAAAGTGCTGGGATTATAGGCATAAGCCACCACGCCCGGTTTCTGTGTCTATTTTTAAAATTCAAAACACATTTTTACAATTTAAAATTATTGTAATCACTTTAATTTTCCTTTCATTTATCTATTAAAATTGGATTTGGGCGACAAACTAAGATTACTTATGAGAGAAGCTTTTGTGTATTTAAAACACCACTTTCCTCACTGTTTGAAATATGCTTTTTCCCACGTATCCCATAGAGACCAATCCTGCTTAGGCCACTGTGAGTGACATGACCATTATAAATTATTCTTTCTTTAATAGTAATTTTCTAGAATGCCTATCTAAATCCATGTAGAGTATCAACCTGAAAGCAACAAGGTTGCATTTCTCTAGCTATAAATTAAATAATTCAGTTTTCACCATATCAGTCAGACACTGAGTCTTTTCTCCAGTCCCCAAGTCAGATTAATATTTTGAATTTCTAATGATATTATAGTGTCTATGTTACCCCTTCCCCCAAGGGTCTCCTTCTTTAATTTTTGAGGAGAAAGAGTGTGTGGCTTGTCTATCCCTAATCCTTGTCCTGCCAGTGGCTTGCCTGTGTCTACGGCCAGTGCTTATATGCAGCAACTGCGCACATCTCGATTCTGCTCCCTGTGAAGGTGGCGTGCTACTTCAGTGGTGTAAGGTGGACTGGCCATTTATTTTACCTCAGCTGATATGCTAAGAAAGATCTTTATTTCTCCTACAAGCAAATTCTTTTTTTCTTCAACTAAAAAAATGGTAATAAGCTATATTTGTTTGTTTTCTTTTTAATTGATTGTACTAAATAAACATTGTTGTACATATCTGGGCAGTGCAGGTACTGCCTTGGCACCCTCCTTTAAATGTGGATTATGTTTTTAATGGCCTCTAAATCTTTCAGTGGGAGAACATTTACTCAACTGGAGGTTAGGTGAGATTAATGTTCTTTTGCCTATATTGATTTCTCTTATTAATCCAAATACGCATTTTTTTCCTTGCAACTTACTTGAATTGCTATTTGGATACAAGTGAAGTTGGAACTTGATTTTGTAGTGATCCACATCAACCTGAAATGATAGGATTAGAGCCAAGATGTTATAGTTTCATAAATTTGCTCATAAAGTGTGTTACTGAAGCTTGTGTTGTTGTTGCCATATGTTGAATTGTTTACTGCTGTAGTGAACAATCTACATGAACTAACGGAGTCTCCTGCCTATGATGGAAAAACAAGGTCTCTAGAGAAATTAATGTGGATAAAGGGATTGTTATTGGGGTGATGATTAGATCAGAGGGCAAAAGTGGGTGTGCTGGCATTTAAGATGTAAAAAAAAATAGAGATGCTTTGTAAAGTTTATTCCTTGTACTTAATAAATTATCATTATACTAAAATTCACTTGTAGAACAGGGATTTGTTCATCCCGTTCTCCATTTCCTGAGTTCACCTGTCCCCGTATCTTCTCTAACTCTATTGGATACAGCCTTTCTCACTCTCTGGCAGTAAGTATATAGCACCAACACACACACTGACTCTTTACAAGCATCACAGATTATTTTGAAATAATTGGCAATAAATATACCAGACGTCTAAATTACTTACTAATAATTTAGAATGGAAAAGGAAACTGTATTGACTCACTGACCTTGTAAAACTCCTGGAGATCGTTAAAGTGAAATAGGTGAAAACTATTAATTCACTGTTACCAGGTAACATCAGACAGAGTAAGTCATCTATCCCTAGAAGAACTGAGTTAAAATAAAAAATTATATTTAAAATCCTACTCTTCTCTCCAAATAGTAATTAATGTGGTAGGGTGTAAACTGATACTTATTTTCACACAAGCTGTTTTCCTTAAACTGCATAATATTTTCTTATAAATAGTTACAAATCTTAGGAAATACGACTATTTATTTTCTTTGTTTCTAAATTCTGTGTAAATAACTTATTTAGCTGATTTTTAAATTTCTAACTTTTAGACAACAATTTTGTTTCTTATTTCTCTAAAAGGGAGCAAACAATCCAATAACCTGAAAATTGTCCTGCTCCTTTCAACTTAGCTTTTGCTTCCAAGTGTGAGAAAGTAACTTGTTTGTGCTTAGGGAATACTGTTGAGTAACAGTTGTCTCTTTTGTCCCTGTCAAATCAATCAGCAAATTCTGTAAAAGATGCAGCCTAGTCAATTGCATCAATTAGGGTTGTCATGAGGTGTGAAGTTGGAGGCAATGTTCACATTTGAACAGAAACAGTGAAAAATAAACATTATTTCAGAATGTTACGATTTCATCATTGTATTTCTAACTTGAATTTCAAATAGAAACTACAGAACACTGTAGTCCCAGCTACTTGGGAGGCTGAGTCTGTAATGCACTATGCTTGTGCCCGTGAATAGCCACAGCACTCCAGCCTGGGCAACACAGCAAGACCCTGTCTCCAAAAAATTTTTTAAAGAAACTATAAGACAAAAGCAGAAAAAGTATGGTCAATAGCTTTGCTTTCTACCATTACAAAGTGCATTTTTAACTTTTCCTAAGAAATATTAATTGGATAAAATAAGGCTACCACAGGATGAATGAATGATTTTATTCTTTGTCAGAGTTTTGCACTAATATCTCAAATCAGATATAAAACCATATAGCAAAATGAATTTTAGCAAGAAGTGGCATGTGTTTTAGAAGAGTATTGTAACATCTTTGAAGTAATGTGCTTCTTCATCCTGACTTGGGAGTTGTCTTTTCAGTTTGGTTTATATTTATATTTATATTTAAAATAAAATATTAATGTTATACATAACATTTACATTTTAGCCACAATTGCATTCATTAATTTTGTTTTATTCAGAGTTGTGAACACTGAACTTAACATTAAAAATATATTTCAACTTGACCTGCAATTGTGAAGAGATTTTCTACCTGCTTCCTTTTAGTTGCTTTATGCCAAGTGTGGTTTGGAGCACCTCATATGCTAACTCCTTTAATCCCAATCAGCATTGTGAGAAACTGACTATAGAAAAGACTGCATTAGATAAGGAGAAATAGACAGAGAAGGCTCCTCGGTCACCAAATGAGTGGCAAAAATGAGATTTGAAACCAGGCAACCCCATTCTGGAATCTCTGTTTAATGCTAAACAGGGCCACCTCTCAGGGTGCAGAATAATTATAGCTACAATTTTGTACTTCCCATCACTTGGCCAGAAAATGTAATTTCTCTGCAATAGTTTGCTTAATCCTCACAGCAGACCTGCAGGATAAGGAAATTAACTTTCCTTAAAGACAAGAAAATGTTGGTTCAGAATGCCGCATGACTGTCCCACTTGCCCTAAATTATGTCATCGAGTGCCAAACATAGAACAGAAATTGGAGCTACACTACCCTTAGCCCTTAGATGCTTCAATCAATTATTCCAAAAGTTTAAAATGTTACTATTTTTATTTTCCCCTTTAAAAAGTTACAGTGCACGTGAAAAACAGATTGTGAGCAGACATCAGCAAGAAGAGGACGAAGGAGCAATGGAAGCTATTGTTGCAAACCACATGAAGGGCGCCATTTTGAGTAACTGCAGAGTGTTGCCAGGAGCAACACCCACAAAATGAAAGTAATTCAGTAAATTCTTATAATTTTTTGTTGCCTTGACATTCGTTTTGAATGTGGTTTGGCTTTCTCATATCAGAAGCAAGGCTCAGTTATCCTTGTTTTTATACTACATCCAAATGGCTCAAGCTGGTGGCCAGAGATGAAAACTTACAGGTTCCCCATTTCCTCTAGTCTCGATGGATTACCTGGTAGCCTAAGCTGGCCCTCATTTCTGAGGGGTCTGAGCCCTGGTCACCATGCCATGGTTGCCACATTAGCCAATTCATCAGCAGCAGCAGTTAAAGAGAAGTAAGAAAGGCTCCAGTTGGTCATCTGTCCCTAACCCATGCCTATTTTTCTGATTGTAATACAGCAGCAGTATTTCCTTCCGATGATGAGGATCAACCACTCTCGCCATGATAGTGTCTCATTTTCTTGTCTGTTATTCACAAGACAAAAAGACTCCAACTATTTGCAACCTGGTAATGTAGTTTTCTTGTAACTTTAGGTTCAATCCTGGATATAACATTCAGACTTACAATAGATTATGGTGGGGTTCACCTAACCTGTTGGCTTGGGGAGCTTACTAGAAGTCAGCTCATGATGGGCAGCTCTGGCTGTTTGGTCATTTGGTGTCTCATGTTCAAGAGCTCCATTTCAACCAGGGCCTACTAGAATACCAGGTGTAGGTTGTCAAAGGTGTTTAACCACTTGCTGCAGCTGTATGGCTAGTGCATCAGATACCTACAAGGCTGTGTTGTTACTTTCCCATTAGAGCTTTGAATAAATACCACATGGTGCTATTCTCCCACCATCGATACCTCTAAAGCATTGGTTCTCGACTGGCATAAGTTGCCATTTATGGGAAATTGGAGAATGTCTAAAGATACTTTAGATTGTTACAACTTGGGAGGAGAGTGATATCACCACATAATGGGTGGACGCCAAGAATGCCACTAACCATGTGACAATGCTCAGGCCAGCCCACCCAGGACGATAAATGAGCCAGCCTGAAATGTTGGTAGTGCCAAGGTTGAAAAACCCTGCTCTTATGCCATAGGAACTACCAGCTTTTGTGACTAAAGTGTCACTTTTACTCTGGACAAGTCAGGATTTGTGGCAGAGACCTTTCTGCTCTGGGTCCCACACAAAGCTGGTAGACCTTCACACTAGCTGGCTAGTGAGCAATGGTAGTGCCCCTGGGTTTTGGATTTGCTGCTTTACTAACCCTAAGAGGCCTGCCATATGCTGTGAGTCTTTCCTTGTGTTGGGAGTTGCCTGAGCCAGCAATGATTGAACTTTTATTTAAGGTAAACAGTCAATATGTTCTTAAAAATTTATAAAATGAGAAAAATATATTTTATTATTTTCCTATAAGTTTATCTATTTGGCTTTCTTCATTTCTTTAAATAGGCTCAAACTTCCATCTGGTATCATTTTCCATTTGCCTGAAAAGCTTCTTTAGACATTACCTATAGAGTAAGTCAGCTGGCAATGAATTCTCAGAATTTCTGTTTATTCAAATATACTTTTAATTTGCCTTGATTATTGAAGGAGACTTTTTCTGCATGTATAATCCTAAGTTAATTTTTTTCTAGCACCTTGAAGATGTGATTTAGTATCTAATATTTTTTGGCTTGAATATATTCTAATAAAAAGTCCATAGTAAATATTGTCTTTGTTTAGCTGGACATGTTTCTGTATTTCTTTCAAATGACCTTAAGGGTTTCTATCTTGTTCTGTGTTTTTAGGCATTTGAAGTGTTTTAGGCAATTTAAAAGTTGCCTAAAGACATTGTTGAGAGCATGATGGTTATGAGCAAAAACAAAAGTGATTCAGTGATGATACTGAACTTTCAAGCATTAAAAAAATGCAATTAAATAAATATTCTACCTATAATGGAACTTTCTTGAGGTAAAGATAGATTTGAATCTGAAGATCAAAGAGTCATATCACATGGCAGGAGATACAGGTGGGTGGTGAGGATTCCAAGACAGACCTGGCAACAAAGAGACACGTCTTGGTTAGATGATAAGGAGTCACATATTGAGGGAAATATTAGTGTGGCCTCAAAAATAGCTCCACATTCTGAAAAAGGAGAAAGGCATCTATTTTATTTTTAACTTTTATTTTAAGTTCGGGGGCACATGTGTAGGTTTGTTACAGAGGTAAACATGTGTCACAGGGGTTTGTTATACAGATTATTTCATCACTTAGGTTTTAAGTCTAGTACCCAATAGTTATCTTTCCTCATCCTCTCCCTCCTCTCACCCTCCAGCCTCCGATAGGCCCCAGTGTGTGTTGTTCCTCTCTATGTGTCCATGTGTTCTCATAGCTTCCACTTCTAAGTGGGAACATGCCGTACTTGGTTTTCTGTTCCTGCATTCATTTGCTAAGGATAATGATCTACAAATTTCTGAGGAAAGTGCATCCAAGGAGTTTTATATTCATCCCAATTATCCTTCAAATGTTAATTCAAAAGACATTCCCTCTCAGTGTTTTATGATTTTAGGGATACTTGATAATCAATACGGAATATAATAATGTGACATCTGATAAAAAATGTTACATGCTTTCAAAGAGAGAGCTAAGGCTAAATAATTGTATTTTTATATAGTACAATGTACATAGTATAGATAATGAGAGCAAGATAATTATATAACTAAAATTAGTTTCAATGTAACAAAAGGTTGAAATAAGTATAAATGCAATTGTTTCTCCGTTTATCATAGCAGGGAGCTGGGCACTAAGTAGTGCCTAAAATTAAAGATTTTGATCCCTTGATTTTTTTGTCAATCATTTTTTTTAACTGTAAGGAGATCCCCTAGTGACTAAAATTTTACTTGATAAAAAATAATAGACATTTAATTATGAGGTGCACCATCGCCACTAAACAACAACAACAAGAACAACAACAAAAACTACAAGAAAACCAGGACATATTATCAAAACACCTTTGACTGTAAGAGGTACTCTGATTTCAAAGAGCATAAAATGTGAATAATTGGAAGTCTTTAACTGATGGAAAAATCCTTTTGGTGAAGAAATATTTAACCAAAGTTCAGAAATTCCTTTAATTCTACATTAATATCTACATATTATATTTGAGTAACCTTAAGTGTACACTTAAGTGTAAGCTCTTTATTTACATTAATATTGTATAATGCTACATATATTTATTCATTTACTCCTATGTGTTAAATGTGTCTATCTGTCTTCCTATCTCTCTGTCTATCCATTCATCTAGCTTTCTATCTCCATATATATTTCTAGCCATAGAAAAATGTGTGCTAATTGCCTTTATCACATAATAACAAAGATTGTCTTGTGTGGTTTTCTCTAATGCAGGGTAATGCAGTTTTTGTTTCCTTTGATTTTTTTCCTTGCCTTGAAATTTTTGTGATAAACAGCTACCAAATTTGCAAAAACATCATTATTCCTAGAAAAATTTCTTTCTATACAGGAATAACAATATAAAAAGATGTGTCACCATTTTTTCTCACAAGGCATTAGTGCATTAAGTACCAATTGCAGAGATTTGTTCTGATTTGAATAGGTGTGACCCTTGCATATCTAATTTGGTGTTCAGACAATTTCTTTACTGTTTTTGCCTCATAACATTTTGAGATATGTTCACATGTGTGTGGACAAACACATACTCTTTATTTCCACTGTTCTATATCTGGAAAATCACTGTGAAACAATTCTCAGAAAGCTGCAAAGAAGTAGCTGAATATAGAGTATAGTGTTTTCAGGCTGCTGAAATGCTGATGGACATTTTTATTGCTTTATCTTCTTGCTGATAGATTGATTGCTCAGTCTAAGGCAAATCATAAGAATCTCTGATCCCGGTTAGTCAGTCAATGTACTGCCTCAGAGAAACGCCTGTCAAGTGAAGATTATCATTGATAAATGACTTCTGTGAGTAATAATCAAACTTTAATCACAAGTAAATAAACCAATGAACAAATAATTATTGGTCTACCTAATTAACTTTAAATTTCAGCCAAATCAGGAGGGACATGAGAAACAGAATTCTCATGTTGCCACTTATTAAAAATGCATTCCTGGGGAAATAATTTAACTTCTCAAAACATCAGTCTTTTCATCTACAAAAAAATTATTGTCGTGAAGAATAGATGAGAAAATGTATGAAAGCATTAGCAAGATAATTTTTACGTGTATATATGTGTATAAACATTTATTTTCTTAGTGAGCACTATGTATATGAACTTCTATCTACACAAACCAAGAACAAGATAACATTTTCCATTAACCAAAGCATGACAATGGGCAAAGAAAGGCAATAAATCTACTTCAGGATTGGCAGGACCGCCACATAAAGCAAGGAACTGCAGTGGTATTCCCACCTTGAGAAAAATGGAATTACAGAAGGTGCAGAGACGGCACTCAGCAGAAAACTGGACCACAGCACTCACTCTCCTGGGGACACCATCTCCACCAGCCCTGTGCATTTTATAGCCCAAGCTGCCACATTAGGACCTGCTCAGAACTGTGGTATTCTGGCGATCTGGAGAATATACTCACAAAACAACCAGATGAGAAAACACATCCTCAAGGTTATCTTCAAATACAAAACTTCCCTTAATATTTGCTTGTATACAAAACATTAATAACATGTAACGTAGGCAGTAAGCACAAGAAATTGAATTCAGGTAGGAAGGTAAAAGCTGAAAGTATTGAGGAAAAAGGGAAATAAGTATATGTATAATACACAAATAGATAGTGGAAGGAATATTATCTAAAATAAAGCAGTGTCTATGAAACAAAGCCAGAGGAATTGGATAGAAAACCTAGGCAGAAATAATGGAAAGAAAAATGAAAGAAAGCAAAGAACTACAACTCTGGACCTTCATTCTTTCCACAAATCTTCCCACGTGCGACAAAAACATTCACAGATCTTTGCACTTGTGGACTATGGCATTGTTTTACTAATATGTTAAGTTTATGGCAGGAAGATCTGGATACAAATTCTGGGCTTCACTTACATGTCATGTGAGTTTGGAGAAGTACCTAACTTCTACCACTTCCATTTCCTCATTTGGATATCATTAAAAATAGTAACTCAGTGGGTCACATTGAAGATTAATCAGCTAATGCAGTTGATTTCATGGTAAGCCCATAATCTTAACTTTAATGCGTTGTTAGACTTTAATGTTTACTGATTTGACAGTGTCTAGCCTTGAAATCAGCCTTCTCAATTAGTCGTCTCATGAGTACTTATTATTTTCATGAACAATGAACTCATTATTTGTGTGTGTGTGTGTGTGTGTGTGAGTGTGTGAGTGTGTGTATGTTTTTACCCACTGTGAAGACATCTTTCCTTCAAGAAGGAAAATTAAATAATTACTCCCAAGTTTAAAATTCCTGACCTATACCTCTTCCAGCCAAGCTAGTATATCCGAAAATGGCAGTCTGCCTTCTTGTTGTGATCTGATCTAGAGGGGAAGAACAAAAGCCCCTTTCTCAAGCCCTAGCTTACTTAACTTTCAGCAGAACAGCAACAAGAGACCCTAGAAACTGTTAGCCACAGTTTCTGCTTCAGGGAGCCAGGGACTTCCCTGAAGCCCTGCATGTGCAGTTAGGACTAAAACTCAACTTATGGTTACTCCTTGTTCATTTTAATGCTAAAACATCATAACCAAAGGAGGAAATTTAAAATGCCAATGCTACAGGAAATGTGTAAAGAAGCATGTAAAACCATTCTCCTATGCATGCCCTGATAATACCCCTCCCCCTAGGAAGGCCCTATAAAATTAACTCCCACACTTCTTTCAGGGAGAAGCCCACACCTTTTCCTTCCTCAGTGCTGACTCCCTTGTGCACAAGCTAAATAAATATTCTCTTAACTGCTATACCTGATAGTCTTTTCTCATTATTTATCTCCTGGGAGACTGCAAGAACCCAAGATACCAGTAACATATCTTTCATAGATTCTGCAAACCATTATTGATAACATGACAAAATTGTCAAGATAAGAAGCTTGCACAAACCATTGTACTTTTTATATGTATGTTGCTTTGTTTTCTCAATGTGCTCCTAACTGCTAATACACAGACTGGTAAATATGGGCGCTAAATCATGTTGATTTAATTAATAAATGAAAAAAATCGTAAAGAACATTGTATGCAATTCTTCTATAATCAAGAATATTCTGACACATTTATTATTTCAGGCTTCATTTGGACTTTTATGTATTTCCTGGGTAATAGATTAGAACATGGTTCTTAGAAACATTACTGCATTATTATTGTGAAGTTCTGAAATTTACACAATAGAGTTTTTAAAAATTTTCAGTTAATTTAATAGTTCCTAGTAAACAGCTTTATGAATTAAACACCTTTGTGGAATATCTAGCTCTCTCTCTCTGAACAATGTGTCAATGCTTTTTGTTTCCGATATTACTTTTTATTATTTCTGTATAAAACGAGTTTCAGAACTCAACATATTTCAAAAAGTATATATATTTTAATAAATATTTATATAAATATATATTTCAATACATATATATTGAGGTTTTTGTTTTTTCACACATATTTTGAATATTCAAGGCACTTGATCATATCAACGCAAAAATACTTATAACTTAACAGAAAAGTTTTCACCTTATTCTCTCTCCAACAGATTTGTGTGTCTGACTATTAAAAGGCTGCTTTAGATTTGTTTTGTGTTGTGAATTATTAGCATCTTGATGTTCTTTAAAATAATTAGCAGGGAAAATGTATTTAGATGTATATTTACATAGAAAAATGATGTTAAAGACTACATATGTATATGAGCAGTGTGTGTGTGTGTATATATATATGCCACATATATATATGCCATAACGAAGTACCAGATACTTACTTATTCTGTGGCTTAAAACAACAATAATTTATTCTTTCAAAATTCTGGAGGCTAGCAGTCTGAAATCAGGATGTTGGCAGGGCCATGCACTCTTGGATGGCGCTAGAGGAGAACCCTCCTGGCTTCCTTCAGCTCCTCCTGGTGGCAAGCTTTCCTTGTAATGAGAAGGAATTGCAGCCAACAGGAGGAGCTGAAATATAAGATAGGCTGAAACACAAGATAGGCTCCTTGCCTTGCTGATGCACCACTCCGGTCATATGACCATCTTCTCCCGAAGTGTCTTCATGTCATGTCATTTTTACCTTTGTACATGTCTGTTTCTTTGTCTGAGTTTCCCCTTTTTAAAAGGACACTAATCATATTAAATTGGGGCTCACACTAATGGCCTCATTTTTACTTGATTTTCTCTGTGAAGACCCTATTTCCAAACAAGATTCTATTTTGAGATAGTGGGGTTTAGGACTTCACTATGTCATTTGGTGCCACACAATTCAAGCCCTAACAATACATTTATTTTAAAAATGAACTTTTGAGCAACTATGTCTTTCTCTCTTGTATAAGTGAAATTACTAATCAAGATCAAGATAATTTTCATCTTCTAACTATCTGTGATGATTAAAGAAATTTTCAGATGGGCCTAAATTTTTGAAAACATAGCTTCATTCACATTTCTTTTAAATATTAGTCATAGTTTTACTCTCTCATCTTATGTGAATCTGAACATAAGATTCACTTTCACATTGGATGTTTGATAATTGGCTTATCAGATCAAATTATGTATACTTTGTAAGGAAGGGACATTTTTATGCTTAAATTTTCATTGCATATGGAGGATAGTCCATGCCTAGGTGACATTGGCCTTATGTTAATATATTCAACTATAAACTTCTCAGATTAGGGTGTTCAAAGGACAACATCTGCTTGTCTAGTGGTCTTACTCCCAGGGGAGGAATGGTTCCAGCAAGGGACACAGTATGGCATTGTTTCCATTAAAATGAATGGTCTTCCTCGCAAAAGCCCATAAGCTCATTCTAATCACAATAAAAACATTAAATACATATTGAGGGACATTCTACAAAATTCCTAACCACTATTCTTAAAAACTGTCAAGGCCATCCAAGCAAAGAAAGTCTGAGAAATTGTCATAGCCAAGAGGAGGCTAAGGAGATATGACAGCTAGTGAAATGTGGCTTCCTGGATGGAGTCCTAAAACAGGGAAAGGACATTAGGTGAAAATTAAAGGCACTGGAATGAAATATGGACTTTGTTAATCCCATCAATATTGGTTTATTAGTTGTGACAAATGTACCATATTAATGTAAGCTGTTGACAATAGAAGAAACAATAATACACTGGAATTCTCCATATTAGCTGTATGACTCTTCTATAAATCTAAAAGTATTCTAAGATTGGAAGTTTATTTTTTCAAAAAAAGAAAGGTGAAACTGACATTTGGCCATATTGGGCTCCTCATTTAATGAAAGCGTTATTATATTGGCTGCAGTAATTGACACTAATTATCAAAGAAAAATTATGTTGCTACTACACAAATGGGGATAAGAAAACATGTCTGAAATATAAGATAGGCTCTGAGGTAATTCTTTGTACTCCCATGTCCTGAATAACAATCAAAGGAAAACTACAGAAACACAAAATAATCAGCACTGAACTGCTAATGGCTTAGAGCCATCAGAAGTGGAGGATGATTTGGGTCATTCCAGCACACAGAAAGCCACAATCAGTCAAGGTGCTTGAAGACAAGAAAGAAAATAAAGCATGAAGAGTGGAAGAAAAAAGTTTGGACCAATTACATAAATGAATATTGTAATAGTTATGAGTATTTTTCCTTGTTTGGGTATGAGTGTATTCATATATAATTCAACAGTTTTGTCCTTTCTATACACCTATCATATCAGATAAGTGTGACTAGTAGCTAATCTTATCTTAGTATTTAGCCTAAGGCATATTAAAGGGATATATGACTCAGCTAGAAGCCAACCAAACCTCAACCAAAGGTAGATAATGTGACCATGTATCCTCTTTGGGGAGCAGTTAGAGTGCTCTCATTTATATGAGGAATAGTTGAAACATTGCAGATGGAAGCATGATTTTATTTACTTGAAGATTACATATGATAAAAAAGAGATGTGCACAAATGCCAAGTTGACAAGAGTGGACTGTTGTGCCATTGTACTGTGTCAACTTAGCTAGGTTTCCCAACATTCCCTCAAAGTATATACTAGGTTAGAGACAGTCGTGAAAAATTTAAAGGCAAAACTGAAGTAACGGTTATCATATGAACACTACTTTGGACTGCTAGAGGAGCTGTAGCTCACATACACCCTCACTGACTGACTAGCTCGCAGATTCCATAGCTTAGGCCAGGTGCTATGCAACTTCGCAAGGTTGACATTCTCTTCTGCAGATCATTTTCACTGTCAATGTTGGAGGCAGTCAGGGACAGACACAGGTTTCCCTTTGCTCTTGTGGGTTCTGATTTGTTCTCATAGGTTTGAATTTTTCTATGCTCTTTCCTGATGCACATCCAGCTTTTTTTACTGGACCCATGACACTGCCTACCCCAGGCTCACCAATACACCAAGACTTCTTCATCAGTTTCCATAATGTGTAAGGATTAACCTCTATAATAAATGCCTTATTTCACATTATTCATAGTAGTCTCCTTCTCCAATCAATTATTTACATATGTGGTTACAAAATACACAAAGAAATGTTGTGGAGGTAGGAGAAATTCTGGGTTGCTACAATTTTACAGTTGATGAGTGCACCAGAATAGGAAGCCAGATGCTATGTTCTGAAGGTTTGTGTCCCCTCTCCCAAATTTGTACATTGAAATCCTAACCTTCAAGGTGATAGTATTAGAAAGTGGGGGCTTTGGAAGGGGATTAGACCATGGGGCTGGAGCCCTCATGAATGGCATTATTACCCTTAGAAGAGAGGCCAAAGAAAGACTCCTTGCAGAGTTTGAAGACAAACAAATGGTGCTGTCTATGGTCTGGGAAGTGGGTCCTCACCAGACACTACATCTGCTGGTGCTTTGATCTCAGACTTCAGAACAGTGGTAAATTTCTATTGCTTATAATCCATCCAATGTATGAGATTTTATTATAGAAGTCCAAACAGACTAGGACTTCAGAGAACAAACATTAAGGCCACTAATTGGAAAGAGAATTTGGAGACTAGCCTGGTTTCTTCTTGTCTACACCCCAACCCTGAAGAAGCAGAGGTGAACAGGTGTAAAAAATAAAGCTGCTAGCAGTGGCTGGAGATTCAAGGGAGTGTTCCAGGAAGATAGTAGCCCCTTGAAGAGACAATGCGCACTAAGAAGTGGAGGTCAAGATGCCAACATAGACCCCAAAAGGAAGCATGGTCTTCCCAAATCTGCAGAATGGTAAGAAATAAGATCCTGTAATCAATCACATCTCTACCCACAGACAAATGGACATGGATTATAAAATTAAAAGAAAACTACAACAATCAAATCTTACTAATTACTTGAACAAATGCAGCATCCTGGTAGAAACATCAGCTTTTACTAATAGTTACCTAACACAGGACTAGTCAAGAACAATTCCAAAGCATTTAAAAAATTTAAGAAAATGTTTTTAGACACATTGGGCAGATTTTACTTCTTAGAAAGAAAAGTGTTATAGAATGGAAACAAACATGTTGAAACTGTAAACATTAATGGCAAGAAGTTAAGAATTAGAGCAACATACTCTAGAGGATGCAGAATGCAGAATGGAGAGACCTAGTCTATGTACAAGGGAAGTTGACTGAATTATCCATGAAAAGTTCATTCAATACTTCAAATGTGGGAGGATAAAGTCATATCTTAAGTATTCTGAGGAAAACTTAATTGGGAACCCAACATTCTGTCCAGACACAGTAGAATTTGTAGAAAAACACAAATAAAATATTTTTGAATATTTAAAGTCAGAAATACTTGCCAACTAGAGGATCTCTCTTGAAAAATTATTTATGGGTAAATAGTTTTAAGAAAATTTTAGGCTAAATAAATAGTACTACTTACAATGGCAGTAAAACTTAAGTATATGTTGAAGTAAACGTTGCCATAATTTAAAAAATATAAATATAAAATCTCAGGAAATCTCCTAATGGGATATGGTGGGAATAGAAAATGCAGAGAAGGTGAAAATATGTTAAGGTCATTTTCTTATTCAGAAAAAAGATATAGATATTGTTTAAGTCCAGAATTTACTTGAAAAAATACTTTTAAATAAAAGATGAAATGAAACAAGGAAAATTTGTTCAAATCAACAAAAGAAAACAAATGAGAATAAATAAAATAGAAAGCATATCTGGAAAACCTGAACTAAGATGACAGAGGAATAAGATCAGGTGAACATATGTAATGATAATTATGAATTGTAGATAATCTCAATAGTTAACACAAACAAGCAAACAAACAACCTGAACAATAGACTATTCACAAGGGATGATTTTTAGAGTGAAAGAATTAGGAAGTTTCAGAATACTGAAATAGAAATACCTGGTTGTACGAAGAAAAATAAAACATGTAATATTGATGTCCGATGAAATTCAAAACAAAAACTTTTCCAAGGTGGAGAGATTACACCTGATCAAAATGGCAAAGTCTGTGATAACTGAAGGAGGGTGTTCATGAGGTCAGTAAATAAGGGTGATGCCATTGGGAGAAAGCTGAATAGACTTATGGAAAGAGGTGTCGAAGATACTGTTCTTATTACAGGAGTGACTGAAAACAAGATGAACCCTGTCCTTCCTTTCTGCATAGTGAAAAACAAGCAACTTCCAACTTACAATTCTTGGAGAGCAGTGCCTTTTGAAGATAGTCCAATCTCAGGTAAGGCATAGAATGGTGCAAATATACCAAAAACATCGTTTAATGGAAGTGAGTTTGCAGGTTATCTTAGAAGGGATGATTTTGGATGAAACCACTCAATAATGTAGGAAAAAAAGTTGGGTACAGAAGTACAGAGTAGAATGGGGCACCAGTCCTAGAAAGGTTTGCTCTTGGATGTGGGCCATGCTGGCCTTAGAGAAATCATATTTAAGGGTGAGGATTTCCCAGAGTTATAATAAGGCCTTTCCTGTCTCTCCAAGTGACCAGGCAGCAGCCCCTGAGATGGAGGTGAACAGAATGTCTTTGTGGAAAGGCTGTGATGACAAAGTGGTGCCTCCTTGGGGAACTGGGTTGGCAATCTGCATCCTTTGGTGGCTGGCACTCTCAAAATGACAGCAAGAGTGGGTTATTGCTCAGACAATGATCTTCACTTGCTAACTCTGCTTTAACAAACATTCTTGATATGTGCCAGTTTGTAGCAGTATCCTTTCTCTGTAGAGCTGCAAGGAAATGTAAGTGAGAAAAACTATGAGATTCCTCTTGTAAACATCAGCCTTTGGTGAAATAAACATAAAAAGGGAGAAATTAGTGCAAAAAGTTAAGGGTAACTTGTTCCTTGTGCACATAGGAGGGGATGTGGTTAAATACATACACCCACATGCACTGAAACATGTTGTTAAACTTTAAAAAATATGCTCACCACATCCTCTGAGAGTGCAGAGGTGGTTAAAAGCAAACATGGTTACATATATGGAGGTGGAAACAGGTGTCTGAGAGATGAGAAATTTCCCCTTAGGCAGCATCGTTATGGTTTCTCATCTAGTATAATAGTTATTAGCACAAGACCTGGATACAGACTGCAGGGTGAGAATCCTGGCCCTAACATGTATTAGATTTGGGATAATTGTATGCAAAATTAGCATACTGAAGGTATCTAATTCATAGGATGTTTGTGAGAATTAGCTCAGGCAATCTAAGGAATGTGCTTCATTGAGCTCAATGAATGAACAATCACCATTATGATGATTAGTCTTTTTTCCCCACTACTTGCTTATTTGCCAGAAGAGAAGAGAATACACAAATATATACCCAAACTATAAAACCTTGAAAAACAGTGAAATTTTAATAGGAACTCCAATAAAACAAATAACAGGTATGTAGGACAGCTAATAGGAAGACAGGTAGATATAGATGATATACATACAGACATGTCTGTTAGGCATAGGGGCATTTGCAGTCTCATAGAAAGTTTGTCACCAGAGCACATTTATTTAAAAATCCACTTCTTGTCATAGATTAAGTATATATGGATTAGTTTAATATACCCTCTTGTGTGACTGCCTAACAAACAATAATAATAGAGCTTTAAAAACAAATCCTTCTTGAGAATTTTACATTTATTCTGAAAAATTCAACCTTTAAAAAGTCTAGTTTTTTAAAAAAAGTGTTTTAAATATTTTGCTTAAAGGTGCACTGAATATTTGGATTCTTTTCTTTACCTCTTCTGGAGGTAAATATAATATGGTTATGTTTCTACCAGAGGTTGTTTTTCTACCAGGCATTAGCATATTTACTTATTTTCTGGGATGACAAATACCAGGTACTTTTCCTTTCTCTCTGTCTCTGTCTCTCTCTTGCCTCATTCCTCTTGCTCTGTTTATCCTTCCTCTTGCTCTGTTTATCCTTCTTCTCTGTTTATATATACAGAAATGTCTTAAAGATTATTGCATGTTTTTTCAACTAGAGGAAGGGATAAGTATCTTAAGACACTTAAAAGTGTAAAGTACACATAATGTATTTTGACAGCAACAGCAGAGCTCACTTTCATTATTTTTTAAACTTTATTTCAAGTGTAACAAGCATAGAGAAAAGAGAAAAATCCTAACCAAACAGCTCAATGGATTGCTACAAACTGAACGTACTTATAGCCAAGACCAGGTCATTAAGTAGAACATTTTAGCATTCAGAACTCTCTTGTGTCTCCTCCCCATCACTAACATTTCACTCCCCTAAAATAAAATAACTATTATTAATTCTTAAAAGATAATTTTATCTGTTTATGAATTGATATAAATTGAATCATAAAATTGGAATTATTTTGTTACTGGCAACTTTTATAAAATATTTTGAGATTATTTAATTTCTTTTATGTAGTGATCATTTGTTCTTGCAAATATCCATTAGTAAGTATTCTATTGCATTGTTGATTAACATTTGGATTGTTTCTCATGTTTGACTATTAAGAATAATTCAGCTATGAACATTTTTGTACCTATGTCTTGGTACACATATGCATACATATCTTTTCTGTTGAAAATATATCTAGGAGTGGAATTGCTAGGGCACATCATATGTTTATGTTGAACTTGAACTTTATGATTGACTGACACACTCACCAATGTGCACAGCCAGGAGAAGTGTAGAAGTTCCTTGTTCCAAAGCTTACCTTGCTCTAGGCATGGTGAATAACCTTTGCCTTTAATCATTCTGGAGCATGGGTAATCATAATCCTGCAGAATGCATTGATCTACTTTGTACTTAATTATTACAGGGCATTTAGGTAATAATCTTTGGTGCACTGTCTGATTATGTTTCTTGCCTTTATTTCTGTTGGGTTGCCTGTCTTTTATTTATTCTCTGGCAGTATTTGATTATTCTGGATATGAGTCCTTTTTTAGTTATGTGTGCTGCAAATTTATTCTCCTGCTCTGTTGCTTACCTTTCAATCTGTTAAAGGTATTTTGGATGTAGGGCATTCTTATTTTACATAGTTAAATTATCAGTATTTTTATTTGTCATGTTAGTGTTCTTTGTTTCTTAAGAAATCATTCTCAGAAGTCCTAGCTAGAGCATCCAAATTGGAAAAGAAGATGTCAAATTATTCTTAATCTTATATTGGGAAGAACCTAAATACTCTACCAAAAAACTATTAGAACCGATAAACAAATTCAGCAACGTTACAGGATACAAAGTCAGCATGTGAAATTGGTAACATTTCTATATGCCAACAGTAAAAAGTCTAAAAAATGAATCATGAAAGTAATCCCATTTACAGTAGCCATAAATAAAATAAGCACTTAGGAATTAACTGAAGAAGTAAAAGGTCTCTACAATGAAAACTATAAAACATTGATGAAGAAATAAAGAGGACACTCAAAAATGAACAGACATTTCATGCTCATGAATTGAAAGAATCAATACTGTTAAAATGTTCATAGTACCCAAAGCAATCTACAGATTCAATGCAATCTCAATCAAAATACAAATGACATTCTTCACATAAATAGAAAAAATAATCCTAAAATGTATACTGAAATGTATACTGCAAAAGACCCAGAGCAGTCAAAGCTATCCTGAGCAAAAAGAACACAACTGGAGGAATCACATTATGTGACTTCATATCATACTACAGAGCTATAGTAACCAAAAAACCATGGAGCTGACATTAAAACAGACACGAAGACCAACAGAACAGAATAGAGAACCCAGAAACAAATCCACACCCCTACAGTGAACTCTTTTTCAACAAAGGTGCCAAGAACACACGTTGTGGAAAGAACAGTCTCTTCAAAAAAGGTGCTGGGAAAACTGAATATCCATATGCAGAAGAATGAAACTAGATCCCTATCTCTTACCATATACAAAAATCAAATCAAAATGGATTATAAATTTAAATCTATGACCTCAAACTATGAAATTATTACAAGTAAATATTGGGGAAACTCCCCAGGAAATTGGGCTGAGCAATGACTTCTTGATTAATACTTCGCAAACACAGGCAACCAAAGCAAAATGGACAAATGGGATTGCATCAAGTTAAAAAGCTTCTGTATAGCAAAGAAAACAATCAACTAAGTTCCCAGAATGAGAGAAGATATTTTCAAACCATCCATCTGAAAGGGATTAGTAATCAGAATATATAAGAAGCTCAAGCAACTCAATTGAAAGAAATGAAATAATCTGATTTTAAAATGGGCAAAAGATCTGAATAGATATTTCTCAGAAGAAGACATGAATGGCAAATATGTTATGAAAAGGTGCTCAACATCATCGGTCATCAGGGAAATGCAAATCAAAGCTACAATCAGATATCATCTTACTCCAGTTAAAATGGCTTTTTTCCAAAAGACAGGCAATAACAAATGCTGGTAAGAATATGGAGAAAATGGAACCCTCATACACTGTTGGTAGCAAAGTAAATTATTACAACCACTATGGAGAACAGTTTGGAGGGTCCTCAAAAAGCTAAAATTAGTACTAACACATGATCCAGCAATCCCACTTCTAGGTATATACCCAAAATCAGTATATCAAAGAGAGATCTTCACTCCTATGTTTGTTGCAGCACTATTCACAATAGCCACGATTCAGAAACAACTTAAGTGTCCATCAACAGATGAACTGGATAAAAATAATGTATAACATGTACACAACAGAGTACAAATCAGCCATAAAAATAATAAGATCCTGTCATTTGCAACAACATGGATGGAACTGGAGGTGATTATGTTAAGTGAAATAAACCAGGCACAGAAAGAAAAACTTTGCATGTTCTCACTTATTTGTGGGAGCTAAAAATTAAAATAATTGAACTCTTGGAGATACAGAATAGATGTATGGTTTCCAGAGCTGGGAAGGGTAGTTGGGGGTAATGGGCGAGGGAAGTGAGGATGAGTATTTTTTTTAATAGGTACAAAAATACAGTTAGATAGAATGAATAAGATCTAGTATTTGATATCACAACATGGTGACTACAGTCAACAGTAATTTATTGTACATTTAAAAATAACTGTAATAGTATAATTGAGTTGTTTCTAACACAAAGTAATGATACATATTTGAGGTGATGGATATCTCATTTATCTTGTGATTGTATCAAAATATCTAATGTAGTATATAAATATATAATCCTACTATAATTAAATTTTTATGTCTCCACAAAAATTAAAAATTAAAAGAAGTCATTCTTTTTGTCAAGAACTCAAGTCCTAATATGTTATTTAAAAGCATGTGTGTGTGTGTGTGTGTGTGTACAAATATTCTTTTCATTATAATGCCTTTGTCAGGGTTTTGTATCAAGTGTATGCTGAGAATAAACAATATTTGCAGAGTGTCTACATTTTTTTCTTATTTCTTGAAGAGATGTCTAAGATTCAAATGATTTATTTCTTAAATGTTTGGTCAGATCACTCACAAAGCCATATGGACCTTGAATTTCTTTGTGAGAAGATATTTAATAATATATTTTCTCTATTATACAATATTCAAATTTTATTTTTTTTGTAAAGTTTTGTAAGTTTTCTTTAATGTCAATTTTACTTCAGTTTTCAAATATATTAGTATATATTTGTTAATAAAATCTTTTTCTCTTAATGTCCATAGAATCTGTAATAAAGTCACTTATTCATTCCCAATATAAATTCTCTATACTCTACTTTTCTCTCAATTGGTCTTGACTCATTTTTGCCTGAGGATTCAATTTTTTTAATTTTTGCAATCAGACCTTGATGATGACCTTGAGCAGTAAGATATAAAGAACTCCCACATGCTTAGCATTCCAATAATGGAACATGAGGCATAAATTAACAAGTATTTGGCTAGTTTATTACTCTTTTAAAGAATCAATATTTGTTTTTGTTGATGTCTTTTACCTATTTTATGCTTTGCTTTTTTATTTCTTCTGTTATTCTTATTTTCTTCCTTTTATATTATGTACATTCATTTGTTATTCATTTTCTCTCATAGAAGTATATTTAGCTCACTTTTCAGCCTTTTTGCTTCTTTAGTGTTTACATGAAAACATTATAAGACTATAAAATTTTTTAAGTATAGCTTTGCTGCCTTCTACAAATTTCCATAGCTTTATCTCAATTATAATTTAGTTCAAGGCATATTACCAGTCCTCATTGTGATTCATCCTTGGAACAATAGAGTCTTTTGAATTCTATTTCTTAACTTTTAAATTTATGAATTTTTTTCTAGTCACTTATGCTCAGTTGAATTGCGTGGCAATTAGATACCTTGTTTAATATGATTTTAGTATTTTAAATTTGGTGATATTTAGTTGATAGTATTATTCTATTTAACTTTTTTATTGCTCTGACTAGAAATTTGAATACAAGCTGAATTGAGTTTATTCTTTTGTCAAAGATTATCTACCTGTGTTTTTGTGAGTCTCTCTCTGCATACGTTTTGATTAGAATACGTTGAATGTATACACCAAGTTGGATAGATTGGAATCTTAATAATATTGAGTCTTCCTATCCATGAACATAAAATATCTTTCCATTTATTTAGATCTTTGATTTATTTCATAAGAGTTTTGTAATTTCTTGCATGTAGATCTGATATCTATGTTGTCAGACATATACTTAAATGTTTCATTTTTGGGTGCTAATGCAAATGATAATGTGCTTTTAGTTTCAAATTCCAATCGTTCATTGCTTTTTCCCATGAAACAGCAATTAACTTTTGTATATTAAACTTGCATACTATGACCTTGTGATAATTGCTTAATAATTTCGGTATTTTTGTCAATTCTTTGGTATTTTCTACACAGATAAATATCTTATGCCTGAAATAAGACAGTTTAATTTCTTTTTTCTCTTTCTGTGTAGCTTTTATTTGTTTTCTGTCTCATTGGATTAGCTAGGACTTGCAGGAAGAGGTTAAATAAAAGTGGTAAGGGGGACATTCTAGTCTTGTACTCAGGAGCATGGGGTAAGCATCTTGTTCTGCACAATTAATTATGTTAACTTGAAGTTTTTTATATAAGTTATTTGTAAGTTGGAAAAGTTACTCTCTATTCTTAGTTTGCTGAAAGTGTATTTTTTCATTATTAATGGATTTGAGACTTTGTCAAATTCTTTTTCTGTATGCTCACATAAATTTATTTTTCAGCCTGGTAATGTGATGGATTGCACTCACTGATTTTTAAATGGTGAACTAGATTTGAATACCAGGAATAAATCCTACCGGGTGCTGGGTATAATTATTTTTGTAAATTCTTGGATTTAAATTGCTAATATTTTGTTGAGGAATTTGGCATCTATGTTCATAAGAGATATGGGGCTGTAGTTTTAATGTATTTATCTGGTATTACAGTAATACTAGTTTCATAAATAAATTAGTAAGTGTTCTTCTACTTCTATTTTCTTGAATAAATTGTAAAAGATTGGTGTTTATTTTTTAAATGTGTAGTTGAATTCTCTAATAAAACCATCTGAGCCTTGCGCTTTTCTTTTGGAGGGTTAATTATTGATTTATTTTTTAAGTAGATATAAGATCATTCGTATCATATATTTTCTCCTATGTGAGATTTGGCACTTTGTATCTTTCAAGGAACTGGTTCTATTAGTAAAAGTTATCAAATTTGTGAGCCTAGAGTTAGTTGTTTAAAATATTCCTTTATTATCTTTTTAATGTTCACGTGATCAGAAATGATGACCTCTCTTTCATTTCTGATAAGTGTATTTCATATCTTCTTTTTTTTTTCTTGACTAGATTGGCTACCAGCTTATCAATTTTATTGATATTTTCCAGGCACCAGCATTTGGTTTTAATTTTCTTTTTTGATTTCTCACTTTAAATTTGATTGCTTTTTCTCTAATTTTAATTTTAATCGCTTTTCTGCATGCATTGGTCTTACACTGCTCTCTTTTTTCTGTAATTGCCAGGCAAGAACCTTGATCATTGATTTTTTTATCTCCTAAGATATGCATTCATATGCATCTTCTAAGATAGAAAATATTTTCTGTAAGCACTGCATTTGCTGTATCACATACATATTGAGAAGTTGTAATTTCATTTGGAGTTAGTTCAAAATGTATTGGTCTATCTAAAACTTCTTTCATGATTCATGATCCCCTGTTATTTAGACATTTTCTGTGTAATCTCCAAATATTTTGGGATTTTTGGGGGGCTATCCTTCTTTTATTTATTTTTAGTTTAATTTCATTATAGAGAACATACTTTATATGATTTCTATTTTTAAAATGTGTTTAATGTCTCAAAATATTGTCTATCTTGGTGAATGTTCCATGTGAGCTTGGGAAGAATGATTAATCTCTGTTGTTGGATGAATTATTTTATAAATGCAAATTAGGTTCAACTGATTAATGGTGCTGTTCAGTTCAACTACATCCTTACTGGTTTTCTATCTGCTGGATCTTTCAATTACTGTTGGAGGGATGTTTAAGTCTCCAAGTGTAATAGTGCATTTGTCTATTTATCTTTGAATTTCTATCCATTTTTGTCTCACTTGTTTTGACATTCTTTTATTAAGTGCATATACATTAAAAATAGTTATATCTTCCTAAAGAACTGATCTCTTTACATTCTGTAATTTTCCTCTTTATCTTTGTTAATTCTTCTTGTTTTAAAGTCCGCTTTGCATAAAATTAATACAGCTACCCCAACTTGCTTTTGATAAGTGTTAGCATGGTAGATCTTTCTTCATCAATTTACTTTTAATCTGTTTGCTTCTTTATATTTTAAAAAATGTAGACAAGATAGGGCTGGGTCTTGATTTTATATACAGTCTGACAATCTCCATCTTTTAATTGTTGTACTTAGACCATTAATTTAACATTATTATTTATATTTTTGAATATCTCCATCTTTATAACTGTTTTGTATTCATTGAGCTTATTATTTTTCTTTTATGCCTTCACCTTTTAAAAAATACTTTTTCTAGTTTTAATTGGTCAATTGATGGTTTTATTTTCTCTCCCCTCTTAGCAATATTATTTATAATTCTTGTAAGAAGTTTTTATAGAGTTGTCCTAGTGTTTGTAATATACATTTACAACTAATCTAAGTCCACTTTAAATAACACATACCACCTCATGGGTAGCACAGATAACTTTTAACAAAACATCCCAATTTTCTCCATTGGGTATCTTATAACATTCACTTATTTATCTCTAGGTCAGTTAAGAATAAGAAAAATAAAGTTTTTTTTACCTAATTTATTTCTCCTTTGATATTCTCCCTTCAGTTTTTAAAGCTTTATTCAAGTATAACAGATATACAAAAACTTCACATACTTAATGCATACATGTGATGAGTGTGAATAAAGGTATATACCTAATATACCATCACTACCATCAAGGCACTAAACATATCCTTCACCTTTACAACATTTTCTTGTGTTCTTTTGTGTGTGTGCATGTTGTTGGTGATGGTGGGAACACTTAACAGGAGATCTATTCTTTTAGTATCTTTGAAAATACACAATACCATGTTGTTAACTATAGGTACTATGTTGTAAAGCAGATCTATAAAACTACTTTATCTTGCATATATTGAAACTTTATAACCACTGAACAAAAATTCCCCTTCCTCCCTCCTCTCTGCTCCTGGCAACTACAGTTCAATTCTCTGCTTCTATGAATTTGACTGCTTGAAATGCCTCATATAAGTAGATTCATACAGTATTTGTCCTTCTAGAATTGCTTATTTGACTTAGCATAACTTCCTCTAGGTTCATCCATGTTGTTGCTAATGTCAGGATTTCCTTTTTTTAAAGAGTGAATAATATTCTATTTTATGTCAATACCTTGTTTTCTTTATCCAGTTACCTGTTGATGGACATTTATCCAGAGAAGACATAAATGGTCACCAGGTGTATGAAAAGACGCTCCATATGACTAGTCATTAGGGAAATGCATATCAAAACCACAATAAGATACCACCTCACATCTGTTAAGATGGGTATTATAAAAATAAAACTCACAAACACAGCAAGTACTGGTGAGGATGTGGAGAAACTGGAACTCTCATACAGTGTTGAAGGGAGTGTGAATTGGTGCAGCCACTATGAAAAACAAGATGGAGATTCCACAAAATGTTAAAATTAGAACTGCCAGGTGATCCAACCATCTTATTTCTGCGTATTTATTCCACATAACTGAAATCAGGATTTTAAAGAGATGTCTGCTCCCCCATATTCATTAAAGTACCCTTTACAATAGCCAAGATACGTTCTTCTTTGCTTTATGTAGATTTAAGTTTCTGACACGTACCATTTTTTTCCTCTCTGAAGAACTTCTTTTAACATTTCTTGTTGGGCAGGGATACTGGTGACAAATTTCCACAATTTTCATTGGGTTGATAATGGACCAGGCAGAATATAATCGGAAAAATAGCAATAACTTTGTTTATTTGAAATAAGATCATTTAAAGCAAGAATTTGTAAAATATGTGATGGAAAATTGAGAAGCCAAATGAGGGCAAATGCTGCCACCAGAGAGAAAGCAGTGAGCCTCTGGGACCGCTGGACTGGAGGGGCAAAAGCTGAGGCTGGTCTTTGGAACTCAGAGGACTGTTAAACAGGGTGCGAATCCAAGGAGCATATGCTCCTCCTGACAGAGACACGGTTTGGATAAAGAGGGAGGGGAAGAGACACGCTAGTTTCCCCCTCCACCTACTCTCCATTTTTTCTATTGGACAATTACAAAAGTCCCTGGCAAAAGACCAGGGAAACATGCCCTTTCAGCAGCCAGGCGTCTGTTTTACAGAGCAGCGTGGGCAAAAACTGAGGAATCAATCTAAGGGCAAATGGCCTAGAGACACTTAAATATTATATTTATTTATATTTAAGATACATTTACTCCTTCAGAAAAAAATCTTTGAACACAATACTATGCCAGATGCAATTAAGGTAGGTGCTGGGGAATAAAAGGACTAGGAAAATTATGCAAATGTTTGTAAGAGTGTTGGATTGTTACAAAAGTGGAGAGTCTGTATTGTGTGGCTCTTTATCAGGGGAATTAATTCTAGAATCTGGTCAGGGAGTTAAAATACTTTGCTCCTTCCCACCCTCCCAAGGAAATGAACTTTATACTTCCATGTGTAGGTTAGTTAGGGGAAAATGAGGAAAATTGGGTGAGGAAGAAAGTCCTAAGCAGAAGGAAAACCACATGTGAATGAAAGAAGGTCAGACAGTATAATCCATTAGGAGGTTAAAGTAATAAAATTATGGCTTAAGTCTCTTGAGAGAATGGGAGAGAATTTCCTAGAACATCAGTGGTATGCAGAGGCCAGGTTGTGCAACTCTTTGAAAGCTTTGTCAAAGGTTTGAATATTCTCAGACGAATAAAGCAAGGAAAAAAATAAAGTTATGACTGGACATAGATTTTTAAGGGATTTCTCTTACTGCAGGTGGTAAAGAGACCACAAGGCTTCTGAAAGCAATATAGAAAACATGGCAGTGGTTTGTGAAAGAGGGAGTGGTTCGTGAGAGAGGCAGTGGCTCAGAAGAGATGATGGGAACCTGGACTTTGGAGACTGATGTAAGAAAAACAGTCTGAATGAATTCCAGAAATATTTATTCAGAAAAATAAACAAGAGTTAGTGATGTCTGCTTATTCAATTATTTAGCTATTCAACAATATTTGTTGAACAATGACTACGTGAAGTGTACAAGATAAGCTGAAGTGAATGAGATAAGCAGGAGTTTATAGAGTAGTTTAGATATGTTAAAATGTTACTATTATATATAATTATAAATATATATCGTTATTTTTGTGTTGCTATAAAGGCCAAATATATATTTTTTGGAAAGTGTTTCAATAGAGAATAGTAAAAGAGAGGAGATTAAGATTGTCATGTCACATTAATTAGAATTCAAATAGATGCACAGATTTCTGGAAGAATTGCATTAAAATGATCATCAAAACCGTGAAAGTGGATAAAATGCCTCTGGAGAGAAAGGATTCCCGAGTGAGAGAAGAGGAGGCCCTAAAAAGATGAAAGTGAAAGAGGATAAATGGTTCCTCTCCTCCCCGAATGTTCCCACGCCTCACTAGCAAATCAAGACAAGATTTCAGAGAAATCTTTTCATTTTCCTGTCAATGAAAGAAATTTAGATCCTCATTTGCTATAATAATTTCTTCAATAACAAAAGACTGCTAGGACCATGGTCGAAAGGGTGGAGAGAACCAGTACATGATCAAGGGTGCCACCGAAAGTAGACCTAGTTCAGAGTGCAAATGCCTTATTATGGATTTCAGCCAGGTCTCTCTTGCTCTGGTGACTTCCACACCACCTTTTCTCTGCCCTAATCTTCCTGAGTTGGCCCAAATTTGCTTTTTATGGTTCTGTGTTCACTTATGGAAATCTAACGATATATGTATCCTAAAAATTGTGTTGAAATGCTCTAATGTAACAAATATGATTCCTGGACCAGGAATCATATGTTATTTTCCTTTACTTTGATGGCACTGAAAATGTTGCATTAGCCTCACTATATTAAAAAAAAGTTACTCAAAACATCAATATTGCTACGGAGCCTGGAGACGCACTATTTGCCAAATATTAAATATCATCATGCATACACTGCTATGAAGGTAGAAAATATTTATTTAAAGGAAAATGTTTTAGATCTCCAATAAGAGAAATACAAAATATTGTGGAAAATTCAATTTTTTTTTTCTCAGCTGAAGCCATTGGGGGATTGTGGAAAGAAGACAGGTTCAACTCCCTGCCTGGCAGCCCCCACTGATTGTGTGAACTATTGCAAGTTGCCGAACTTGTTTAACCTAAAGTAATGTCGATAAGAATCCACTTTCCTCATTTAATGTAGATGAGAATCAGCTTTTTCAACTATGTAACCCATAGCAGTGCTATGAGGATGAGGAAGATGAGACATAATATACTTAAACAATGATGGTGATTATTATTGTATGAATAGGAACTGTTATTTCAGGCATGGTAATTAATATAAAATGATATTACAACTATAAAACCCAGTTGGCCAATGTTTTGTGAAATTTTCTATGCCATTAACAGTATCTTGACATATCAAGATTCGTTCATTTAAAAAGTCACATATTTGTGAGAGTATTAATCGAGGATATTGATTTAGCATAAGGTTGTGGAAAGAAAGCAAAATATAGCTGGTTTATAAAAAGATACATTTGAACATTCTGCCATTGCCTTTATCTAGTGAGCTTACCTCATTTAGACAATATAAGAATATGATCCAACTTTAAGCAATTAATATCAATGACTATCATATATTAAATATACAATTAGTAAAGAAATTTTACAATCAGAAACAACTGTATTTCTTTAATACCTGAAATAGACCTTATGAAGACTTTCTAGTTTCAAATGGCATGAATAAGAGCTATTTAAGGCTGGACTTTTATATGTAATAGGAAAGATGATGCTAGTTAGCTATAGACTTATTTTCTGTTAAAACGTGATCACAGTAACAACGCCCCTAGACTTCCAAAAATACACCTAGTGATATATCTAAATGCTGCAATAAAAAATAAAATTCATGTTTGAAAACATAAAATCAGACTTTTCATCTGTAAATATTAAGCAAAAAAGTGACGAGTTATACAATTACAAACATTGCCTTCAATATTATAAAAAGTAAAACATGAATGAATAATCTAGGATTCCTCATTCCAAGTTGTTGATTAAAATGTAATTCCATGTCCAGTAGTAAATCCACTGTAGAAATAAATGCGTCTTCAACAAATTCCTGCTGGACAATTCCAAATTTGATTGCTAAATTACTATCAGGAGAAATGACACATTTACAATGTGATTGCCACATATTATGGCAGATAAGTGAAAAGTTTATCATAAATATGAAGTACTTAGAGCTACAAATATATTTTTATGTCTTAGACATAAGGTAATAATAGATAATTATATTCATGCAAGTGATATTTTCTTTTTCTCTACTCTGATTAGTAAATTCCTCTAATAATTCTGAGTTTACCCAATGTCCTGTTAGCTGGATGGATTTGAATGATGCATTCTGGTAGGTCTTCTAGGTATTCCCAATAGGCTCAAATCAGTCTGTTTCTGCACAAGAAATGCTTGCCTAACTTTCATGTGGTAGATAATCATGAGCTTCAGATAAAGACAACAATTCTTAAAACTTAGCTGTGTTACTTACTAGCTTTTCCAAGTTCATACAATGTGTCATTCGTAAGCCACCATTTTTAAATATAAAATGATTTGATAGTAATTTTTATCTCTGAAGATTAACTAAGATAGTATATGTGTATAGTCCTACAAAATATAAACTGTATTTTCTTCCTTCTTCTTTGTTAAAAATTTGCATCAGACATTGTGTGAAGCTCTGAGAATTCAAATGCACAACTCTAATACTTTTTTTCCCAATATTTTATTATGAATATTTTCAAATATACAAAAATAGTTGGGCAAGGAGCACCATATACTCCCTATCTAGATTCTACAATAAATATTTTGCTTTGGTTGCATTACTTATCTATACATCTGTCCATTTCTCAATCTATCTTATTTTGTATTCATTTCCAAATAAATTTTAGAAAATATGTTTCACCCCTAAACTCTTGAGCATGTATAACATTACCTAGAGTTCAAATACCTATTTACTATTTTTCTAAAATTTACCTCAATGAAATGTAAACATTTTAAATATATTTTTTGATAATTTTTGACAAATGTCTTTCTAAACCCCAAATCCTATTAATGTATAGAATATTACTGTCACCCCAGGAGGCTTTCAAGCTTTCATGTAACCCTTCCCAGTCAATCTACGGCCACACCCCTCCTACAGGCAAACACTGTTCTGCCTTTCTTTCACTATAGATTAAATTGCACAACTCTTAATTCTCATGAAGCTCACATCCTATGAACATAAAGAACAGGTACATACCTGCTGTGTTATATGGATACTACATTATTAATCCATGTCATCTGTTGATGGACACTTAGATTGCCTACATACCTTGGTGACTGTGAAAAATACTCAGTGGAATATTATTCAGCCTTAAAAAAGAAGGAGAACCCAAGTCCCTGCTAGTTCATCCCCCTCGCCCCTCTCTCCATTGAGTTTTGTGTTCCTCAGAGCTCACCGTAGTCTGTGGCTCATCCCTCTCTTCACTTTCACATGACTTTACATTCCAAGGCTTTAATTATCCGGAAAATATTTAATAGATCTTAATTTCTATTTATACTGCAGACTTTTATTCCAAAATCTGGAGTTATATAGCTAATGCCCTATTTGACATTTGGATTTAAGGAGATCACAGGTATCATGACTAACATTTCTGATAAGAGCCTTGATATTTCCTCCCAAATCAGGTTTTCCCTCATTCGTCACCATTTCAGTAAACGGCACCACCATCTACCGTGTGGCTTGATCTAGAAACTTGACCCTTCCTCATTTCTTCTCTTTCTATTAGCATCCACATTACAACCACCAAGCAGATCAGATAACCTTGTCTCGAAATTATACCTGGAATATTTTCATTTATTACCTTCTCTGCTGCTACAACTTAATCCAAATTAGTGTCATATCTTGCTTTCAGTATTTATGCAACTTTCTGTGTTTATTCTTTTATTGTTCCTCACAACTCCCAAATCCTCAAAATAACAAGAGTCATCTCTTGAAAATGTAAGCTATTCATATGGCTTTCTGATGAATTTAGAATAACATGCAAAATATATCACTTGGCATGCACAAATGTATATACTCCATTCCTATTTTCCTCTGCAACTTTATTTTTCACCGCCTATTCATGTAATGAGTATTCTTTAGTTACCTAGGTCTTAACACAGCAAGCTTGTTCTAACTTTAGGACATTGGCCCTCTGGCCTCTACCTTTTCAAGTGTATGGCTCTTTCTCATTCATTCAGTTTTACAAACACTTCCTTAGGGAGACCTTCTAGAAATATCTGAGGTAGCTCTCAGTGCATGATTGGTAGATGAGGGTTCAGCATTCCTTTCAACTTTCTTCTAATGTCCATTTAAATAAGGCAGAGGGTCGGTCGTGGTGGCTCATGCCTGTAATCCCAGCACTCTGGGAGGCCGAGGTGAGTGGATCACCTGAGGTCACGAGTTTGAGATCAGCCTGGCCAACATGGTGAAACCCCATTTCTACTAAAAATACAAAATTAACCAGGTGTGGTGGCACATGCCTGTAGTCCCAGCTACTTGGGAGGCTGAGACAGGAGAATTGCTTGAACCTGGGAGATGGAGGTTGCATTGAGCAAAGATAGTAACACTGCACTCCAGCCTGGGCAAGACAGAGTAAGACTTCATCTCAAAAAAAAAAAAAGGCAGAGAAAAGAAAGCCAAAAATAGCGTTTTAGAAACTCTCTGTATCTAGGTGTAGCCATGAGATAAATCTTAGCTAATGGGATCAAAGTGGGAGGAGTGTTTGCAACTTTCAGGTGGTATATATAAAAGAGAAAAGGTGCAGGCTAGTATTAGCACATTCTGGCGTACCATTTTAGAAAATGTGGATGAGTAAATCCCTTAGGGATGATGGAACTGTTTACTGCTGTTTTGTAAAACACACACACACACACACACACATTCTTATATATATATACACACATATATTCACACACACACACACACACGTTCTTAATAAAACCAGTGTTATCTAGGGATCTCTAGAGTAGCATTTGATCCTACACCTTACTAATATAGCCCTGCCATTCTTTTCTGTCTCTGAGCTCTGTTTACTTCTCTCCCATTTTACAATTATTAGCTTTTTTGCTTGTCAAATATATATTATCACTGCTAGACAAGATAAAGACAGGAACTTTTGTTGCTATAGTGATTACTGAATATCCAATGTCTATTCCAATAATTAGTTAACAGTAGACCTGCAATACATATTTGTGAATGTATGGATGAATGGGAATGGAAAAATAATTTAATTGGGTAAGTACTTTGAAGCTATTATTTATACAATTCCTTCAGCTTAAAACTCCAGAAATCACCAAAGGAGAGTTAATTCTGATGAAATTGACTGGGCCAGGGTGTCTGCAGCTGAACATTACGAGGTCCCCAAATGATTCCAAAACGCAGCCAAAGCAGAAAATGTCTATCATGGAAGATTCCCAGAAAAACAGAATTCTTCATCAAAACTTATAAAACATCGACTACTGAGTTATTTGGGGATTTAGCATGCAACCATCTATCATATTTTGACAAGATAACTGATGCTATGCATGGGCAGTAGAACCATGTAGAAAGAAGTTTTGAATGTCGAATAGTTATCAAAGCAATAAGAATGTTGGGCAAAATTTAAAATACCACAAGTAAAAATTTATATTTAGTATATACATATTCTAGCTATATGTTAACATATACTAAGCCATTTATTCAAATATAATCATGGGATGCTTGAAATCATTCAATAGAAATGTATAATCTTAAATTCACTGAGATTACTCAATTTCTTACATAAAAGAAATTGAGTAATCTCAGTGAATTTAAGATTATACATTTCTATTGAATGATTTCAAGCAAAATAATGTGAAGTACATGGGCCTTGGAATTCTAATGATAAACCAAATCCAGACATTGCTTTTGGGGATTTCAAGGATAAAGTACATAAACATAATGTATGAGAATGCGTTGGCCTGTCAACAAAATATCCTGCTATTTTTACATAGCAAGAAAAAATCATCAATTCTCCAGTTGAATGGAAAAGTGAAATATATGTAACTCCACATATATGTAGCACAATTGTATACATATAATTATTGTATTAACAAAGATACATAAAATTATTGACCATATAATAATTATATATAATTACATATATATATATAAAATAACCATGCCTACTTAACATTTTTATCCAACTATGTGAAAACATTTACTATGTTGAGTTGTAGGGTGACAAGTCAAGGGTAATGTGTGGATCTGTAGTATCAAGATTAAATTTAATAAGTACTCTGCATGCAACCAAATAAACAAATGAAACAAGTAGATAGAAGCTGACTGTGTGCCTTGATATCATGGATTCAGGCTATAGGATATAGATATAACATCAACTTTTTGTAAACCTTTCATTTTCAACACTTTGCAGATGAATTATCATATACATTTTGAAAGAAATCCCAATGGCACTCCTTAAAATATTTCTGGGTTTTCAAAAGTGAGGCTTTTGCAAAGATTCTCACCTCTCAATATGTCTAATTACTCTCTTTGTGCATTGAGACCTACCAGGCTCTTTCAAGATTCAAAGCTAAAGTTAGAAACTCAATTTCAAATGATATCAAAGCCTGTTCTGATCAGCACTTTGGTTTTTAATATACAATGAAATGCTTGAAAATCTAGGCAAATTATCATGTTAAATCATAGGCACCTGTCAATGTTTCAGCCTTTTAAACACATTTTATTGCAAGTTATTGAGATTATAGCAGTTAACTGTGAATTTTCAGTTTTACATTTGTATGAAAATTATAAACAAATTAAATACTAGAGACAAAATGTGTTGGTTTGTTTTTATGAGATATAAGTATTATTCGGTATCTTATACCCAGTAGTGTATCTGCATTTCATCACTTAAAGCATTTTTACTTTGATTCGTCTATAACACAAACACAAACACACTCACACACACAGTGAAACTATGAATGGTGATATGACTGATTAAAAAAATCTCTGATTATGCCTTGGAATCAAATCTGTCATTTACTCAAAAGAATCTTGTTCTTGTACATAATTGCATTCATTTATGACTAGCAGAACGCCATTAACATATTTGTAGGTTCTTTTAATTTCAGAAAAAAAAATATTGCATGGGACATACTTTTACTAAAATTTCTTCTTTGCTAATCTGAAGTTCTAATTTAACAAGAATCCTGTATGTTATTTGCTAAATCTGACAAACCTACTAATGGTAGAGAAACTTTGGAAGCCACTAAGATATTCATCGATGGAATATTTTAATACAGCAAACACATATATAGAACTTAAAACATGTCAGACACCATTCCAATCACTTTGCACATTTCTCTAGTAAATTTCTTGCATCTTGAATCCTATTTTGGTGTGTGCTTCTCAGAAGATCCGAACTAACACAGAAAATCTCTTTGTCCAGCTTGTCTAGAATGTTGCTCGTAATGTTAGATATCCTTCTTATGCTATGAATTAATTACAGCTCTATAACCATGCCTTGAAAACTTTGGACAATATTGGAGGTTAGTGGTGTGTGTTATCCTTTTCCCCTCTCCTAATGATTTCTCCACCTGGGAAATAGACTGGAATTAGCAAAGCACATTTCCACCTGACTTGGGTATTATACTAGTGATTTTTGCCTTATGTATCATATGCCTCGATATTTATTGTCATGAGATTTTATGCGTTTCATCACTACCAATTATCCCAGATGTAAAATAAAAGAGTGTGGCAGAACACCTGGCAAAGTATAACAGCGATCATGTTTCCTTAACTCTGCTGGGGTATCCATAAACTTCAAACACTAGGGGGCAGTAAGGCAGTGTTATTCATTTCTACAGACTTGAAACAACTCTGGAAGAGATTTCCCAAGCAGGTGGTCAAGAGAGCTATTTTGATGAGGTTTAATTTAATTATTATTTGACGCTATTTCATGTTGAAAACTACAAAAAATTTTTTACAAGCACCTTTCTAAATGGTTCTATCATTTGGAATTCTGTAATTTCATTTGTTATTAAAAAATAATGTATTGATTAATTTGAAGACGTGAGGAGGAATTCTTTAATTGTCAAAGAAAAAAGTACTTGTTTGTTTTCAAAAAATCATCTTTTAAATGTCATGTAGAGTTATTCCAATAACATAGCATTCTGGAAAAGCAAACTAATTGGTACAGAGAACAGATTTGGTGCCCAGAGGATGAAAGTGGAAGGAAAGAAATTTTGGAGATAATGAAATGTCTGTATTCTAATTGTGGTGGTGAGTATACAACTATAGTTTTGTCTAAACCTACAGAATGTACACTAGAAAGGGTAATTTTACTGTATACATGTAAAAATAAATTAATAGATGCATATATGTTGTTTGTTGCCCAACAATTGTATATTTTGATATTTATTGAAATATTGCTACTAGACCATTGAAGAATTTACCAGCAATTAAAGCACAGTTAGCCTTGTATATATCAAAAAAGAGAATTTCATATCCAAGAAAGAAGATATAACAGTGCAATATAAACAGTCTATGAAATAATTAAATCATCATTTGTATAAGATGAGTTTGTTTATAAAATAAAAGAAAGAAAACTTGAAAATAATTATACGAAAATCCTGGAAATGACAGTATAATATTTGAAGTAAGAAATAACTTTTCCTAACTGATTGCTGTGTGTTGAAATATTACTTCTAAGTTACTAAAGATTGTTTTAAATTGAATCCCACTTTCTAGCCCAAACAAAATATAACAATTACTGAACAAAAACAAAAACAAAACAAAAATCAGCTTGGTAAGCTTGTGGACTTGGTCAGAATTCACTGCAAATCTAATTCATAGGGATTACACCATAAGACAGACAAGTGCAATTACCATGGATGCTCTTGCTGAAAGTATAAAGCATCTAAAAGAATCCACAGCTATGACATATAGAATGCAACAGCCTAGGATATTTCATGCCTCAAAAATAAGATGAAATAATTATGAAAAACATTGAAATAGGTCTAAACATTATTTGTATAGGAAACTATTATTAAAAGGAAAGAAATTGAAAAGTAGTCACACAGTAATCCCTAGATGTGAGAATTTAATATTTGAAATAAATATATTATATGAATCAACTAATAAACACTGTTAAAGAGACACTCAGTGAATTGGAAAACTGATGTGAAGAAATCACACAATAAAACACTGAAATATAAAAAGAAAACATTAGAGACATTAAGTAAGCTGTAAGAGATATGAAAAGAAAATGGACGCATAAGGGGTGCCTGTCCATATGGATAAGACAGGGCTATAGATGTCCTCATCTTGCCACAGCTCTTCTAGGCCTCTTTAGGGTTAAGGCCTAGGGTTAAGAATTTCTGGTCTAACCAGTTGTCTAGCTTCACGTCCTGTTTCTATGGATTGTTTGTAACCAGCTTTTGCTGCAATTGTTTCTGCTGATTAATATCTTGCTAATCATAGGTTATGGAAAGACTGTGTTTCTGTTTTAAGGCTCTGTTAGAAATTACTGATGCACACACTATATTGTAAATTCTTACCTCTGTATACTGTACTTCTGCATACAGATGTTATGTTAAAGAATTACTTCATCCCCATGTGACCATCACACCTCATAATCAAATGACCCTAAATCCCTCACTAACCTACCCTCGCCCTCACTAAACTTAATAATAAATGCTGGTATATCCAGTGCATCGTTGGCACTGTGGGACCAGAAGGCAGTGACCCCCCTGGACCCAGCTTTCACTATCTTGTGTGTGTCTATTATTTCTTGACCTGCTGATCCGCCTGGGAACAAAGAGAGACCCCCATTGCATTGTGGGTTGCTGGCCAGATCCCACAATACTATTCTACTCTTTAGCTTTATGAGATAAACTTTTTTAGATTTCATGTATGAGTGAGGTAATGCAGTATTTGTCCTTCTGTGCTTGGCTTATTTCACTTAACATAATGTCCTCCAGACTCATCTAACCTGTAAAAAGTGACAAGATTTCATTCTTTTTTACAGCTGAACAGTATTTCATTGTGTAAATATACCACATTTTCTTTATTCATTCATCCATTCATGGACACTTAGGTTAATTCCCTATCTTGGGTATTTTGAATAGTGTTGCAACAACACGAGAGTGTACACATCTCTTTGAAAAACTGATATCAGTTCCTTTGGATATATACCCAGTAGTGGGATTACTGGATGTTACGGTAGTCATATTTTTACTTTCTGAGAAACATCTATACTGTTTTCCATAATGGCTACACAAGTTTGCATTCCCATCAATAGTGGGTAGGTTTCCTTTAATTCATATCTTCGCCAGCATTTGTTACCATTTTTCTTTTTGACAATAGCTTTTATACGTGGGATGAGATGATATTTAACTGACGTTTTGATTTATATTTTCCTAATGATTAGTGATACTGAGCATTTTTTTCATATACCTCTTGGCCAGTTGTATGTCTTCTTCTGATAAATGTCTATTCAGATCATTTACCCATTTGTAAATTAGATTATATTTTTTATATTGAGTTGTTTGAGTTCCTTACATATTCTGAATATTATCCCCTTGTCAGCTGTGTAGTTTGCAATTTTTTTTCTTTATTCTGTAGGTCGTCTCTTTACCTGTTGCTTGGTTCTTTGGCTGTGCAGTAACATTTCTGTTTAATGTATTTTCATTTGTCTATTTTTTATTTTGTTTCCTGGGCTTTTGAGTTCTTATTAAAAAAATTCTTAGACGTTCTTCGCCGAGAGTCGTCGGGGTTTCCTGCTTCAACAGTGCTTGGACGGAACCCGGCGCTCGTCCCCCACCCCGGCCGGCCGCCCATAGCCAGCCCTCCGTCACCTCTTCACCGCACCCTCGGACTGCCCCAAGGCCCCCGCCGTCGCTCCAGCGCCGCGCAGCCACCGCCGCCGCCGCCGCCGCCTCTCCTTAGTCGCCGCCATGACGACCGCGTCCACCTCGCAGGTGCGCCAGAACTACCACCAGGACTCAGAGGCCGCCATCAACAGCCAGATCAACCTGGAGCTCTACGCCTCCTACGTTTACCTGTCCATGTCTTACTACTTTGATCGCGATGATGTGGCTTTGAAGAACTTTGCCAAATACTTTCTTCACCAATCTCATGAGGAGAGGGAACATGCTGAGAAACTGATGAAGCTGCAGAACCAACAAGGTGGCCGAATCTTCCTTCAGGATATCAAGAAACCAGACTGTGATGACTGGGAGAGCGGGCTGAATGCCATGGAGTGTGCATTACATTTGGAAAAAAATGTGAATCAGTCACTACTGGAACTGCACAAACTGGCCACTGACAAAAATGACCCCCATTTGTGTGACTTAATTGAGACACATTACCTGAATGAGCAGGTGAAAGCCATCAAAGAATTGGGTGACCACGTGACCAACTTGCGCAAGATGGGAGCGCCCGAATCTGGCTTGGCAGAATATCTCTTTGACAAGCACACCCTGGGAGACAGTGATAATGAAAGCTAAGCCTCAGGCTAATTTCCCCATAGCCGTGGGGTGACTTCCCTGGTCACCAAGGCAGTGCATGCATGTTGGGGTTTCCTTTATCTTTTCTATAAGTTGTACCAAAACATCCACTTGAGTTCTTTGATTTGTACCATTCCTTCAAATAAAGAAATTTGGTACCCAAAAAAAAAAAAAAAAAAAAAAATTCTTTGCCAAGACCAATGCCATGAAGCCTTTCCTCTAGGTTTTCTTCTGGTAGTTTTATAGTTTGGAGTCTTACATTTAGGAATTTAATCAATTTTAAGTCAGTTTTTGTCACTGGTGAGAGATAATGGTCTAGTTCAACTCTTTTTTATGTGGATATCCAGTTTCCCCCAGAACCACTTATTGAAAAGACTAACATTTCCCTATGTGTGTTCTTGGTGCCTTTTTTGAAATGCTGTTTTCTGTGAATGTGTGGATTTATTTCTGGATTCTCTATTCTGTTCCATTAGTCTGTGTGTCTGTTTTTATGCCAATACCATGAAGTTTTAGTTGAAATAGTTTTGTAGTATATTTTGAAGTCAGGTAGTTTGATGCCTCCAACTTTGTGCTTTTTGATCAGGATGGCTTTGGTTATTTGTGGGACTTTTGTTATTCCATGCAAATTTTAAGATTTTTTTCTGTATATATAAAAATAAAAATATATAAAAATTAGCTTTGGTAATTTGACAGGGTTTGCATTGAATCTGTAGGTAACTTTAGATCATATGGACATTTTAACAATATTAATTCTTCCAATACATAAACACGAAATATGTTAATATTTATTTGTGTTTTCTTCAATTTGTTTTATCAACATTTTATAGTTTTCATTGTAGAGATGTTCTCATTGGTTAAGTTATTCCAGGATATTTTGTATTTTTGTAACTATTATAAATGGGGTTGCTTTCTTGATTTCTTATTCAGGTAGTTCATGTTGGCATATAGAAATGCTAATAATTTCCATATATTGATTTTGTATCCTGTGAGTTTATTGACTTTATTTATTAATTCTAACATTGTTTTGGTGGTGTCATTAGGCTTTTCTGTATATTCAATCATGCTCTCTGCAAATAGAGACAATTTTACCTCCTCCTTTCCAATATAAATATCCCTAATTTATTTCTCTTATCTAATTGCTCTGGCTAGCACTTCCAGTAGTATGTTGAATAGTAGCAGTGGACATCCTTGTCTTGTTTCAGGATTTAGAAGAAAAGTTTTCACCTGTTTCCCATTCAGTATGATGTTAACTGTGGGTTTGCCATATATGGCCTTTGTTGTGTTGAGGTAAATTCCTTCTATATCTAATTTGTTGAAAGTTTTTCTAATAAAAGGATGTTAAATTTTATCAAACACTATTCCTACATCTATTGAAATTATAATATGGGTTTTTTCTTCATTCTGTTGATGAAATGTATCTCATTTATTGATTTGCATATGTTGAAGTATCTTCGGAATGCTGGAATAAGTCCTACTTGATTATGGTTAAATAATATTTTTGATGTGCTGTTTTATTTGCTTTGCTGTATGTTTTGGTGTCAGGATAATGCACATCTTGAAGAATGAGCTTGAAAGAATTTTCTCCCATTTCATTTTTTTGGAATAGTTTGAGAAGAATTGACATTGGTTCTTCTTTAAATGTTTGGTAGAATTCAGCAGTGAAGACATCAGGTCTTGGGCGTTTCTTTGATGGAAGATTTTTAAATTTTTAACTCAATTCTATTATGTGATATTGGTCTTTCCAGGTTTTCTACTTCTCTGATATTCAATATTGGTAGATTTTATGTGTCCAGGAATTTATCCATTTTTCTAGGTAATCTGGTTTGTTGGGTTATAATTGCTCATAATGTTTTCTAATAGCAAAAATATGGAACAGTTTACAAATTTGTATGTTATCCTTGCATAGGGGCCACACTATTCGTCTCTGTATCAGTCCAATTTAATATATGTGCCGCTAAAGGAAGCAAGCATCATACATACATTTTAGATGATAGAAACCTAAAAGAAATGGAAAACTCCAAAATTATCCAAGAAAAAGCTTATTCATTAACTTCAAAGATTAAAAATAAGATCGATTGCTGACTTCTCAAAAATGTTTAAAGCCAGGACAAAATACATTTAAAGTGATAAAAGAAAATATTGGCTAACCTAGAATTCTAAACCTTTTAAAAAAGTAAAAAAATGAAGACAAATATTGTGTAAAATAATGGATTATATCCTGTATAAAAGGCAAAGACAGACTGAATACCTAGTTTATCTTAAAAGATTAAAAAATGTGAGAACTGAATGTAATATGAAATTCTGTTCTGGATGCTTCACAAAAATAAATCTGAAAATCCAACAAAAAGCTATAGCAGTCATGAATTCATATGTATCTGCAGTTAGAATGCAAAACATATAAAGCAAAATTCAACATATTTCAAGCCACAATAATAGTGCACTATCTCATTTCTTTCAGAAAATTTTGTAACAGTAAATGAAAAACAGATTACATGATATTTTGAATATTATGTTACATTATTTGAATTATTGTAACTGTATTATTTGAACACAGTTAAAATAAGCAATCTCCATTGCATTTGCTAGAAGGGATTCCTCTGGCTACTATATCCCTCCTTCATATATTTTCATTTTCTGAGGCAGAGAGACATATAAGTTTAAGAGATTGGGAGGGAAAACCAAGCAGCCTTCTTCACCTTTTAAGGATCTATCTGCATTTAGAGATTCTACACTCTGCTCCATTGCCCTCCTTTATGCCATACTGGTTGAGTGAAGCCCTCACAGTAAAGCAGCATTGCCAGTGATTCTACCTGTGTAAGTCTGCCTAATTCAGGAGTCATATACTAGTAAGCCATTGCCAAGGACAACTAAGTCACATTTCTCATGGTCAATTTAACAATTATAAACTAGCTTTTTGTCTCTACTTGCCTGTCTGTAGTGACTAACTCTTAACTGGCTGAAATTATGGTTGTGGGAAAAAGAAGTGCTATTGTGTATGGGATCCTTATGATCCTTTTTCACATTTATAATTATATCATTCTACATAATAATTTAAAATTCATTTTTAAGCAGACAAAACTCATGCGCTATAATAGAAGTATTAAAATTTCAATGAATTTATTTAATATTGAATATGCCACTGGATCAATGAATTTGAAAATACCAATAAAATGATTGCAAAACCATAGTAAAAGAAAAGTTTCACTGATGAGTAAATCAAAATTATTTTGAAAAAACTTCCACACATCTTATGTGTTAAAGAAGAAATTAAAGTAGATTATGCAATATTTAAAGCACAATAATAATACTGCAGATTAAAATGTATGAAGATCAAGATACCTGAGTAGAGTTATTCAATGCTTCTCTTTTACTCAAAAAAGGACCAAAAACAGGAAATACATAACTGCACTTCAAGTAGAGTGGCTAAAAGCAGAGTAAATTGCAGAACACAAAAATTCAGCAAGAAAATGACAAGATTCTCTGGAGTACACTAACTTAGGGTAACAGCATAGACAGGGAAGTGAAGCACCCAGCCAGGATTGTCCCAGAGCTAAGATGAGCTACCCATTTTGGGAAAAATGTAAGCAAGAGACCCCCAGCCATCCTGATTACAACTCTGAATGCCTCCAATACTAGCTTCATGAGAGACTCATAGTCCTCATAGGCCAAGCTCAGGATAAGGAGCTGCCTAGAGTTCAGATGGCTGTATTGCTCCAGAGAGGGAACTCATGCTGGGTCCGTCTCACTCCTTAGGATCTAATCTGCTGTGGTACATCATTTTGAAAGCAGAGTCACTGCTGAAGAACATTCTCTCCTAGGGCTTATTAGCCCCTGCATCTCCACATCCCTAGAGTCCTACTGTTTTCTCATTATGCCTACAAAAATGGATGTAATACCATGACTCCAGCTTGAACCAGCAATTGTGACCCTTCCTGAGCCCATGCAGCATCATTTGCACCAAGGAGAAGTACCATGCCTGCCTACTTACCTGGGGAGCCAACAACCACTAATGGTGTCAACCACAATCCCCCAATTGGTACAGTAGCTAAGCACTGTGTGTGCTCCCTCAGAGACTGAGGAGAGACCCATAGGTGTTAACTGCTGCTGGTAACCCTAACCCTGTGACTGGCAGCACCAAAGCTGCTGAGGGTGGTGTATATGCTCCCCTGGGTCTGATGACCCTGGTGGCTGCTGGTGGCAGTGACCAATCCCTTGCTATTGATAGAGCTGTGGAATGCTACATGTAACCTATTTCCCTAGAAACTAATGACTATCCCTCTTGTTGACTAGTGCTGCTGATGACCCCAACTCAGCAAAGACACACTAATGCCTTCACAAATGCTCACAGTCTAGGCCACTGAGGAACCTGATGACACTGATGACTGGATTACAACCAGTAAAATCACAGAGACCACACTACTGCACCTCCTAAGCACTCTACCCAACTGCAACAATAGTCACATCTATAGAAAAAACTCTTCACTTATGAAAGCTATTCTGTAAAATTGAAAAGACAATTGTGTGACAAGGTGTGTAGACATCAACATAGGACCACAGAAATATAAAAAGCAAGAAGGTATGACACCTCCAAAAGAAAACAGTAACTCTCTAGTAAACAACCCCAAAGGAAAGGAAGTAAATGAAATGCCTGCAAAGGAATTCAAAATAATGATACTAAGGAAACTCAGGAAGATACAAGAGAATAAAGAGAGAAAATCCAACAAAATCAGGATAACAATTTATATTATGAATGATAAATTCAACAAAAAGATAAATATCATAAAAAAGAATCACACAGAAATCTTGGAGCTGAAAATTTAATGAATGAAATAAAAAAGGATCAAAAGGATCAACAATAAAGCAGATCAAGCAGAAGAAAGACATTCTAAACATGAAGACATGTCTTACGAAATAACCAAGTCAGTTAAAACCAAACAAAATTTAACTAAAAAGAAAAGTAAAAAGAAAAAACTAAAAAGAAAAACTAAACTAAAACTAAAAAGAAAAAATGGTAAAGAAAGTCTATAGGATGTATGGGACACCATTATGATAAGAAATATTCATATTTTGGGTATTCCAGAAAAAGAAGACATGGGAAAAGGCATAGAAAACCTATGTAATAAAATAATAGCTGAAAAATTCCCACATCTTGGGAGAAAGACGGACATTCAGATCAAGGTAGATGAAAGATTTCTAAAAAAATTCAACCTAAAGTACCCTCTAAGACACATTATTGTCAAAATGTCAAAAGTCAAAGACAAAGAAAGAATCTTTAAGTAGCAAGAGATAAGCAACAAGAGATACAAGGAAATCCTCATTAGCATAATATTTCACAGGGAAACACTTGTAGGCCAGGAGAAAATGAAATTATATATTCATAGTACTAAAAGAAAAGCAAAATTCTGCCATACAAGAATACTAGATCCAACAACGGTGTTCTTCAGAAATGAAGAAATAAAGGCTTTCCCAGAAAAGCAAAAACTGAGGGAATTTATTACCACTGGGCTGGCAGAAGAAATGCTTAAGAAGTCTTACATCTGGAAGCAAATGGGCAGTAACTACCATCATAAAAGCACACAAAAGTATAAAATGCACTGATAGAGCAGAAATAGAAATGAGAACGAGATGAGAATCAAACCTTACCATCATAACACAAAATCACAGAACCGCAAAGATGAACAATAAGAGAGGAGGAAAATAACAAAAAATATACAAAAAAATCAGAAAACAATTAACAAAATGACAGGAATAAGTCCACAGCTATTAATAATAGTCTTGAATGTAAGTGGATTGAATTCCCTAAATATAAGATATAAACCAGTAGAGTGGATTAAAAAAGCAAGACCCAACTTTATGCTGCCTACCAGAAACTCACCCCATCTTTAAAAACATACATAGGCTGAAAGTAATGGGATAAAAAAAGATATTTGATATGGTTTGAATTTGTCCTTGCCCAAATCGCATGTCAAATTTTAATCCCCAGTGTTGGAGGAGGGGCCTTATGGGACGTGATTGGGTCACGGGGGCAGATTTTCCCCTTACTGTTCTCATGATAATGAGTTCTTATGAGACCTGGGTGTTTAAAAGTGTGTAGCACCTCCCCCTTTCTTCTCTTCTTCCTGTTCTGGCCATGTAACATGTGCCTCCTTGCTCTTTGCCTACTGCTATGATTGTAAGTCTCCTGAGGCCTCCCCAACAATGCTCCCTGTACAGCATATGGAACTGTGAGCAAATTAAACCTCTTTTCTTTATAAACAGTATTTCTTTACAGCAGTGTGACAATAGACAAATGTAATATTTCATGCCAATGGAAAGGCAAAATGAGCAGGAGTAGCTATTAGATAAAATAGGCCTTAAGTCAAAAAGCATAAAAAAAGACAAAGAAGGTCATTAAAGAGATGATTTTAACAGGAGTACATAATACTTGTAAATATATATGCACCCAGCACTGGAACACACAACAAAAAAGGCAAATATTATTATATCTGAAAAGAGTGATAGATTGTAGCACAGAAATATTTGGGGACTTCAACACTTTATTCATAGCATCAGTCAGTTCATTTAGAAAGAAAGTCAACATGGAAACATCAGTTGAAACTACACTATACTATAGACCAAATGGACCAAACATTTCCTTCAATAGCTGCAGAAAACACATTCTTCCCATCAGCACATGAAACATTCTCCAGGATAGATGATATATTACACCATTACCCAACTTTCAAATAATTTGGAAAATCCAAAATAATATCAAGTACCTTTTCTGGCCAGAATGAAATAAAAGTAGAAATTAGTAACAAGGGAAACCTAAGAAAGTGTGTAAATACATAGAAACTAAACAACATGCTCCTGAATGACAAATGGGTCAATAAAAAAATTAAGAAGAAAATTTTTAAAAAATTGAAACACATTAAAATAGAAAGACAACACACAAAATCTTACGGGATATAGAAAAAGCAGTACTAAGAGAGAAATTTATACCAATGAACACCTACAACAGAAAATAGAAAGATTTCAAATAAGCTAACAATATGTCTCAATTACCTAGAATGAACTAAATTCAACATTACTAGAAGGAAATAAATAATAAAGATAAGACAGATATCTCCCAAATGGAGACTAGAAAAAATACAAAAGATCAATAAAATGAAAAGTTGGTTCCTTGAAAAGATAAAAACAATTGGCAAACCATTATCTAGTGTAATAGTTCATTCTTGCATTGGCACAATGACATACCTCAGACTGGGTAATTTATACAGAAAAGAGGTTTAATTGGCTTATAGTTCTGTAGGCTGAGGCCTGATGCTGGTGTCTGCTTGGGTACTCGAGAGGTGCAGGAAACTTACAATGATGGCAGAGGGCAAAAGGGAAGCTGGCACACACATGGTGGCAATAGGAACAAGAAAGAGAGAGTGAGGCGGAAGGTGGCACACACTTTTAAATGGCCAGATCTCATGAGAACTCACTGTCTTGAGGACCGTGCCAACAGGGATATTGCTAAACCATTCATGAGAAATCCACCCCCATGATCCAATCACCTTCCAGCAGGCTCCACCTCCAACACTGGAAATTACAACTGGACAAGAGATTTGGTGGGATCACAGATCCAAATCATATCAGGTAAGACAACTACAAAAAAAGAGGAGCCGAATAAACAAAAACAGAAAAAACAGAGACATTACATCTGATAACACAGAAATACAAAGGATCATTGGTAACTATTATGAACAACTATATGCAAACAAATTAGAAAACAAAGAAGAAATAGATAAGTTCCTAGATACATGAAACCTACCAAAATTGAGCTCAGAAGAAATAGAATATCTGAACAGAGCAGTAATGAGTAAAAAATTGAATTGGCAATATAAGGTCTCCCATCAAAAAAAGCCAAGAAATGGATGGGTTCATTGCTGAATTTTACTAAGCTTTTAAATAAGAACTAACATCAATTCTTTTCAAACTATTTCAAAAAGTTAAATGGGAGAAAATTCTAAGTGTATTCTATGAAGCCAGCATTATTCTGATGACACAACCAGAGAAGAGCACAAGAGAAGAAGACAACTGCAGGCAAAAATTCCTTATGAACATAGATGCAAAAATCCTCCACCAAATACTAGCAAACCAAATCCAACAGCACAATAAAAATTGTATACACTGTGATCAATAGGGACATATCCTAGGGAGCCAACGATGGTTCATAATATGAAAATCAAAAAAATGAGCTACATTACATCAGCAGAATGAAAGACAAAACCATTATGATCATCTTAACAGACACAGAAAAAGTGTTTGATAAAATTTAACATCTTTCTATGATAAACACTCTCAACAAATTAGGTATAGAAGAAACCTTCCTCAACACAGTAAAGGCCATATATGAAAAACTCACAGCTAATATTACACTGAATGTGAACAAGCTGAAAGACTCTAAGAACTGGAATAAGAAGAGGATGCCCATTTTTTACCACTCGTTCCACATAGTACTGGAACTATGTTGCCGGAGCAACTAGGCAAGAGAAAAAAATAAAGGGCATTCAGGTTGGAAAGGAGGAAGTTAAATTGTTCCTGTTTGCAAATGACTTGATTTATTTATAGAAAATCCTAAAGATTCCAGCAGAAAACTCTTACAATTGATAAACAAATTCAGTAAACTGGCAGGATACAAAATCAGCTTACAAAAATACGTAGCATTTCTGTACACGAATAACAAATTATCTGAAAAACAAATCAAAAGAAGCAATCCCATTCACAAGAACTACAAAAAATCTCCTAACAGTAAATTTAACCAAAGAGGTAAAAGATCACTACCATGAAAACTGCAAAGTAGTGATGAAAAAATAGAATTGGGGAGGACACACATAAATTGGGAAGACATCCTATATTCATAGATTGGAAGAATTAATTTGTTAAAATAAGCATACTACCCAAAGTTATCTATTTGAAAACTACCGCTTTCAAATTACCAATGCCATTTTTGTCACAGAAATAGAAAAAGAATCCTAAAATTTTTATGGAACCACGTAAGTCTCCAAATAGCCAAAGCAATCTTAAGCTCTGCTCCCCCTCAAAAAATACGAAGCTGGAAGGAGGGATCACAATACTTGACTTCAAAATATACTAGAAAGCTATTTTAACTGGAAGAGTATAAGACTGGCATAAAAACAGATAATAGACCAATGGAACAGAACAGACAGCCCAGAAACAAATCCGTATATATGGAACCAACTGATTATCAACGAATGCTCAAAAAACAAACACTGGGGAAAAGGCTGTCTCTTCAATAAATGGTGGTGGGAAAATTGGATATTCATATGCAGAATAATTAAACTAGAAACCTTCTCTCCCTGTATATAAAAGTGAACCCGAAATGCATTGGTTATTTAAATGTAAATAATTAAAACTGAATTATTTACACTTAAATATTTAGCTATGAAACTAAGAGAAGAAAGCAGGTGACATGCTTCAAGGACATTGGTTTGAGCAAGTATTTTACAGATAAGACCTTGAAAGCACAGATAACAAAGAAAAAAATAGACAAATGGGGATATATAAAACTAAAAAGCTTTCACACAGAGAAGGAAACAACAGAATATAAAGACAACCTGCAAAATGAGAGAAAACATTTACAAACTTTTGATCCAACATGGATTCATATTTAGAGCATACAAGGAACTCAAACTACTCAGCAGCAAAAACAAAATAATTTCATTAAAAATTGGGCAATTGATCTGAATAGACATTTCTTAACCCATTAATGCCAGAAGTTACAATTTTGTGTGGGTGTGAAAAATTAGACCTTGGCGATGACCTTGAGCAGTAGGATATAAATAACTCCCGCTAGCTTAGCGTTCCAATAATGAAACACTAGGCATTAAGAGAAGATTTAGAAATGACCATTAAGTATATAAGGAAATGCTCAGCTTCACCAATCATCAGGGAAATGCAAATAAAAACGACAATAAGATCATCTCACCCCAGGTAAAATGGCTATTACCAAAAAGATTAAAAAGTAACAAATACTAGTGCGGTGTGGAGAAAAGGAAACTCTTACACACTGTTGGTAAGAACATAAATTAGGTCAGCTATTATGAAAACCATGTGGAGGGTCCTCAAAATGTTAAAAAGATAACTCTCACGTGGTTCATCAGTCTCACTACTCAGTATATATCCAAAGCAAATGAAACAAGTACATCAAACAGATATGTGCAGTCTCATGTTTATTGCAGCACTACTCCCAACAGCCAGGATTTGAAAGCAGCCTGTGTCCATCAAGAAATGAATGGATAAAGAAAATGTAGTATACAAACACGATGGAAATTCTTAAGCCATAAGAAAATAATGAAATTCTGTCACTTTTGGTAATATAGGTGAGTCTGGAGGACATGTTAAGTGGAATAAGCCAGGAACAGAAAAGACAAATACCGCATTTTCTTACTTACGTGTGGAATCTAAATAGTTAATCTCACAGGAGTAGAACATAGACCAGTGGTTACCAGAGGCTGGAAAGGGGACTGGGGGATAGAGAGAGCTGGCTTAACAGGTATAAAATTAGAGCTAGATAAGATAAATAATTTCTAGTGTTCTATAACATTGTAGGGTAAGTATAATTAATAATTTGTTGTATATTTTCAATAGCTAGAAGAGAGGATTTTTATTCCCAAAACAAAGAAATAATAAATGTTTGAGGTGATGGATACAATAATTACCCTGATTTGATCATTATACATTGTATACTTGTGTTGAAATGTCACTCTGTACCACACAAATATGTACAGTTATATATCAATTAAGAAGAATAAAATGTATGGTTGCAGAAGCTGGATTCATCTATTACTCTATAATGGATAGCTTTCTACTTAGATCAAACCACATTTTTGTACTTTTGATCATTTCCTTCATTTTTTTTCTTGTAGAAAAAGTGATAGCAATTTATATGAAGAGGAATAACTTTACAGTTGATTGGTGCCAGTTGTAGATCACTAATCAGCTGCTTCAAATAGGAAACCAGTTCAGTCTAATGTTTAATTTTTTCCATCCAGTTTATGAAATCAAAGTAAAACTGTTGAAATGTATCCTCCTGAAGGTTAAATATAAAAAATTCTGAGTATTATTCTATAATAAATTTAAAATGTCAACACTGAAGAGAAACAATTAATTTTCTGGTGACATTATGAATACAAACGTTGATAAAAACGGTTTTCTAAAGTTGGAGATCTGCTTGCATTTGGATGTGGTGCACACATCATTCATAATTACATTCATACTGTCAGAAAGCAAAATGTGTTTATCGCAAAAAATTATAATTGCCAAAATTTGTAAATGCTTGTTCGTAGGTACAGAATACTAAATTACAAAATCTTATGATAATGCTGATGTTGAATATAAAAAATACTTCAGAATGGCATTATGTGTTTTCCCTCTTTGTTGCTTGTCATCAATCTGATGCTGAAAAAAGTCTGAGCCTTTGATATCTATTTTGTAAACCAATGTAAGTTTTTTATCACACTGAACTCTTTATAAACAAATACTCTAAATTTTGGCTGTACATTGTTCACAACTAGTTGGAATTTGTTTGTTCTCTTTTGTTTATCAAGGTAATATGTATATTAATTTTAAGTGTCCAGATTGGTGAATTTTGGTAATTGTGTGAAATCATTTAGCCACCGTGATTGAAGTAGAGCAATTCATCACCACAAAATGCTTCCTCATACCTGTATGTATTCCATAATCTTTCTTCACCCTCACTCCAGGCAACCTTTGGTTTGCTGTCGGTCATAGTTTTACATGTTATAGAATTTCATATAAGTGGACTTATAGAGTATGGAGTCTTTTATGATTGACTTATTTCTCTTAATGTAATGTTTTTGAGATGAATCTGTGTTACTGTCTATATTAATATTTCTTGTCTTTTTATTGCTGAGTTTTCCACAGTATGAATTTATCACACTTTGTTTATTCATTTAATAGTGATGGTCACTTGTGTTGTTGCCAGTGGGGCTAATATGAATAATGCTACTATGAACATTTATGTACTTGTTTTGTTTGAATGTATATTTTCAATTCTCTTGGGTAAATACCTGGAAGTAGAATTTCTGGATTATATAGTAATGAATCTAACTTTATAATGTAATGCCACACTCATCACCAGTTACTGTACCATTTTGCATTCCTACAAGCAATGTGTATGAGTTCTGAATGCATCAAATCCTTGTCAACACTTGGTAGTGTCAGTCTTTATGACTTTATCTATTCTAGTATGTAGTGATATCTCACTGTGATTTTAACTGACATTTTTCTGCTAATAAAGTTGAACACCTTTTGCTAAAACTTGTAAAAAATGATAAAATTTTTCATCCACATTAAAATAACATTTAAACCTAAGTGCTAAGTGAACTTTTTAAAATATAAGCGAAAAGAAAAAAAGAAAAGAAAAGAAAAAAAGAAAAAAGTTTGAAAATAAGTATCTGAAAATAGGGAAAATAAATCATAATAACCTAAAAAAAAGTAAAAGAATGGGTATAATGAAGAGGAGAAATTACTATAATAGACCAGGCTGGGAAACATAGTGAGACCCCATCTCTCCAGAAAAAAATAAAATTAGCCAGGTGTGGTGGTGTGCACCTGTCACAGCTACTCCAGGAGGCTGAGTTGGGAGGATCATTTGAGTCTGGGAGATTGAGGCTGTGGTGAGCCATGATCATGCCACTGCACTCAAGCCTGGATGGCAGAGCAAGACCCTGTCTCAAAAAAAAAAAAAAAAAAAAAAAGAAGAAGAAGAAAGAAACAGAGGAAATAATATAATAATATAGAAAGTGGTAAACCCCTAAAAACATGAAAAGAATAATGCAAGAGATCAACTTTAGGAAGATGTAACAAGTTAAAATGAAAGAGAAAAATAACACGGTGAAGTGACAGGAAGACTGACACACGCAGGAAGTGAAAATAATGATATGAGCGCTATATGCATTACACTTTAAATTTTAAAAATGAGAAAATTTCTAAAATATTATAATTAAAAATTACTCAAATTACCCAGAATTAAGACAACATGATTAGACCAGTAAACATAAGAAATTTGATTGCTACTCAAGTCTCATCACTCTTAAGACAGGAGACCTAGATAATTTACAAGAAAGTTTAACCGAAACATGAAGAAAACATAATATATCATTTAAAATCTCTTATAGAAATTAGAAAAGGCAATAATCCTCCCTAACTCAATTTCTATAGCTAGTATATTATCAATATCAAAACCACACAATTAAAATTCAATTAAGATGAGCACTATAAGGCAGCAATATCTTTGCTTATTTATATGAAAATTCTAACTATGTGAGATGATGGAAATGCTAGTTAGCTTGATTGCCTGTGATGATCATTTCACAATATATACGTATACAAATCTATCAAGTTGTATACCTTAATTTACACATTTTTTGTCAAATATACCTCAATAAAGCTGCAAAAATCTAAGTAAATTATGAATGAACTTAATATAACATTTAACCCAATACAATGATTATTGTGGTTTATTATAGCCATGCAAGTTTGTTTTAGTGTTAGATAGTCATAATAGCATCAGGCTAAAGTAGAAAAACAAAATGATTATCTCTGCAGAGCCATAAAAAAGTATTTCATGAATGCGTATTTAAGAAAATTTGGCTAAGTAGAACAGAATGAAATGCCATTAAATTGACTTTAAAATCTTAGCGAACTAGTAACAGAATGAAACTCCATTAGTAAGTTTCTCTCAAAATCCTACAGCAAGCAATGTGCCCATTTATGAAAATTATTCAAATCTTTAGACATAAAGTCAAAGGTGGCTATAAGTGTGTATTAGTTCATTCTCACACTGCTATAAAGACACATGTGAGACTGGGTAATCTATGAAGAAAAAAGGTTTGACTCACAGTTCCACAGGCTGTACAGGAAGCACGGCTGCCGAGGCCTTAGGAAATTTATAATTATGGCAGAAGGCGAAGGAAAAACAGTCACTGTCTTCACATGGCCAGTGGGAGACAGACAGTGATGGGGGAAGTACTCCACACTTTTAAACAACCAGGTCTCGTGAGAACCCACTATCATGAGAACAGCAAGGAGGAAATCTGCCCCCATGATCAAATCACCTCCCAGTAGTTCCCTCCCCCAACATTGGGAATTACAATTTGACATGAGATTTGGGTGGGGACACAAAGCCAAACTATATCAAAGTCCTTTCAATTCCATTGGCTTATTCAAGGACTATTTTATTATTAAGAAGAATGCACCTATATTGTCTTGTTTTCCACTAACTGATTAGAGCTCAGAGACTGAAATTATGTGTGCACTCATAGATTACTGTCTATAGAAAAGGTCATCCCCAAAGTAAAAATTTTCTGCTGGTAGGGCATTGACTAGCTTTGTTTCTATGTGTAAATTCATTTTAGGCTTACTTCATTTTATATATATAAATATATATATATATATATATATGAATTTACTTATGATCCTAACCTACCATTTGGCAGGTTTTGTCACTGATTAATGAATTGAATAAAATGTTGACACATGTTCTTTTACATTTGTGTAGAAGCCATGGTTTTAATTTTAAAAAATTGTACCTTATCAGTACTTAAAATAGAAATTTTAGAGACACTTACACTTAAGTTGAGAATAGCACATACATGCTAGCTTCACCTTTATTATACAAGATTAAACTGTAAATTTATAGTTCTGTTCATTTATAAACATTTATATAAAATAAATAAATGAACAATTAGATAAAAGATTTGATATATAGGTGTTCATTTTGAAATATACTGGGCCCACTATCTTCCTGGCACAAATAAAAACATTCTATTAGTCCAATGGCTATTTATTATGTCTTCATAATATGCAAACCACAACCATGGAGTTTCATCCAAAGTGTATTCCTCTATTAGCAGTGACTTTAAAAAATGGAATAGCTTACGTATTTTATAATATCTTGAAACCATGGATAATTTAAGTTGAAAAAATTTACATCTTTAATAGAAATTTTGTCATCTCTTAATTGATTTTACAGATATTTATCAAACGGTCTTTCTGCATCAGGCACTTGCTATTAGGATGATGGCCAACTGTAAGTACCTCCTTTAAAAGGAACATAGTCTGATCCAGCTGGTTGTTTAGGGAAAGCTGACAGATTGATTACAACTACAAGAAGATTTGAAAACCACTAAGTGTCTGTGTTCCAACAACTTGACTTCTAATGCTTCTTATTCAAAAAAATGGTAAAACCACCAACACAAATGCCCAGACCTGAAACCTAGAGCTCATGTTGACATTCCCTTCATGATCCTTTCAAGACATCAACATTTCCCACATTTTACCACTTCTCTATCAACCTTGTAGAAGGCTCCATCAATTCTAGCCAGGAAAACCAAATGGATTTTCTCAAGAAGCTGAACACACAGCCATTGGAAGATCTTTTAAAAGTAAATTTCTTGTGCTATTATCTAACTGAAATACTAATCCCAATAAAACAAAATAAGCAAAAAAAACCTCTAGAATGTGTCAATGTGTACAATGGTAATAATAAATTAAAACATCTAGTTTTCTCATAATGATATCTATCTTATTCTGCTCAAGGTGTAGACCATGCACTACTCCTTGTCCTTAAAATATTCATTAATGGTCCAAACTAGACAGGTATACAGAAGTTAAGAGTAATATTTTAGAAATTGTATAGCAATTTGATACTGTTGTGATTATTTCTCTTATTTTACAAAAGCATCTTGCTGGAGAGAGTGAAAAAGATTTCTTTTAAAACAAAACAGTATTTCACCAAATATATTTTAAGAAGCATAATCTAGCTTATGAAACTACGAAAATTTTGTTAGACGATAGCAAAAATTGCCAGTTTAATATGTTTTACAAGCTAGACATTCAATAAATATTTATTTTGACTCATATTCTCATATTATATGTAGAAATATTAACAGCCTTGAGTGTTCTATCTTTGGAAATAGTCAGGGAAACACTTCATAACCACCAGTCCAGTAAGAATTCAAAGTATATTGGAGATAGGCTTATATAATGTTACATGTCTTCCAGTTTTACCATTGTACATACCAAATGATAATGTCTAAGCAGTATTTTCATTTATTTTTCTTATATTTCTTTCCAAGTAATAAAATTTGCTTCAATTTATGTACATAACAACTGCATATTTAAGCTTTGGTGGTAGCATACAAATTGGGTTTATTTGCCAAAAAGGGCATATGTGGTTTATCAACATTTCTGTGAGTTCTTATTATGATGAACCAATTGTTTTCACCTTTCTAATGAGAAAACTCACATGTGAATTTGTTAGGTTAGCTTGATTTGTAACATAGACATCTGTTAACCAGGAACAAAAATCTGTCTGGGTCAGGAACCCAATTATTTTCACACTTTCTTCTTCAGAACTGCCAAACAATGAACATTTTTGACTTCTAATAAGAAAATGGACATTTAACCAATGTTTATTTAGTTTGTAATAAGTTTCACCTTTGCCTTGTTTTCCAGCTTATATCTTCCCATTTCATTCTACTAATTTGAATTGCCATTGTTGCTCCAAGCTCGAATGCATTTACTTTTTCTTACTGTTGGAAAATGAATCCAGCTAGTCCTGGCACTGTGTACTAGGAACGATAATGCAATACATAATCAGGGTATTGCTTTTTATTGCCCCAAAGGGATTTATTTCTTTATTAAAAATTAAAGGTAGCAATATGATTTGTTTCCTTTTAAGTAAAAATATTTTTATCTCAGATCTCAGTCACACTGAGTACATATGGCCATTATTTATTATAAATCAGTTACCATATAGTAATTGAAATAAGAGTGAGGTTAAGAAGTCGAAATTCATGTCACACGTTCCAAGGAGAGTCAAATTTTAGATGCAAAGTGAAGATTTTTTATATGGACTTGTAATGTATATCTGTGAAGTAGTCAAGAAACTTTCATGGCATTCCTTGCATGCACAGTACTGTGGAAGGCACACTGGAAGGTATAAAGTTACTAAAGGTGTGACCAGCCATTCAATTTGTAAAATGAGAAATATTTTTATTCAAATGAAAATGGATTTTGCAGGGAGTCTCCTAGGTCCATGCACAGAAGATATATGGTATCAGACTCGGTAAAAGAGAGAAATCAAGGTGGGAATGGTTAAGTAACTTTTTGCAGCAGATAAGACTTTGAAGAAAGAGTAAAATTTATAAAGAATTTTTAGTCAAATGAAACATTTGGTATGACTCTGTCAAAAAAAGGAATGTCTAACTTCTAATGGGATAATATCAAGTATCCTTGAGGATACAGATACACATATAGATGCCTGAAGATTTTTTCATTCAACCACCTACCTTTCCTGTATATACTCTGCATTCCTTAAGTGAAACACAACATAGACAAGTAAAAATATGACAATAAAAGGTACCAAATTTAGCCCTGAAAAGTATCCAACTTAACTTCAAATTTTGATCGTATAATTTGTCCAAACAATAACATACCCTTCTAGCATGTTTGCTAGAAGCTTGCAGCAATGTCTTATTTGATCCATCCCAAATCTTGAGGTTTGATGTTGTTACATATATTTTGAACTTTCCTTCTTCTCACTTATTTTATGTAGGTGGGAAGATTATCAGGTTTTTTTCACATGTATGGTGTGAAAAGTGGGCATTGAGAGTAGGTTTTTAAATAGTTTCAAAATACTAAGTATTTTTAAAAACAGCTTTATTAAGATATAATTGACATAAAATCTGCCCATTTAAAGGATATAATTCAATGATAGCAATCCAGCATAATCTAATTTTCAAACATTTTCATTGCCCCTAAAGAAATCCTGTACCCTCTAGCAGTTGCTTTCCCTTTGTGGCTGACCCTTCTAGCCCTAAGCAATCACCAGTCTCCTTTCTATATACATAGACTTTTCTGTTCTGAACATTTTATATGAGTGAAATAATATAAGCACGATCTTTTATGACTGACTTGTTTTGCTTAGCATGATATTTTTAAGGTTCATCCATGTCATAGCATGTGTCAGCACTTCATTCCTTGTTATGACTGAATATCTTATGATGTATCCAAGGTGTGGATGCATCACATCTTGTTTATCCTCTTTCATCAGTTAATGAACATTTGGATTGTTTCCACTTTTTGGCTATTATGAATAATGCTGTGGGTTAACCCTGAGGACATTATACTAATTGAAAAAAGCCAGTCACAGAAAGACAAATACTGCATGAGTTCATTTACATGAAGTACTATGACAGTCAAACTCACAAAGTCACTGTGGAATAGTGGTTGTCAGGGGGTGGAGGAGAGGAAGAAATGGGGAGTTAATAATAAATGGGTATGAAGTTTCAGTTAAGCAAGATGAATAAGCTCTAAAGACCTGCTGTATAATATGGTACCTATAGTCAACAGTAATGTATTATATAATTAAAAATTTAACATGGTATATCTCTTGTTAAATGTTCTTACCAAAGTAAAATATCTTTTAGAAAGAAAACAGGTCCATACAAACACTTTTACATGAATGATCATTACTGCTCAGGTGTTTTTTTTTTTTTTTTGATACAATACACTGAAATAGTGACCGAGTCAATATAAATGGTACTGTAGGGTTAAGGGAAATTTTTAAAGAAAAGGTTAACAGGAAAATCCTTGAATGAATCCAGAGAAATTTTCTTTTGTGTATCCTTGCCTCTGAGAATCTGTTTCTTCAATGAGAAATAATGATATAGGGAGCCCACTTAGTGCAGCCAACAGCCTGTCAGTCTCATAATCTTAAATAATGGTGAAAAACAGATAATTTTTTAAATAATTAAATAATATGGAAAACAGATTCTAGAGAATCCACTAACGTATATCATTAAATATTAGCCCAGATGTTAGACATTTATTTTTCATCTAGAATAATGTCGTGTAACTTTTATAAGTGAAAATATTATTCAATGACTTAGTATGTATTGAGTTATGATGAACAGGATTGTTAGAACTTCTTATCATTTGAAATTAGCAGAAGAGTACTACTTTTTAAAATCTTTCTCACAAAAAATAATATCCAGATGAATATAAGCTCACAGTGTCTACTTACATTAATAAAATCCATTAAAAAGTCCCTAAATTTTTCATGTTTTTTGTTAGATTTTTAAATTATGAGCATGTAAGAATATTTATCTGTTTCAAATCTTTCCAAGGGTAAGACCAGATAATAAAATTAAAGTTTTCCAAATGTGAGGGAGGTATTGAAACCTGTATATTAATATAATTTACAAAAAGAGTATCAGAGCTAAGGAAAGGGTCTGATAATAGTGGTCTGGTGACACAAATGTAATGAAATTGGTCAACTCTCCTAAACTATGGTGCTGGCTCTTTCAATAAAAAGTACCGTTATTTGCTCTGAAATCACAAAATTGTATTTGAATTAACTAACTTAAAAATTGTCTTATTTCTCATGGTTTTGGTTATTGTCTGGATTCCTTCTAACTCTAAATTTTTATAATGTAATGTCATACAGTTCATGTATAAATACTAAGACTAGGTGTAATATTTAATATGCCTAATACATCTATATATGTTGTATAACATGTAGTTTAGTAATTAAAGAATTTAACCACATAATTTTGCTTTGGGTTCTATTTATGAGTTCTTCTGCATGAAATACATTGTGGTGAAAAGAAAGGTAACACGTGCGGATTTGATTATACCTCATCTGTCAGTAATCAAATGCCTGCATTGGCAATGCCAACATTTTTGAATGACTCCAGGGCACATGTTTCCACAAAACTGAAGACCTGTGTTCCCAATTTGCATCTGATATACCAGTCAGGAACCTAATTATGAGCAGCACACATAGTTTGTGGTTTTATTCTGTAAGTATTCCAATCATCAGGCTAATGAAGGTGAATAAGTACATAAAGAGGGAGATGCATTTTGTTTGTCTTTGGAAATCACTTTATAAGATTTTGGCAGCAGATTTGCCTACCACTTCATTTTTTGGATAATGTTTAACATACTTTACATTTTCTTTCTATTTATTGATATAAGGAGGCCAAGAAGTACTCTGAGAGGCTAAAAGAATCCAAATTTGGATTCAAATTTTGCTACAGAAAATGGGAAGTGGGAAAAATGCAGACAAGTAATTGGAGAAGTGAGAATTTACTCCCTGTGTATTAATATAATGCATGATCTGTCAGAGATTCATCTTCTAGTTTTGTAGATGAGCCAAAAATTCTTTTTGAATTCTCATACACTCCTCAGCTTTGCATTCTGCTTGATTTTTCTCCCTGCAAATAATTCAATAATTTTAATATTTAATATAAAGTTTTCGGAATGGTTTCATTGGCATTCCAGTCACTTATGGGCAAGGTATTAGGGTAAATCTTTCATTCTCCAGAGAGCACTGCATGCAATTGCTGCTGTTAGAAATTTAGTTCCTTTGAAAGCTATCACTTGGTGTTGCAATAATATTTTAGAAATACAGTCTTTTAAATGTGGTCTTCTTTACTGCCAGGCAAACACGGCTCCAAGAGTATTATTTATCAGGGTCATGACTCCAATTAATAGAATTGTGGTTCTTGTCTTTTTTAGAAACTATAATAATATTGCTTTTAATGTTTATAGTATTAATCTTACTTTGTAATATTTTAACGCTGTTTTGGCTTATAACGAAGTTACAGAAAAATAAACTATATTTGGGGCCTGATGGCTTCAATTCAAGTCTGTTCCCCACTACTTAAAAACTATGTAACTTTTGGTAACGTATTTGGGTTCTCAGAATGAATGTTAAACTGTTTATCAAATGAGATTAAAATGACCTTTGATAATCTCTTATGACTGTAAACTAGATCACAATAGATAATGAATGTGCAATTCTACTCAAACTTATAAGCTATATTACAAATTTAACTTCACTTCCAATTAATACATATGAAGTTTACAGAATGTGTAATAATAGAGTTATAATTAAATCCATAGTTCCCACTCTAAAGTAACGTGTTCATTAGAATTCATCAATCATATTATATAATCTTGATAATTTTATAGATGCTTTAGGGGATTCAATATAAAACACCCATATTTGTGCAAGTGCATGAGTGTATGTGTGCACATAACACACACGCTCTACAACTGCCACAAGAAATTTACAATCCAGCTGCAAGTGAAAAATCAACATTCACATAAGATCTCTACAGAATCCCATATATTTAAATGTTAACTTGTGTAGTGCACCTAGATCATATGCAGTATGAAATTTCAAGGTAGAGGAAAGTTCTACGGGTAGTAGTGTCTCAGGTAATTTTATAGAAATTTTTGAGTAATAGAGTAGTTTAGGTTTGTAATTCAACCTGGGCCTTTCTGTACATACCTCCCACCAATCTCTTCCTTGTTTTCTGATCTCCAAACTCTGGAATCTCAAGGTTACTCTTGCCTGGGGCACCTTCTGTCTGCCTCAACCACTCTTTCTCAAGACAGTCACATTACTCACTTCCTCACATTATGCAGGTCTCTGTTCCTATGCCTGTTGTGTACAAGACCTTTCTAGACCACCTTAAATAAAATATCTGCTCCGTCCTGACCCAGCCCACTCTCTGGTTTTTACCCTACACTGTCTTAGCACTGATCACTCAGTATGCGCTACATACTCCAGGCATTTGAGGTAGTGCCATGACCTGCAGATCAAGTTACTGAGACACAGAATAATTAAGTGAATTCTCAAGGTGACATATTTGACATCAGAGCCAAAATTTGAGCCCCTTCAGACAGATTCCAGATTTTTATAATTTATCCAGCTTTTCTAGCTGATGTTAATGGACACAGGCCTTGCCGGACATGCTGTCATCCACAGACAGACATTTCCAATTTCCCATTACATTTATGTAAGTGAAATAGCTTCTGAGTTAACAATTCTAATTCTTTAAAACTAATGTTTGGGAAGAATACCTCCAAATTTTATCTCACATTTCAACTTTTATGTGCCTCCCTGTATTGAATTGCTCAAACCTGTCACTTCAGAAGAGTAAGAAGAAAAATGTGACACTTGAAAGAAGGAACTGTGGAGCCAGCAGCAAGGGTGAAAAGTTTTGCTGTTCAGCTTAGGGAGGGCATCTTGGGAAATTCATTTTCTTTCTGGGCCTAAATTTCATCTGTGAAAGAATATCTAGTCCACTGAATTGTCATGAGGGTATGGTGAATTGATACATTTAATTACTTAGTCTGGTTTTTCATAAGCATTATATACTTGCTGGTGTAAAAATAAGAGTACATTGCTTCGTACTGTATATATTTGACATATTTTAAAAATTATGTTTATTTGGGGATAATTTTAGATTCACATAAAAGTGGCAAAAATAGTAAAGAGATTCTCTGTGTATCCATGACCCAGTTTCCCTTAGTGTTAACATCTCACATAAACATAGTTCTTTTACTGGAGATTGGCAGTTAGAGATCAATATCTGTGTGTCATCGCTCTGGTTTCTTTTGAAGTTTCATTTCATCTAAGCTTTCTCCCAGTGGACCAAGTTAGGAAATACATGTATATATACTAATATCTATATGCAGCATATCTATGTTGATTTCTACATTTATCTGTTTGCATATATGTATATCTATCTATCCACCTCATCTATCCATTTCAAAATTAACGTTAGTTCACACCAATATCTCTTAATCTAAATGTAAGTTTTAAAAGAGACACTATCTATATACTTCTGTGACTTTAATAGAAGTGAAATTAATATTTTCATTTAAAATATTATTTGCTCTAAATTTTGCTGCTTTGTATACTTGACTATGTGGTTTTTAATATCTCCCTGCACTATGAACAATATAAAATCTCCCTGCATTATGAACAATAATATGAGGTTTTCTAAAAGAAATAAAAATAAAATTACCACAGGATTAAAAAATCCCCACTACTGCGTATATCCAAAGAAATGAAATCGGCATGTCAAAGAAATATCTCCACTCCCATGTTATTGCAGCTCTATTCACAATAGTCAAGGTGTAAAACCAGCTTAAGTATTCATCAGTGGATGAATAGATAAAAAGAAATGTGGTGTGTATACACAATGTAATACAATTCAGCCATAAAAAAGAATAAAATCCTGTTATTTGTGTGACCTGAATGAACCTAGAGGACATTATGTTAAGTGAAATAAACCAAGCACAGAAGGACAAATACCACTCATAGGTAGAATCTGAAAAAGCTGATCTTATGGAAATAGGCTGGGGAAGGTGTGGGAGGGTGAGATTATGGTGAGAGGTTGGTTAATGGTACAAAGTTATAGTTAGGTAGAAGGAATATGTTCCGCTGTTCTATTGCACAGTAGGGTGATTATAATTAACAATAATACATTGTATATTTCAATTGTATATTTCAAAAGATCTAGAAGAGAGAATTTGGAATGTTCTCACCTAAGAGACAGGTGTTTGAGGTGATTGATATGCTAATTATCCTGATTTGATTATTATATAATATACACATATATTGAAACATCACACTGTGTCCCATAAATATCAACAAATATGCAATTAATAACAAAATAAAAATTTTTAAATCCAAATTTAATTAAAATAATGCCTTTCTCACTTCTTTTTTTTTTTTTTTTTGAGACAGGGTCCCTCTGTCACCCAGGCTGGAGTCCAGTGGTGCAATCTTGGCTCACTACAACCTTGAACTCCTGGGCTCAAGCAAAAAATCCTCACACCTCAGCCTCCCAAGTAACCAGGGTTACAAGAACATGCCACCATGACTGGATAATTTGAAAATGTTTCTTATTTATTTTATTTTGTTTTGTAGAGACAGGGTTTAGCTATGTTGACCAGGTTGGTCTCAAACTCCTGACCTAAAGGGATCCTCCCACCTTGGCCTCCCAAAGTGCTAGGATTACAGGGGTGACACACCACACATGGCCACTTTAATCATTTTTAATAGCAACATTTGTTTACAAAGTGAGTTGGAAAGTGCTATACTAAAATATATATGCTGAATAAAAATACACATTTACAGACATACATATACATATACATTGACTCTTGACAACATGGATGTCAATTCTGTATGTCTATTTATTTAACTTTCATTTTAAGTTCAGGGGTACATGTGCAGGTTTGTTATATAGGTAAACTCATGGATTAGGGGTTTATTGTACAGATTATTTCATCACTCAGGCATTAAGATTAGCATCCATTGGTTATTTTTCCTGATCCTCCCCCTCCTTCCACCCTCCATCCTCCACCCTCCAATAGACGCCTCTAATAGAAAGCCACTGTGTGTTGCTCCTCTCTATGTGTCCATGTGTTCTCATCATTTAGCTCCCACTTATGAGAAGATGCAATATTTGGTTTTCTGTTCCTGTGTTAGTTTGCTAAGAATCATGGCCTCCAGCTCCATCTGTGTTCCTACAAACGACATGATCATGTTCTTTTTTATGGCTGCATAGTATTCCATGGTATGTATGTACCACATTTTATTTATCCAGTCTACCATTGATGGACATGTAGATTGATTCCATGTCTTTGCTATTGTGAATAGTGCTGCAATGAACATATGCATGCATGTGTCTTTATGATAGAATGATTTATATTTCTTTGGGTATCTACTAAGGAATGAAATTGCTAGGTCGAATGGTAGTTTTGTCTTTAGGTCTTCGAGGAATTGCCACACTGTTTTCCATAGTGGTTGAACTGATTGACACTCCCACCAACAGTATATAAATGTTCCTTTTTCCCCACAACCTCTCCAGCAGTGGCAGGACAGAGTGCACACATACACGTGTGCTGGTGGGGCAAGGAAGGCAAAGCCTACCCAGCTGCTAGCAAAAAGATGTGGGAGGTTGCTGTAGGCCTGGGTGAAGCTACAGTGTGAGGAGGAAGTGGATGGGCTAACGTATGGCTGTGGGGGCTGCCCTGCTACAGCTCTATGCTGGTCAGGCACGTCTGCCAGTATAGGAGTTATGATTCAGTCCCCACAGGGCATCTGAGACTACACTGGAAGCAAGGAGAAACAGGTTAAGGACCCAGGAGAGGCCAGCAGACCAAGGAATGCTCAGATCAGACCAGCCCTGTCTGATGGGCAAGACTGCCCTGCAGAGTTTAGGTCTGATAGTTCCCCTAGGGCTAAAGTCTCCTGTGGGAGCAAGTTGAGGCCAGGGAGATAAGCTTCCCTGGTTGTGCTCTGCTATAGAGACTCCCACACCAAACACTTTTTGCTTTGCCTCAGCCAGTGTGCTACCATCACCACTTCTCTAAGGACCTCTCCCTGCCAACTGGAGTGTCTGTGGTGGTTGAGGGGTCTCCTCCAGCCAGGATTCCAGAGGCTAGTGTCAGGAGCCAGTTGCTCCTTGCCAGTTCAACTCACAGGTTCACCAGGAGTCACTGGAAGCAAGGAAGGAGTCGGGATGTGGATAGCCCTGGGCAGGGTTCCCGCCTTCCTCCCCCTTCAGCCCAGCTTCTGTGTCTTTCCTCCATCAGCTCTCAGTGCCTTCCCTCTGAAGTTCTGTTACAAGTGCACCAGCCATCTTGGTCTGTTATTGGCAGCTATTCCACCTAATATGTTGTATTTTTAATTGAGCCTCCAAGAGGTGCAAAACCAGATATAGGAGACCCTGATTCAGTCCCCTGTGTAGATGAGGAAGCTGAGGTTGTGTGTCCATTTACATGCAGATTTTTTTCTGCCTCTGCCACCCCTGAGACAGCAAGACAAACTCTCCTTTTCTTCCACCTTCTCAGCCTACTCAGTGTGAAGATGATGAGGGTGAAGACCTTTATAATGGATCACCTCCACTTGATGAATAGTAAATATATTTTCTCTTCTGATTTTCTTAACGTTTGAAAAATCTAGCTTACTGTATTATAGGAATACACTATATAATACAGATAGCATACAAAATAAGTGTTGATCAATTTCATTTTATCAGTAAAGCTTTTGGCCAACAGTAGGCTATTAGTAGTTATGTTTTCGGTGACTCAAAATTTATATGCCAATTTTCAACTGCATGGCTGGAGGGGGTGGTCAATGCCTCTAACCTCTACATCATTCTGTAATAAAGAATACAGAATGTCAAATATTGATCTGATTTTCTTTCATGGATCATGAGTATTATAAGACTCTTTCATAAGAAAGTCATGATAGGTCGTGAGCATGATAAACTTATTTTGGTGTCGCATACAAATTACTTAGAAAACTGAGCCCTTTTTAGAAAACTTTCATTACTTTACTGACATTAATAGTACTGAGAATACTGGGGCCCTAACATCTGTATCCCCAGTTTGAAGCAATGGCTCCATACAGGGAGAGATAAGACAAGACCTCAGGCTCTTGCCCACCTTTCACTAAACCAAGAATATCCCTCAGAGAGAAGCTTGCCATTGTCTGTGGTTTAGAGATTTTGCCTGGGGGGAGAAGGAAACCGTAAAACAGATAGTTCTTAATCTTTTCCCCAAAGAACTGACTTTATTTCCAACAAATCTTGGGGAAGTTCAACCTTAATGTACTCTCAAAAATAATGAAATTTGTGGGATAAAATAAATAGGAAGAGATTCCAGATAGAGGCTAAACTGTAGGCTGGTTAGATTACAGAGGAGAAATAAAACACCATGGAGGAGCCCTCCTGATGTCAGAAAAAAATGTCAAACACTGACCTCAGAATGTTTTTTTTCAAAGGAGTCAGACTTTGAATAGATTACTTTGTAGAGCAATTTGTGCCCCAGGACATTTTTGAAAACAATGGAGCAATCAGCTGGCAATTAGTAAAGTTTAATAGCTGGATATGTCAGAGAAAGTGGAAGAAAGCCTTACAAAAGCCACTGTCATGCAAGGTGACTGCGAGTGTTCCCAAAGCTGAGTTTCCCTGAGGAGTAACATCAAAAGCTTAACAATTTGAGGGAAAAATAGACTTCACCAAAATAATTAGGCCAGTCACTAAACACATAAACAAGCCAATAATGATAACATACATTGAGTGAAAGCAGAAGTAACCAGAGTTGCCATATTATCAAAGATAGCCAGTTTCCAAAAGAAATTTTGAGGCATGCGAAAACACCAGAAAGCATGACTTATTCACTAGAAAAAAGCAAGCAACAGAAACAGCCTGTGAAGGCGACCACATGTCATATTTATCAGAAAAAGACTTTAAAGGGACTATTATAATCATGTTCACAAAATTAAAAAAGAAAACTATTATTAAAGAAAGTTCTGATTACAATGATTCATGAAATTGATAGTATTAATAAAGAGACAAATATTGTAAAACAGAACTAAAAGGAAATTTTACAGTTAAAAAGTACAATAACTGAAATGAATAATTCTCCAAAACAATTCAAAAAGATATTTCAACTTGCAAAGAAAGAATAATAAAACTCAAAGGCATGTCAATGGCGATTATGCTAAATGAAGAATATAGAGAAAAATGAATCAAGAAAAATAAAAGAACCTAAGATAAATATAGCCATGGTTGAACACACCATCAGAAGTGTAATGGGACTTCCAGAGAAAGAAAGGAGAATGAAAAAAGCAGAATAATATTCAAAGAAGTAATACCTGAAAATATTCCAAATTTATTGGAAAACAGTAAGCTATACACCTAGAAACTCAACAAACTCCTAGTAGGATCTATATAAAGATATTCACAAAGAGATACATTACAGTAAAAATATTGAAAGTCAAATACAAGGAGAAAATCTTAAAAGCAGGAAAAGTGACACATTACTTACAAAGGAGCTTGCAATAGACTGAATGCTTATGATTCTCAAAAGTTTATATGTTGAAATCCTAACTACCGAGGTGATGGTATTGAGTGATGGGGCCTTTGGAAATTTGGAAATTTGGCACTGAATCTGCCAGTATCTTGATCTTAGATAATTTTTTACAATTCTTACAATCGTAAGGGTATATACCCCAGACAACGAAGCTGATTTAGTATCTCAGTATTGTAAGTACAATTGAGAGTATAATTCTTACAATTGTAAGAACTGTAAACAATAAATTCCTGTTGTGTATGTTACTCAGTATTTTGTTACAGCAACCTGAAATAAGATAGAGCTCAAATAATTTTCATAGCTGACATTACTACAGGAGTTATTATGAAATCATTTTTAGGCAGCTAGAAAGGGGGAAAGTTCTCAGTGGAATTTTCCTTTAATAAAAAGCAGCCTCTAAACTATTTATTCTCTAACAGAAAGCAGCCTGAGAAGTCAGGCATAGATATGCAAACTAGGAGCTTTTATATGTAAATGACAGCAGCTGTACCTGGAAGCCATGTACATTCAGTATGGCCTCTCCTGCCCTCTTTTCCTTGTCACCCCTTTTATGGGTGTCATGGCAGCCTCCAGGTAAAACCATGTGTACGAGTATCAAGGCCACGGCCAGGTGGAAGCCACGTTTGCATAATAAAAGACTAGGATGGGAGGGCCAGTCTTTTCCTGGGCTATGTGAATGGCACACCTGGTCAAACCAATCCCCTGAGCCCTAGGTAAATCAATCACTTCCTCCTCAAGCCTCTGTACAAAAGCGATTGTGTTCACTGCAAACAGGACACCCTCTTTTGGGCAACCCGCTTTCTCAGCATGAAGAAGCTTTTTATCTCCCTTTTCTTCTTTTTCCATTAAACTTTCCACTCCTAAACCCACTCCTCATGTGTGTCTATCTTCTGAATTCTTTCTTAACTAAGACCCAGAGCCAGGGTATATACCCCAGACAACAGAGCCATTTCAACATCTCAGTATAAACAATTCAGTTCAGAGTAACATTTTCAAAGTGCTCAAAAATCAAAAACAAAAACAAAGTAAAAAAACTTTCAACCAAGGATCATACATCCATCGAAGTTCATTTTTCAAAAAGAAAGGTAAAATAAAAACTTTTGAGGATAAACATCAGCTAAGAGACTTTTTTTGCTAGAAGACCTACCTTAAAAGAACTGCTAAAACAGTTCTTCAACCTAAGAGCATTTAACTTCAGTCATTTATTTGAATCCACATCAGTAAGAGTAATTACATGATTATATATCAGTATGAATGCATATTTTTCCCCTTGTTTCTCATAATCGATTTAAAAAACAATTGCAAATGCAATTTAAAAATTGTTAAAGCATATGCAATTGCCCTTCAAATTAGTTAAGAGAAGCAAGGAGAAAATATTATATATAAAAGTATAGTTGTGACTACAAGATAGAGAAATGTTTAAGCCAGGCACAGAAGGAAAAACTTCATATATTCACAATTATTTGTAGGGGCTAAAAATCAAAATAATTGAACTCATGGATATAGAGAGTAGAAGGATGGTTACCAGAGGCTGAGAAAGTAGTGGGGAACAGTGGGGAAGCAGTTGGGAATGATTAATGAGTACAAAAAAGTAGTTAGAAAAAGTAAATTAGCCCTAGTATTTGCTAGCACAACAGGGAGACTACAGTTGAAAATTAATTATACATTTAAAAATAATTGAAAGGATATAATTGGATTATTGTAATACAAAGGACAAATGCTTCAGGTAATAGATACCCCATTTACCCTGATGTGATTATTATGAATTGCATGTCCTTATCAAAATATCTCATGCAAGCCCTAAATATATACACCTGCTATAGACACCCAAAAATAAAAAAAATAAAAAGTTAAAAAACATTTAAATGTAATATATATACTAATAACATCACGGAGGAGGTAGAACAAAGCTGTATCATTACAGGTAGTTAAGTAATAATTTAATGTTGATTCTGATAAATTAGGTTATATATGGTAAACTACAGAGTAACTTCAAACTTTTAACTCAAAAATATAGTGAAAATATAAATGAATTAAAATGCTTAGATATCCATTTAATGAAAGATGAGTCAGGGAAAGGGGGATAGAGGAACAAAAAATGCATGAGATATATAGGTAAACAAAAAGCAAAATGACAGACAAATCCAGGTATATCAATAATAATAATAACAAATGTGAATGGATGATACAATCTAATCAAAAGGTAGAGATAAGATTGGATTAAAATATGTTCTATACAGGAGACACAGATGTATATATTAATAAAACAGAAAATAAAAAATTGAAATAATCAGTAAAGCTAAACGTTTCTCTGAAGAGAACAACAAAATCATCAAATCTTTAGCCAGATTAGTCAATAAAAAGACTTAATTTGATAGACTCAAATTCAAAGATACAACTAGGATAAAAGTAAAAGTATAGAAAATGATATATCGTGAAACTAGAAACCAAAATAAGCTAGAGTGGCTATATAGATATCAGATAAAATAGACTTTAGAACAACAAAAAAGTTACTAACTACAAGGGGGGACATTTCGGAATGATATATCGTGAAACTAGAAACCAAAATAAGCTAGAGTGGCTATATAGATATCAGAGAAAATAGACTTTAGAACAACGAAAAAGTTACTAACTACAAGGAGGGACATTTCGGAATAATAAAATTGTCAATCTACCAGGATTACAAACGTAAATTTATCTAATAAAATAAAATAAAAATAGCAGACAATAAAAAATAGAGCATAAATTAATAAAATAGAGAATAAAAAATAACAGAAAATCAACAGCGCCAAAAATGTTTATCTAAACAACAAAATTGTCAAATTGTTAGCTAGATTAATAAAAATAAAGAAGAGAGAGAGAATACTTAATTTACTAGAATCAGAAATGAGAGCAGGCACATTACTACCAATCCTACACAAAGAAAAAGGATTATGAAAGAATACTATGAACAACAGTATACCCCAAAATTATATAACTTAAATGAAATGGACAAACTCCTAGAAGGGTACAAACGAATGACTAAAACTTACTCAAAAGGAAACACATTATGAACAGAACTATAACATGCGAAGAGTTTGAAGTATTAATTAACAAAATACCCACAAAGGACAGGTCAATCCCAGAAGTTTACTACTGGATCCCACCAAACATTAAAAAAAAAAAAATACAAATTCTCCACAAACTCTTTCAAAAGATAGAAGAGGATGAACCCTTTCCAATTATTTTTATGAGGCCAGTTTATCCTGATACCAAAACCAAATAAAGATATCACAAGAAAAGAAACATACAGACCAATATCTCTTATGAATATGTTTTCTAAAATCCTTAACAAAATAAAACTAAATCAAATACAGCAACATATAAAAATAATTATATACCATGACCAAATGGGATGTTTCCAGAGATGCAAGGTTAATTCAACATGTGAAATTCAACGAATGTAAAACATCATTTGTTAGAGTAGGTAGATAGCTAGACATGAACATGGGGGAGGCTCCTGAGAAAGGAAAAGCCTGGGAAGGTTCACTGCCCACTCCCTAGAGGGGCCAACCAAAATTTGCATATTAATAGCATCTCTAATGCTGGAGTGGGTGGGTCTAAGTCAAATGCCGTTAGGAAGAAGAGGAAGTACTTAGGCAGAAAGAAACATCCCAGACCACCTCTTAAGGTGCCACAATTATCATTCACTCTGCCATTACAATGTCAGAATATTGCAAGCTACATGCACATTCCTAAGAGCAACCTGGCATCATAAGTACAGATTAGGGCAAATAAGGAAATTCCAAAGAGATATGCAGGCACAATAGGTAAAGATTTGACCACTATACAACCTTCCTGGGGTGGCGGTAATTATCAGGGCTGCTGTCAGACAAGATTCGTATTGAATTACCAGTTGTATTAGTCTGTTCTCACACTGCTATAAAGACATACCCGAGACTGGGTAACTTATAAAGAAAAGAGGTTTAATTGACTCACAGTTCTGCATGGCTGGGGGGGCATCCGGAATCTTACAATCATGGCAGAAGGGGAAGCAGGCACATCTTACATGGTGGCAGGTGAGAAAGAGCAAGCAAGAACAGGGAAAATTGCCTTATAAAACCATCAGATCTTGCAAGAGCTCATTCATTATCACAAGAACAGCATGGGGAAAACCACTGCCATGATCCAGCTACCTTTCATCTAGTCCCTCCCTTGACATGGGGGAATTATGGAGATTACAATTTGAGATGAGATTTTGGTGGGGACACAGAGTCGAACCTTATCACCAGCCCAAGTATGCACATTAACCAACAGTAAGGGAGGATCCTACAATCCTATGGGTGGGGAGTAAGGTGGAACTTAAGGCACGAGTGGGAACACTAGACAAAGGAAAAAGACGGAGACTTGAGGCAGAGGTGGGGATTGCACAGAACCTTCAGAGCTGTTTTCCCTGCATGATCAACCCACTGCTCCATTGGGGCATCCCTCTTTATTAAATTTTTTTTCCTACAATAAGCTCTCTACATTGTATTTCATTTCAATAAAGTTCTCTGCTATGTTTGTACTGTCTCTTGGTCAAAATTGTTCTTCCAAGTTAGACAAGAACTTGGACATCTGCTCTTTCTGGTAACAATATCAATAGAGTAAAAATAAATCATATGATTATTTACTTAGATGCAGAAAAAGAATTTAATGAAACACAACTTCCTCTCATGACATAAACAATTAGGAAAATTGAGATAGAACTTTTTCAACCTGATAAAGGATGACATGGTTTGGCTGTGTCCTCACTCAAATCTCATCTTAAATTCCCACGTGTTGTGGGAGGGACCCGTTTGGAGGTAATTGAATTATGGGGGTAGGCGTTTCCTGTGCTGTTCTTGTGATAATGAATAAGTCTCACAAGATCTGATGGTTTTATAAGGGGGAGTTTCCCTGTAGAAGCTCTCTCTTTGCCTGCTGCCATCCATGTAAGAAATGACTTGCTCTTCCTTGCCTTCTGCCATGATTGTGAGGACTCTCCAGCCACATGGAACTTAAGTCCATTAAACTTCTTTCTTTTGTAAATTGCCCAGTCTCGGGTATGTCTTTACCAGAAATGTAAAAACGGACTAATACAAAGGATATCTATAAAAAGCCCATAGCTAATAATATCAGACTTAATGGTAAAAAACTTAATGATTTTCTTCTAAAATCAGGAACAAGATATAGATGTCTGTTCTTGCCATTCCTTTTTAAAATTACACTTTAAGTTCTGGGAGACATGTGCAGAACGTGCAGCTTTGTTACATAGGTATACAGGTGCCACGGTGGTTTGCTGCACCCATCAACTCATCATCTACATTAGGAATTTATCCTAAGGCTGTACCTCCCCTAGACCCCCACCCCCTGACAGGCCCCAGTGTGTGATATTCCCCTCACTGTGTCCATATGCTCTCATTGTTCAACTCCTTCTTATAAGTGAGAACTTGCAGTGTTTGGTTTTCTGTTCCTGTGTTAGTTTGCTGAGAGTGATGGTTTCCAGCTTCATCCATGTCCCTGCAAAGGACTTGAGTTCATCCTTTTTTATGGCTGCATAGTATTTCATGGCGTAAATGTGCCATAGTTTCTTTATCCATTCTATCATTGATGGGCATTTGGGTTGGTTCCAAGTTTTTGCCATCCTGAATAGTGCTGCAGCACTGTTCTTGCCATTTCTATTCAACATCATATTGGCAATTCCAGTCTGAGCATTTAGATGGAAAAGAAAAAAAGAGAAAAAAAGAACTAAAAGGCATCTAGATGTATGACATAAACTTGTAAATAAATAGTAATAAGATATTCAATTAAACAATTATTGGAATAAGTGAAAATTATTTCAATAACTACTTTAGTCATTTTAAGATAACTCACTTATCTTGGAAATAAGTGAATTGAGTAAGGTAAAAGGATATAAGATCAAGATACAAAAACCAATTGCATTTCCATACACATTCAATGAGTAATCTGAAAATAAAATTTTCAAAAACTTCCATTTATGATGGCATTAAAAATATTAGAACACTTACAAATAAACTTAACAAATGAGTGCAGAATTTGTACTCTGAAAACTACAAAACATTGTTGAAAGAAATTAAAGAAGATCTAAATAATTACAAAAACATCTCATGTTCATGGATCAAAAGATTAACATTGTTAAGAGGGCAACACTCCTCAAACCGCCCTACAAATTCAGTATCTCTGTTTAATTCTTTGTAGAAATTGATAACCTGGAATTGAAGGAGACCCAGAATAGTCAAAACAATCTTGAAAAACAAAAGTTGGAGGACTCACACCTCCCATTTTAAAGCTTACTTAAAATCAATGTTAATAAGATAGTATAATACTGGGATAAGTATAGACATATAGAGCAATAAAACAATTAGGTGCTGGGCGCAGTGGCTCAGGCCTGTAATCCCAGCACACTGGGAGGCCAAGGCGGGCGGATCACGAGTTCAGGAGATCGAGACCATCCTGGCTAACACGGTGAAACCCCGTCTCTACTAAAAATACAAAAAAATTAGCCAGGCGTGTTGGCACGCGACTGTAATCCCAGCTACTCGGGAGGCTGAGGCAGGAGAATGGCGTGAACCCGGGAGGCGGAGCTCGCAGTAAGCCTAGATCGTGCCAGTGCACTCCAGCCTGGGCAACACAGCAAGACTCTGTCTCAAAAAACAAAACAAAACAAAACAAACGAACAAACAAAAACAATTAGGAGTCCAAAAATGAACTCATGTATCTGGTTAACTAATTTTTGACAAAGGTGCAATTAGCATCCAAGTGGGAAAGAATAGTCTTTTCACCAATGATGCTGTGATAACTGCATAGATACATGCAAAGAATAAAGGTAGAGCCTTACTTCATACCTTATAGGAAAAAAACTCAAAATGAATAGAAACCTTAACATAAGTGTTGACAGCTGATGTGATACTTTGGTTCTTGTCTTCTTGGTTTAAAAGAATTTAAACAAGAGACACAGCAAAGGAGGTGTAGCATAGAATAATTTATTGCAAAAAAATAAATAATATTTTGAAAGTTAGGTGCAGAATAGACAGTACACCATGAGAGAAAATTCAGGATGGGCTGCTTGTAACGATGAGACAACAAAGACTGGCAGTAGGGAGACTCCCTTTATGGAAGCCTTACCTGATTATTCATGAGTAGGTGGAAAGAGGTTACTAGTAAGCATATTCTGGGTGGTCCTCTGGGTCCCCATGTGCAGTAGCTGTACATGCTTGTTCATATGTCACACGTCTCATTAGCATCTTAAATCTCCACCCAAGGGTGTGTTTTCTACTATTGTTATGAACAAAGTGTCAGTTTGAGGACAGGTAAAATCAAAATGTGCATGCTCTCTAGAAGGTAGCTTAGCTTGACTGAGCTCAATTACAGAGCAGATGCTGAGGCTTGTTGTGTTGACTGTATGGTTACCACGGTTGCTGCATCCCAAGAACATGGTCACTTCCTGGACTATTCATCCTGCCCCATAAGTGCTAAAACTATAAAACTTTTAAAAGAAAACATAGAGATAAAACTTTGTGGCCTTAGATTTGACAAGAGATTCTTAGATATGACACCAAATGCACAAGCAAAAATAATAAGTAAAAGGAAAAAATATATTTAAATTAGACTTCATCAAAATTAATAATCATTGCATTCTGAGGATATCATCAGGAAAGTAAAAAGACAATCCATAGAATGCAAGAAAAATTACATATTTGATGGGACTTTTATTCAGAATATATAAAGATCTCTTTAAATTCAATATTAAAAAGACAAACTGTGGTAGGAGTTATTAAGAAATTATTTTAGGCAGATGGAGAAGAAAAGAGGTCCTTGGAAAGTTGTTTCTTTTAAGCAGCTTTAGAAAAGTTTCCTGTCTAGCAGGAAAGCCTCCGCTCTTAGAGCCTGGCTGGCAGCTTTTGATATGCAAATGCTAGCCATTAGAAACTGGGTCCACCAAACATGGTGATTCCCGCCCTCTTCTTCCTTGCCCCCACATCTGCCTGGCAGCAAGGTCGCCCTCACATATCCCCATGCGTGTAGAACATCACGGCTCCCTGCATTTGCATATTAAAAGGCTAGGATGGGAGGGCCAGTTTTTTCATGGGCTAGGTGAATAACATGCCTGGTCAAACCAATCTCCTGAGCCCTATGCAAATTAGACACCGCCTCCTCCAGCCTTCTCATATAACCGGCTGGTATCTATGCACTTGGGGTCTCCTCTCTCCACTTTGGACCCTTTCCTCCCTCTGTCTCTGTACAGGGGAGCTTGTTTCATCTTTCTTCTCCCTTCTTTCTTGCCTGTTAAACTCTCTGCTCCTTAAAACCACTCCACGTGTCTCCATGTCATTTTTAATCTAATTCGGCACAAGGACCAAGAACCCTGATGTTCCTCCATTCATTGGAGCCATATCAAAACAACCCAAAGAAAAAATTCACAAAGTATCTGAACTGACATTTCCCCAAATAAGATATCTGAATGAGTGATAAAACTATGTAAAGATGTTCATCATCATTGATCAGAGAAATAAAAATTAAAACCACTATGAGATATTACTTCACACCCGCTTGAATGGCTAGAATTTAAAAAGCCAGACAGTAAGTATTGGTAAGGAAATGCAGCAACTGAAATCCTTAGTCAATTAAGGATTGCAGCCATTTTGTAACACAGTCTGACAGTCTCAAACAATTAAACATAGAGTTACTACATAAAACAGCAAGTACGCTTCAAGGTAAATACCCCAAATAATTGAAAACATATGTCCTTGCAACAACTTATACATGAATGTTTATAACAGCATTTTTCATAAAAGCTAAGTGGGGAAATAACCCGTGTCCATCAAGTGATGAATGGATAAGCAAAATATGAATATGCCTGTGAGAAATACAAATTAAGTTCTAAGCCTACAACTGACTGAATGGACCCCATTTTGGCCAAGGGGACGCTGAGTTCACTGCCATAATGAGATGGGAAGTTCACCTTATTATACCTCCTCCCTCACTAAGCATCATTAGTCTTTCTTCCCTAAGTGCTAAATAGAAACCAGCCCTTTCAAAAGACTCCACACTGATAATGTTTATTATGTCAACGAAAAGAGTCAAACTCAAAAATATTTGAAGATATTTATTCTGAGCCAAATATGAATGATCGTGGCCCATGACACAGCCCTCAGGAGGTCCTGAGAACACGTTCCCAAAGTGGTCGGGGTGCAGCTTGGTTTTATATATTTTAGGGAAGCATAAGGAATCAATCAAATATGTTTGAGAAATACATTGGTTTGGTCCAGGGGCTTCCAGGTTATAGGTAAATGCAAACATTTTCTGGTGGACGCTTAGTTACGTTTGTCTAAAGACCTGCAATCAACAGAAAGGAAATGTTGAGGGTAAGAAAAAGATTGTGGAGACCAAGGTTCTTTTGAAATCTCATAGTGGCTGCCCTTAGAGACAATAGATGACAAATATTTCCTGTTGAGACTTTTAAAAGGTGCTAGGCTCTCAGTTAATCTCTTCAGGATTGGGAGGGCTTGTAAGAAATAGAACTGGTTATGTTAACAGAGATTCTTTACAAATGCAAATTTACCCCCCAAAAGGATGGCTTTGCAGGGCCATTTCAAAATATGGCAAAGAAACATGTTTTGGGATAAAATAGCTTGCTTTTCTCCTTTGTCATGTAATGTTATGCCAGAATCAGATTGGAAAGTAAGTCACAATATATAGGGTTAAATAAAACCCATTGGATGAGAATTTATGGTTTGTAGGGCATGACTCCAGGCCTCTTAGAAAGGAATTTGGGCAAGATAAGATAAAATCAGAGCTTAGTCCTCAATTACTAGCTTATCTTCCCAGGAACCAAACAAAGATAAAATGAGATTAATCATTTCTTCACTCTCCCAGAGGCCTCTGTTTTTTCTAGTCTCTTTTTCTTCAAATGTTCTCCATCTCTTATGTAAAATGTAGATTTACTGGGCACTAACTAAAGTCTCAGAAGTATGTAATCACTCATCTCACGGCTGCTCTATCCTTTTTTAAAATTCTATTTACTTTTTATTTTTATCTCAATAAGCTTTTGGGGAGCAGGTGGTGTTTGTTTACATGGGTAAGTTCTTTAGTGGCGATTTCTGGGATTTTGGTGCACCTGTTACCCAAGCAATGTACACTGAACCCACTGTGTAGTATTTTATCCCTCACAACTGTCCCAACCTTCCTCCCAAGTCCAGAAAGTTCATCGTATTATTCTTATGCCTTTGCATCCTCATAGCTTAGCTCCCACTTATAAGTGAGAATAGGCTATGTTTGGTTTTCCATTCCTGAGTTACTTCACTTAGAATAATGCTCTCCAGCTCCATCCAGGTCACTAAGAATGCCATTATTTCATTCCTTTTTATGGCTGAGTATTATTCCATGGTGTATATATATATATATATATATATATATATATATATATATAGAGAGAGAGAGAGAGAGAGAGAGAGAGAGAGAGAGAGAGAGCACATTTTCTTTATCCATTCATTGATTGATGGGCATTTGGGCTGGTTCCATATTTTTGCAATTACAAATTGTGCTTTTATAAACATGCATGTGCAAGTGTTTTTTTTTTCATATAATGATTTCTTTTCCTCTGGGTAGATACCCACTAGTGGGATTGCTGGATCAAATGGTAGATCTACTTTTAGCTCTTTAAGGAATCTCCACACTGTTTTCCATAGTGGCTGTACTAGTTTACGTTCCTACCAGCAGTGTAGAAGTGTTCCCTTTTCAACCACATCCACACCAACATCTATTATTTTTGTATTTTTAAATTATGGCCATTCTTGCAGGTGTAAGGTGGTATTGCATTATAGTTTTGATTTGCATTTTCTTGATAATTAGTGATAATGAGCATTTTTTCATATGTTTGTTGGCCATTTGTATATCATCTTTTGAGAATTGTCTATTCATGCTCTTAGCCCACTTTCTGATGGGATTATTTATTTTCTCCTTGCTGGTTTGTTTGAGTTCCTTGAAGATTCTGGATATCAGTCATTTGTCAGATGCATAGTTAGTGAAGATTTTCTTCCATTCTGTGGGTTGTCTGTTTACACTGCTGACTATTTATTTTGCTGTGCAGCAGCTTCTTAGTTTAATTAAGTCTTATATATTTATCTTTGCTTTTGTCGCATTTGATTTTGGTTTCTTGGTCATGAAGTCTTTTCCTAAGCCAATGTTTAGAAGGGTTTTTTCAATGCTGTCTTCTAGAATTTTATGGTTTCAGGTCTTAGATTTAAGTCTTTGATCCATCTTGAGTTGATTTTTATATAAGGTGAGAGATGAGGATCCAGTTTCATTTTTTTACCTGTGGCTTACCAATTATCCCAGCACCATTTGTTGAATAGTACGTCCTTTCCCCACTTGATGTTTTTGTTTGCTTTGTCAAAGATCAGTTTGCTGTTAAGTATTTGGCTTAATTTCTGGGTTGTCTATTCTGTTCCATTGGTCTATGTTCCTATTTTTTTTTTTTTTTCTTGAGACGGAGTCCCACTCTGTTGCCCAGGCTCGAGTGCAGTGGCGCAATCTCGACTCAATGAAACCTTCACCTCCCGTGTTCAAGCAATTCTCATGCCTCAGCTTCCTGAGTAGATGGAATTACAGGCGCCCCCCACCACACCAGGCTAATTTTTGTATTTTTAGTAGGGACAGGGTTTCACCATGTTGATCAAGCTGGTCTCGAACTCCTGACATCGTGATCCCCCTACCTTGGACTCCCAAAGTGCTGGGATTACAGGCCTGAGCCACTGCGCCTGGCCTATGTGCCTATTTTTTAAACCTGTACCATCCTGTTTTGGAGACTACAGCCATATAATATAGTTTGAAGTCAGGTAATGGAATGCCTCCAGATTTGTCCTTTTCGCTTTTTTAAGGAAAATTTGTAAATATATACTAAACCTCCTGAGAACCTCTTTGGAAAAAAACAGCCATAGATGTGTCTGTAACTTATGTTTTTCCTGGGTACATCCTCAGACTCACTCAAGAAAACTCAATGAGTTGGGAATGATGCCTCAGTCACTCATTTTGATTGCCACACGCAATGCGATATTATTTGGCCGTGCAAAGGAATGAAGTATTAATATCTACAATAACGTGGATTAACCTTGAAAATGCTATGCTAAATAAAAGAAGCTAGTCAAAAAAGACCACATATTTCATTCCAGTGCAATGCTTAGAACAGGAAACTATATAGAGACAGAAAGTAGATTAGTAATTGCTAGGGGCTGGTGCATATATGTGGGGATAGGGGATAATAGCCGAAGTGCACAAGGTTTCTTTTTGCAATGAGGAAAATATTCTAACATTAACTGTGGCGGTATTTTTCCTTATCTGTGAATATACTAAAAAGATCCTTAACATTTAAATGTACATTTTATATGTTGAAAATTGTCTCAATAATGCTATTTAAAAATAAGAAGTTACTCCTAAAATGAATTTAAATACTGATATATATGATCAGATCAGGTGAATCAGATTTTGCAATCTGACAGAGAAACATGGCTGTTGAGTTACAGAAAGGACTGAAGAAATTGATGTGAAGTGAGCAAAAGAGAAAATACTTAGGAAATAAGGGTTTTAAAATATGTATTCATAATTTAGGAAAGTGATTAATGTAACGTTTCGCAATAGTAGTGACACATTTTTATACTAGAAAGCAGGAGATAGTAAAAGGGAATATGGCATGGTGGATTCTCTGAATCCCTAACCAACAGGCAGGGGATGGCTGGAAGTCTGTTTATGCGTAGGCCTTCCACAGCCAGGGGTTCAAGAAAGAAATTTTATCTTCAGGCAGAAAAAGAAGAAAAGACAAAGCTAGGGAATTTTTTTTGCAGGAAATACTTAGTTTTGCAGTGTATTAAAATGAGAAATGAAAAGTCAGTCCTCAGGCTAAAATCGAGTTATGCTAATCAAGGGTTTTGTCAGGTGAGAAAAAACCTTAACATTTACTGAGTGCTCACTTTGCTTCCTATTGTGCTTACAGAAGAGAAAGGTCAGGCACAGCGATATCAGGTTCCAGAAATTTGCCATCACAATTTGGTAATGATAGAGGAAAGAGGGCAAGGAATTAAACAATGTGAGATCTTCTTGTTATAATTAGACGTAAACTAATTAAGATTTACTAGAGGCTAGGGGAAGACTATTAGGGAGAGAAAGGGATTAGTCAAAGTGGCTTGCTTATAAACCCACTTAAAATATTAGGAATGTGTTTTTTTTAAGAAATCACTTTTAAATCATTTATTTCTCATTATCTCACTATTAAAGTGGTGTCTCTTAATCACTTAATTATAGCTATGTAATTTTTGTATATTTTAGTACTTAAAAACCCTATTGACAATCATGAATTGTCCTCAATAATATACAAATGTTTAAATAATTCTGAAATTAAATTTTTGAATCACATTATTGTTGGGAGGAATATATTCATATGATTGACGTATTATCTGGTGGAAAATAGAATTATTAGAGAATAAGATTTAGTATGGAATTAAAAGTTGTTTTTATTATTTTAATGCAAATAAAATAGTGCTCTGGAACCTGAAAATAACCAGTAACTAATGAGGGTTTTTCATTTACAGCTATTTAACATAATATTTTCCACAAAGATTGAGTCAACTAAATGGATCCAGAAGAATCAAATATTACCGCTTTAATAATTATTTAGCAGTGTAGTTTAGGTCCCACAAAGATCAGCTGATATTCAAATAAAATCATGACCTGATCTTCCTGATTGTTAGTGTGATTTATTTTTTCTCACTTACTTAAAGCAAGATAATTCCTCTTGAAAAAAAGTCAAGTAATAATTTTGTGTTACAATTCTCACCTAATTTAGGTATTCAGAATTTTGCAAAGATGGTTAGAAAAATGAAAAGTAAAATTTGCTTCATTTTCAATTGCTTTAATGTCCTAAAGTGTCATATATAAAAAGCATGTGATTATTTTCTGTGTGTTGTATAAGATAATGATACTTGTGATCTAATATTGTAAAATTTTTTTAGATGTTTTACCTTTCGGTACCTGAATGATCTTAACTGTTTCTCTAATTATCTGGGTGACGTAAGACAATTTGATCTTAATTAGGGATTAGAGCTTTCTTCTTATTCATGTCAGTTGTAAACATTATAATTATAAAATTGGTATAGTGGGGAAGGAAAAATAAAAACTCATTGGTATGATTTAAGGAAAGTAATTTATTCTGGGTTGGTTAAGGTTAGTGTAAAAAAAGACGGAGACATAGGATACATACTAATGTAGATATATGAATATGCAGGGCTAAAAATATTGCTTTGGTATAATTTAAAATAGTGTATTTGAAACATTTTCTGTTAACAAGAACAAAAGAAGATTAAAATATATCCCATAGGATATATGATGTAGGCTATTTTATTAAAAATATTGTATCTGAAGGCAGTTATATCTCTGTCCTGTAAAATTGACTTTCCATGTTTTTACATATCTACATGGATAAGTTTTAAAACAACATAAGACTTCATTGGCATTTGCATCCTTTCTTTGCATTGTCTAATATATCCATGCTAATTCTGGTTGGGGTATTGGCAATATAGTATTATTTTTCATTCTTTCTAATTTTTGGATTCTTTAAAAACTAATCACATATAAAATATTATACTTTATTAAAATCTGTTGGGTACAAACTGCACAAAATTTTATATTTGTTCACTGCTATCTGCCCTATCTCCATTGACATGTGCTCCTTTACAAGTATTATATTGAGTAGCATTTTACTTAGTTCAAATGTACAAAAAAAGCACAGAGTGAATCGTCAGTACATGAACACAACCATGTATCCTCCACTCAAGTTGCCTAAGGTTAGATTCCCCAGAAACAGAGATGGGCACAGGGATGTGAGTACCCATGGTTATGGGTGAAGTGCTCTTTGGGCAAATTTGTGAGCAAAAGGGTGAAGCTTGAGAGGGAGTTAAATACAGACATACCCTCAAGAAAAGTTTAGGCATGGCTGCATCAATAGGAAACGGCCCCTGGAACATCAACTGCAGCAGTGTTTTCCTCTTTGAAGCAGGGTAACTGGCCATGAATAACGTGAAAAGCCTTCTTGATAGGATGGCTCCTTTCATGTAAAGGTTGGTTTCTGGAGAAGAGGTGAAGTGGGCAGCAATAGGAAGTCAATATTTCCAGCAATTGAGTAACGAGTGGGCCAGGATCTAGGTAGGGCCCTACAATGTCCTCTCCAGAGGTAAATAAGCAGAATTATTTGAGGGAGCTGTATTGGGCTTCCTTATATTATATGATCTCAGGGTGTGGGACTTCTTACGTTGCAGTTGCCTCCTCTTAGGGGAGGTGGAAGCTTCACATTTCTTAAAGGCGTGCTCCTTTATTGGCACAGTATCATTTTCAATACATTCTATTAATCAAAGAATGTCACAAGGCCTGCCTTAAATCAAGGCAGGAATTATTGCAACCATTTTAGATACTATCAGAAATATTAAGCACGGTGTTTATTAAAAATGTTTTGTAGATGATCTTTTATTTTCAGGTGAAAAAGCAAGCACAGCAGTACACTGATTTGGGTCAAAGAGACCTAGCCCAACCCAAGGTAATATTATCTTCCCTTCCTAATTGTGAATCTTAGCCAACCCCCATGGATTGAATCAAAGGCCTCCTTCCTTCTTAGGGCTGGGTAGGAGAGTGAGCTAACCACCTGTATTCAATGTAGGGATAGAAATTTGATTCTCGTTCCTTGCCAAGATTCCCCAGCATACTCATACAGATGCATGTGGCATTTAGTCCCTTCTCTCCTTAAGGAAGCTGATGTTGGGGTAGGGAAGGGTAGAGGGATCAGGAAATGTACAAGTAAGTGAACTCTTTCAGATTCGAATGTCATGGAGGCTGCATGTAGCTTTAACAAATGAAATTCATTCATCCCACCAGAAACTCTGTATCAGGTAGAAAGATAATCATTACTGAACTCATCTATTTCAGCTTTGTGGATCCCTTTATTCAATAGTAACATCCACTTTGTTCTCTGGTTGGCCCCTGTATACCCTTTAGCTAACTCAGGCTCAGCTCATACAGAAGGAGGCATTTTTTAATGACTGCAATTAAAGAAATACACTTTAATTGGGGTTTTTGCTGCCCATTTTTCATACATCTCTTATCTTTTTCCCAGTTTTATTATGAGGATGAGAGGAGTTTTCCAAAGCAGTAGAGACGACTACAAGTATTTATACAGATATCTTGACTCAATTTCTCCTTCTCTAGTAGGTAACCTCATCAATATTGTAATTCTAATCTAGGTCAGTAAGAGCCAGCTATTAGTGTCTCATCTTCCTGTGGGAGTTTGTCTGTCTCATGGAAATCTCCCTGAGAAGGTCAATATTCCTTCACGTCTCAGTGCTTTTTGTTTGTTTGTTTGTTTTTTGTTTTTTTTTTGAGATGGAGTCAGAGTCTCCCTCTGTCGCCCAGGCTGGAGTGCAGTGGCACGATATTGGCTCATTGCAACCTCCACCTCCCAGGTTCAAGTAATTCTCCTGCCTCAGCCTCCCGAGTAGCTGGGATTGCAGGCGCCCGCCACCACACCTGGCTAATTTTTGTATTTTTAGTAGAGACGGGGTTTCTCCATATTGGCCAGGCTGGTCTTGAACTCCTGACCTCAGGTCATCCGCCCTCCTCGGCCTCCCAAAGTGCTGGGACTGCAGGCGTGAGCCACCTCTCCTGGCCATATCTCAGGTCTTTAATGAAATAAAAGTGTTTTTCTTGTTCTTAAAACCATCCACTATGAAATATGTTGGTTGGGTGATATCGTTCACATGTTGATTCAGAAATGGGGTCTCTTCTATCTTAATTCCTATGGCTTAAACAACTGTAAATATTATTTCTATCAAGGTAACTGCTACCAAAGTTTGAATATGTTTTCCTTCCAAAACTCATGTTGAAATTTAATTGCCATTGTAACAATATTAAGAGGCAGGACCTTTAAGAGGTGATTAAGCCATAAGAACTTCACTGTTAAGGGTGGGATTGGTGCCATTATTAGAGTCAGTTCAGCCTTTCTTACTCTCTCTTGTCCTTCTGTCTTCTCTCATGGGATGATTCAGCAGGAAGACCCTCATCAGATGTCAGCTCCTTTATCTTGCACTTCTGAGGCTCCAGAACCGGGAGACAATACATTTCTCTTCATTATAAGTTATCCAGTCTCAGGTAATCTGTGAGACCAGCAAAAACAAACTAAGACAGTATCCTTGGAAGTCGTATCCATTTTAAGGATGATAAACACGGAGAATCACACATGGGAGATTTTGATGCGATAAGTCTGCAAGTAGCTGACATAACCTTTACCTTTATTTATTGGCCTAGACTCAGTCATTTTCCCAAACTATAATTGCAAAGGAGACTGGTAAACATAGTCTAGCTCTATGCACAGGAAGAATAAGCAGATTTGGTTGATTAGACATTGATAGTCAAAGTCTGGTAACAAATAGCATTTCACCCTTCTTCCCAATCCCAGTGACGGCACCTATTTCCTTTGTCCAATCAAAAGAATAGATTTTGAATGATGCAGGTTGTCTCTATTCTTTTCAGATACAGAGCTTCTAAGTCTGGTGACCTAAATAACTGAAGAGTTAAATTATGTGCGCTCCCCTACATTTATTCATATATACCCTATTAAATCAGGGACAGTGTATTTGAACTAAATTTCTTTTTTATTTCTTTTGTTCCATGACCTCTTGGTTTTTCTCTCAATTTAATGGCAGCTCCCTTGAGTCTATTAGAAATAATTGCATCAGGTGAGAAGAAAATATTCATGTCTGAGGGTGAATATTAATATCTTTATCACTTAAAGTGCCTTGTGTTTTATTTTATACCTCTGCACTATAAAGGCAATCAGGTTTTCCAACCTTTTAAATACCTAAATTATTATTTGTATTTACTTTCATTTCTTCATGTAAATAGGCTAATTCTTTCCTGAATTTATCTTTTTTCATGATGAGAGGAAAAGCCAAAACACATTATTACTCCAAATCTTTGCAGCCTTTTCACTTAGATGTAGGCTGAGCGATCTGATTTCTGTAGGTACTCATTTCTTCTGCCATTACATAACATTGTTCCCTGTCTTTCCATCCACTGATATCTAGATGTCACTTGGTAAAAAGGGGCCTCTTAAACAGAGATTAGATTTGATGGAAATTTCAACATATCTTGAGTCTTGGAAATTTCCTTGTTAAAATATGTCTTATCATCACCTTTTCTACATACCTGATTTATTATCATATCAATGATTACTGAAGGCATACAGAGGAGGCCACAACTCAGTGAAAGACCTGTCTTCTAATCCCAGAAGTCTGATTATTGTTTATAGTCAGTTTCCCTCATATAGCTGAGAGAGAAGTCAAAACCTCTCTGCTTGGAGTCCTGCAGGTCAGAATGTGTTGAAATACCTTTCTGTTACTGATATCCAGTCCACTGAAAAGACAGATTGGGCAGAGACTTCCCAGAAGTAATCCATCACATGTATTAGCATCCTATTTTAATTATTTTTTATTACCCAGTTTGGTCACCACATCAACACAAACAGTCCAGTAATCTGGACATTTTCCTTTGTCTTAGAGAAAACATTTTTCTAAATTTTATTTTATTTATTTATTTATTTATTTATTTATTTATTTATTTATTTATTTATTTTTGAGATGGAGTCTCACTCTGTTGCCCAGGTTGGAGTGCAATGGTGCGATCTCAGCTCACTGCAACCTCCGCCTCCCGGGTTCATGCGATTCTCCTGCCTCAGCCTCCTGAGTAGCTGGGATTACAGGCGTGTGCCACCAAGCCCAGCTAATTTTTGTATTTTTAGTAGAGACGGGGTTTCACCATGTTGGTCAGGCTGGTCTCGAACTCCTGACCTCGTGATCCGCCTGCCTCGGCCTCCCAAAGTGCTGGGATTACAGGCATGAGCCACTGCGCCTAGCCAAGAAAACATTTTTCAACTTCTGGTGGTATTCCTCCAAGATTGCACTCTTGAACATGGTAATTAAAAAATAAATACATATAATCTATGTATGATGACAGTAATTAAAATTTGATCGATTATTTCATTTTTTGGTGTTGCCTAGTCCAGTCTTAACTCTCAAGAAAAGTTAACCGATGCATGTTGTTATGACGCCATGAAGGTTATTTCAAGTTTTCAGTTGGATTTAATTTGGTGACCAACTTCCAGCCCTGCTTACTTAAGTGCTTTCTCTTATTTCATGAAGTTAGTTATTAACGCAGAGAAAACATCATTGAGTCCTGAATATGGTGCATTTATAGACCTTGCCAACTTGCTTGACAACAGCCACCATGCCTGGAATAATTAGAACCATCAACCTCTGTACCATTGCCCATAAATCTCGTCAACCTTTGCATAAACTCCACTTCAGTACCCTTCTTTGTCATAGTCATAAGAATGTAAGAATGACAATCACTTCATTTATTCATTTCTACATTATGCCTACATTCTAGCTTACCAGCCAAGACATATTCTTCCTGTTGAGCGAAAAATGGTCATCTACTATTTTACTAATGAAATGCATTTCTTTTTAGCCATTAAAATATTACAATAAATATAGATATATTAATGAATACAGATATTTTACAAGGCATATTTCCAACCTGCAAAGATAGAGCTAAAGGTGCAGCTATAAAAATACCTCAATACATTCTTACAATTTTATAAGATTAATATTTCTCCTGATAAGTCTTAACAATTAACATTATGTTGAAAGAGATGCAGTATAAAAGTCCCACTGAAAACATTAAATGTTGTTCATGTGTAAATGTGTTTGATTTTACTCTTGAAAACCAATTACAAATACGTAGACATACATATATAAAGAGGCAGAACTTACAATAACTTAATTCCATAATACATAATAAGATACAACTAAGACTAATAATTTTGTTCATAAATATTTCTCATATTTATGGCTGCCTTTTTTATTATATTACAAGCAAACTAGCCTCCCCTGCATTATATCGAAAAATAAAACAACTCTGCAAAGAAAACAAAGCAAAAATTTCCCATAATTGGAAATAATTATTCTTTAAATTACTCTATAAAAGTAAATAAATGTTACATACCTGCTAAACTGATATTTACAAATAACTTTGAATTGCAAATCTAAAAATATCATGACACAAAAATTTCTATGTATGATTTTTTATTATTTGTTATTTAATGAATGGTAAAATTATTTTATTATTTTTTATTCCATATATTCCTGATATAGCTATAGAAACATATACATTATACTCATAACCAACAAATCTTAATAAAATAATGTATTTGTATTTATATTATAGTTTCCTGAATTTAAAAAAAAGCAGGGGATTAATAAGCCACTTTCTTATTTCCCAAACATCCGTTTTCCACAGATTGACTCAACAGGAGCATGATATAGCATATATTTTATTTTCTTCTGTCATTGGATAGGCAAGAAAATTACTGTGAAATGACTGTAGCTTTCCTGTCTTCTTCTCACATAGGCCAGAGCTCATCTGCAGGTCTCTGACCTCACTGGGAACTCCTGGTACAGAGCATAGAGAAATGCCTCTGGCCCCAATAGAGAGTTCGACCCTGGCAAAATCCCTGCCTCAGCCAACTGAGCTTGCAGACCTGTGGGTTACTGGGCACAGATTGCCTGTCTTGAGCTGCATTATCCTCTACACTCCTTCTGCTTAATGTCTCTGGAAGTCCTGATCCTTTGGGTCATGCCTGACCTAAGACCTTAAATCCTGTAACTGAAATATGCAGTGAAATTTTCTGGGGATATACAGCTGAAAGCAAAATAAATAACATTTAAAATAACCAGAAAATGATATTGACCTTCTTTTTTGATTGACACAAGATAAATGCCCAATTGTCATGACGAGTAAAATATGTATTTAACTTCAGAAATAGTATATCTTTCTTATCTATATAGTTTGATAATTTTGATCATTAGGTCTATCTCTGTTCCTTTCTATATAACATTCTAGAGTCATTTTTTTCTTAATGTACAATCAAGAGGGAAAGCTTTACGATCCAAGTAGCAATAGTAGGCATTGTCTTAACATCTTTAGTCATGTTTGGTTACATTTATTGTCCAAAAGAATAGGATGCAATGTGTAATTAGTGACAAGGAAATGTGGCAACTTTATATTATGGCATTCTTCTCACAGGCATTTAATAGTTGTTAAAAGTCTCCAAAGCGATTGGTCTCCAATGTAATTAGTTCTTAAGTTTAAGAAAAATAAACTTCATAATTTACGTCTCAAAACTGTAATTTAGAATAAGAATGATGTTAACGAGTATGCACATAATTGGAATAAGTTTGATTTTGTAGCGAAGCATGTGGAAAGAAGAATCTGGACAATCACTGGAGGGAAAACAACATTTCTGGAGACAAATAGGTAGACAGCATTTGAAAAAGCACACGTCTAAACAACAGTGAATTGAAATCATGCTGTGTATTTTTATAATCTAGTTTTATATTGAGTATTAAAAGTAATATAGAAAGTTATTTTGACACATAATTTTATTGTTTCTTATGGAAGATAAGAATCTTGCTTATCAAGGAATACGTCAAGTAAGACCAATCACTATCCAAAATGAACTGCAAAATCACAATCTAAATTCAGGGCTATGGACAAAACTCAATACCTCAGTATTTAAAACAATTTTACTCCCAACTTGTCCAGCAAGTGTTAGAAAACAATAAAAATAACTGAATTGTTCTCCTTATGAAATCCCTGAAGACATTAGATTCATAAGTCAATTATTTCCTATGCACCAGAACATTTTGTTTCTGCCATTGGAGACACTAATGTGGTGCGAAAGGGAACTGAATTATTAAATTACAAGTGCAAATTAATCAGTTTTCAGGACCTTTTTCACTACACCGATTTTCTTATGCCTCCTCATTTTAGCTCTCTGACCTCATCTTTAACTGAACACACACACACATGCGCATGCATGCCCACAGTATTCCCCCCTTCCAACAAACAATTTATTGGGTTGGAAAGTAACACTGGATTACTTAGATAGTTTCCAGAATCATAGCACGTTGTTCTTTGGTATTCTGTTTTCAGTGTATTCAGTTATGGTTGTTGTGTTCTGTGTCAGAACAACCAAATAAAATATATTGATTCAGAAGAATTGAAAGAGTTTAAAGTCAAAGTGTAAACATTTTAATTATTAAATGCACCATTATCATTTTAAATCTGCATAAAAATCTGATTCTAAAAAATTAAAATAAAGGATTTATTTTTATGAGTAATGACAATAATACAGACAAAGGCAATTTGTACTGGGAGAGAGGGGAGAGATGAGATTTGTGCCCCTGAAGTTTCATCTCTGATATTGTTAATACTTCTTTTTTGTTTTCCGAGATGGAGTCTTGCCCTGTCACCCAGGATGGAGTACAGTGGCGCAATCTTGGCTCACTGCAACCTCCACCTTCAGGGTTCAAGTAATTCTCCTGCCTCAGCCTCCTGAGTAGCTGGGATTACAGGTGCCTGCCACCACACCCAACTAATTTTTGTATTTTTAGTAGAGACGAGGTTTCACCATGTTGGCCAGGCTGGTCTTGAACTGCTGACCTTGTGATCCGCCAGCCTCGGCCTCCCAAAGTGCTGGCATTATAGGTGTGAGCCACCGCGTCCAGCCAATCTTTTTAATAATATTAACTAAAAAAGATATTTAAAAAGACAGCTTTAACTGTAAGTGCTAGCATATTGGGTCAGCAGAAGCATAATTTTCATGAAGGTAAAGAACTCTAAGGCGATGGCTGTCAGGACTATGAAAGCCCAAAAATCTCTTTATACCTATTAAAGCATTACTTGTCTCACCTCAGTTCTAAGTTGTGCATAGAAGATAGAAACTCATTGCCATTCTAATTCAGATAATGAGTTTTCTCTTGCAATGGCATGTTTGAAAAAGGACAAATAAAAGACACTGTTCTTGAAAACTAAACAGCATTGTGGGAAGTATATATGTTTAGCATTTGTTATAGTTATTGTCCAAAAGAATAGAATCCAATGTTTATCTTATGGCATTTTTCACACAGGCATTTAGTAGCTGTTAGAAGTCTCCAATGCAATAGCTACTTGTGTTACCAACACTGGTTATGCAAATCATTTTGTTTTTTACTCATGGATGATGATATGGTTTGGCTCCAGGTCCATACTTAAATCTCATCTCGAATTGTAATCCCCACATGTCCATGGGAGGGACCCAGTGGGAGGTGATTGGATCATGGGGGGCAGTTTCCCCCATGCTGTCCTCGTGATAGTGAGGGATTTCTCATGAAATTTGGTGGTTCAAAAGTGGCAGTTTCCTCTGCACGTTCTCTCTCCTTCCACTGGGTAAGAAGTGCATTGCTTCCCTTTTGCCTTTCACCATGAATGTAAGACTCCTGAGGCCTCCCCAGCCATGGAGAACTGTGAGTCAATTAAACCTATTTTCTTTATAATTACCCAGTCTCAAGTAGTTCTTTATAGAAATGTGAAAATAGACTAATACAGAGAATTGTTACCAGCAGAGTGGGGTACTGCTTTAAAGATAACCTGAAAATGTAGAAGCAACTTTGGAACTGGATAACAGAAAAAGGTTGGAACAATTTGTAGGGCTCAGAAGAAGACAGGAAGATGTGGGAATGTTTGGAACTTCCTGGAGATTTGCTGAATGGTTTGACCAAAACACTGATAATGACATAGACAATGATGTCCAGGCTGAGGTGGTCTCAGATGGAGATAAGGAACTTATTGGGAACTGAGTAAAGGTCACTCATGCTGTGCTTTAGCAAAGAGACTGGCATTTTGCCCCTTCCCTAGAGATCTGTGGAAATTTGAACTTGAGAAAGATGGCTTAGGGTATCTGGCAGAAGAAATTTCTAAGCAGCAAAGCATTCAAGATGTGAACTGGGTGATTCTGAAAGTGTTCAGTCATATGTAATCACAAAGACTTTATCTGAAAATGGAACTTTTATTTAAAAGGGAAACAGAGCATAAAAGTTTGGGAAATTTGCAGCCTGACCATGCAGTAGAAAAGAAACACCCATTTTCTGGGGGAAATTCAAGCCTGCTGCAGAAATTTGCATAAGCAACAAGGAGCCAAATGTTAATAGTCAAGACAATGGAGAAAATGTCCCTAGGGCATATCAGAAATCTTTGTGGCAGCCCCTTCTATCACAGGTCCAGAGGCCTAGGAGGGAAAAATGGTTTTGTGGGCTGCGACCTGGGCCCTGCTTCTCTGTGCAGCCTCAGGACTTGGTGCCCTGTGTTCTAGCTGCTCCAGTTCCAGTCATGGCTAAAAGAGGCAAAGGTACAGCTCAGACCACTGCTTCAGGGGGTACAAGCCCCATGCCTTGGCAGCTTCCAAGTGGTGTTGGGCCTATGGGTGCACAGAAGACAAATGTTCAGCTTTGGGAACCTCCACCTAGATTTCAGAGGATGTATGGAAACCTCTGGATGTCTGGGCAGAAGTCTGCTGCAGTGCTGGAGTTCTAGGGGAGAATCTCTACTAGGGCAGTGAAGAGAGGAAATGTGGGTGTTGAAGCCCCTACACAGGGTCCCCACTTGTACAATGCCTAGTAGAGCTGTGAGAAGAGGGCCACTGTCCTCCAGACCCCAGAATGGTAGATCCACTGACAGTTTGCACCATGCACCTGAAAAAGCCTCAGGCACTCAACACCTGCTCATGAAAACAGCCACAGTCTGTACCCTGAAAAGCCATGGGGCTGAATGGCCCAAGGCCTTGGAAGCCCTCTCCTTGCATCAGCATGTCCTGGATGTGAGACACGGAGTCAAAGGAGATTATTTTGAAACTTTAAAATTCAATGACTGCCCTGTTGGCTTTTGTACTTGCATGGGGACTGTTTTCCCTTTGTTTTGGCCAGTTTCTCACATTTGGAATGGCAGCATTTACCCAATGCCTGTGCCACCATTGTATCTTGGAAGTATCTAACTTGTTTCTGATTTTATAGTCTCATAGGCAGAAGGGACTTGCCTTGTCTCAGATGAGACTTTGGACTTGGAGTTTTGGGTTAATACTGTAATGAGCTAAAACTTTGGAGGTGTGTTGGGAAGTCATGATTGGTTTTCAAAATCAAATCAATGCTGTTCTTAAAATCAAAGAAAAATGATGACATTTTGATACTTAAATTTTAATGAATTTACTAAAGGAGTATCTTGATTCATTTTTGATACTCTGTGTTTAAAATAAAATACTTGGTTTATTATAGAAACTCTACATTCCAATAAAACATACAGACAATATACCCATAGTGGCCAAAAACTCAGTGGTTGGAAAGTAACCTCAAATATATTTAAAAATGTGAAATAAAAAAGAATTCAAAGTATTCTATGGAAGGTATTTTTTTTTTTTTGAGATGGAGTTTCGCTCTTGTTGCCCAGGCTGCAGTGCAATGGCACAATCCCGGCTCACCACAACCTCCACCACCTGGGTTCAAGTGATTCTCTTTCCTCAGCCTCCCAAGTAGCTGGGGTTACCGGCATGCACCACCATGCCTGGCTAATTTTGTATTTTTTTTGTTGTTGTTAGAGACAGGGTTTCTCTATGTTGGTCAGGCTGGTCTCAAACACCCGCCCTCAGGTGATCCGCCCACCTCAGCTTCCCAAAGTGCTGGGATTACGGGTGGAAGTGCTCTAATACTAACATTTGGCCAAACTGTTTTAAAATTCTTCTTCCATACTTACAAGAATCGAAATGCAAATTATGAAATAAATACTATATAAAAGTAATTATGCTCAACATTATATTTTTTTGTTATTTTATAAGGTAATGTAATAATTAGGTACACAAAGAACAACTTTTGGTGTGAAATTGCATTTAGTTCTGAGTGCATATATCTATTTGTGGCTTTTTTCTATTTTTAATAATGAATAGAGTGCTGCTGCAATTCTGCAAACAAATGTATCTTTTTTTCCTTTTCTTGAGACAGAGTCTCATTCTATACCTAGGCTGGAGTGCAGTGGTGTGATCCCAGTTCGCTGGAGCCTCCACCTCCTAGGCTCAGGTGATCCTCTCACCTCACCAGCTGGGACTTACAGGTGTGCGGCACCACTTCTGGGTAAATTTTGTATGTTTGGTAGAGGCAGGGTCTTGCCATGTTTCCCAGTCTGGTCTCAAGCTCCTGGACTCAAGCAGTTCACCCGCCTTGGCCTTCCATAGGCCTGGCTTACTAATGTAATTTAAAAGACTTTACAGAATAGTGTAATGATTCAAATTGAATATTCTAAATTAGATTTATGCTGCTAACAAAATTTTTTTTAAATGTAGGGTATTTATTCATATTTTCTTCTCTAAATAAGTTTCCTTATGTTCTATATTTATATCAATGTCTCGATCTATATGTATTTATCTACAAATCTATTGATTTAGTTTTCATGTATGTTGTAGACTTTCATATTAACTACGGTAACACCATATAATGTTAAATCAGTACACTCATCTTTGAGGGACTATCAGGTTATTCTCTCATATGCTCTTTCTCCTTATCTTTTTAATTTTGATATTTGACTGTTACATTTTCTTATGATGGTTTAGCTATAAACATAAAAAAACTAAATTATTAATAATAGTATACTCATTTATTGGAGGGCTGACACTTCAATGACACAATTTGAAGTATAGAGAACAGTATCTTATCATCTGATTTCATTTTTTAAAGTGTTAAAAATATTTTAATTGTATTTAATTAGTTTGATATTTTTAGTCCTGATGTTATATACCATGTAACAGAGTATCAAGCGACAGGTTGTTAAGATATTTTTTCCCCTAGGACTGTAGTATGATCTCTCACTTTTTGAACGTATAAGCTTATGGAGACATGTTACTTTATATTACTTCCCCCTGTGATTTACATTTTGTAATGGCAGCAAGTTAATATGAGAAAGCCAATAAAGTAAAAAAATATAGCATTGAAATAAACCTGTGTTATTACTGACAACTGGGTATTGGGATGATGCTCTCTGCCTTCTAATGCTGAATATTTCTCTTGATTATTAGTTTTCCTGTTTGCTTATTTGTTGTAACTTTTTCCTTACTGCTCAGGTCAAAGTTTAGGTATTAAGTTCATCATCTGAACTTTCGCTTGAAGACAGTTATATCTCCTGTGTAAAAGTGAGGTCTTAACTTGTACAGAGCACCATGTGTGATCCCACTTATTCATGCAGTTGGGGATCATCTAGCCCAGGCAGAACTGTGTCTTGTCCGTGCCTTGGCTTGCTTGAGGGCTGCTACCCAATCACAGCCCTCTCCTAGCAATCTAAAGGCGAGAAGAGGACACACGTTTACAAAACAGTCTTTCAAAAAATAATGGGATGTGGGGAGATTGATCCAATGTAGGCTTAGAACATCAGAATATTCCTTTCCCTAATACTGTGACCAAATTACATTCTAAACCTTGAGAGAGACTAATCCTAGCTTTACCTTTTGTAGGTTGAATGGGAGCAGGGTAGCACATTTTAGTTTCTAGAGATACCATCAAAACAGTGTCATATCAGAAATCAGCTGTGGCAGGCATGGTAACCTTTATTTAGTAATGAAAGGAGATAAGAGAGAAAGCATACAACCATGTCCTACTCCATTACATGATTAAATGTTTGAGAGTGGATTCTTTTCTTCTGATCACTTATCTGAGCAAGAGCTGGCATTATCTTCTAGGTATACTCATTGGGAACTGAGACAAGTTTTAATTCTATCAGATTAATGGGTGTGTGTGTGCGTGTATGTGGCAATTAAAACATCTATTCAAATGATGATCATAATTTTCCTCCAAAGGACTAATGAAGTGAAATATCGATTTTGAGGAGACTTATTAGGATAATAAAATACAATGACATTCTGAAGACTAAGGCTATAACTTAATTTTTTTCTATTGTTTTACCATAAAAACAAGGGTGAGAAACCTACGAGGCATTAGGACGTTTGAATATGTTGGAATTGGATCTTTGTTTTGATTGACATTGAACGACCAGACCCTTTCATTCAGTTCTGTGTGTCTGTTGTATTCTTATGTAAACTCATCATTTTTACTTTTTTTATTTTATTTTATTTTTATTTTTGAGACAGAGTCTCGCTTTATTGCCCAGGCTGGAGTTCAGTGGCACGATCTTGGCTCACCACAAGCTCCGCCTCCTGGGTTCATGCCATTCTCCTGCCTCAGCCTCCCGAGTACCTGGGACTACAGGCACCCGCCACCACGCCCGGCTAATTTTTTTTGTATTTTTAATAGAGACGGGGTTTCACCGTGTTAGCCAGGATGGTCTCGATCTCCTGACCTCATGATCCGCCCGCCTCGGCCTCCCAAAGTGCTGGGATTACAGGCGTGAGCCACCGCGCCCGCCCATTTTCACTCTTTAAGAGATTGTATAAAAGTTTTCTTCTGACCTTTCTTCTGGTTTACTAGTTCTCTTTAGTTGTTCTTCTCTACTTTTAAACTTACCTATTTCTTGAGTTCCTAATTTTTGTCATTACAGCAATCATTCCCAGAATTTCCATTTTATTCCCTATGGCATCACATCTTCCATTTAAATTATTCTTGTCATTTCATTTCTTGAAAGTATTAATTGCTGTTAAAGTCCTTCAGTGTCTGACCTGCCTGTTAGTCTGTTTTCAGCGTTTCTTCTCCCGTCTCATTTCTCAGACCATCTACTTTTTTTTTGATGCTTGCTATTTTTTCCCCTGTGTTTTGGGCATTGTGATTTGATGCTCTGTATGATGTTTCTATTTTTCAGAGATCATTTATTTTTGCATTGGGTTGGCTATTATGTAGTGACAGATCCCCCTAATCCAAGCAAAGATTGAGCAGATCTGTGGGGGCTAATTTATGTTTAGTTCCCCTTTACTTCTAGTATATATCCCTTGTTATTCCTAAATAATACCCTGGAGTTTGTACGGCTCCTGAATTCCAAATTTGTCCCTTTATTCCTTGGAGCCAGCCAAAAGCCTCAGGTGAAAAATGATATTAAATACTGAGCTCATCTCCCTGTATGCCTCTCCTCTCTCAGACTTTGGCCTTTCAAAACTTTTGTGACTTGCAGCCTTACCAATACTTTTAAATAGGTGTGTGTGTGTGTTCACATGTGTGTTCATATGTGTGTGTTCATGCATGTGTACAAGGATATGTGTATGTTCTATCCGCCTTCTCTTCTTCTTCTCTTTGGGAAGTTTAGCTGAAATTAAAATAGTCTGCAATTTTGAGAAGACATTCCTTGTTAGGAAGTAAGTTGTGGTATAGCAGTGTGCCTGGAATTGTGCATAAACCTAAGAGAACTGGCAGGCAATTAGTCACACAGCTATGGCAAGTTCTATGCACATGCATAGAAATGCATCACTAGGCAATTTTGTCATGTGAACATTATAAAGTGTACTTACACAAACCTAAATCATATGACCTATTGCACACCTAAACTATATGTTGTAGCCTATTACTCCTATGCCACAAACTGGTACAGCATGTAACTGTACTAAATACTGTAGGCAACTGTAACACAGTGATAAATAATTGTGTATTTAAACATATCTAAGTGTAGAAAAGGTACAGTAAGATTACAGTATAAAAGATAAAGAATGGTATACCTATATAAGGCATTTACCATGAATGGAGCTTGCACGACTGGAGATTGCTCTGTGTGAGTCAGTGAGAGAGAAGTGAGTGAATGAGAAGACCTAGGACATCACCACACACTGTTGTCGACTTTATAAACACTGAATATTCAGGCTACACTAAATTTATTAAAAATTTTTTTCTTTCTTCAATAATATATTTACCTTAGCTTATTTTAACATCTTTATGAACTTTTAAAATTTTTAACTTTTGGGCTTTTTGTAAGAAAATTTAGCTTAAAACACACACACATTGTGCAGTCATACAAGAATATTTATTTCTTTATATTCTGATTTTATAAGACTTTTTTCCATTTTTAAAATTTTTTATCTTTATTTTTATAATTTTGAGCTTTTTTTGTCTGTTTGTTTTTTTAAAAACTAAGACATAAACAGATTTGCCTAGACCTACATAGGGTCAGGAGAATCTGTATCACTGTCTTCCATTTGTAAATCTTGTCCTGCTGGAAGGTCTTCTAGGTCAGTAACACGCATGGAGCTGCCATCTGCTATGACAACAGTGCTTTCCCCTGGAATACCTCCTGAAGGACCTGCCTGAGGTTGTTTTACAGTTAACTTTTTTTCTTCTTTTTTTGTAGAGACGGAGTTTTGTTCTGTTGCCCAGGCTGGAGTGCAGTGGCGTGATCTCAGCTCATTGTAACCTCCACCTCCCAGGTTCAAGCAATTCTCCTGCCTCAGCCTCCCAAGTAGCTGGGACTACAGGTGCACACCGCCCCGCCTGGCTAATTTCTTTTGTATTTTAGTAGAGACGGGATTTCACTGTGTTGCCCAGGCTGGTCTCGAACTCCTGAGCTCAGGCAATTTGCCCGTCTCAGCCTCCCAAAGTGCTAGGATTACATGCATGAGCCACCACGCCCTGTCTTTTTTTGTTGTTGTTGTTAAGTAGAAGGAACACACTCTAAAATACTGATAAAAAGTATAATGAAGTAAATACATAAACCAGCAACATTGTCATTTATTATCATTTTCAAGTATTATTTACGGTGCCTAATTGTATGTGCTACACTTTTATATGAATGGAAGTGCAGTAGGTTTGTTTACATCAGCATTACCACAAGCCCATGAGTAATGAATGCTACAACATTATGATGTCACTAGGCGATAGGAAGTTTTCAGCTTCCTTAGAATTTACGGGACCACTCCCATTTTATATGCAGTCTGTTGTTGACTGAAACATAGCTATGCATCACACGGCTCTACATTTTACCTTTACTGTCCTCTACATTGTTTGCTTACCCAAGCCATGCTATTTTTTCATTTCATTATAGATGTGAGCAGAGACCGTGTTCTCCTTGTCATACAGAATGGGGCATTATATTTACATATTTCAGAGATAACGTATGTGAGAGAGAAAATATACTGTTTTCTCATCCATCTTGTGATTTCACAAAATTACTTTGTGTGAGATTACGTTAAATTGGGCGACAACCCTATTAGGTGTAAAATTAAAATACATTTCTATTTTATGTCTGTGACTAGGAAAACATTTGTGAAGATTTTAAGTTAAAGTTTGTCATTGGACCTCTTGTTTTTCTACTGTTAAAGATTAGGACTCTGGACCAGGCGCTGTGTCTCACGCCTGTAATCCCAGCACTTTTTGGGAGGCTGAGGCAGGCGGATCACGAGGTCAGGAGATAGAGACCATCCTGGCTAACATGGTGAAATTCCGTCTCTATTAAAAATACAAAAAATTAGCCAGGCGTGGTGGCGGGCGCCTGTAGTCCCAGCTACTCGGGAGGCTGAGGCAGGAGAATGGCGTGAACCCGGGAGGCGGAGCTTGCAGTGAGCCGAGATCGCGCCACTGCACTCCAGGCGGGGCAACACAGCGAGACTCCGTCTCAACAACAACAACAACAACAGAAAGATTAGGAGTGGTTAATTGGTCATAAATGAACATTGATTTACAAAAGGAAATAAACAGAGGAAGAAAGTAGAGAGCCTGATATTAGAAACAGCTTTGGCAGTGGGAGCAACAGCTGCAGTGAGGATTATTGGGTAATACATGACACAGGCAGCCTAAATTCCCAAGAGAGTTCTCACAACAGACTGTCTTTTGTTTCTGGAAGTGCCTGGAAATGCTCTGAGGGCAGGAGAAGAGAGAGGTAAACTATCCAGACACACAAGAGTGATGTTAGGTCAGAATCCCCGGCCATTTGTATTGCACAATTTCAGAAAATAAAAACCTCACAGGTGTGGGCATACCAGGACACCCTGTCTGCTAAGAGTAAATAACTGCTCCTTCTTACCCCAGGGTCTCCACAGTTGACCGTCCTGGAGGAGAAGAGGTTAACTGCTCTAAGAGATGTGGCTGACCCTATCCTACAGGCTTGTCTGAAAACCTTTCTGGTGTATTGAGGACCTTATAAATCCCAAAGTATCCTTGGAACTTCTTTTGCAGTTTCCTGAATTGAGCAAGTTTGGATTTCTATGAGAATTGACATGCAATTACAAATGGATGAATTTATAAGGAAAATGCAAAGATAAAGAAGGAAAGCTACCTGCATAGTATATATTTATCTACCTGCATGTTAGTATAATCTGTGAATATTTCTGTATGTGACCCAATACTTACCATAAAATTAGAGAAGCAAATGAACAAATTAATGATTGTATTAATGCTAAAATATATAATTTTTCTATTTTGTCATTTAAACAATAAAACAGCTCATTCTGATTTATTTATCAATAATAAGTACCTGTGTGTATAGCTTATTATTACCAGTGGAGAGGTGGCTTATAATAAAATTATAACAATTTATAAAGCTGTAGTTAACTATGTAGAAAAGAATGGTTTAAGCTCAATAAAAATCCAGTTTAATTACTGCCTCAGCATTGTAATAGTAAGCAACAAATGCACTCTAGTGGGTGCATATAGCAATTTAAAAAGCTATTCAATCTATATAAAACCAGGTTTTTCATTTGTCTTGTTTTCAATATTGACAAGTATTATTAAAACACATTAGAAACTTTATTCTTAGAGCAATATCCTTGTATGGCTCTTCATTCATATTCATCCATACCTTATAGAATCAACAATTCTATTTTTCCTAAATCATTTCATAGGCAAAACAAACTGGCTTGTCTATTCAAATAAAACAAGGATAAACAAGAAAGGGAGAAGGGTAGAAGGAATATATTGCAACTGATACAGAAATGAGCCTAAGTTTTAAGCCTGGACTCTCTTTAAATTCATGGTCATTGTATTAGTTTGTTTTCACACTGCTGATAAAGACATACCTGAGACTAAGTAATTTATAAAGAAAAAGAGGTTTAATGGACTCACAGTTCCATGTGACTGGGAAGCCTCACAATCATAGTGGAGGCCAAAAGGCATGTCTTACATAGGGGCAGGTAAGAGAGAATGAGAGCCAAGAGAAAAGGGAAACTCTTTATAAAACCATCAGATCTCGTGAGACTTATTCACTACTATGAAAACAGTATGGGGGGAACCCATAATTCAATTATCTCCCACTGGGTCCCTCCCACAACACTTGGGAATCATGCGAGCTACAATTCAAGATGAAATTTAGGTGGGGACACAGCCAAACCATATCAGTCACTAACCTCAAGAGTACCCTTCATTCTACTTAGCAAATGTGCCTCTTTTTTTTCCACATTCCCATATTCTTTGGAAATTTCATACTTTGTCTTTTTCATAAACCTTCAGCATCTTTCCCCAACATCCTCGCATTTAACTTTCTGTCATTTCCTCTTCTCCATGTAAAATGAAGTTTTTAGAAAATAGATTTCATAAACTCTCATCATCACAACTCTTGACTACTCCACATTTCCCAGCACTTGCATCTATGTATTCTACCTGCCTGCCTAAAATTTCTTATAGACCTATGCTTTCCAATACAATAGTTGCTGTCCACATGCGGCTGTGGAGCATAGGAAGTGAATGAGGCTAGTTCAAAGTGAGATGTGCTGTCAGGTAAAAATCACATTAGATTCACAGAGAGTATAAAAATTAAATGTAAAATATCTCATTCAATTTGTTATATTAAGAAGCTATCCTTCAAAAATGAAGCAGAAATAAAATCTTTCCCACACAAATAGAAACCAAGGTAATTCATCACCACCAGATCAGCCCTACAAGAAATGCTTAAGGGAGTCCTACATCTGGCAGCAAAAGGACAATATCTATCTTCATAAAACACGGACAAATAGAAAACTCACTGGCACAGAAGAAACAAAAGAATAACATTTTGGATATATTGGGTTAAATCACATATTAGAGTGAATTCCACATGCTTCTTTTACCTTTTTTTTTTTTTTAGTGCGGCTGTTAGAAAATTTAAAATGACCTACGCTGTTCATATTATAATTCTATTAGGCAACATTTCTATTAGAACTCTCCAAACTTCTATCTTAAGCCAAGCTCTCCAATTTCGTAGATTTTTTAAAAGCAGACTTTAGTTAGGAACATTGTTCTAGCACATTTCCTATCTCCTACATTGCCAGTTTGTTTTCTCTCCCACATCTTTTCCGATTGTATGTAGATATGATGTTATTCTCCAGGTTTTAAAAAGACATTCACGTAATTCTTCTTCCCAATGAGTATCCCATTTCTCCAGTTTCTTTTTTAGTAAAACTTTTCAAGAGTGTCCCAAATTCTTAGTGTTTGCATTCTCCTTTTCTCATTCTTTCTTAAACTTACTTTTATTTGGCTTTTGCCCTCTCCTTGTCATCCTCTGCTTCTCAACAACAAAAAACCTCAATGACAACAAGCTGTTTTTCTTATGGTCACTATTGACTCTCATATGGTGTAAATTTAGTGGTCAATTTTAGGTAGTCATCTTTCTGGACCTACCATCAGTTTTGGCAGAGGTATCTCTCCTTCTTGACATCGTTCCTTATTGAGCTTCCAAAACACCACATACTCTTGGCTTCCCTTCAACGTTCTGCCGTTACTCCTTCTCAGTCTCTGTTTCTTGAATATTCTTTTCCCCCTGAGCACTTATGTTTTACATATTCTCTTTTAGTCTTTTCTTTATGCATATTTCTTGGTGATCTCATAAAACCCCAAGAATTCTCAACTTTTATCTTCTGCCAGACCTCTGCAAGAACTCCAGACTAATATATACAAATGCCTGCTAAATATCTCTTTTTATGTTTCTAATCTGCCAATCAAACTTAGCCCTTCTAAAACTGATATTCTGACCTTCCTGACTCTAAAACTGCTCCAGTGGCAGTTTCTTCGTCATCTCAGCTGATAAAAACTCTTTTCCTATTGCTGAGACTAAAAATCTCTGTGGAGTCAATTTTAAGCCTCTGGGTCTCCTCTTACTGATCATATTCTATTGGGCACCAAAACTTGTCTTTCATTTCGAAACACAATACAAATTCCAGCCATTTCCCACCACCACCATTTCTACCACTGGGAATGTACCTCACTGGCCCCAATTCTTACACAGCTCTTTAACTGTGCTCTCTGGTTCTACGCTTGCTCACTGTATCGTGTTCGTAGCATAGAAAGTGGAGTGATCCTTTTAGGACACAAATTAGATCATGCCTAACTTCTACTTAAAGCCCTGCAATGGTTCTCCATCACACCATAATAAAAGCCCAAGTGTTTGCAATGGTGTGGCTGTGAAACCCACATCATCTCTTTTCCTCCAACACTCTCCTGCCGTTTTCTTTTACTCATTTTATACTAACCTTTCTTTGCTCTAAGTTGGCTGAAGCTACACTGGTTTCCTCTTTGTTCTTGGAAAAAAAAAAGTTCACGCTTTAAAAGTTGGCACTGGTCTTTTGCTCTCCCTGAAAAGTTTCTCCTCTGGATGTAACATAAGAACAACATTGTTACCTACTACTAGTCTTTGTTCAAGTGTCAACTTCCTGATAAGTACCCTGAGACAATTAATCAGAATCCCTTTGCCATTCCCATGTCTTTGTCCCATCCCATTGTAATAAACTATTCTTTAATTAAAATATGGAAAACTTGATCTTTCAAAATTCAAATATGTGCATTAAAACATTTAGATTAATCATTCGCCCACTCCCCACTTTTCTGTGATGAGTAACAAGATTTCCTCTTTGCTTGACTGCCAACTTTCTCCCAGGAATCTAGAATAAATAATGAATATTTTCAGTCATAATGTTTATTTGAACTTCTCAGGGAAAAACCTGAGGTATGGGAGAAAAGGGGAAAGAAAAATTGCGTATTTAATTAACAATGGCATGTGAAGAGAGAATGAAGATTGATTACACTGTAGAAAGGCTTCTATTGGATTTTGTACTTTTTTCTGTTGCCTGAAATGCCAGAAGCAAAATCTGTATCTTCCTGGTGGATGCTGCACTAAATATTGAGGTGCAGACACTTGTGGACACAGAGGCTCAGGCCAAAATCACAGAGGATTTTATTTCCTTGTTACTTAAAAAAAAAAAAAAAAAAAAAAAAGAATGTTTTTGAATACACAGTATCCCTAATAGTACAGGCTATTGTTTTTTCTTTAACTATTATTATTACTATTATTATTATTATTTGGAGAAAGGGTCTAGCTCTGTTGCCCAGGCTGGAGAGCAGTGGCACAGTCAGAGCTCACTGCAGCATCAGACTCCTGAGCTCAAGTGATTCTCCCATCTTAGCCTCCAGAATAACTGAGTCTTACAGGTGTACCCACTGTGCCTGGACTGATGGTTTTTGTAGAGTCAATTTTATTCTCATTAGGTTAAGGAAGTCACTAAAAGAAAATATTTTAAAAATACAAATGAGAAGAGAAGAGACTGAATCAGGAAGCATTATTCATTTTGTCTGTGATTAGCAGAAGTAACCTTTGGAGTATGTTGTGTTTCCTTAGTGAAACACAATTATTTCACCTATAAATAACACTCATAACTTGACTTTTTACCCTCCTTTTGTCCCACTGATTCTTATCTTCTGTTGCTCATATTGTTGGTTTGTGGTTTGTTTCTTTTGGTAATGTTTGATCTCTTTTCAAGTCTATAGTAAAAGTGAATTAAGTATCATTCAGAGATTTTCTTGAATCAAGGACAAGGTACGAGTAATTTTTATATAACTTCATTAAATTAAGTGCACTAGAAGTACTGGGATCTTTAGGGAACTATAATGTTTGACCAGATCAAAGACTATACCAAAGGCATGCTCTTAAAATTGTCTAAATCTAAACACAGTGGGCTGGCTTTTTATGGAATTATTTACTATTTTAAAAAGTTGGCTATGTTAGCTCTTCTTATACTAGAATAATTTTTAAAAACCACAAAATGGTAGACCTAGTTTATTCTATATAATTTGATCATTTCTGCTGGTTATCTAAACTTTTTCAGATAAGGCTTCTACCATCTCCAATCTCATAGGTACATTCTGCATATACTTAGTATTTTTTCTAATCATTTTATGGACCAATGTGAATATATAAAATAGGATTTCAGATACACGGTGGCCATTGTACATCTTTCTTTGATTGCTAAGTGGAATAGGGCTCTCTCAAAATAATTTACATTGCTGTGTTTATTCCAGGAATAGCTTCAGCAGTTTTGGCGTGGATTGTCTTTAAATCTATATCACAATGTTGCTGCTACAGATAATCATAATTGAAATTAATTGTGGCCTGAAAACTATTTCTATTAAAATAATAGTCTACATCAGCAATTTCTTTGATGCATAAAACCAATAATAATTTATGTAATTACATTTATTTCAGTCTAAATGGAGATGTTTATTATTAAGCTGAACAAGGGGATATATTTGCCTATATCATCACACTTTTTTAGGATGAAATAAGTGGTTCTAGAAACTTTCCCTACATGGTCAAATGATATTTATCATTTTGCGCTTTTATAATAATGGTTCAACTACGAAGATGCAGCTATATTGTGACCAGCAGTGAAGAGTTTTTAAAAAGATAAGATTAAAAATTTGTATACATAGGAAAGATTCATAGCAGTGTCTGCTTTTAAAGCTCTCAGGATGGCATCAAGTATCATTAATATCCCTGACAGTATTTCTTTATATATGTCATGGACAAGTATAGATTTTGATAAGCAGTCACCTTCTGGATCAATATTTTATAAGAAATTAAATACCTTTAATGATAGAAAACTACTCTGGACAGTTTCATCTTTTTGTAATGAAGTTTTTAAATTATAAAAGTAATAATTTATTGTAATTAGAAATTACAGAGTGCTAAGAAATTTAATATTTGTTAATTTCAATATTCGTATTTTTCACTTTTTTGTGACAATGCAGTCCACTGCAATTTGGCATTTTATGTCAGTATATATTATGGGAGGGTTTACACATTTTTATAACATTGAGATCTTATCTTTGGAAATTTTGAGCCCAGGTTTTGTCTTGTTTACTAAATCCTTTCTGATACTGAAATCACTAGGACATTTTTCTATTTTTTTCTAAGACTTTTAAGTTTATTCTCCTAAATTGAACCCCTTAATTATTCTGGAGTATATTTCTGCACAATGCACAATGCGGATTTTCTGAAATATATGCCATCTAATTTGTATTTTCCAATATTATATTGTAAACATTTTCAAATTTTAAAAAAATGAATGAATTTACATACCCTCAGCGTTCTATAATTAAGATTTTATTATATTGTTTTGTCAGACACTTTTAATTTATTGATCTTTCATCCATTAACACATTTCCTTTTTGAATAAATTTCAATGTATATTGAAGATATCAATACATTTCCCCTTGAATACTTTGCATATTATTAACTTGAATCTGCAACACGACTATAGACTATAGTTTTTATGTAAAAATTGCATACAATGAAATAAATAAATATTACATGTATTAAATGTATGTATTAATCCTAGTCCTGACTCACAGACACATCTTTAGGTCTAGTTATGTTGCTTGCTTTATCTATTGAAAACAGGTTGTTTTCTTCTTGCCTTTTTGTGTATCTCATGTTTGGCTGAAAGCCAGAAACTATTTGTAGAAGAATGCTAGGAACCAAGGTAAATGATAATTACACAGAGAAATGGGCACGCATTTTCATCTGTCAAGCAGTCAGCATAAGGAATTCTGTCTTGTCATAAGTTGAACTAGGTTTGTGTTTTGTTTTTTATCATTTTCAGTGCTCCACAGACATCAAATTCCCAGTGTTTTCTTTTTTTGTTTTTGTTTTTTGCTTTGTTTTGTTTTTCTTTGAGACAGAGTCTCGCTCTGTCGCCCAGGCTGGAGTGCAGTGGCGTGATCTTGGCTCACTGCAAGCTCCACCTCCCGGGTTCACACCATTCTCCTGCATCAGCCTCCCGAGTAGCTGGGACTACAGGTGCCCACCACCATGCCTGGCTAATTTTTTTGTATTTTTTAGTAGAGACAGGGTTTCACCGTGTTAGCCAGGATGGTCTCCATCTCCTGACCTTGTGATCCATCTGCCTTGGCCTCCCAAAGTGCTGGGATTACAGGCATGAGCCACTGCGCCGGGCCCCCAGTGTGGTTTTAATTAAAGATGGGCTGCTGTTCCCTTGGGCTTAGAGTGATGCTTAGATCTTTCTTCTGAGTTCCTGCTTTGTCCCTAATTTTGTTCAGTCCCTGGACACTTGGTGCAAAAGTAGGGATCTTATCTTTATTCTTGATCCTTTCCCAGCAGCAAGCTTCTCTTGCTTCTTTCTCTGGGTTAGGCTGCTGAGTGGTGGTGGTGGGGATCCAATTCTACTGTTTGGACCACTAGAACTCTGCACCTGGGATTTAAAACTAGGCTTTCTCAGCAACCCCTACTCCCCAGCAGCAAACCTTTGTTCTGCATTAGCTCAGAATTTTTTGGCAGATAAAGTTTTGTATCTTTTGCTGCCAGGCAAAGCACTTTTGTTTCTACTTTCCACCAGGATAAATGGATCTTATCTCAATGGTTATATTTGAAAATAAAGGTATGAATTTTACATTACTAAAGAGAATTAAAACTAAATTTAACAGAAATTATTGCAATATTTATATTTAAGTTTCTTGAGGACACACTTAAATATTACATTTGTAATTTGCCATGTTGACTTTTAATTTATAAGAACTATATCATTGGATTAAAGATAGTTTGAAATGCTCTGCATTCTAATTCTAGTAATTCCTTATATATATATATATTTCTTCTGGATCAAATATTCTTGTACAAATTTTAATTTTTAAGTAGAAAAAAATATTTGGAGTTATGACTTACCTTCCCACACGAAACTTTTAGGTGGTTATGATGATACAAAATTTACCAGGTCTTCTACCTGTGCATTGCTTTTCTTTTTCTTTGGATAAGAAAAAATAATGCTCACTCTATCTTACTGGCTCATCTATCTAGAATATATGTACACAAACACACAGACACTTGTATTTTCTTCCAGAAACCAAATTCTAGAAATTTTTGAAACTATAATTTTCTTCTTCACGCACTTTTTTTTTTTTTTTTGCCATAAACACGTGGATAAGTTGTGGACATTAGTAACAAATCAGGTATGTCATGGCATTATGAAGTTTAAAAGTATCTATATGAAATAAACTCTGTACCTCATTGACTCAATTCAGATATTTCCTTGTTAATTAACTGAAAAGCTCTACCCAAATCATACAGCCATAAAGCCTCTCTTTTCATCTTTCACCATCATGAAATACTAAATTTCCTTCTCTACTACCAGAAATCCAGTGTTTATTAGCAATAAAGCTAAGACTCAGAAGCTAAGGTATTTTTCCAGCAAACCTTAGGGACTCTTTCTCTAGTATTCCAGATGCACATTACAAACAGTAGGAAAGGTAGGAAGTCTTTCTAAAAAATTTCCCTGTGGGATCTTGAAGACAGAATTATTTACTGCCCAGGCTTTAGTTCATTGTTTCATCATTCTTTTTTTGAATAACATTTCATACCTTATGCTTTTTCTTGTTTTATTTTTGTTATGTGCTCAGAATGGCAAACCTGAGGTCAGAAGCAGTCTATAGCTTGGCAGAGGATGTTTTGGTCAGAAGCAGGCTCCAGTGTGACAGTGGGTGTCTCTGGTAGCTGAAAGACAAGATATTAATTAATAGCTGACAAGGTTTGCAGGCAGTTGGGAAACCCTCCTGATGAAGGGCTTCTTGTTCTGCTTCAAGCAGCCACCATGTACATGGCCAATCTTGTGTGTGGAAAAGGCTCTCAAGACTGTTAGTCACCATGTGCCCACTACATAACAGGAAGAGAGAGCTTGATTGTAAGCAGCGTTAGGATGCTAGACTAAAAGCCAGTCTGCTAGATTTCCATACGTGCGCTTAGTCAAGTTCCAGCCCTTTCTAGACGATTGGCTGCTAAGATTACTGCCTTACCCTTGTGGAACAGTCTCAGGCTAGGAACAGCAAGGATAAGTCCTCAGATGTTATGGGACCATTTTCCTAATTCAATTGGCATGCCCTAAGGAATTCCATAACATAAAAACAACCTATCTCAAAAAAATTCAAAGCTTTGAGAATTTGGACCCACCAACATGTAATGTTATTTAAAAAATTTTAAATATTAGAAGCAATAAAGTTTTCACATATGAGATCATCTAAAATCTCAGTAAAACCAGGCTGTTTCCTTACTCTTGAACACCTTACCCACTGTTCTAAGATTTTAATTAGTAACAATATCGTTGGTTATTCTAATGACATTTATAAATGGTTAAATTAAACTAATATCAGTAATGAATACTTAGAACAAAACAGACAACACTGTCAAGTTTTATAAAATATTAATTACCTGCAAAGCTGTTATTAATGCTACTAGTGTCAAACAAATACAATTTGGAGGAAAAAAGTAATACAAGTGACTTTATTACCAGAATCCTCACTGCTTCCTTAAAAAAGAAACGTTATATTCTATGTTCAGGCTCTTGAAATAAATACACCAAAAGTCATAGATATATTGTTATTTTATGGATATTAATTTTAATGTAGATGATATTATAAATTTATTTCCTATTACACATAGCTGATGAGTAACTTTATTGGTTATTTAAAATACAAGTTGTCTCATTTATTTACACAGCAGCTAGAAGTTTCACTATTTAAACTCCCAGCTTAATTTTTAGGTATGGTTGCAGTCATAAAAATAAGTAAATTTTATACATACCATACACAAGATTAGGTTTACATTTTCTGTTTGCACAGTTACCTAAGCCTTTTTATTTTTAGAATGTGTCACAACTACATCAAGGAGATGCTTCCAGATCAAAAACCCTGAAAATAAAAACTTTGCCTTTTCTGGTTTAATGTAAGAGCCAGGTATTAACTTTCGACGTAAACAATCCACTACTGAAAGTTACTTAAGTACACTAGCCAGACAACAACATCACCATCTAGGTGATAAGTTGATATCACCAATGAAAATTCGGCTGTTATAATTCTCAACACAACATTATCAGATAAAGCTACACAAAATCTGAGCTGGATACAAATCCCTCCTTTCTTGAGAAGCTGAGATTTGAAAGTTGTTTTCATGACTACATCACAGATAACTGACTAATTGCATTCTACAGTCAAAACATGCTGACTTGAAAGTATACTAACAAAAAAAGTTCAACAAGTTTTCCAAGCTAACGTAGATTTCAAAATTGATTTAACTCTTTTGTTGATTGATCACATTTTATTTTGTTAATATATTTGTCTTCCAATGGTATATTTTTAAAGCTAAATTAGTACTTTCGGTAACATTCAAAACCTAAGCCCAAACTACATTTAATAAGATACTTTTAATTTCAAATGTTACAATGCGTTTCTACTTACAATAGTTTATTTAAATTGCGTCTTTAGACAAGTGGTGTTATCAATAGTATCTCTCTTTGCTCTAAGGTATTGGTTCCAATGGAGAGGAACAGTGCAAAATAATAATTCATATTCTGACTTGGATCAAGAATAGTTTTTGTCTTTAATGTCATCAAATAGAAGCTTTATTACCTTTCCTTTTCTTATTAAATAGTTCTTTAAAAGAAATTTCCACCGACTAGTTAAACATATTTATATTTATGTACTGGTTAATTACTGCTTATCTGAAATGCATAGATCAAAAGTGTTTCTGATTTCAGATTTTTTTTTTATTTTTGGAATACTTGCAATATGCATAATGAGTTATGTTGGAAATGGAACTAAAGATGAAACAAAATTCATGCATGCTTCATATACACCTCATACCCATAGACTGAAGGAAATTTTGTGCAATATTATACATTATAGAGTGTACTTACACAAACCTAGATAGTATAGCCTACTACAAACCCAGGCTGTGTGATGTAATCTATTGCCCCTACACTACAGACCTGTATAATATGTTACTGTACTGAATAGTGTAGGCAGTTGTAACATAATGGTATTTGTGTATCTAAACATTTAAACATATAAAAAAGATACAGTAAAAATAAGATACTATAATGTGGGAACACTGTCGTATATGAAGCCTGTCATTAACTAAAGCACTATGTGGTATGTGTATTCCTTTATGATTTGTATTTTCCCACTAACAAGTATTAGGTTTTCAACATCGCTTTTAGTTCTTTGAAATGTCAGCTAAATTTATCTAGGTGTCATTTTATTTTATTTTGTTATTTTTATATGTCCCTTTAGGGATTTATTGTACTTTCAAAATATATAGTTTCTAAACTGTCTAGCTCTAGAAAATTCTCGGGTATTTTTAAGTTTAACTTAAACTCGCTTCCATTTTTTCCATTCCTTCTTCTTTCAGTAATGTTTTCTGAATAACTAACTGGTGTTTTTTTTTTCTTTAGTAATTTTCTTTTCAGCTTTTAAAATATACTTTGTCTCATCCATGAATTGAAAAATTTTAGGTTTTATAATTTACCCTTCTATACTTTTATAAAGTTTCATTTATTCAAATATGTTTATTAGTGTTTATAGTATCTACTTCCGTACTTATACTTTCAGTTTCATCTTATTTTCTTAATGTTCTTACAGATATTTATTTATTTTATATTACATAATTAATAATATCAATAAGTCTTTATTTTTCTAATTGTTCTGCTTACTTTTGTTTGGATTTTTGTTAATGGGCTTTGTTATTTCATGTGTCTTGTAATTTTATGCTTTGGGTATGTTCATTTGAGATTCATGTTTAAAATTATTTGGGGAATATAGATATGAGGCATTTTCTTTGAAATGGAGACAAAAAGAAAAGCCCTATTTTCTTCTGTAGTATACAAAACAAATCTCAGTAAGTGCATTTTTAGTTTTTGTTTGTTTGTCTTAAATTCTGGGGTTAGTGAATCATCTGGGTCCAAACCTATATAAAAGGTAGTTCATGGTCACTGATACTCAGAGGAGACCCCCTCCTCTGTCTAGTACCAAGACCAGGTGAGATGAAATCTCTTTTTATTTAAGTGTCTACCGGCGAGTTTGTGTTGGGGGTATAAATGGGGGTGTTTGAGTGTTTATAGTTCACCCATACTGTGCGCTGAGTCTCTTAATGAAGACTTTGATCTGACATCCCTGATTGAGGTTCTTTAACATTTTTGACGTGGTTACAGAGAACAACCTTGGCAAATTCCTCCAAGGCAATAGTCAACTTTATCTTGCTTTTTCTTGATTTACATGCCTCACTGTTGCTTATTTACTTACTTATTATAGTTCTACCTTTGATTATTATCCATAATTTGTTGGACACTCCACCATTCCTTAATGAGATTTTGAATTATGTAAATATATGTATTTTTTCTAAATTTTTGGTTTTGTTTTAATTAAAGCCAATAACTTGTCCATATATGTAAATAAACTCATGAATCATATAATGTATCATGTCTTTATACCCCAGAGTTTGCTATGATAGTGTATTATACAGTTCATCACGTCTTGTTTATTTCAGAGCTTTTTTCAACAAACCTGTTGCGTATTACAAATAAATTAGCAATGTGGCCTGGCCAATTTCCTTTTACAATAATTTTCATAGAAATATAATAGATTTCTTCATTATTAGGATTTTCCAAATTTTTAAGTTAAGGAATAGCTATAACTATAATTTCAAACATATGTAATCTTAATCAAAATATATTGTATAAAAATGTGAAAACCAGACTTTCACCACTATGTAATACATCCATGTAACAAAACTGCACTGGTACCCCCTAAATGTATATACGTATAGAATAGAAAAGAAAAACAACCTAAATTCCTTACCTTGAGCCTTATCATAATATTGCAACACAGGAACAACTCAAAGGTGGGAATTCTGTGGAGAGAAGAAATATAAAGGTTTTATAAAATAGGCTGAGGAATACAGACAATTTTAAATTTTGTTCTAAGAATCATTCACTGTTTGAATTCTTGGAAGCTGTGGAAAAACTTGGGTTACCATAGACATGAAGCAGATTGTAGTGGGAAGCAAAGACTGTAGTCACAGTTTGGCAACAATTGCCCAGGCAATTTGGGCTTAGCCAGACGGGTGGTGTTATGGACTGAACTGTGTCCCCGCCAAATTATTATATCAAAGCTCTAAAACCAAATATATTTGGAGATAAAGTCTTTAAGGAGATAAATAAAGCAAAATCAGGTCATAGGGGTGGGACCGGAATCCACTAGAACTGGAGTCCTTATAAAGAGAAGAGGACACAAAAGCACTTTCTCCATGCCCAGAGAAAAGGCCACATGAGGATGCAGCAAGAAAGTAAGCCAGGAAAGAAGTCCCCATCAGAAGTCATCCAGGTTGACACCTGGATGCTGGACTTTTAGCCTCCAGAACTGTGAGAAAATACATTTTTGTTGTTTAAGACATTAGTCTGTGGTATTTTGTCAGGGCAGCATGAGAAGACTAACATAGGGAAAGAAGGATGATCATGAGCTAAAGTCCTACTAGGATTAGTAAAAACTAGTCTTTCATCCATCTTTCATAATGATATGTATGGTTCTAACAATGTTCTGCAATAACATATACTTTCTTGAATTATAGGCAACAATGAATATGTCCAAGCTGGATGTGGGGATGGAAATGCAAATTAATGTCTTTGAGACTTGGAACAGCAATCTCTGTCTCCTGTCCATGCTATCTGGAACATTGTCATGGTAACTAATGAATGTACCCCCTTTTGGTGGACAATTGACCTGTTTGCCTTTTGGAAGTACTTGTTAGGAGAAGAGAGCAATTTGAAATATGAGAAGGGAACACAAATGAATGAAAAGTTTCTGTTGAGGAGATAAAACTTGACTAATTATACTTTAGAAATATAATTTAGTAGAGTTGAAATATCATTATTCTAAACCAATTTATAGTAAGTATGTTTTCAAATTATAGGATAAAGTATTTCAAAGGCAAAATTTTAACATTATTTTATTTAAGTACTCTAAGCACCTGTGAGATTAAAGAGTTCTGTAGACCATGATTTAAAAGATCAAATCTACAGATAATTATGTCAACTCTAATTAGTAAATTTAGAAATACAGGGGTGTGAAGAGTCTTTCTTATTTTGTTCTATGAATTACCAGAAATCTCTGTCTCCTTTATGATAAACCTGAATGGAATTAATTTCAAAGTGCATGTATGTGTTTAATTTACTAAACAAGATAAATTAAATAACAGGCTTTTTCAAGGAGATTGGATACCTCAGATTTGATAAAAATCAGAAATTTAAAAAGGAAAGCAGCAATGAAATACTCATAAAATTCAACACTGGAAGATATTGAACATTATTCTCAAAGTATTATATTCCTTTACCCACATTCTTTCAATTTAAGTTTTTACTTTAATCTCTTTTGCCTTTTGTTTTTAAAGTGATGCTTTTATTTATCTACTTATGCTATGAGATTGTCTACATGGATATTTTTGTGCTCAGAATTTTAAAATAATGCATTTATTCAAATTTGTCTAACTCTATTTTTTGATCCAAGTCTTATTTACTTCAAAGGAAATTCACCTTTTAAAGAACATCACTTTGAAAACTCTTTAAATGCTTTCCCTTGTTTGGGGGTTGTGGGAGGTGAATATGAGTACTGCATTTTCCTCTCCCTCTAAGCTTAACCTTGGTAAGCCTTGACTCAGTACCAGATAAATTAACTCCATATAAAACACCACCTAGTACTATATTTCTAAAATTTAATAAAGGCTTCTACTTGAGACATTATTTTATTTTTAGAAAATTTGGATTGAGTGTTTTTGAGGCTGAATATATATATATTTTAACAGCACTTCATAGATTCACTATAGTCACTCCTTCTTATGGATGGGACTGAGAAGATAATGTATCTTCCAGAACCGGAAAAGGTAATGTGGGCACCAGGAGTACATACCTTCTATATTACACTGATGATACAATATGGAAATCCAGTGTTGTCACAACAATCTACATTTTGAGTATTTAAGCAATATATTGGTTTGCACTCCAGCTGCTTTAGATTTTGACATGTCTTAGCTGGCATCGTGTGTGTGTGTGTGTGTGTGTGTGAGCATGTGTATGAAAATGTCGATTATATAAAACATATCTTTGGGGTTGTGTATTTTGGTTGTTGTGTTGTTTTAATTCCATTCATTTTGGTCATGTGTGCATAACTGTATCTATTTGATGGTGGGGTTGTTTGAAAATGGTCCTTAGGAGGATGTAGGATGTGATATATAATCTTCAATACCTGTTAAATATCCATGGCCTTGAATCTCCAGTAAGTTCATCTGCCTTTTATACCTTTGCTTTCTTCTTGTAATATGTGAACCAACTGCAATACCTCCTCCTGCTTGATTCTCGGAAATAAACTATTCTTTTGCAAAGCATTTAGCCTCTTTTAAAAAGCATTAAAACATAGCTTCCTGATAACTCTATTGCTGCCTTTCTCATCTTGATTATGGATCATTTTGATGTGATGTTAGTATGTTACAAAAGAGAAGATTGTTTTCTTTACCATAAGGTACTAATTGCTAGAAGACACTTTACAAGTGGTAGGTAGCTATGTGGTGGAGGAGGCAGTTGCTTTTAAAGGACCTGTGCATCACACATTTTAAGACTTGGCAGTTGAGTATTATTTTCTAGATTAAAAAATTACACATTTGATGATGATGCTCTTTCACAAGTACCGACATCTTTTAAGAAAAGACAAATTATAAGACAAGTCTGCAGCAGCAAATGAGTCAAATGAAGCTAACCTAATTAGCACTAATAGGACAGTAAATTTTATTATACTATTTATTGACTCCTTGCATTTACTAAAAATGATAACCAGGCTTCAGCCATGTTATACAGCATCGAGTCTGTAGTACCTCTGTAAATCTGTACTGCAATAAAGCAGACTATCAGCATTATTTGGTGAAATAACGTATTACCCCTAGATTAGTCAGCCACTGTGGTATAGAAAAGAGAAAAAAAGCTTCAGGTAATTAAAGAAATCGTAAGTACTTGACATTTTACATCAAAGTTCTTTTGTCACAATTGAGATGTTCCTACAAAATGTAATACATATTTTATCAAATTTTACTTTAAAATGAATTTTTATTAGTTTTATGAGATTAACATGTGAAAAAGCATTTTATCAAAATTTCATGGGTTCTGATTGAGAGATTATACTTATACAGCCCTCACGGTTTTAAACCTTTTGAAGAAAATTAACCAAAATCTTGGTTAATATTTTTCACTGTTATTAAACTGATTTGCTTGGGACGTGTGTGTGTGTGTGTGTATCTGTGTGTATAAAACTTTGTTAGCAATAATAGAAATATGATAGATGTAATTAAATAGAATATTAAAATCTATATATTTGTGATTCTGGAAATAGAGCAGATCCTCTCTGTCTGATTCAAAAACCAATTAACATACTCAATTAAAATGTTTGTCCACTTGCAGATTGATTTAGAAAGAGAGGGACAAAGAGGCATAGTGAAAGGGAGAGAAAAAAGAAAAGAGAGAAAAGAAGGGAAAGTAGAAGAATAAGACGGAGAGAGGGCAAGAGAAGAGGTCCCTTTTTCTTGCTAGGAGTGTTTGCTGGGAACCAGGACTGGGGAAGCTATACTTGCTCACTTCCACCACTCGTCCTGTCACTGCTTTCTTTGTGACCTTGATTTAGGAACTTAATTTTATGCATCTCGTGTAGAACAGAAATGTTAACAATTACTTAATATTTGATCACTGTGATATTTTATTATGCTAAGATAGTAAATGCTACTTAAAGGTCATCATTATTAGGGGCATTATTCTCTATCATGTTGCTGTTGGGAGGATTTGGTGAGTTAACATGTATCAAATGCTAAATGTCTCAGTCAGTTCAAGCTGCTATAACAAACATACCTTAGACTGGCTGGCTTGAACAACATTTACTTCTCATAGTTCTGGAGGGAGTAGCAGATCTGGTGTCTGAAGGGAGTTTGCTTCTTGACTTATAGATGGCCATCTTCTGGTGGTGTTAGGTGGCAGAGAACAGAGACAGAGAGGCAAATCTCTCCAGTCTCTTCTTAGAAAAGCACTAATCTCATTCATGAGGGCTCTGCCCTAATGACTTAATCTCCTCCCAAAGTCCCCATGTCCAAATACCAACCCCTTGGGAATTCCAAGATGTTGACTGAATGCTGATAAGCTAATGTGTTTGCAACATTTTTCTATAACACAACTCTCTGGTGTTATTTTGTAATTTTGTAATTAAAATAGGAAAAACACTTTTTAATTTAATATTTTAAAAATTCATTTGGAAGAGAAAACATATTTCATTAGTTGCTGCCATATAAATTTCTGATTCAGTAAAGAAGAGCAAATTGTACATACCACATATGACGTACTAGCTATGTAACAGTTTACCAATTGTGACACGAAAATATTAGGTGCATATGCTTTTAAAAAAATTGGATTCATAGAATTTCCCTCCTCAAACATCAATACACACTTTAAAAAAGTTGTCAGTGGAAATAAATCACAACCATAGAAGACCAGAATGCTTCAACTATATCCATTTTAATTATGCCAGTATTCGTGGGAGAAAACAAATCTTTCCCTCAGCAATGTTATTTTACTTCAGCAGTGACAAAAATTTTGTTATAGAAGAAAGACAGTACTACTTTTCCTTTTATATGCTAAACAATAGCTCTGACACATTTTTTGAAAGTTGGTGGTGTTGCCAGTCTCAGAATTTATATGATTCATTTAGGTTCTGATTAAAATACATACAAAGAAATAAAGAATACAATAAGACTGAAATTTATACTTAGTGACAAATTTATATGGAAGTAAAATCTATTGTAAGGAAGATAAAGAGTGACCTTCTCTGGGGAAACAAACAACACTTACTTCCAGCTTCATTCTTTTGTTATTAGGTGCCAAGCAGTGTATGTAATAAAATTGTTTTAAGAATTATTTGGAGGCCTAGGACAACATTAACTTCTTTCAGAGGAGATTTGCATTTACTTCTGCCAGGCACCTCTCAGAGACCCTAGCAGTCTGTGGTCTCCTACCCCAATTTCAGAGACTGAGATTGGAGGTTGGAAGTAGGGTTGCTTCACCCTTATTTCTGAGGTACAGCTTTTCAGGGCTCCTTGCTAAATTCAGGCAGTTTAGCAGAGCCCCAAACTCGTTGGCTGTGAATTTCAACTTTTATCCTTCTCTTCTCACAAAACCCTCAAACATCCTGTTCATATTCATAGAGTGTCAGACACCTATTTCAGAATTGAAAAGAAGAATCCTCTTTGAATTTCCGTCTCCTACCAAGATTGTGGCCTCATAAGCTTCAGAGCCTTGTAAGACCCCAGTCCGGTTTATGCTTTGTGTATGGTTCTTAGTAGGAGGGTTGCTCTGGATTTTCTAGTTCACTTTAAGGGGACAAATATTCTACATTTTCTATAATTTTAAATAATTTTCCATTCCTAAGGCTGAATAAATTCCTTCTAAAATTTTGAATCTGTGAGTGAAGGTCTGGCAAGTCAAGGTTACCCACACCAAATCAGCAAAGAAAACCAAACTTTTGTGTTTTTAAAATTCATTATACTTGCTTGATAAGCATTCTGATTCTAATAACAATAACTGGAATAACATTAGACAATGAAAAATAATCACCAGGCAAGATCATTTCATGACAAGAAAAGTATTACTTGGGAGAAAAAAGTAATTTGGGAGAAAATATTCATTCATGTGTTCATTTACTCAGTAAATTTCTATGAGTGCCTTGCGTATGGATACATACAGCACTGAGCTGGGTACTGGGGGTTTATGTGATGACAATACGGATATGGGCCCTTCCCTCCTTAGAAGGCGTGGAATCCAGTGTGTGCTGAAATGTGTTTCGTGTTCATGAGCAGTGAAAAGTCATCAGTGATTAGGTTTCTATGTTTAAAGTAAAGTAGGCCTTAGAAATCATGTAGTCATTCTGAGCAAACTATTGCAAGGACAGAAAACCAAATACTGCATGTTCTCACTCATAGGTGGGCACTGAACTATGAGAACACTTGGACACAGGGAGGGGAACATCACACACCGGGGCCTGTCATGAGGTGGAGGGATGGGGGAGGGATAGCATTAAGAGAAATACCTAATGTAAATGATGAATTAATGTGTGCAACACACCAACATGGCACATGTGTACATATGTAACAAACCTGCACGTTGTGCATATGTATCTTAGAAATTAAAGTATAATAAAAAAAAGAAATAATGTTGTCAAATTTTCTTTTCTTATTGAAAAGTGAAAACTTGCCAATTAAGCTCCATTGAATTTCCCAAGGCCTCAAAGGTAGTTAGTGGATGAACGTAGAGTAAAACTCTTCCAACTCTCAGAAGAGTTCTTTTTGTGGTAATAAAATGGCCTCTTTCATCCTCTGGGTGCTTATAATGATACAGGCTTGGAATTCATAGACATAATGACTGAAAGGCCATTTTTGTTTACGTAATTTCAAAAATTAATCATAATTTTAAAATAAAATATTTAGACTAAGTTTGTCCACTATGTCAATCTACTATACTCATATACGATTGAACTTGAAATGGCTGGCATCGAACATGAATGAGAACTTGAAACATTGTAAGTTAAATATTACCTAAAAATCTGTTACAGTTTTTAATCAAAAGTTTATTTACTAGAAAACTCAGTTCTGCTAGCACTTTTACATTATTCTCATTATTTTATTGATTATAATACAATCATAGTTTTATATCTGTTTCCGTAACAAATTAGAGATTTATGGCACTTAAAGTAAATAAAATATTAACACATATATAGCATGCAATTAAAATGTCGTGTGTGTTTCACATTAGGTGCAATCTATGACTTTTTTTCTTCAACATTTCTTTGCTACATGACTAAGTTCTATTATCATAGTTCAAGCTGAATTCTAATTTTTTCCTTTTAAATAAAGTAAAAATTTTGAACTTTTCATTACAAATGATCATTTTATAATATTTAAAGGAAATAAAACAGATGTAATTTGCCTACAATACCAAAGGCCATTCTTTATTTTAACATTTGCAGAAGGTTAATATGCCAAATTGCACTTGACCCAAAGTTTGCTATTTTTAACAGTAAAAAAATTTCTAGTATTTTTACAGAAATTAATAATGCAACAGGGAGGAAAAAGTGAAGTCTTACAATGCCTAGAAACTATATGCCAAATATTTGGAACAATAAGTACTCTAACTCCAGCAGCAGAATCATCTTCCTGGTGCATATTTAAGTGAGGAGTTGTAATGATGTATACATTTCATTTCTTAATGTACATTCACAGTTTGCTAAATATTCAGTTTGCTAAAATATGGAAAAATAACAAACCATTCTCATTTCTAACAAGAGAACGTAGAAGTTGCAATTTTTGTCCTGCATGCATATTCCAAGCAGCACATTAAAAAAAGGTAAGGGTCCAAAATTCACTGGCTTTTACACTAGGATGATAGCTGCTAAGGGCATTTTAAATAGTGAGAAAGATAAATGGTCTTTGAATTATAATCCCTAGTGAAATCTGAAATAAGAAAATACAGTTTCTATTATAATAAATAAAATAGAAAACATGGTCTATGCTTCCCAGAATGCCATATTGAAAGGACAAAATGAAATAATTAGAAACTAGGACTTTAGCTCAAAATACAAAATTTATGTCAGTAGCTATCACAAACTATTTATTCTTTTCCTTTGATGTATCAATAAGTAATTCATTCTTTGCTCACCTGCTTATGACCTTCACTTAGCTTGGAAAAAAAAATGTGTTTTTCTTCTAGTGACTTTATTGTGAGCAAAATAAAGGAAAATATTACAATGTTATTATGCTTGATGAAAAAAATTGAACTATGCATTATTAAGAATTATCATTTTGCAAATCTGTCATAAGCCACATGGGATTTCTAGCATCTTCATCTTTATCTGTTTGTTCTGTTTTGGCATATCCAGAAACCTGTGAGCAATTCTTAGAGACACTTTTTTCTATACATACATCAAAGTGGCAACTTTTTAATGACCCCTAAGCTAGAGAAGGCCAGATAGTATCTCCTGCCTTTGTGAAACTATAAAAAGAAAGCAGGGGATATTTTATTTCTTTTCTTAATTGCCTTCCAAAGTTCTCAAGGTAAGCAAAATAAATTATGTACACAAAAATGAAGATCTTCAAAGTTGCTTGTTACGGTCTAGATATTTTTTACTTTCTAACATATATTTATAGAATTGTTATACTACAGAAAGCTTTAGGTAACAATGAATAGAGACAAGTAAATTTTTTTTTTTAAGTACAGTAATTTAGGTGGAAGTTAGTATGATAGAGTAGAAAAACATGAAGATTTTACTGGAAGAGAGATTCTTAGCTTTTGGAACGTAGGTTTCCTTTTAAAATGGAACATTGCAAACTCAAGCTACTTTGTGTATAGGATCTGCTAATTTAATTTGGCGATTATCTAAAAAAGTTGCCTCATTTTGATTGATTTTATTTATTAGCTATTAATTTCTTGTCACTAAAGAAGGTGTGTGGGTGTGTGTGTTTATGTGGAGCTAAGCATAATCAGGGGAAGGGAGGTCATTTCAAATAATGTTTTCCACCAAAAATTTATCCTGGACTCTAAATTATTTTCACACAAGGAGGAGGCAGAAGGGTGCAGCAGAAAAATAATGGACACTAGAGTCTTGAGTTTGAGTTTCACATGTAGCCCCTTATAGGAAGGTAATGTAAGACAATTTACTTAGATTCTCTAAATTCTTCTTGTGAGAATATGATAAACTGTATGAAATCCCTACTCTGGTGCCTGGTACATAGATGATTGATGTTTCTCAATAAAAGTTCCAACTATTTTTCATGAATAACAAAATAGATTGTAACAAGTATGTGAGTTGTATGTTGCCCTCTGCTGCATAATAAACCAAAAACATAGAGGCTTAAAACCATCACCATGGGTCTAGGGTTCTGTAAATCTGGGCCAGCCGTGGCTCTTTCAGCTGGTTTTTCTCATTGTCTTGTGAGCTGCTGGGTCAGCAAGGGTTGGACCGGTTAGAATGGCTATAGCTTGGAAAACTTAATTTTTGCTCCACATGATCTCTTCTCAGTAGGCTAGCACAGTGTTTCTCTCAGAGTGGAGACCAAATTCCAAGAAACTGAGGTGATGCACATCAGGCTTCATGGATCAAAATGAACAGCCAGTGATATAGACACCAGAGTGGACCTCTATAAAGATGACTGACTGAGAAGTCTATAGGTAGCTATCAGCCTCCCCTCACTGTGAGTCTGCACACAAAGTTCTGGTGATAGGTTTGATCGTTGGTCATTATGGGCAAGAGTCAGGAATAAGAAATGGGTGTGGTATTTAACAGAGCAAGAACAAGCTGGAATTTGCTGGTTACTCTGCCTCTGCCACAAGAGCCTTTCAATGGTGTTCATATAGTGATAGCTATTGTTTACATCCTCATGCCAAATCACATGCAAAGCCTTTGAAATCAACCCTAACCCCAAATCGTACTGGGGAGGGGACTCTGGGAAACATAGCTCTACATAAACCAAATCCACTCCTTGTCAACTTTTCATCCATTCACATATATTTAAATTGTGGTTTTTTATATCTCTAAAGTAAGTACATAAAACATTAAATTTATTTGTTTTGGTGTACAGTTCTATAAACTTTACCATCTGTACAGATTTGTGTAACTATCACAAATTAAAAAACAGGATGGTTTTATCATCCTAGAAAACATCTTCATAGTTATATAATCCCCCAACCGTATACTTTCCTAACAGTGAGCCTCTGGCAAACAGGAGAATCATTTCAACACTGAATTCCTTCACTCAGTATCATAACTTTGAGATTCAGACAACTTACTGGGTGTATCAATAACTGGTTCATTTTTATTGCTGATTCATATTCCATTTTGTATACGTCTACCAGTTGAAAACATTTTGGTTTGAAAAACATGGGCTGTTATGAACAGAGCTACTATGTAAATTGGTGTATAGGTTTCTGTTTGCACTCAACTTTTTATTTATCTAGTATAATTCTTAGAAGTAGATTGCTGGACCATACTATAAGTATAGATAGAGAATTATAAGACATTGCTAATGTGATTTCCTAAGGGCTGTACCATTTCGCATTCCCACCAGCCTTGTCTGAGGTTGCCACTAGCTCTGCATTCTCTCCTGCCTTTAGTATTGGTATTATTTTAACCATTCTATTAAGTGTATAGTGATATATCATTGGAGTTTTAATTTGCAGCTCCCCATAGTCTAATAATGCACATTTTTATTTGTCTATTTTCTATCTGTATATCCTATTTGGTAAAGTATCTTTTCAAATTATTTGTCCATTATTAACTGTGTTTTCAATTTCCTTTTACTTAGATTTTGAAAGGTCTTTTTATATTCTGGATACAAGTCCTTTACAGATTTAATTTTAAAAGATTTATGCAGGTGTAAAAATCTGTCCTTCCATGATTTTAATAGGGTCTTTGCAAGAAAATTTTTAAAAATACAGACTCCACTTTGTCCGTTTTATAGCTTTGATCAGGTATAACAAACTTTTGTCCAATCACAGGACAGGAAGACTTTCTCTTTAAAACTTTGATTTTATAACTTCATATTTCAGATTTGGATCTATAAAAAATTTAAGATAACTTTTTGTGAAGTTTAAGATTTGTGTCAAATTTCTTTTTTTTTTTTGTATAGTGTTGGCCAATTATTCTAACTGCTGTTGGAAAAAATCACAATTTCTGATGATAAATCTGAGGTCATTAGAATTTTTAGGCATTTCTCTGAATTTTCAGAGTGAATATTCCCTTAAAGCATTTTTTTGTTAACTTTTATTTTACTTTCAGGAATACATGTATAGATTTGTTATATAGGTACATTGTGCATCCTGGGAGTTTGACATACAGATTATTTCTTCACCCAGGTAATAAGCATAGACTCCAATAGGTAGTTTTTTGATCTTCTCCCTCCTCCTACCCTTCACCCTCAAGTAGGCCCCGGTGTCTGTTGTTCTCTTCTTTGTGTCCATGTGTACTCAATGTTTAGCTTCTACTTGTAAGTGAGAACATGTAATATTTGGTTTTCTCTTCCTGTGTTAGTTCACTTAGGATAACAGCCTCAACCTCCATCCATGTTGCTGTAAGGGACAGGATCTCATTATTTTTATGATGTTGTAGTATTCCATAATGCCTATGTACCAAATTTTCCTTATGCAATCAATGGTTAATGGGCAGTTAGATTAACGTCATGTCTTTGCTACTGTAAAAAGTGCTGCAGTGAACATATGTGTGCATGTGTGTTTATGCTAGAATGATTTATATTCCTTTGGGTATGTACCCAATAATGGGATTGCTGAGTCAAATAGTACTTCTGTTTTAAGCTCTTTAAGGAACCACCATGCTGCTTTTCACAATAGCTGAACTAAATTAGATTTCTACCAGCCATGTATAAGTGTCCCCTTTTCTCGTCAAACTCACCATCATCTGTGTTATAAACATCTGTTAAACATTTTGCTAAATTTTTCTCCCATCCTGTAGGTTGTCTGTTTACTCTGCTTATAGTTTCTTTTGCTGTGCAGAAGCTCTTTAGTTTAATTAGAACCCATTTGTCAATTTTTGCTTTTGTTGCCATTGCTTTTGGCATCTTCGTTATAAAATCTTTGCCAGGGTCTATGTCCAGAATGGTATTTCCTAGGTTATCTCTTAAGGTTTTATAGTTTTGGGTGTTTTTTTTTGTATATAGTGTGAGGATGGGGTCCAGTCTCAATCTTCTGCATATGACTATCCAGTTATCTCAGCACCATTTATTGAAAAGGGAGTCCTTTCCCCATTGCTTGTTATTGTCAACTTTGTCAAAGATAAGATGGTTTGAAGTGTGTGGCTCTCAATTCTATTCAATTGATCTTTGTACCAGTACCATGCTGTTTTGCTTACTATAGGCTTATAGCATAGTTTGAAGTCAGGTAACGTGATTTCTCCAACTTTGTTCTTTTGCTTATAATTGCCTTGGCTATTCAAGCTCTGTATTTGTTCCGTATGAATTTTAAGATTTTTTTTTTCTAATTCAGTGAAGAATGTCATTGATAGCTAGGAATTGAATCTAGCACTGAATCTAAATTGCTTTGGGAAATATGATCATTTTAACCTTATTGATTATTCCTATCTATGAGCATGTAATATTTTTCCATTTGTTTATGCCATCTGTTATTTCTTCGAGCACTGTTTTGTAATTCTCATTATAGAGCTCTTTCACCTCCCTGGTTAGCTGTATTTCTAGGTATTTTATTCTTTTGTGGCTATTGTGAATGCAACAATTTGGCTCTCAGCTTGTACATTGTTGGGGTATAGAAATACTACTGATTTTCGTATATTAATTTTTGTATTGTGAAACTTTGCTGAAGCTGTTTATTAGATCTAGGAGTTTGGTGGCCAAAACTGTGGGGTTTTCTAGGTATAGAATCCTATTGTCTACAAATAGAGATAGTTTGACTTCCTCAATTCCTATTTTGATGGACTTTTTTTCTTTCTCTTCTCTGATTGCTGTAGCTAGGACTTCTACTGCTATGTCGAAATAAGAGTGGTAAGAATGGGCATCCTTGTTTTCTTCTGTTTATTAAGGAGAATGCTTCCAGCTTTTGGCCCTTCAGTACAATGTTGGTTGTGAGTTTGTCACAGATAGGTCTCATTATTTTGAGATATGTTCCTTCAATGCCTAGCTTGTTGTGGGTTTTAAACATAAAGAGAGGTTGAATTTTATTGAAAGACTTTTCTGCATCTATTGAGAAGATCATGTGTTTTTTGTTTCTAGTTCTCTTGACACGGTGAATCGCATTTATTGATTTATGTATGTTGAACCAACCTTATATCCCAGGGACTAAGCCTACTTGATTGTGGTATATATGCTTTTTGATGTGCTGCTGGGTTTGGTTTGCCAGCATTTTGTTTACAATTTTATCATCAAGGATATCTGCCTAAAGTTTTCTTTTTCATTGTTGGGTCTCTGCCAAATTTTGGTATCAGAATGATGCTGACCTTGTAGAATTAGTCCGGTTGGAGCCCCTCCTTCTTAATTTTTTGAAGTAGTTTCAGTAGGAATGGTACCACCTCTTGTTTATACACTTGGTAGCATTTGGCTGTGAATCTGTCTGGTCCTGGGTTTTTTCTAGAGGGTAAGCTTTTCTTTATTTCCTGATTCAATTTCAGAACTTGTTATTGGTATGTTAAGGGAATTAGTTTCTTCCTGGTTCAATCATGGGAGGCTGTATGTTTCCAGGAATTTATCTCTTTCTTGTAGGATTCCTTGTTTGTGTGCATACGGGTGTTCATAGTAGTCTCTGAGGACTTTTTTTTTTTTTTTTTTTTTTGTATTTCTGTGGGGTTGGTTGTAATGTCCCCTTTGTCAACTCTGGTTGTGTTTATTTGGATCTTCTCTTTTTTCTCTTTATTAGTCTGGCTAGCAGTCTATCTGTCTTATTAATTCTTAAAAAAAAAACAAAGCCTTGGATTTGTTGATCTTTCATAATTTTTTTTCTCAACTTCATTCAATTTAGCACCGATTTTGGATATTTCTTGTCTTCTGATATCTCTGGGGTTGGTTTGCTCTTGTTTTCAGGGGCTCCCAAGGGAAATAATACAGTCATGGTTTCTTAGTTTCTGTTTCTGATTGGGCCAGTAAAGATCCTTCCTTATTCCACTTTTCTGCATATCACCAGAGACAGAAACTAAAAACCATGGCTTCAAGCTGCTAAAAGCCTGAAACAACAACGAAATAATGTGGGTTGGATAAGATTTTATTTCTTTAGTTTTGATGTAAGATTGTTAATTTGGAATCTTTCTAAGTTTTTCACGTGTGCATTTAGCACTATAGCCTTCCCTTTTAACACTGCTTTAGCTTTGTCCCACGGATTCTTGCATGTTGTATCTTTGTTCTTATCAGTTCCAAATAATTTCTTGATTTCTGCCTTAATTTCATTGTTTTATCCAAAAGTCATTCAGGAGCAGGTTGTTAAATTTCCACGTAATTGTATGGTTTTGAATGTCTTTTTAGTATTGATTTCTATTTTTATTGCACTATTGTCCAAGGCTGTGTTTAGTATGATTTCAGTTTTTTTTTTTTTTTTTGGAATTTTTGGAGGATTGTTTTCTGGTTGATTTTAGAATATGTGCCATGTTCAGATGAGAAGAATGTATATTCTGTTGTTTTTGGGTGTAGACTTTCATAGATGTCTGTTACTCCCATTGTTCAAGTGTCTTTGCTAGTTTTCTGTCTCAATGATCCATGCCCTTCTTTGTCTTTTTTGATCATTGTATGTTTAAAGTCTGTTCTGTCTGGAATTAGAATAGCAGCCTCTGCTTTTTTCCTGTTTTCCATTTGCTTAGTAGATTATTCTCTATCTCTTTACTTTGAGCCTATGGGTGTTACTATATGTGACATAGATCTCTTGAAGACAACATATAGTTGGGTATTGCCTCTTTATCCAACTTGCCACTCTGTGCCTTTTAAATGGGGGCATTTAGCTCATTTAATTTCAAGGTTAATATTGATGTGTATGAGTTTGATTCTGTCATCGTGTTGTTAGCTGTTTATTATATACACTTCATTGTGTGGTTGCTTTATAGTGTTAATGGTCTATAGATTTGAGTGTATTTTTGTGATGGAGAGTAACAATCTTTCCTTTACATATTTAGCACCCCCCTAATAACCTCTTATATGGCAGGTCTGGTGGTAACAAATGCCCTTGGCATTTGCTAGTCTGATAAGGATCTTATTTCTCCTTCTCTTATGAAGCTTATTCCAGCTGCATAAGAAATTCTTGGTTGGAATTTCTTTTCTTTAAGACTGGTTAGTATAGGCACTGAATCTCTTCTGGCTCTTGGACATTTTGCTGAAAGGTCCACTGTTGGCCTTATGGAGCTCCTTTCGTAGATAACCTGCCCCTTCTCTTTAAACCATGTTTAACAATTTTTCTTTCCTTTTGAACTTGCAGAATGACTATGTCTTGGGGATGGTCATCTTGAATAGTATCTCACAGGGGTTCTCTGCATTTCCTGGATTTGAATATTGCCCTCTCTAGTGAGGTTGGGAAAATCTTCATGGATGACATCCTCAAATATGTTTTCCAAGTTGCTTGCTTTCTCTCCCTCTCTTTAAGGGATGCCAATGAGTGTAAGATTTGTTCTCTTTACATGATTCCACGCTTCTCAGAGGTCTTCTTTGTTTTTGTCTCACTGAGTTATTTTGGAGAGCTGGTCTTCAAGCTCTAAGATTCTTTCATCAGCTTTGTTGAGTCTGCTCTTAATACTTGTGATTGTATTATGAAATTCTTGAAGTGAGTTTTTCAGTTTTATCAGGTCATTTTGGTACTTTCTTAAAATGGCCATTTTGTCTTTTAGCTCCTGTGTCATTTTATTGGATTACTTAGATTCCTTGAATTGGGTTTTGGACTTTTTCCTGAAAGTTGATGATCTTTGTTCCTATCCATACTCTGAATTCTATTTCTGTCATTTCCACCATTTCAACCTGCTTAAGAACTATTACTGGGGATCTAGTATAGTTGTTTGGAGGTAAGAAGATATGGTGGCTTTCTGAGTTGCCAGAGTTCTTGTATTAGCTCCTTCTTATTTGTGTGGGTGGCTCTTCCTTTCATCTTTGGAGTTGCTGTCCTTTGGAGAGATATTCTGGGGGACTTTTATCTTCTCTGATGTCCTTTGGGGTTTTATTTTGGTATAAGGTGGGTGCAGTCAACTTCCTTTGGTTCTGGAAGATTTCGGGTAGCCAAGCTTCAGTTCTGTGCTTCCTCATGCTGTAACTCTAGGGGACTGGGACAAAGCCCCTGGTTTTGTTCTCTGAAACCTTGAGGATAGGAACCTGCTGTGTTGCAGGGATTGAGGTGTTCCTGGTCTTCTGGACACAACACTATGATGGATGTCACTGGTCAAAGTGCTTCATCAAGGTGGTGGCAGTTGCAACTGTGCTTGCTGGCATGTGCCAGCAGGTATGGTGGTGCAGCAGGGTGCACACACATTGACTGGTGTGGGGCACTGATGGGAGACTTTGCTTTCATTTTCACAAGTGCTTCATATTGGCAATGTATTTTGGTATTGTATTTTGGACTATGATCCAGTAGGTGGTGGTTAAGAGTGTTAGCCATCAGATATGCTCTTACTTGGCTGCACGGCTTTTTTTGTGTGTTTCGATGTAGTTGGCAGTAGTGTTCCGTGGTGGATGGGGAAAGAAAAGACTCCTTTACATAGTCCACTCCTGTGTCTTGGAGGAGCCCCCTGTGATGACTGTCTCTGTGCTCACATTTCTTTTGTTGGCTGTTCTGGTCCATGGGGCTCCCTCAGTCAGAGGCTGCAGTTTGCAGCCAGGCTGTATCCTCCTTGGGTCACCCTACTCCTCCACTGATCTGTAAACCCGACCATCTCACTTCTCTCAGTAATTCGAGAGTGAGGGATCCTCCCTGCTTAGACACTGCCCAAACCAGCAAGTCCTGCTGAGCTAGAAGATGTGGGTGTGGGTGGGGTCACCCAATTTGCTATCTGAGTTCTTCCCAGGAAAACATGGGGTTGTGCCTGCCCAGAGACTTCAGGCAGTAGTGGGACCACTGGGCTGGAAGCTTTGGGAGGTGCGGCCCATCTAACTAAGAGAAGTGGGGTGGGTGGTGTTGTCCTCTCTGCCATCTAGGTGTTTTCCAGGGCAACAGGAGGCTGTACTGCTTGGCAGAATTCAGAAAGAAGTGGGTCCTCTTGGCCAAAAGCTCCTGCTGGCATTGCTCACCTGGCTACCAGTGGCAGGGATGGGTGGGGTCGCCTGCCCTGCCATCCAGGTGTTTCCCAGGGACTGCTGGGCTATTAGCTCTAGCATGCATTGACTACCTGATTAACAGTGGCAGTGGTGGATGAATCACTCACCATCCCTGGTGTCTGGTTGCTTCTGGGGACAACAGAAGGCTGCACCTGACTGACTGAGTTCACATAAAAGCAGGATGGCTGGGCTGGAAGCTCTAGCATGCATTGCCTTCCTGGCTACCAGTGGCAGGGGTGGAGTCTGGGGGATTGCTGGCCCTGTCGTCTGGGTACCTCCTAGGACAACAGGAGGCTGCAGCTGCTGGCCAAGTTCAGGCAAAGCAGGACCACCGGGCTGGAAGCTGGTACTGAGCCTTGTCTGGTGAAGTGGGGTGGAGCCATCTTACTGCTCCCATGAACTGCAACTGTGGCTTCTATTGGAGCTATAGTGCTTATGCTCGTCTGTTTCAGGGTCCAAGGCTTGTAGAGGACCCCTTGGACTTGACGGTTGCCTCCACAAAAGGGAGACTTTCTGCCTCAGCTTAGAAGTGCAGTGGAGGGGGCCAAGGGGCTTCTCTCATTCCCAAGTCTTGCAAGGGTCCCTGTGGAATGTATAAATCCCCCAAGGGGCTCTCATTCATTTACCCTTTCCTGAGTCGGGGAGCTTCTCCTGGCTCCACATTGGGCCCTGTTAGGCTAGTGCTCAGTTTTGCCCCCTCTCTGTTCTCTGTGTCCCCCTGATGCCTTGATGGATCTTAGCATGGCTTCTTACACGATCAGCCTGTAGGGTCAGTGTTCACCAGCCCTATGTTTTGCTTTCCATGAGAGTGGCACACATGAGCTGCTCTAGTCTGCCATCCTGACCCAACATTTAGAGCATTTCTCTATAAAAATAGATTATATTTTATTTTAATTTATGCCTTTTCAGACGTTCTTTTTTAATTTTCACAGATCCACTGTTCTGACCTATGTCATATTCCTTCTACCTGGATAATTTATTTTAACATATCTTGTGGACAGTTCTGCTGGTAATAAATTTCTTGTTTTCCATTATCTAAGAAAGTTTTTACTTCTTCACTTCTTAAGAATATTTTCTCTGGACACGCAGTTTCTGATTGTCAACTTTGTCTTTCAAAATTTCAAACATTTCAGTCCAGTGTCTTCTTACTTGCCTGGTTTCTGATGAGAAGTCTGTTGTAATTATTGGTCTTGTTCATCCACAGGTGACATGCCCTGTCTCCCCACCTCAAGCTGCCTTCTTGGTTTTCTCTGTGGATTTTTGTCTTCAGTGGTATGAATATAGTATGCCTGGTTTGATTTATTTTTGCTCGTTAGTTTTATCTTTATATTTATTCTGTTATGGTGCAGTCTGTGCTTCTTGGATCTGTGTGGTTTGTTGTCTGTAACTAGTTTTGCAAAGTTTTGGGTAATTGATTATTTAAAAATTTCTGCTGCTCTAAATATCTTCTCCTTGTGGGATTGCAATGATGATGTATATCTTACATTGTTTATTACCTCAGAGTTCCTGTTTGTCATATTCTGTGTTTTCGACTTTTTGCTCTTTGCATTTCAGCGTTCTATTGAACCATCTTCAATTTCATAGGTAATTTGGCTGTCCTAAGTCTACTCACGGGCTTGTTGAAAATATTTTCAGTTTTTGCTACTGTTTCTATTTATAAGATTTCCATTGGATTCTTTCATATAATTTCCATCTCTCTGATGATATTACTCATCAAATATTGCAGATTTTCTGCCTTTAATTATTTTAAATTCCTCTCTAATAACTTCATTGTCTCTGTTGTATCTGAGTATGGTTCTGATCATTACTTTGTTTTCTCACATTGTGCTTTTTCTTGCCTGTGGGCATGCTTTCTACATTTTTCTTCTGAAAATTGAATATCTTTTCACAAGGCAATGGATACTTTAGTAGATAGAACTTTACTGTGAGAATTTTAATTAATTTAATCTGTACTCGAGCTATATTTGAAGTGTGCTGTTGGTGTGGGAACCAGAGGCTTCAAACTTCTCTAGTTACCTTGTTTCTAATCTCCCTTCTGATTTGGGTGCTTCCCTTTTAGCTATATCTCAGAGAAAGTCTATCTGTTGCCACTCGTAAGCTGCAGCCCACTGTTGTATTATTAATGGGGGCTTCCTAGCATGGTTAGAGCACGGGAAGAGCATTATCTAATCTTCTGATTAAGTCTTTGTCTTTGGAGTACACAATAGGCCTGTGTCTCAGGGGTGTGAACTTCAGAAGCATTTCTATTTCTCCTTCAGGGCTAGAGACTTTTCCCTCTGTCCTCCTAATCCATTTCCTGGTTGCAATTGGACAATTTTCCTAATGTCCCTTAGGCCATTGTTCTTGCAGATTATGGCTTTTTCTGTGTCCTAAGCAAGACTGGGAGGCTGGAGCTGCACTTAGTTTGCTTCCCTTAACTATAATGGAATTTCACTACTCAGGAGGCGTTACTCTTTTCTACCCCTTGTGGACTGAGACTTTGTTCTATAAGGGAAAAGGATGTCTGGGCATCTCACTTGTCCCTTCCCACAACTGGTACTGGTGGGGCATGTGTGGGGGGGTACTTTTTGCAGATCCACATTTTGAGAGACTTTGGGGGTTCTTGAAGGAAAAGGCTACAAAAGCATGGTGGTATCCCTACGACTACCGATCCCAAGCATTTCTCACTCTCATCCTAGCCCATATTTGGCTTCCAGCAATTTGTCAGAATTTTCAGTTTGATCTTACAATTGGTTTCTGTGGATTCCAGTGGCTTCTGTCCAGGTAAGAAAATTCTCAAATCCTGTATCTCGTTGCAGGTGCCTTGGGGATAGCAGTTTGTCCCGAGACCTCAAGATTCATGAAAAATCACTGGTTTTAAATTTGTGTAGTTTTTTCTATCTGAACTGAACTTATGTCAATTAATTTTTTTATGTATCAATTTATAATCTGACTAAGCAAATTGCTTGATATTTTCTTTACTAAAATAAATAAAAAGTGGATTGAAGAAATTAAGAGCCTCTTGCTTACAAACATAGAACATATAATGCATAATAAAACCTTAAGTATTTTGAGGGTTTTTTTTTTTTTTTTTTGCCTTTGAAATAATACTGGGATACTTCAGAGTTTTGTAAAAAAATTTTTTCTTTTTTTTTTTTTTTGAGATGGTGTCTTGCTCTGTCGCCCAGGCTGCAGTGCGGTGGTACGATCTCCGCTCACTGCAACCTCTGCCTCCCAGGTTCAAGCGATTCTCCTGCTTCAGACTCCCGAGTAGCTGGGACTACAGGCATGTGCCACCAAGCCCAGCTAATTTTTTGTATTTTTAGTATAGACGGGGTTTCACCGTGTTAGCCAGGATGATCTTGATCTCCTGACCTCATGATCCACCAGCCTCAGCCTCCCAAAGTGTTGGGGTTACAGGCGTGAGCCACTGTGCCCAGCCCTGTGAATATTTGAATAAAAAAAAAATGTGAATCTTTACAAACATAGTTCCTTATATAAAGTTCTAGAAATGATAGTTAATTTGAGAATTCTTAAGGAAAAAATTAGATTGTTTATAACAACACTAGCAACCTTAAGTTTTTGAGCAGTAATCAGAGTTTCTGTAAACACTTGTCATTAAAGAAAATAATTGTTTTTTAAGATTTATTAAACTTTTTTTAGAAACTTAGACAATTTTATAAAAAACCACTAAATCAGAGATTATTTGGAGACTCTAATTTTCACTGTACTCTTTTTGTATATTTTTCTTCAATTAGAGAGAGTTTTCAGTGATGGTAGAAACTAATAATATTTTGCTCACATATATTTATTATTTGTGAGAAATTATTTTTGAATAGGTTTCTTATTTCCCAATTGTTTCTTTTACAGAGATTTATAGGTTTAAATGGTGAACTGGTGGATATCTTACTCACCTCTTGTACCAGAGATTTCTGCTTTCATAATTTTTGTATATAATTTGGTACCATCAATAATGTGCTTTTGCAAAAGCATAGTAATTGGTGTATTAACAAAAGCACATCTCATGCACTCACAAATGATTCTTATTGGAGAAGAAAGCCAAATATTTTTCCATGATAAAACAGTATCATTTACTATTCTTAACGTCAAGTAGAATAAAAGAGTACTGAAAACATAACGATACTGTATAACAGTAGGACAAGTCTGTGCTTTGGATGATGCTGTGGGGTGACTTGTGCCCCCTCCCTGAAGTTTATATGTTGAAGTAATTACCAGTACCTCAGGCTATGGCTGTATTTGGGAACAGGATCTTTTAAAAGGTATTTAAAGCCCTTAGTATGGGCTTTTATCCAGTATGATTTGTCTCCTCATTAGAAGAGATTAAGATACAGACACACACAGTGGAAAGATCATGTGAAGGCAGAGGGGGAAGATGACCATCTACGAGTCAAGGATAGGGGACTCAGGAGAAATCAACACTATCAACGCTTTGATCTTAGACTTCCAGCCTCCAGACCGTGAGGAAATAAATTCCTGTTGTTTAAGCACCCAGCCTGTGATACCTTGTTATAGAAGCCCTGGCAAGCAAATATATAGGTGATTGAGGATAATCATTTTTGGATTACAGTACAGATCTGGATGAAGGCCACCTGTCTCACTGAAAGCAATCATCAGTCCCATTAAGTTCTTGAAGATAATTAATAACAAACCAAAGAACAGAAATAATGTAATAGCCTTATGACAGTACAGTGGGAAATCTGGACAAAGCTTAGAATTCATGACTTCAAAAACTATCATCTTTTTCTAAATTTTTTATTTTGAAAATTGTTAAATTATAGGTGTTGACATTAGGGCACCAACTCATTTTTATTAGTTAATCCTTTTCAAAGAAGACTATGGTCTATTTATAAGAGCTCCAGAGAAGAATGTGTGGACATTGGGCTGTCATGATTCTCTCCTATGCTCATGTTAAGACATTGCAACCATATCATGTTCTATTATTTCACAGGGGTCTAGGTGGAGTCTCCGTATTCTTTCTGAACACAGTGTTCCACAACTCCCATGGCTATTGGTGATACTTACTCAACTTAGTCACTAAGAAAATGATTTTTCAGGCTACCATGTGCCCGACACTGCTATAGGCACAAGAAAAATAGTAGACAAAAAAGGAGTCAAGCAGCTGGTCTGGAATCCATTGATTTCCCTCTATCAGGAGGATGCTCAGACAGAAGGCAGGTGGCTTTCAATGGCATCATAAACTCTTTGGCAACTGACCTTCTGGTTACTAGACTAATGGTATGTGTTATTTCATTAACAAAATAAAAATATTTTTGGTAGTTTGTTTCTGGTTTAGCATTTCTTTTGGCAGACAAACTTAACTCCTGTGGGCATGAATCCCTGGAAATTTTAATGTAAATTCTAACTATCTAAGTAAAAAAACAAATAGATGTTTCATGACCTAAAATATTGCTTGATGTTTCAGGGTGACTGTGATCTGCATTTGGAGACTTCATCCTTCAATCTGGGACAGAAAGCACATTTCCAGCAGAAAGAACCTGAGGAGTCACATTCTGTCCCAGCTTTCTCTAACCTTTGCTTGTGTTTCTTGATTCTTGTGGATTGAAAATGATGAGCAAACCTTGATTCTGTGCACTGCTTTGCCATTCCAGAACAATAGCATGGTTTTAGTAAGGAGACGTGACCTTCACGACCATTGTTTCTAAAGTTTATAACAATTAGAGTTATTTCTTGAAGTATAAAATCTGTAAAACTGAATACAGTCTTCTGAGCTATTATTACAATTGCAGTTCATCAATTTCTCTTTTGAAAACCTTGGGGCAAAATATAATTTGAAATTCGGTTATTTTTTAGATGTTAGGAGATACCAGTCAGGTATTATAAATGTTATAACAGCTGCAGTAGATTTGAAGGCATAGCTCCATACTCAAAACTGTTAATGTTTCTGAAATTAAACATATGAATATTTATACAAAATATCACACATACAGATTATAATATGTTGTTTCCTGTCAGTTCAGACTATGCCACCAAAGGAGTTAGAAAAAACTTTTAGTTTTCAGATAATTTTGGTTTATAATATTATAAATAAATAATTATGCAACTGAATTATCATTATTTATTTCTACATTTTTAACAAAAACATTTTTCAAAGCATTTTTGACTTCCTGTTTTAGATTAAACTGATTTCTTTTTCTGCCTGTTGTGGGCTGGGTATTTTTATACTACCTTGTGTATTTAATTAAATGCATTGATTCTTGCATCCCATGACTTCCTTACTGCTTTTTTGTTTTCAGCTTAGCTAAAACATGCTCAAGCAGTTTTATTTTCAAATGGATACGTGGGGGAAATTTAGATGCTTTTGCAAGAACAAAAATATGTTTAATTTTTTGTACATGTAATTTATAATTTGGTTGGGTAAAAAGTTCTAGATTCCAAATTCTTTTCCCTCAGAACATTGAAGATATTGCTCTATTGAGCTTTGAACTCAGTGCTGTTAATGGATTCTTTGATGACAGTCTGGTTTGCATTTATTTGCCAATAACCTGATCATTTTTTAAAGCCATTAGTATCCTCTCTTCATCTTTTATTCTTTGAAATTTCAACATGATGTTCTAAGGTGATGGTCTTTTTTAAATTTATCCTGGTGGTTACCTGGCAGAGCCTTTTATTACAAATGCTTTTATCTACTTTTTAAGCTTAGCTATTTTTCTTATTAGTCCTTTGTTTTCATTCTTCATCTATATATTCTGTTCCTTTATTCTAATGTAATATATTTTGCCATCCTGGTTTAATTCTATGTATTTCCTAACATTTTATGCATCTTTTTATTTTTATATTTTTTCTTTGTATTATGGGAAATTCTTTTAATTTTAATATTTTTGTATAATTTCAGGGCTTTTAACAAAGCAAACTTGTTCTCATATTCTTCAACTTCTTTATATGACCCTATTATTTTTTAAAAATATAATATCCTCTCATATATTTTTGTGAATAAAAATTAAAGTATTTTGAAAGTTGTTCTCATTCCCTTAAATATGCCTGTTTCCAGTACTAACTTTTTTGTTTATTAATCTTTCCCTTTCATGCTGTGCACTTAACCACAGTGTCATGATTCGTGTTCTTGTACATGATTGGTAAGGCCACTACCTGCTACCAGGCATCTCTTGTAACGCTCAGATCCTCATACTCCACATTCGCTGTCATGACCTGTCAAGATCCTTCACATGATAGCTGCTTGTATTTTAAAAATTAATAGAAACCCAATAAGTGCAACAGAACAAGCTGCAGCTCTCCACACCATGGTTGTTCCCACAGCCATAATTGCTATTCATCATTTCCTTCCTCTACCACTAATTCTAGATTCCTCTCATTCTTAGCCAGTATGTCTGCTGGCCCGTGACCTTGCCCAGCAACCTGTTGTGATCCTCAGTCATAAAACTATTTGCTTACCAGTTTTATATTCACCACCTTCTCCAGTGCAGCACCCACAAGACCCATTCCCAAGCATGTTTTCTGCGTTACTTATTGTGTCTATTGACCACATCTCATAGCTCCTTTTGTGAATAACCTCCTTAGTCTTGAAGGGAGAACAAGACTTCTTTGATCAAGTCATGCTTAAATGCAGCCCTAGTTTTAGTCAAGTAGCAATGAAGTGAGTTTGATGCAGATTTGAAGAAAAGTATCATCTTGCAAAGCATCCACTAGAGAATAGGACTTTCCATGGTCTTCAGGGGAGTGGAGGCTGCTTTCCACCAGCAAAGTGGAGAACATAATTTCAGAAGCTAGAGGCCTTGGACCTTCATATCTGTGTTTGAAACGCATCCAACAGGATGTTCCTACTCCAGATCTCCTGGGACCACACCTTCACTGTCAAAGCCTGAATTGCAGTGTAGGAATGCACTATTTTTTTATTGCTGCAAACAAAATACTACATCCTTGTCAGCTTCAAACAATACCATTAATGTCAAACAAAATTCTACAAACTTGTAAGCATTAAACAACACCATTAATTTATTAAATCTGAAAATGTGAAACCTGTTCATGGCCAGGATAGATTCTTTGTTCAAGTTCTCACAGATTAAATTCAAAGCATTGGCTTATCTAAGTTTTCAGCTGAAGATTAACATCCTCTTCCAAGCTCCGGTGCCTGCGACACAATTCAGTTCCTTTTCATTGTGGGACTAAAGTATTTTTTTTCTTGCTAGATGACAGCTAGATGCAGCACAAAGAGGCTGCCCACATTTCTTGCCATGTGGCAGCTTCTATCTTCAAAGCCAGCAATGGAGAATCTCTCTTGTGTTGAATCTCTCTCATGAATAAATTTCTTTTGCCAGGAGGACTTCAGTGTTATTAAAAGACTGACTGATTTGGCCAGGTTTCTTATGTTCATGTCACCTGGTTAGAATATTAAATACGTCTGTAAAATTCCTTTATAGCAGCACCTAGATTAGTGTTTGATTGAATACCTGGAAGAGTTGTGTGTCTACCAGGGATGGGAATCTTGAGGGCCATCTCAGAATTCTGTCTTCCACAAGGAGACTTGCTAGGGCTGTGAATTCAGCTTTCTCTGCACTTCCCTTCCCTCACAATGCATTCCTTGAATTGATCTGCAGCACAGTCATCTTTGTAGATACAAGACATGGGGCCTTTAATACTATCCATAGAGACTGTACTGGGTTGACTGGTGTTCCTCCGAAATTCATATCCACATGGAACCCCATAATGTGACCCAATTCAGAAAAAGAGTCTTTGCTGATGTCATTAGTTGAGATTAGGTCATACTGGATTAAGTGGGTCTTAATTTAATGACTGGTGTCCTTATTAGAACACCACAGAAGCTAGGAAGAGACAAGACAGAATCCTTCCCTAGAGTTTTCCGAGAGAGTGTATAGCCTTGCCAACACCTCAGATTTACAGCTTCTAGAACACGAGAAAATAAATTTCTACTGTTTTAAACATACAGTTTAAAACAGTATGTGTTACTATAAAACTAATGCTGAGGAAACTAAGATAGAGGCTTTCTGACTTTCTGACCATGTCCCGAGTTTGTAGTTGTTTAACCAACACTGTTATTTTCTTCGATTAGTACTGCAAAAATACTAAAAATTAATAAACCAATATGACATTCCTTATGATTAGCATTGCCACTGTGGAGATATTGCAAAAACCAGTGTATACTTTCCTACCTATATCCCGTCCCACATGACCATGGGTAAGAATCCCTTAGCTCTGTGCTACAGCAAACAGGTGCACAGGTTTTCTCTATATATGTATATCTATATACATATCATTCTTAGCTCTATATCAATATATTGATATATTCCTATATCAATCTATCTACAGATTTATTTTAAGGAATTGGCAGACATGGTATTTCGGCTCCCATCTGAAGGAAGTCTGGAGGCACAATGCCTTCTTCCTCAGGGGAAATCAGTCATTTTCTCTTAAAGCCTTCAATGGATTCGATCAGGCATATTCACCTTCTGAGGAGTAATCTGCTTTACTCAGATTCTCCTGATATAAATTTCAATTTCATCTAAACATGCCTTCACAGTGACATGTGAACTTGCATTTAGTCAAATATACGGGTATTGTGGACCAGAGAAGTGGGCACATAAAATTAACCATAACCAGCTGGGCGCGGGGGCTCATGCCTGTAATCCCAGCACTTTGGGAGGCAGAGGGGGACAGATCATTAGGTTAAGAGATTGAGACCATCCTGGCTAACATGGTGAAACCTCATCTCTTTTAAAAATACCCAAAATTAGCCAGGTGTGGTGGCATGCACCTGTAGTCTCAGCTACTCAGGAGGCTGAGGCAGGAGAATCGCTTGAACCCGGGAGGCAGAGGTTGCAGTGAGCCAAGACTGCGCCACTGCACTCCAGCCTGGGAGACAGAGCAAGACTCCGTCTCAAAAACAAAACAGAAAACAAAGCAAAACCAAAAAACCATAACCACTAGCAATTGAGTTCTCTTTGCTATATGTCTGTTAAGTCAAGAAACCCATATTTCTAGGTACCAATCATGTTACTTAAATAACAGTAGGTAAAAATACTGTATACTGGTTATACTTAAAAATCACTTTATTGAAAGTTTCTGATAAAAATTTTAATGTTTCTTTTTAACTTTTAAGTTATGAGTGAAGAATAAAAAAAAGTACTATGGTAAAATACTATCAGTCTTGGAAGGGACCTCACAGCTATGTATTTTAGTCCTCATTTCACAGATGAGGACATTTTGATAAAGAAAAAGATAAGCTTTCTGTAAGTGATTGTCAGTTTCATCATGCCTTTCTTATTGTCCAGTCATTTTCCCAACATGACAATTAGTGGAGTCAGTGGCTCATTACTGGGGACATATGGCTAGGTTTGCTTTGTTTTATACATGTATTATATTTGTTACGGCATTTATTCCAGTTAAAAGATATATAATATATGCACAGATTGTAAGACATGTGCTAATAATTCCCTGACTGATTCTAATGATTTTCTTGGTACTTATCTTGTTTCAGCTCTGTATGTTGACTGAGAATTTCTGAATATCACAGATTATAATTGGTGGAAAGCTTTTGTTTTTACCACCTCGATTGAATTTGGCCACTGGGGCAGGAGATTTTTACAATGCCAAATATTCAACCAAGATTTACTGAGCCCTTAATTTATACTTGGCAAAAAGAAGAATATTGATTGTTTAAAGCATTGATCTTGTCAAAAAGTAGATAGGAAAAGCACATTACTATTTTTAATAATAATAACAAAATAACAATTTTTCAATTAGACTTATATAATGTTTCAAAATATAACAAATATAAATTTCCAATAAAATTATTAAATTCAACTATAAACAAATAACTTTAAATTAAGTCCACAAGCATGAGTTGTTCTTCTCCTATCACACCTGTCAAATAAATTTTTTTTTTTTTTTTTTTTTTTGAGATGGAGGTTCGCTCTGTCACCCAGGCTGGAGTGCAGTGGTGCGATCTCGGCTTACTGCGGCCTCCGCCTCCCAGGTTCAAGCAATTCTCCTGCCTCATCCTCCTGTGTAGCTGGGAATACAGGTGTGTGCCACCACACCCGGCTAATTTTCTGTATTTTTAGTAGAGACAGGTTTCACCATGTTAGCCAGGATGGTCTCGATCTCCTGACCTTGTGATCCGCCTGCCTCCGACTCCCAAAGTGCTGGGATTACAGGTGTGAGCCACTGTGCCTGGCCTCAAATACAATTTTTAATGTGAAAATAATCACTTAAATGCATTTTTCCTGTATGGTAGATTATTGCACAGTTAATTAACTGTTTTATTATATTTATGTTGCTTAAAGCTTCACAAGAGTCACTTCATTTCAACTTACTATTACCCAAATAATTTTATTAATATGCACTTATCTTAAAGTCTATGCCTTAATAAAATTTTATGTATAATTATGTTAAATATTACATGCTGTGTATTTGCCAAGCTATATTATTTATGAATATTGGTTCTAATGGCAGCATTTGGTTTGAAGCATCAAACATTCATTTTATATTTTATAATAAACTATAATTACTAGTTTGGAGAAAAAAATGAAAGCATACATTGATTTAAAGAGCTAAATGTCACACGTTACATAATAGAATGGTTTTAAGCCAGCATCAGATGCTTTACAGAATGCCTTTAGGAAATAAAATTTACAGCTAATGGAACTTTGGGAAATAAAATTATAAGAAATAATTACCTGTGACACATTCATAAAGGAATAAGGATTTGAACAACATTTGAGGCAGGATTAGCATCTTGACTCACATTTTAAAAATTAGCCAACAACCTGATTTCATTCAAGAAATGATTGTTCTTTTCATTTGAGATTATTAAAAGGGAAGTATTATTATTCTGTCTGAAAGAGGTTTGAAGACAGAAATTCCCCAAGTTGGGTTTATTTTAAAAACTGTTGGTGGGACTGTAAACTAGTTCAACCATTGTGGAAGACAGTGTGGCCATTCCTCAAGGATCTAGAACTAGAAATACCATTTGACCCAGCCATCCTATTACTGGGTATATACCCAAAGGATTGTAAATCATGCTGCTATAAAGACACACGCACACGTATGTTTACTGCAGTACTATTCACAATAACAAAGACTTGGAACCAACCCAAATGTCCATCAATGATAGACTGGATTAAGAAAACGTGGCACATATACACCATGGAATACTATGCAGCCATAAAAAATGATGAGTTCATGTCCATTGTAGGAACATGGATGAAGCTGGAAACCATCATTCTGAGCAAACCATCGCAAGGACAGAAAACCAAACACTGCATGTTCTCACTCATAGGTGGGAGCTGAACAATGAGAACACCTGGACACAGGGTGGGGAACATCACACACTGGTGCCTGTCTTGGGGCAGGGGGAGGGGGGGAGGGATAGCATTAGGAGATATACCTAATGTAAATGACAAGTTAATGGGCGCAGCAAACCAACACGGCACATCTATACATATGTAACAAAACTGCACGTTGTGCACATGTATCCTAGAACTTAAAGTATAATAAAAAAATTTAAAAAGCTAGCTCAATATTCAGAGATCAATGTCATCCACCATATTAGCAGTCAAAAGAAGAAAAACCACATTATTGCATCAATTTATGTAGTTAAAGCATTTGACAGAACCCAACACCTACTCTTAACAAACTAGTATTAGAGAGAAACTTCAACTCCATAAAGAGCATCTACAAAAAAATCCTACAGTTAACATCATACATAACATTGCAAAGGTGAATGCTGTCCTGCTATATAGAAAAAACGGTAAGGATGCCCACTCTCATCACTCTTATTCAGCATAGGACTAGCCAGTGACATAAGGCAAGATAAGAAAATGAAATGCACACAGATTAGAAGAGAAGAAATAAAACTACCCTATGTGTGCATATGACAGGATTGTTCATGTAGAAAATCCCAAGGTACCCAAAGAATCTCCTAGAACTAATAAGTGAGTTTTGCAACATCATAGAAGGTCAAAACAAGTAAGTCAATATTTTGATATATTATCACAGAATATTTTGAAACTGAAAAAATATGATTTACAATAGCTTTAAATAAATCTGACAAAACACGTAGATGATCTATAAGCTGAAAACTTCAAAATGCTGATGAAAAACCTAAATATATGAAATGCTAGGTTTAACTCATTTTCCTTCAATAATCTGGCATGAATTCTTATAGATATGGTTAAATCTAAAATTATATGGAAATGAAGAAAGAACTAGAATAACATAATTTTAAATTAAGAAGAAAAAAATGGAAAGACCATACAACCAGATTTTAAAATTTAGTATATTCTACAGTGATGGAAAGGCTGTGGTTTTGCACAGAAATAGACACACAGATCAATGGAACCAATGAAAATTGAGAAATAGAACCACAAATGTAGAATCAACTGAATTTTGAGACAGGTGCAAAGAAAGAGGAGTGTTTTCAAAAGTGATGTTGGTGCAATTATGCATCCATATGCAAAAGAATGATTCTTGACATAAGCCTTATACCTTTCAAAAAATCAAATCAAAATAGGTAATTGGTACCAATTAAAAATATACAATTATAAAACGTTTAGAAGACAACAAAAGAAAAAAAAATCTATGTGACCTATGAATAAGCAAGCAGTTTGTGAACTCATAAAATAAAAAAGTAATAAATTGGACTTTTTCTTTTTTTTTTTTTTTTTTTTTGTCAGAAGTTTTTATTTATTTACATAAATAACATTGATTATTGATATCATTTTTGTTTAGGGTATAGAATATAGTATCCAATGTGGCATTGTTAATTTACTTTATAGCTACTTGTGGCAATAGTGAACAGTTTCAAGGGATGAATACATAGTTCAAAGGGGAGAGAACGATGTAACTGCTCTTTCATTTTTTTTTTTTTTTTTTATATTTTATTTTATTTTTTATTTTTTATTGATCATTCTTAGGTGTTTCTTGCAGAGGGGGATTTGGCAGGGTCACAGGACAATAGTGGAGGGAAGGTCAGCAGATAAACAAGTGAACAAAGTTCTCTGGTTTTCCTAGGCAGAGGACCTTGCGGCCTTCCGCAGTGTTTGTGTCCCTGGGTACTTGAGATTAGGGAGTGGTGATGACTCTTAACGAGCATGCTGCCTTTAAGCATCTGGTTAACAAAGCACATCTTGCACCGCCCTTAATCCGTTCAACCCTGAGTGGATACAGCACATGTTTCAGAGAGCACAGGGTTGGGGGTAAGGTCACAGATCAACAGGATCCCAAGGCAGAAGAATTTTTCTTAGTACAGAACAAAATGAAGTCTCCCATGTCTACCTCTTTCTACACAGACACGGCAACCATCCGATTTCCCAATCTTTTCCCCACCTTTCTCCCCTTTCTATTCCACAAAACTGCCATTGTCTTCATGGCCCGTTCTCAATGAGCTGTTGGGTACACCTCCCAGACGGGGTGGTGGCCGGGCAGAGGGGCTCCTCCCTTCCCAGTAGGGGCGGCCGGGCAGAGGCGCCCCTCACCTCCCGGACGGGGTGGCTGGCCGGGCGGGGGGCTGACCCCCCCCACCTCCCTCCTGGACGGGTTGGCTGGCCGGGCGGGGGGCTGACCCCCCCACCTCCCTCCCGGACAGGGCGGCTGGCCCGGCGGGAGGGCTGAACCCCCACCTCCCACCCAGACGGGGCGGCTGGCCGGGTGGGGGGCTGACCCCCCACCTCCCTCCCGGACGGGGCGGCTGGCCGGGCAGAGGGGCTCCTCACTTCCCAGTAGGGGTGGCCGGGCAGAGGCGCCCCTCACCTCCCGAACGGGGGCGGCTGGCCAGGCGGGGGGCTGACTCCCCCACCTCCCTCCCGGACGGGGCGGCTGGCCGGGCGGAGGGCTGACCCCCCCACCTCCCACCCAGACGGGGCGGCTGGCCGGGTGGGGGGCTGACCCCCCACCTCCCTCCCGGACGGGGCGGCTGGCCGGGCAGAGGGGCTCCTCACTTCCCAGTAGGGGTGGCCGGGCAGAGGCGCCCCTCACCTCCCGAACGGGGGCGGCTGGCCAGGCGGGGGGCTGACCCCCCCACCTCCCTCCCGGACGGGGCAGCTGGCCGGGCAGAGGGGCTCCTCACTTCCCAGTAGGGGCGGCCGGGCAGAGGCGCCCCTCACCTCCCGGACGGGGTGGCTGGCCGGGCGGGGGGCTGACCCTCCCCACCTCCCTCCCGGACAGGGCGGCTGGCCAGGCGGGGGGCTGACCCCCCACCTCCCTCCCGGACGGGGCGGCTGGTCGGGCAGAGGGGCTCCTCACTTCCCAGTAGGGGCGGCCGGGCAGAGGCGCCCCTCACCTCCCGGACGGGGGCGGCTGGCCAGGCGGGGGGGTAACCCCCCCACCTCCCTCCCGGATGGGGCGGCTGGCCGGGCAGGGGGCTGACCCCCCCACCTCCCTCCTGGACGGGGCGGCTGGCCGGGCAGAGTGGCTCCTCACTTCCCAGTAGGGGCGGCCGGGCAGAGGCGCCCCTCACCTCCCGAACGGGGGCGGCTGGCCAGGCGGGGGGGTAAACCCCCCACCTCCCTCCCGGACGGGGCGGCTGGCCGGGCAGGGGGCTGACCCCCCCACCTCCCTCCCGGACGGAGCGGCTGGCCGGGCAGAGGGGATCCTCACTTCCCAGTAGGGGTGGCCGGGCAGAGGCGCCCCTCACCTCCCGGACAGGGCGGCTGGCCGGGCGGGGGGCTGATCCCCCCACCTCCCTCCCGGACGGGGTGGCTGCCGGGCGGAGACGCTCCTCACTTCCCAGACGGGGTGGCTGCTGGGCGGAGGGGCTCCTCACTTCTCAGACGGGGCGGCTGCGGGGCGGAGGGGCTGCTCACTTCTCAGACGGGGCGGTTGCCAGGCAGAGGGTCTCCTCACTTCTCAGACGGGGCGGCCGGGCAGAGACGCTCCTCACATCTCAGACGATGGGCGGCCGGGCAGAGACGTTCCTCACTTCCTAGATGGGATGGCGGCCGGGCAGAGACGCTCCTCACTTTCCAGACTGGGCAGCCAGGCAGAGGGGCTCCTCACATCCCAGACAATGGGCGGCCAGGTGGAGACGCTCCACGCTTCCCAGACGGGGGGTCCGCCGGGCAGAGGCTGCAATCTCGGCTCTTTGGGAGGCCAAGGCAGGCGGCTGGGAGGTGGTTGTAGCGAGCCGAGATCACGCCACTGCACTCCAGCATGGGCGCCATTGAGCACCGAGTTAATGAGACTCCGTCTGCAATCCCGGCACCTCGGGAGGCTGAGGCTGGCAGATCACTCGTGGTTAGGAGCTGGAGACCAGCCCGGCCGACACAGCGAAGCCCCGTCTCCACCAAAAAAATACGAAAACCAGTCAGGCGTGGCGGCGCGCGCCTGCAATCGCAGGCACTCGGCAGGCTGAGGCAGGAGAATCAGGCAGGGAGGTTGCAGTGAGCTGAGATGGCAGCAGTACCGTCCAGCTTCGGCTCGGCATCAGAGGGAGACCGTGGAAAGAGAGGGAGAGGGAGACCGTGGGGAGAGGGAGAGGGAGAGGGAGAGGGAGAGGGAGAGGGCTGCTCTTTCATTTTAACATCTCTCTGAGTTTGATAACCAAAAGGGCTTGCACTTTTTAGATAAAAGTTTTTTGTTTTCCAAATCTCAAGATCTGGATTCAAAATATGGAGCTACAGATTTAGGTCCTGAATGGCAGGAGTAGCAGCAGGTGTTACTTGCACATTAGTGAGCATTTCAGCAAGAGTAGAAACGGGATAGTGGAGACTTTCTTGTCTACATGTCTACTCAATTCACATGTTACTCCAGGTCAGTTTGTTGGCCCCACGGTCTCTGAATCTGTTTAAGGTCTCAATTTCTAGTGTGTGTGTTTGTGAGTGGGTGGGAATCCTGTAGTAGCAGCTGCAAGAAAAGGGGGTCTGTCATAAGAGCTTCTTTCTTCTGAGTTTTCAGTCCTCTGTCACCCTGGGAGAAGACCATTTCTAGACTTCTAGGGGGTCCTGGCTCTTGGCTGTGGGTCTCCCAATACCTGCAGGTCCTAAATTGGACTTTTTCAAAGTTAAAACTATTTGCTCTGCAAAAGACACTATAAGATAACCACACAATGGGCAAAAATATTTTCCAATAATATATCCAGCGAATAACTTGTATTCAGGATATAAAAAGTGTTCTTTAAACTTAACATTAAGAAAACAAATAATCCAATCAGAAAATTAAATACACTTCACCAAAGGGTATGTATAGCTGACAAATTACTACATGAACAAATATTTAACATCAGTAGGCATTAGAATAATGCAAATTAAAGTAAAAATTAGATATCATTATATAACTACTAGAATGGGATAAATAAATAAATAAATGAATAAATTTGCTCCACCAAGTACAGATAAGGCTGTGAAGCTCTAGAATCTCTTACATCTTGCTGGTGAAGACACAGATGTGTAGTAACTTGGAAAAGAATGCTGGCAGTTTCTTGGAAAGCTAAATATACAGTTACCACATGACTCAGCCATCCCATTTCAGCATATTTATCCTGGAGAACTGAAAATGTATATTCAGGAAAAGAACCTGTACACATATTTCATATCATCTTTATTAGCAGTAGCCCCAAAATGAAAAAAATCTTTGGTGTCCTTGTGTAGGAGAATGAATAAACAAACTGTCATTCATCCATATAATAGCATATCATTCAGCAATAAAAAGGAACAATTCACTGATGTGCACAATTTTAATGAATAAAAAAAACTTTACGATAAGAGAAAATAATCTGTCTCAATGGGTTGCATAGTATATGGTTCCATTTATATAAAATCAAAATAACAAGCGGTGTCGCCAGAGTTAAAGTGTGGAGAGATGACATGACTATGACAGGGTAATACAGGAGTTTCTTTGGGGTGATGCAATTCTTGCCTATTCTGATTGCGGTGTTGGTTGCAAGAATCGATACATGTGATAAAATTTTGTGAACTTCTACAAAAACAAACGAGTGCATAAAAAATAATAAATTCTGTATAAGGTCTGCAGCTAACAGTATTGTACCAATGTCTATTTTCTAGATTTGATAATTATGCTATGGTTATGTAAGATGCTATCATTTGGGGAAGTCAGGTGAAAGGAAGGTGAGAACCTTCTCATTATTTCTGCAACTTCTACGATACTCTAAAATTATTTAAAAATGAAAGTTTACAAATAATATATTCAGATATTTTATATATATGTGTGTGTGTGTGTGTGTATGTGTGTGTGTGTTTATACATACACACACACACACACACACACACACACACCATGGCATACATAATAATGGGGTAAATGCTAGTGTATATTTCCAAGATTTCCATTTTTTTACATAGTTGGTGCCATGTTGTAATACATTTTTTTAAAAAATGTAATACTGTCTTGCTCTGGTTATGAGGTCTGGCTAGAGGCCAGTCAGGTCTCTTCTTGAGCAGCTGATTAAGTCCACACCCAAACCACTTCCTTTATGGGGCTTTCACACCTTTCACATTCCAGGCCTCTATGAACCTGTCCTAATTGTTCTAGGGCCAAGTATGACAACTAGAGACAGAGCTTTTGTCATGGAGCCCATGACATTATTCAAAATATCCAAGTGTTACGGGCTGATTTGCATCCCCATTGCGTCCCCCTCAATTTAATATGTTGAATCCTTAATGCTTCATACCTGAGAATCAACTATATTTGGTAACAGGGTCTTTAAGAGGTAACTAAGTTAAGATGAGGTAATTAGGGTGTGTCCTAATTCAGTATCACTGGTGTCCTTGTAAAGAAGAGGAAATCAGGCTATATGAACATATAGAGGAAAGATTATGTCAGGGCAGTGGGAGAAGAAACCAAAAAGAAACTCTCAGAAGAAACCAACCTTGCCAACACTTTAATCTTGGACTTCAAGACTCCAAAATTGTGAGAAAATAAATTTCCATTGTTTAAGCCACCTAGTCTATATTAGTTTGTTATGGCAGCCCTAGCAAACTAATGCATCAATCTTCAGAGAGCACAAACACCTAGCTACTAACCCCATTCCACTCAACATATGTGAACTGCCTCTAGCAGCTCCAGCTTGCTGTAACCGTGTCCCTGCATGTGACACCTTGTGTGACCCTACCTGGCAGCCTTCTCTCACTTGCAGCTGTAAGCAGCAAAGACTTCTTCCTTTCATCTCTTCAAGCACCAGTGTGTTCTGTCCTACCATCAATGAATCTCTAAATTTCAAAAAACGAATATTAATTTTAGGGTATCCTGTGAAAAGTTAAGAATGTATATTGTAGTACCTAAACAAGCCACTAAAAATGATGCACAGAAGCATCAGTAGTAAGCTGACAGACATATTACAATAAGATCCTAGGAGATATTCAAGTTATCCAAGGAAAACAGGGAATAAACAGCACCTAAATTGTTTAATATTAATGGACAAAACACCCAGTTAAAAGATGGATCCAGCTAATTGTTGTATACATGAGATGCACTCACAATATACAGACACAGAACTGTAGGAGTAAAAATGGTTGTAAAAATGTAACTACAAACAGTGACTGTAAGAGGCCTGAAATAGCTATATTAATATAAAATAAAGTACAAAACAGCAAGTACTACCTGTGATAAAAAAATGACATTTCACAATGATAAAAGTGTCAAGTCTATAGGAAGACATAATAAACTTAAGTGTGTATGTACATAATAACAACTCCTCAAGGTAAAGTTGACAGGATCCAAGAGGACAATGAATTTTTCTTCAATTTTATTTGGAAAAATGTGAAACAATGTCTTAGCAATTGATAGAATTACTTAAAAAATTGTGGACTAAGGTGATCTGAACTAAACTTTATGAAGAATTCCACCCTGCCAATTTAGAATACAGATTTTTTTTCATATTTGTGTGGTGGTGTATTTACTAATGTAGAACATATGTTGTATGACAAAATAGTATCAAATAATTTAAAAGAACTGGAATAACACAGGGTGTGCTGACCACAATAGCATTTAGTTAGCTATCAATAAAATATCTTGTTTGAACCTAACTATTTGGACATTAACATAAAGTTTAATAACCAATGGGTAAAAAGTAACTTGTAAAGAGAATGAGCTTTTCATTGATTAGTGTTCGCATGATATGTCTTTCTCCAATCCTTTCACTGTAACCAATCTAAGTCTTTAAATTTAAAGTGGGTTTCTTATAAACACAACATAATAGGGTATTTTTTAATCCACGCTGGCAATCTGTCTTTTAATTGGTGCATTTAAAATGATTATTAATATAGTTGGATTAATATATACCATGTATGCGAATGTTTTCTATTCATTCCATTTGTTCTTTGTTTCCTTTTTATCTTTTTCTGCCTTCTATGGTTTTAATTGCACATTTTATATAATTCCATTTTATCTCCTCTTAGCATAGTAACTATACTTCTTGTTTTAATATTTTTAATAGCTGCCTTAGAATTTCCAGTATCCATTTTAACTAATATAAATTCATCTTCAGATAACACTATAGTGCTTCATGTATAACGCAGGTACTTTATAAAAAAGTATTCCCAAATTTTCCCTTTTGCTCCTTATAATATTGCTGTGATTTATTTTGCTTATTCATATGCTAAAAACACCCAATATATTTTTACCTTTATTTCAAACAAAGTTATTTTCAAATTGATTAAGAAAAAAGAAAACTGATCTCTTCTTTATTTATTCCTTCTGTAACACTCTTCCTTTATGTAGATTTGAGACTTGTAAAAGCTAAATTGCACCAGACACTAGTTAAAAACAGCAAGGAAGACTTATTTAACTATTACAATAAGGGAGAGAGCTTGAACTCAACTCAGCTGAAGCAAAAGGTGAGGCCATCCGTGTTTGCTAATAGCCACTTATGAAATTTAGGCTCCTATTCTCCCACAGATCTGAGAAAGTCTATTTCTCCTTCACTTTTGAAACAGTTTCACTAGATATAGATTATGGGTTACTGGGCTTTTTTTGTTTTTACCACTTTAAATGTTTAACTATCCTTTTTTTGTGCATTCATAGTTTCTGACAGGAGATCCACTGAATTTCTTAGGCGTATGCCTCTGTGAGTATGGTATTTTCTCTCTCTCTCCTTTGAGTTATTTTAAGACCTTTGTCTTTGGTGTGCTACAGTTTGAATACGATATGTCAAAATGTAATTATTTTTCCTTTGGTGGTGTTCTTTGAGCTTTCTAGATCCATGTTTAGAGTCTGACATTAGTTCTGGAAATTTCTCAGCCAATATTACATCAAATATTTCTTTTACTCCATTCTCTTTCTTCTCCTCCTGGTGTTCCCACAATGCATATATTACAGCTATTGAAATTGTTCCACAGTACGTGGCTGTTGTATTCTGTCCCCCCCATTCAGTTTCTCTTTTTATTTCAGTTTGGAAAGTTTCTATGCATTTGTTCACATTTTTCAAAACACAATGAATGTATGGTCAAGATTTGTGAATTTGATTTTACACTGAAGACATAAATTTGGCCAGGCACTGTGGCTCATTCTTGTAATCCCAGCACTTTGGGAGGCTGAGGCAAGAGCATCACTTGAGCCTAGGAGTTCAATACTAGCTTGGACAATATGGTGAGACTTGTCTCTACAAAAAAAAAAAAGTTTTTTGAGAAGTGTCTGTTCATGTCCTTCGCCCACTTTTTGATGGGGTTGTTTGTTTTTTTCTTGTAAATTTGTTTGAGTTCATTGTAGATTCTGGATATTAGCCCTTTGTCAGATGAGTAGGTTGCGAAAATTTTCTCCCATGTTGTAGGTTGCCTGTTCACTCTGATGGTAGTTTCTTTTGCTGTGCAGAAGCTCTTTAGTTTAATTAGATCCCATTTGTCAATTTTGTCTTTTGTTGCCATTGCTTTTGGTGTTTTGGACATGAAGTCCTTGCCCATGCCTATGTCCTGAATGGTAATGCCTAGGTTTTCTTCTAGGGTTTTTATGGTTTTAGGTCTAACGTTTAAATCTTTAATCCATCTTGAATTGATTTTTGTATAAGGTGTAAGGAAGGGATCCAGTTTCAGCTTTCTACATATGGCTAGCCAGTTTTCCCAGAAGACATTTATGCAGCCAAAAAACACATGAAAAAATGCTCATCATCACTGGCCATCAGAGAAATGCAAATCAAAACCACTATGAGATATCATCTCACACCAGTTAGAATGGCAATCATTAAAAAGTCAGGAAACAATAGGTGCTGGAGAGGATGTGGAGAAATGGGAACACTTTTACACTGTTGGTGGGGCTGTAAACTAGTTCAACCATTGTGGAAGTCAGTGTGGCTATTCCTCAGGGATCTAGAACTAGAAATACCATTTGACCCAGCCATCCTATTACTGGGTATATACCCAAAGGACTATAAATCATGCTGCTATAAAGACACATGCACAAGTATGTTTATTGCGGCATTATTCACAATAGCAAAGACTTGGAACCAACCCAAATGTCCAACAGTGATAGACTGGATTAAGAAAATGTGGCACATATACACCATGGAATACTATGCAGCCATAAAAAATGATGAGTTCATGTCCTTTGTAGGGACATGGATGAAATTGGAAACCATCATTCTCAGTAAACTATCGCAAGAACAAAAAACCAAACACCGCATATTCTCACTCATAGGTGGGAATTGAACAATGAGATCACATGGACACAGGAAGGGGAATATCACACTCTGGGGACTGTTGTGGGGTGGGGGGAGGGGGGAGGGATAGCATTGGGAGATATACCTAATGCTAGATGACGAGTTAGTGGGTGCAGCACACCAGAATGGCACATGTATACATATGTAACTAACCTGCACATTGTGCACATGTACCCTAAAACTTAAAGTATAATTAAAAAAAAAAAAAAAAAAGTAAAATCTCAAAAAAAAAAAAAAAGTTAAACATTTTTTTAAATAAGAAATTAGCTGGGTGTGTTTGTACATGCCTGTGGTCCTAGCTACTTGAGAGACCGAGGTGGGGGGATTGCTTGAGCCTGGGAGGTTGAGGCAGCAGTGAGCCATGATTATGCTACTGTAATTCAGTCTGGGCCACAGAGCAAGATGCTGTAAACCCCATTTCTACTAAAAATACAAAATTAGCCAAGCATAGTGGCGCATGCCTGTAATCCCAGCTACTTGGGACGCTGAGGCAGGAGAATCGCTTGAACTCAGGAGGTGGATGTTGCAGTGAGCTGAGATCGTGCCATTGCACTCCAGCCTGGGTGATAGAATGAGACTCAGTCTCAAAAAAAAAAAAAAAAGAAAGACAAAAATTTATGATAAATAAATTGTGAACTCTAATTAATAATATAATGTTGGAGTATTTAAGAGTAAGTAAGTTAATTTCTGCTACTATTTGTGTAATTCATTGAAAGAGTTGGATGATTGATAGATTGGCAGTGGCAGACGGATGGAAGGATATGGGATAAAACAAGTTGAGTAGAATTGTATTTGTAGAATCCCCATGGTGAGTAGATGGGCATTCACTATAAAATTATTGTATAACTGAGATATTCATAATAAAATATTTGAAAAAAATACAATTGCTCAAAATCTCCTGAGGACCATAATTGAACAAAATGAGGCAATCAAATAATGAGGAAAATGTTGACCAGAGAACCCATATCAATCTGTCCCTAGATAGGCCGCACTTATTTTTGTACAAAGAGTATTATTTGTTATTAACCTAAACTCTAGTTTTGTTATTGACTTAAACACTAATTTAAGGTCAGACTCAATAAAGCCTCTCACATTTGAAATAAAATAATTTTAACTTAATACAGTAATAGACCTTTAAATCACCAGAGAGTAGGGTTAAACATACTATGTCAAAGATATCAATGAGGATAAAAAAGATCACATGGTGATATTTAAAAAACAGAAATTAATTGTATGACTGTTGAAGTTAATGACTTTATACTAGAGGGAACTCAGTGATTTAACAGACTATTTTGTGTTCTTTATCACATTATATAGGGTGATAAACCACAAACTTGAAAGGATTCTCTTTTATTTTCTCTCATCAGTGCCATAAACACGCATTCTAATAGTGAGTATTTTCCTTTTGATAAAGTGGCAAATGAAAAGTTTTGTATAAAGTCCAGAGATAGATCAGCACATATCAAATTAGTTAATCTGCATCTGTGCTGCTTCACTTTGATATATTATCTAGCCATCCTGACCTCGAGCAGACATGTTCCTGCTGATCCTTCTGGTTGTCTGATGCTCAGCACTTTTTTCTCTGCTATTTCTTTAGATCCCTCTAGCATTGGGTGCATATAATCACAGATTTCCTCGTGGCTATTTTTGGTTTCTAATCTATCTTTCAGTTTGGGCACAGCTTTATTCTTTGATATTCTATTTACAGCTGCCTAGAGACCATCACCCTTTGAATGTCACCAGGTAACCTGTGATTCAAAATTTTTTTACACCAACTCTACTACACAGTCTTGATATCACTTTTTAAATCAGATAGACTAGAAATCTTACAGTCCTTTTCACTATTCTCTCTGTTCCTTGTTTTCTTCTATTCTTTTATTCTCTCTATGACATATTCTTGCTTTTCTTCAAGTTTCTCTGGTATGTGGATTTTTCCTCATGTTACAATCATCATGAGGTCAATTCCATGCCCCTAGAACAATCAACTATTCAGTTCTTCTAACAAAAAGAGCATATAATTTTGAAAGTATATCCAAATAACTTCTCTAAGATTCAGAACAACTTTTTATAAAGTAGGAACAATAGTGATATTAATGAAAGCAAAAATATACATGGATGACAATGGAGCCTGAAATATATTGTTTATAAAGAGTTATAATGGCAAAGTCTTCAATCATGGCCCCTAGGGAGGCATTTTTGTTGGATTGCAAGAATGTCTTGTCAAGTATGTTTCTGGCTCATGAGAACTGGCAATATTTATATATGAACTTAATCAAACTTTTTTGGGTTTAAACCATCTTTCTTTTATTTCACCATAGAAAAAACACAGAAAGATGCTAATTATGTGACAATTCTTAGAGAAAAAAGGTAAAGCCAAGAGCCAGATTATTTTATTTTCAGAGAATATAAAAAGGAACAAATCTCTGTATGAAATTTTTAAAGTTCATCATAGAAAATATGAGTAAAAGGAAATCTCATACTTCTAGTGCAGATAAAAGTCCTTTTTGTATGCACTTGTGTGATTTAACAAAATTAGCACATTACTGGATAGTTAATTTGCCATCTTTCAAGTTCTTTCAAAATTAACATCATGTAATAAGCAATTTTCCATCCATTAACTAATCCTCATGAGCATAATATAATGCATTTTATATGATAAATTATGCTTCATGATCTAATTGATCTTGTTAATTTTTTATATTAGTGTTTTTTCAATTTTGTAATATTGTTTAAAAAGTTTTTATTTTCTAGTTTTGTGGGCACATAATGGATGTATGTATTTATGAGGTACATGAGATGTTTTGATACAGGCATGCAATTCATAATAATCACATCCTGGAGAATGGGGTATCCATACCCTTGAGAATTTATCCTTAGTGTTGCAAACAATTCAATTACACTCTTTTAGTTATTTTGAAATGTACAATTATAGTATTGTTGACTATAGTGACCCTGTTGTGCTACTTTTTGTAGGTCTTGTTCATTCTTCTACTTTTTTTTGTACCCATTAATCATTCGGATCTTCCCCCTACCCTCACACTACCCTTCCCAGCCTCTGGTAATCATCAGTCTACTCTCTATCTCCAAGGGTTTAATTGTTTTGGTTTTCAGATCTCACAAATAAATGAGACCATGCAATGCTTGTCTTTCTGTGCCTGGTTTATTTCATTTAACATAGTGATCTTCATTTCCATCCATGTTGTTGCAAATGACAGGGTCTCATTCTTTTTTAAATGGCTGAATAGTACTCCATTGTGTATATATACCACATTTTCTTTAACCACTTATCTGTTTATGGACATGTAGGTTGCTTCACAATCTTGGCTATTGTGAAGAGTGCTGCAACAAACATGGGAATGCAGGTACCTCTTCAATATACTGATTTTCCTTCTTTTGGGTATATAGTCGGCAGTCATATGATAACTCTAATTTTATTTTTTTGAGGAACCTCCAAATTGTTCTCCATGGTGGTTGTAATAACTTAAATTCCCACCAACAGGGTATGAGGGTTCCCTTTCTACACATGCTCACCAGCATTTTTTACTTCCTGTCTTTTAGATATGAGCCGCTTTAACTGGGGTAAGATGATAGTTCATGGTAGTTTTTATGTGCATTTCTGATGATCAATGATGTTGAGCACATTTTCATATGCCTGTTTGCCATTCTGTATGTCTTTTTTTGAGAAATGTCTATTTAAATCTTTTGTCCGTTTTATAATCAGATTATTAGATATTTTCTTATAGGGTTGTTTGAGCTCCTTATATATTCTGATTATTAATCTCTTTTCAGATGGGTAGTTTGCAAATAATTTCTCCCAGTATGTGCGTTGTCTCTTCACTTTGTTAATTCTTTTCTACGCTGAGCAGAAATTTTTTTCTCAATGTGATCTTATTTGTCCATTTTTGCTTTGGTTGCCCATGCTTGTGAGCAAAGTTACTCAAGAAATTTTGCCCAGACCAAGGTCCTAGAGATTTTCCCTAAGGTTTTCTTGTAGTGGTTTCATAGTTCATGGTCTTAGATTTAAATCTTTAATCCATTTTGATTTCATTTTTGTATACGGCGAGAGGCAGGGGTTTAGTTTTATTCCTCTTCATATGGATCATATAGATATCCAGTTTTCCCAGCACCATTTATCGAAAAGACTGTCTTGTCTCCAGTGTATGTTCTTGGCACCTTTTTTGAAAATGAGTTCACTGTAGGTGTTTGATTTGTTTCTGGGTTTGCTACTCTTTCCCTTGGTTTATGTGTCTACTTTTATGCCAGTACCATGCTATTTTGTTTACTATAGATTTGTAGTATAATTTGGCATCAGATTATGTAATTCCTCTTTTTTTTTCTTAGGATAGCTTTGACTATTCTGAGCCTTTGTGATTCCATGTAAATTTTAGGATGTTTTTTATTTCTGTGAAGAATGTCATTCATAATTTGATAGAGATTAGATTGAATCTGTACACTGTTTTGAATAGTATGGACATTTTAATAGTATTGATTCTTCCAATCCATGAACATGGAATATGTTTATATTTTTTGTGTGTCCTCTTGAATTTCTTTAATCAGTGTTGTATAGTTTTCATTAAACTAAGATCTTTTACTTCTTTGATTACATTAATGCCTAGGTTGTTTATTTTATTTTTTTGCTATTTAAATGCAATCACTTTTTAAATTTCTTTTCAGATTGTTTGCTGTTGTCATATAGACAGGCTACTGATTTTTGAATGTTTGTGTCCTACAACTTTACTGAATTTGTTTATAAGTTCTAATAGTTTTTTTTTCTTTTCGTTTTTGAGACAGTCTCACTCTGTTGCCTAGGCTACAGTGCAGTGGCTCAATCTCGGCTCACTGCAACCTCCTCCTCGCAGGTTTAAGCAATTCTCCTGCCTCAGCCTCCCAAGTAGCTGGGACTACAGGTGTGCAGCACCACCATGCCTGGCTAATTTTTTTGTATTTTTAGTAGAGATGGGGTTTCCCCATATTGGCCATGCTGGTCTCGAACTCGTGATCTCAAGCGATCTACCCACCTTGGCTTCCCAAAGTGCTGGGATTACAGGCGTGAGCCACTGAGCCCGGCCCTAATAGTTGTTTTAATGAAGTCTCTAGTTTTTTTTTTTTTTTTCCCAAATAGAAGATCATATCTGCAAAAAAGGATACTTTGATTTCTCGCTTTCCAGCTTGGATGCCCTTTATTCTTTCTCTTATCTGATTGCTCTAGTTAGAACTTTCAGTATTATGTTGAATAACAGTGGTGAAAGTGGGCATTCCTGTTGTGTTTCAGATCTTAGGGAAAGGCTTTCAGCTTTTCCCCATTCAGTATAATAATAGATGTTGGTCTGTTATATGTGGCTTTCATTATGTTTAGATATGTTCCTTCTATACCCAGTTTTTTTAGAGTTTTTATCATGATGGGATGTTGAACTTTATCAAATGTTTTTTCAGCATCAATTTAAATGATGATATGGTTGTTGTCCTTCATTCTGTTCATATGATGTATCACATTGATTGTTTTGCATATGTTGAAACATCCTTGTATCCCAGGGGTAAACCCCACTTGGTCATGAGCAATGATCTTTTAAATATATTACTGAATTTGATTTGCTAGTATCTTGTTGAGGACATTTGCATCAGTATTTATCAGGTATATTGGCCTGTTGTTTTATTTTTATGATAAGTATTTGTATTGTTTTGGTATTAGGGCAATACTGTCCTCATAGAATGAGCTTGGACGTTATTAGTCCTCCTCTTTTTCAGAACACTTTGAATAGGATGGGTATTAGTTTCTATTAAAAACGTTTTACAGAGTTCAGCAGTGAGGCTATTGGGTCCCAGGCTTTCCTTTACTGGAAGACATTTTATTAAGATTTCAATCTTGTTACTTGTTATTCATATGTTCAGGTTTTGGATTTCTTCCTTGTTCAGTCTTAGTAAGTTAGATGTGTCTAGAATTTTGTCCATTTCTTCTAGATTTTCCAGTTTATTGTCATTTAGTTGCTCATAGTAGCAGTTAATGTTTCTTTGAATTTTTGTAGTATCAGTTTGTAATGGTTCTTTTTTCATCTGTGATTTTATTTATATGGATCTTCTCTCTTCTCTCCTTTTTTCTTTTTTTTCTTTTTCTTTGAGATGGAGTCTCGCTCTGTCACCCAGGCTGGAGTGCAGTGGTGTGATCTCAGCTCACTGCAAGCTCCACCTCCTGGGTTCACACCATTCTCCTGCCTCAACCCCTGAGTAGCTGGGACAACAGGCGCCCACCACCACGCTGGCTAATTTTTTTTTTTTTTTTTTGTATTTTTAGTAGAGATGAGGTTTCACCGTGTTAGCCAGGGTGGTCTCAATCTCCTGACCTCGTGATCCGCCTGCCTCGGCCTCTCAAAGTACTAGGATTACAGGCGTGAGCCACCGCACCCAGCCTCCATTTTTCTTGTCAGTCTGGCTAAAGGTTTGTCAATTTTGTTTAACTTTTCAAAAAAAACCTTTTTGTTTCATTGATATTTTGTATCATTTTCTTCATTTCAATTTCATTTATTTCTGCTTTGATTTTTATTATTTCTTTTCTTTTAGTAATTCTGGGTTTGGTTTGCTCTTGCTTTTCTAGTTCTTTAAGCTTCACTGTTAGGCCATTTATTTGAATTTTTCTTCTTTTCTGATGTGGGTTATTACAGTCATAAACTTCTCTCCTAGTACTGTTTTTCTTATATCCCATAGATTTTGATATGTGTTTTTCTTATTTTTTTCAATAAATTTTTTAATCTCCTTCAAATTTTCTGCATAGACCCACTGGTCAGAAAGAAGCATATTGTTTAATTTTCATGTATTTGCATAATTTCCATAATTCCTCTTGTTCTTGCTTTGTAGTTTTATATGATTGTGGTCATAGGATGTGCTTGGTATTATTTAAATTACTTAAAATGTCTCAAGACTTGTTTCATGACCTATCATATAATCTATCTTTGAGAATGATCCATGTGCCGAGACAAAGGATGTATATTCTGAAGCTGTTGGATGAAATATCTTGTAAATATCCATTGGATCCATTTGGTCCATAGTGCAGTTTAAGTCTGATGTTTGTTGATTTTCTATTTAGAAGTTCTGCCCAATGCTGAAAGTGAGGTGTTGAATTCTCCAGCTATTATTGTATTGGAGTCTATCTCTCCCTTTAGCTCTAGTAATATTTATATGCCTGAGGGCTTCAGTGTTGGGTGCATATATATTTATAGTTGTTATATCCTCTTGCTAAATTCACCCTTTTATCATTTTATAGCATCCTTCTTTGTCTCTTCTTATACTCTTTGTCTTTCATCTGATATAAGTATAGCTACTCCTGCTTGTTTTGGGTTTGCAGTGACACAGAATACCTTTTTTTCAGGGTATGTGTGTCTTCATAGGTGAAGTGTGCTTCTTTTAGGCAACAGATCAATGTTTCTTGCCTTTTTTTTTTTTTTTTTTTTTTGCCATTCAGCTACTCCATTGGAGACTTTAGTCCATTTACAGTCAATGTTATTATTAATAAGTGGACTTTCTCCTACCATTTTGATATTTGTTTTCTGGTTGTTTTGCAGTCTAAGCATCCATCTTTCCTTCCTGTCTTCTTTTTGTGAAGGTAGTTTTCTCTGGTGATATCATTTAGTTTCTTGCTTTTTATTTTTTTGTGTATCCATTGTATGGTTTTTGGTTTGAGATTACCATGAGGCTTGCAAATTCTATCTTATAACCCATTATTTTAAGTTGATAACAACTTAGTTTGCATAAAAAACCTAAAAAGCAAAAAGAAAACTAATAAAAACTCTACACCTTAACTTCATTCTCCACTGTTAGATTTTTTGTTGTTTCTATTTATATATTGTACTGTTTATATCTTGAAAAGTTGCTGTAGTTATTATTTTTATTGGTTCTTCATTTAGCCTTTCTACTTAGCCTAAGGTGAGTAATAACTAACCACAGTTACAGTGTTATAATGTTCTGTGTTTTTCTGGATACTTATTATTACCAGTGAGTTGTGTGCCTTCAGGTGATTAGTTATTGATCCCTAATGTCTGTTTCTTTCTGATTAAAATACTCCCGTTAGAATTTCTTGTAGGACAGGTATAGTGTTGACGAAATCCCTCACCTTTTGTTTGTCTGGGAAAATCTTTATTTCTCCTTCATGTTTGAAGGATATATACCAGTATATCTGTAGTATTCACCAGATATATTATTCTAGCGTAAAGGTTTCCTTTTTTCTTCTTCAGCACTTTAAATATGTCATGCCACTCTCTTCGGGTCTGCAACATTTCCACTAAGAAGTCTGCTGCCAGACATATTGGAGCTTCATTGTATGTTATTTGTTTCTTTTCTCTTGCTGCTTTTAGAATAGTTTCTTCATCCTTGATATTTGGGAGTTTGATTATTAACTGCCTTGAGGTTGTCTTTGTGTTAAATCTGCTTGGTGTTTTATACATTCTTGTACTTGGACAATGATATCTGTCTAGATTTGGGAGGTTCTCTGTTATTATTCCTTTGAATAAACTTTCTTCCCCTGTCTCTTTCTCTACTTCCTCTTCAAGTCGAACTCTTAGATTTGCCCTGTTGAGGCTGTTTTTTAGATCCTGTAGCCGTGCTTCATTGTTTTTCATTCTTTTTGTGTGTGTGTGTCTCTTCTGACTGTGTATTTTAAAAGAGTCTGTCACATCAAGCTCAGTAATTCTTCCTCTGTTTGGTCAAATCTGTATTTACAAACTCTGGTGCACTCTTCAGCATGTCTATTGCAATTTTCGGCTCCAGAATTTCTCCTTGAGTCTTTTTAATTACTTCGATCTCTTTGTTAAATTTATCTGATAGAATTCTGAGTTCTTTCATGGTGATAACTTGAATTTCTTCAAATTTCCTCAAGACAGCTATTTTGAATTCTCTGTCTGAAAGGTCAGGTATCTCTTTTTCTCCAGGATTGCTCCCTGGCACCTTATTTACTTCTCTTGATGAGGTCGTGTATTCCTGGATTGTTTTGATACTTGTAGATGTTCAGCTGTGTCTGGACATTGAATAGTTAAGTATTTATTGTAGTCTTCACGGTCTGGGCTTGTTTGTAACCATCCTTGGAAAGGCTTTCCAGATATTCACAAAGACTTGGGTATTGTGATCCAAGCTGTATCTGCTTTAGGAGGCCCAATAATGCTGTGGTTCATGAAGACTCGTAAAAGTACAGCCTCGATGATCTTGGACAAGATCTGGAATTCTCTGGATTACCAGGCAGAGACTTGCTCTCTTCACTCAGTTTCTCCCAAACAAATGGAGAAACTCTCTCTAGTTTCTGAACCACCTGAAGCTGAGGGTGGAATGACACAGTCACCCTGGTGGCCATCACCACTATGACTCTGCTAAGTGAGACCCGAAGCCAATACGTCACTGGGTCTCACACAAAGCCTGCTGTAAGTACTCCCTGGCTACTGCCTATGTTCACTCAAAGCCTTGGGACTCTATCGTCAGCAGGTAGCAAAGCCAGCCATTCCTCTGTCCTTCTTTTCAGGGTGGCGAGTTTGCCGGGAACCTGGAGGGTCCAGAGGTGCTGTCAGGGAGCCAGAGTCTATATTCAAATACCTTAAAAGTCCACCTGGTGTTCTACTGTACTGCCGCTGAGCTTGTACTCAAACCACTACATGCTGACCTTCCACTCTTCTGTTCCCTTTCCAAAGGCAGAGGAGCCTCATCCCATGGCCACCACCATTGCAGGCCCATGGAGAATACCTCCATACTACTGCTGATGTTCCCTTGAGGCTCAAGGGCTCTTCAGTCAGCTTGCAGTGAATGCTTCCTGGCCCGGGACTCACCCTCCAGGGCATTGGATCCCCTTTTGCCCAGGGCAGGTCGGGACATGCCATCCAAGGGCCAAATTCTGGAATCAGGGACCCCAAGAGCCCACATGGTGCTCTACAACTCTGTGGCGGAGATGGTACCTAAAGTGCAAGACAATGTCCCCTTTACTTTATCCTCAACTTTTCTTAAGCAGATAGTGTTTTGCCTCATAGCCACCACAGCTAGGAATGTGCTTCTCATGTGAAGCCAGCCGATCTCAGATTCTCACCCAAAGCCGTTAATGCAGTTCCTGGGTATCACTGCTTGTTTTTCAGGGCCCAAGGGCTCTTCAGTTAGCAGGTGATAAATGCTCCCAGGACTGGGTTCTTTCCTTCAAGCCAGTGGTTTCCCTTCTGACCCAAGGTGTACCTAGTATTGTTGTCTCGGAGCGATGCCCAAGGGCTAGGAAAAGGGATATCAGGACTCTGACAGGGGCCCTATCCTGCTGTGGCTTAGCTGGTAGGCAAAATGCAAAACAATGTCCTCCCCACTCTTTTGATTTCCTCTGCTCAGGGAGAAGGAAGGGGTTTCTTTTTAAACTGTAAACTGTGCAGCCTTGGCTTAGGGTTAGAGTGATGGCAGCATTACCTTAGCAACCCTGGCTTGTGTCTCAGTAGGTCATATGCCCACCCAATCTAGTATCTCTAGGCCCAGTTCAGCACTAGGACTCACCCAGTTGTTATAGTTCTTGTGGCATAGACCGCCTTTCTAGTTTATTTTATTTAGATCCTCAGAGTACTTTAGCCCAGTGTTGAGGCTTGCAGAATTCAAATTTGAGCTGCTGGGATTTGACAATTTCTCTCTGGCGAGGGCTGCTTAAAAGCTCCCTCAGTGGGCTGGCATCAGCTGAGTTTGTTCTGATTTTCTTTTCTGCTGTAACAGGACAGCATTGAGTTTAATGCCTCACAATTACCGGGCTCTCCCTCCCCAAGCCCAGTTAAAGGCTCTCTGTACCATTCTGCTGCTGCCAGGTGGTGTCAGCAATTCAAAACGGTTTTTCTTCCCTCTTCAGTGCCTCCTTCAGTTATACGACAGTAAAACCAGGTACTGTGAGTGCTCAACTGATTTTTCATATGTACAAAGGTGTTTTCTTTTGTGTGTGTAGACAGTTGTTAAATTACTGCCCTTTTGGTGAGGGAAACAATTGATGGAGCCTTGTATTCTACCATCTTGCTCCACCTCCACCACGTGTTAAAAAGTTATTTTATTTCAATAATTATATGTTATATCTGACAAAGTCTTGTGGTGCTTTATCCCTCAGAACTTTGTGAAAACAACACAAGCCTTTAATGACAATGGAGAGACCCACATCGTGACATGAATACGATACCTTAAAGATTTGTTACAAACTCCCTCTTTCTGTGACACCAATACACTAATGAAAAGGTTTAGATCCTTTAGGTGGTAGGCAAAGTAATGGACCTCCAGCGCTTTTACTCCCTAATCTTTGGAACCTGTGAATATGTTACCTTACAGGGTAGAAAGAAACTTTGCAGGAGCAATAAAGGATAAACTGGAAATGAGATATTATTCTGAATTATCCAGGTTCCACCTAACCACATGGGTTCCTAAAAGTGGAAGAGGAAGGCAGAAGTTTGGGTTGGAGAGATGCAACAGAAGAAGAGAAAAGGTGGGAGTTGAGAGGGATTCAAAGGGTAAATGAGACTCAACTGTCATTGCTGGCTTTGAAGAGGGAGGAAGGTAGCCATAAGCCAAGGAAGTTGATGGTTTCTATAAGCTGGGTTCGGGCTTCAGCTTAAAGTCAGAGAGAAAATGGGGATCACAGTCTTAAAATCCAAGTCTTAATCCAAGTTTAGTTCCAAGAACTAAATTCTGGAAACCACCTAAATAAACAAGGAAATAGATTTTCCCTTAGAGCCTCCAGAATGAAGCATTACCAACATTACCAATGTCTTGATTTTAATCTGTTGAAATTATTATTATTATCTTTCAACATACAGAACTGTAGATAATAAGTTCATGTTCTTTTAGCCCACTAAGTTTGTAGTAATTTGTTGTGGTACTAATAGAAAACTAATATATTACACCTACTATATTAACAATAATAATGGTATAATTACAGTAATCATAATAGTTTACTATTTTTATTGAGCACTTACTATGCCCCAGTCTGTATATAACTATAGTAATTATATTAATTCAATTCATATTTAGACTCTGAGTTAGAGTTAAATATCAAAGATGTGAGGAAACTGAGGTGCTAAATGGTTAAGTAACTCATTCAAAGGCATTTCATTAAAAGCACCATTAAAAGCAGGAATGTCAGGATTTGTTTTTAATTTTAGTTTGGATGTAGTTATCATAATCTTTATTTGTAAACAACTGATAATATGACATAACATATTTAAAGCCTTGAAATGTAACTATTAAACACAAAATCAATGAGTTATTGAAATGCATCATTGAGATAGAACTTTTAAAACTCAATTTATATACTGTTTTTATTTTAATTTACTTATTTCTAAAATCAACCTGCATTTAGTATCTGTTCTATTTTTTATATGTTCATTTCTGATTTATTTAAAAATATGTGTATAAAAATGCTTGTAACAAATTAATAGATTAAAATGAAAAACATTTTTTGGCAATATTTATTAATTCTTTGAACTTCTGAGTGTCACGTGCTCTAAATCACATAATAAACTCTCACCACAAAAATTATTTTTAGAGATATATTCCTTGACCATAAGGTAAGATCTTCTTCCAATTTAGTTGAGTTAAAATGATCTTGCAAAAAAAAATTTGCCTACACATTTGTAGTATCTACAGATTTACTTCATTTGAATTATGGGAAATAATCTCCATAGAAACTCATTGCCTGAAGCCCTGCTTCTCAAAACAAAAGCAAAATCACATACTCTCTCTCAGAAAAAGTCTCCCGTATGACAGCCGGGATGGCTTTTTGGGAGGGAGAGGACACTAGAAAGGAAAAGATCAGAAAAGCCAACCCTTCTCCATGTTTCTCGGGTTTGGAGGAGTGACTATGCATACCCTCTGACCCTACACAGTCGGAGGCTTGGAAAAAGGAGAGGTAAGTATTGGACAAGTAGCTCACGTTAAGAAATTGGGGTACAGGTGCTCTACCCACCTGGGGAGCTTCCACAGAAAAATGCTATGTGACCAGGAGAAAGAGGCCTGCCAAATACTTTTGCCTAAATGTCCTTGAATTTAGAGTGCCAGGACCAGTGGGCAAGGGTGGCCTGCAGCAGTGGCAGAGGTAGGAGGTCAGGGTGCTGGATGAGTAGAGGATGAAGGATGTGATCAATGCCCAAGTGGGCACTTCGCAGGCAAAAACAACATTAAGCTCTGAGTTACAGCAACTAACACTTCAGCCCAAATATTTAACAGAGCAAACAATACTCAGTGGGGTGAGAGACACAGCTCTGGAGACGAATATAAGGAGGAACTAGCACAAAGTCAGCTGGTTCTTCTTAACACAATGCAGCTGACATTGAATTCCATTTTAGGAATAGGAAGGAGGAGGCTGGAGGACAAATTAACACGTTTCTAAAGATCATCTTTAAATAATCTTATAAAACTAACTTCAATACGTAATTTGGTTATGTATTTATTTTGCTTCCTCTTATCAGTAAGAGTCAGGTCAGAGGAAAGTTCAAACTAGTCAGAGATACGAGTAGCTCCATTTTTTTCAGACATCTGTCCTGTACTGGGAGTTAAATTTGAAACTCTATTATATGATATCTGGAAGTTTGCATTTTATTAACTTAAGCTTTGTGTACCTACAATGATACTTGCTATGTTCATGGAGGAAAATATCTTTTGGGAAAATAATAATTGCTGGAATTCTTTTTATCATTTACTAGATGCCATAGACTATTCTAGTACATATATTGTCTTTTTAAAAAATCCTTATAATAACCCTACAAAATCACTCTTCACCTGCTGCAAATGAGAAAACTCTGGAACAGAGGTTGTAAATAATCTGACCAGGACCAGCATTTTAATAGAAGGTGGAATCAGGATTCTGGACCAAGGAGTTTGAATCTAGAAGCTGAACTCTGAATTCATAAGTTGTATTTATATCCCAGGATGTAAAATGACATAGATCAGTTGTGAGTGGAAAATATGGAAACAAGAAAAACATGTTTAAATATAATTCCCCCTTCTTAACCTGCCATTGGAAAAACAAAGTGAGCTGTTGATTGATTGGTTCCCTTTTCTCACTCAAGGTATTTTATCAAAAAATAACTCAGCTGGCTGGATCTATAAAAGTCAGTTCCAAAATATGTTCTGTCTTTTCCTATTCACAGGAAGCTACTTACACTGCTTTACTGCTAACAAATCAAAAATTGGTCTCAGACAAACAGTCAGCCAGAAAACATCCTTCTTCCTTTTTAGCCAGAGAGTGAGGTATGGAGTATTGATTCTTCCATACAATCCAACTAAATCTTATAGTCAAATCTTATGTGATATAGCAAAATTTAAAGATACCTTCTTTATATACAACGATTGTGGCTCAGCAGGTGATAAAAAGTCATTTTCATTAGTGATTACGGAAAGGGATGTTTGTGCATTACTGTAATAATACCTCAACTGTCAGCAGGATAATTATTAGTGTGGACCCATCATTTTCTCTTTCACAACAACTAATGGTCCGTGAGGCCAGCAGCTTAGACCTGCCACAGACAACTGCAGTTGCTGAATATTTTTTCCTCTGACGTCTTCAGATGGCGAAGTTGGGATGGTGGGTGGGGGAAGAAAAGGAATATAAAACAAAGGAAAATCAGAAAACATGAGATATTCTTTCCCAAATATCCTCTTTTAGGTTTCAGAAATAGTTTGTGCCTAGTCTGGGTCTTCTGTCTGCCACTATTTTGTTAAACTTACTTATTCAAGGTAAAGAGTCAGGCCTCTGAGACACCTGATGAGTTTCGTAATTAAATTCAGGCAGTGCATTGAAACCCTACTGAAAATATGCAGCCGTGGGAGTGTCTTATTCTATGATATCCACCTTATTTTTTTTATAAGGACACCATCTGGTTCCTACTAAAGTGGGAGCAAAACTTTGAGCACACATGGACATAAATATGGGAATAATAGACACTGTGGACTAGTAGAGAGTGGAGAGGAAAAGGTGGGTTAAAAAACTACCTATCAGGTACTGTGCTCACTGCCAGGGTGACAGGATCCCTGCTCCAAACTCCAGCATCATGTGATATTCCCATGCATCAAATCTATACATGTACCCCCTCTATCTAAAAGTTACAACTAAAAAAAAAATAAAATTTCAGGTAAAAGAAACAAAATGCTTAGGCAAAGCTTAATTTCCATTTTTAAAAAACATTATTTTTGATTATTAAATTTAATGTTATATTTCAAATATGTACTTTGTGGCTCCTCAAAGATTCCTGTTTGTTAGATCTTTCAACTTTTGACCTCCAGTGTCTCATGGGCAGGAATGAGCAGAGAGTCCAAGACCTTGAGTTATTTCTGGAAGGACCACCACCCGCTTCTCCCAACCACATTCACCTCTCACCCCGTTTTCTGTCTTGATGCCACCAGCATTAGTTTCATTGTGGATATTAACTTTGTTTATCTTAGTCATCAAAGAAGCCCAGGACTACTGGATCTTCTTCACGCCAAACTCCTTAATTGTTAATATAACCCAATATAACCCCTTTGGTGATCCCCTACAACCATTTCCCAGGCTTTAACCAACTCCTCAAATCCTTCCTATTGCTCATGGAACTCCTGGCCTGTCAGCAGGAAAATCTCCAGAGGATTTATCTGTTCTCTGAGTATGCCCTTCCCTTTCTGGCTCTACAAGGAAAACAAAACTCTATGCAAGGAGTCACTGATCCCTGCAGTCCTCTCCAGTGGGAGCTTTTTCACTCCTGTAAGTCTTATAACTTTGGTCTGGAGATGGGGTGTCTTCCTTACTCCCCGTGTCCACTTCCAGACAATTTACACCTCTCATTCCTTTAAACACCAGCTATGAATTTAGTAATATCACATTGCACCACACACATTATCTCCTTGGAGTCATGTACCTAATCTTTATCACTGTCCTATACTCTGGACATTTTCCCTTCTGATGTGTGGTCACATTATGACTCTTCTTGATGCAATACTCACAGTTCAATGTCCTGAGTGTCTCAGTATCTGGATCTTCTATTTGCTAATACTCCTAGATCTTAAGTCTATCTGAGCCCTTCACTGCCAAGGTCTTTACTTTACACATTTTCTCATAAAGAAGTGGCCAGAAAGAACTTAGGCAAATTCCTACCACAATGTCTATTCACTACCTGCATTTATGCATGAATTCATATCTTTATAGTTTGAGTAAACTGCCCTTTCACAGAGCAATGCCTCTGTCACTGTTCTCAAACCCATTTTCCTCACCTACTCATGCACATAGTGCCAGCAGTTCTCCCGGCTGTCTCCTACGTCATCATTTTTTCCTCTCTCCTAGATAATTTCAATCAACATGGAAAATGCTTTCATTTTCCAATCTGCCTTCATTGTTACACATATGACAATCATTCATCCTTTCCAGTGACAGACCATAGCAGCTTGGTGCTTTAACAGAGTCAACTGAAAAAAACTCTAGTTACAGTCTTGGGAAAAATGAAGTGCACTCCTGTATTTCCATCATCTGTGTCATTCCTGGGATTGTACTCTGGTTACTTCACACCTTACTACTACTACAATTTGCTAGAAAGATACCCAGAATTTTACTCAAGACAAAGATAAATGACTGCATTAGTAAATCTGTAAAAGTTGATCAATAACAACAGATTAATAAGCAAGAAACTCTGTAAAAAAGGAAAAAATGATATTATAATTAACCATCCCAATGTTTGCTTGGTCAATTGCAAGTTGTTATTCCCCAAATTGACTAACTCTGTCTCCAATCAACAAACTGGCCAGGAAAGAAAAACTGACACCAAGACACAGACAAAGGTTAGTCACCCCTGGGTCTCCTGTTAGATTTCTTTCATCTTCCCTAAGTTTAATTTAGTCTGTGAAATAAGTATTTTTTGCTGTTTATAAAAGAGAGATGGATCTCAAGAGCATTATGCTAAATAAGGGAAACCATATGTAAAAGACTTTATGATTGCATTTACATAAAATATTAGAAAAAGCAAAATGATAGTGACAGCTAGCAGATCAGTGGATGCCAGGTTTTGGGTATGAGAAAGGAGACTGTAAATGTAAGAAGTGGACTTTCTGGAAGGCGGAAATATTCTACATCATGATTGTGGTGGTGGTTTTACAACTGCAGACATTTTTTTGAAAACATTGAATTGTAAAAATAAGTGAATTTTATTGTGTGTGGATTATAATTCAATAAAATCTAAAAAAGTATTTTGTGAATTATATAGCCTCTGTAGAGAGTTTATCTGAAAGGATTAATTTCACCCCAACATTAAAAAATTTCCAAGAATCTGTGCACTATACAATAACAAAAACAGTTGTCTCTTAGTCAAATATCAGATATATGTACATTTCACTCCAAAATAAATTATAATAATTTCATCTTTTACAATAAAAATTATATAATCAACACTTGATAAATTTATTTTATAAAAATATACATCTAAAATTTTAGTTTTTAATACATTTCATATTTTTATTGGTTGCTAATAAAGTATCCTAAAAAAGTAACAAGGCATTCTTGTATTTTCTAAAACTCAAGATAAAATATTTATACCAATAATTTCTATTCAAATTTCCAAAATTCAGCTCTACTTGTGATACAGTTTGGCTCTATGTCCCCACCCAAATCTCATCCTGAATTGTAATCCCCATGTCAAGGGAGGGACCTGGTGGGAGGTGACTGGATCATTGGGGTGGTTTTCCCCATGCTGTTCTCATGATACTGAGTAAATTCTCAAGGGATCTGATGGTTTAAAAGTGTTTGTCAGTTTTCCTGCCCCTCCTGCCACCATGTAAAATATGCCTTGCTTGCCCTTCACCTTCCACCATGATTATAAGTTTCCTGAGGCCTCCCAAGACATGTGGAACTGTGAGTCAATTAAAGTTATCTTCTGTATAAACTACCCAGTCTCAGGCGGTTCTTAATAGCAGTGTGAAAACAGACAAATACAGAAAATTGGTACCAGGATAGTGGGGCACTTCTATAAAGATAACCTGAAAATGTGGAAGCAATTTTGGAACTGGGTAACGGGCAGAGATTGGAACATTTTGGAGGGCTCAGAAGAAGACAGGAAGATGTGGGAAGTTTGGAACTTCCTAGAGACTTCTTAAATGACTTTGATCAAAATGCTGATAGTGATATGGACAATGAAATTCAGGCTGAGGTGGTCTCCAATGGAGATGCGGAACTTCTTGGGAACTGCAGCAAAGGTGACTCTTGTTACACTTTAGCAAAGAGACTGGTGGCATTTTGCTTCTGCCCTAGAGATCTGTGGAACTTTGAACTTGAGAAAAATGATTTAGGGTATCTGGCAGAATAAATTCCTAGGCAGCAAAGCATTCAAGATGTCACTTGGCTTTTTCTGAAAGCACATAGTCCTATGCATTCACAAAGAGATGATCTGATACTGGAACTTGTTTAAAAGAGAAGCAGAGTATAAAAGTTTGGAAAATTTGCATCCTGACCATGCAGTAGAATAGAAAAACCCGTTTTCTGGAGAGAAAATCAAGCTTTCATCTGCAGAAATTTGCATAAATAAAGGGAAGTGGAATGTTAATAGCCAAGACAATGGGGAAAATGTCTCCAGGACATTTCAGAGACCTTCACAGCAGCCCTTCCCATCAAAGGCCTGGAGACATAGGAGGGAAAAATGGCTTCCCAGGCCCAGGGCCTCCCTGCTCTATGCAGCCTCAGGTCATGGTGCCCTGCATCCCAGCTGCTTCAGCTCCCATTGTGGCTAGGGGAAAAAGGTGCAGCTCAGGCCATTGCTTCAGAGAGTGCAAGCCCTAAGACGTAGCAGTTTCAACATGGTGTTCAGCCTATGGGTGTACAGAAGACAAGAGTTGAGGTTTAGAAGCCTCCACCTAGATTTCAGAGGATGTATGAAAACACCTGGATGTCTAGGCAGAAGTCTGCTGCAGACTTCTCATGAAGAACCTCTACTATGGCAGTACTGAAGGGAAATGTGGGATTAGAGCCCCCACACAGAGTCCCCACTGGGTCACTCTCTAGTGGTGCTGTGAAAAGAGGGCAACCATCCTCCAGACCTCAGAATGATAGATCCCATGGTAGCTTGCACCATGAGCCTGGAAAAGCCCCAGGCACTCAACACCAGCCCATGAAAGCCACTGCAGGAGCTGTACCCTGCACAGCCACAAGGGTACAGCTGTCCAAGGCCTTAGGAGCCAACTCCTTTCTTCAGCATGCCCTGAGTGTGTGACACAAAGTCAAAAGAGATCATTTTGAAGCTTTAAAATTTAATGAGTGCCCTGCTGGGTTTTGGACTTGCATAGGGCCTGTATCCCCTTTGTTTTGGCCAATTTCTCTCATTTGGAATGGGAACATTTATAAAAAGCCTGTATCCCCATTGTATCTTGGAAGTAACTAACATGTTTTTTATTTTACAGGCTCATACGTGTAAGGGACTTGCCTTGCTTGTCTCAAATTAGACTTTGGACTTGGACTTTTGAGTTAGTGCTGGAATGAGTTAAGACTTTGGGGGACTGTTGGAAAGGCATGATTGTGTTTTGAAATGTGAGAAGGACATGAGATTTGGGAGGGATCAGGGGCAGAATGATATAGTTTGGCACTGCGTCCCCACCCAAATCTCATCTCAAAGTGTAATTCCTGCATGTTGAGGAAGGGACTTGGTGGAAGGTAATTGGATCATGGAGGTGATTTCCCCTATGCTGTTTTCATAACAGTAATTGAGTTCTCACAAGATCTGATGGTTTAAAAGTGTTTGGCAGTCTCCCACTCCCTCCTACTGCCAGGTAAGATATGCCTTGCTGCCGCTTTGCCTTCTGCTGTGATTGTAAGATTCCTGAGGCTTCCCAAGTCATGTGAAATTTTGAGTCAATTAAACCTCTTTTCTTTATAACTACCCAGTCTCAGGTAGTTCTTTATAGCAGTGTAAAAATGGACTAATACAACTTGTCAAACGCAGAAAATGCATTTCACAAAATTAAACACCAATCATGATATAAACACTCAGTAATCCAGAAATAGAGGGAATTTCCTCAATTAGATAAAGAGAATCTATGTAAACCAACAGCTAACATCACACTTAATGGTGAGAAACTAGATACTTTGATCCTAAGACCAGGAACAAGACAAGATGTCCCCCTCACTATTTCTATATAACAACATATTGTATATCATGGTTAATGAAATAAGGAAATAAATGGCACATTAATTGGAAAGGAAGAAATAATACTGTATGTTCACAAGTAACATAATTGTTTATGTATAATATTCCAAAGAATTAACAAAATAAATTCCTGGAACTAATAGCAAGGTTCTAGAAAAGAAGACTTCTATATAAAAGTCAATTGCTTTCTTATACCAGCAATGAACAATTGTTAGTAAAAATTAAAAATGTAAAATTAAATTTACATTAACAATAAAAAATTAAATAAATAGATATGAGCATAACAAAATGTACAGAATAAATGTTAAGAAAATTATAAAACTCTAATGAAAGAAGTCAAAGAACAATTAAATGAAGGAGATATATTCTTTGTTCCTAGATTGGAAAACTCAATATTGTTAAGATTTTAATTATTCCCATGTAGATGTATAGATTCCATACAATCTCAATTGTAATCCCAGTAAGCTATTTTATTGATACCAACAAATTAAACCTAAGTCTATATAGAAAGACAAAAAAAAAAAGAACAAGATTAGTTAACACTATATTTAAGAAGAGCAAAGTTGGAAGACTATCACTACCCAATTTTAAGACTCACCATAAACCTACAGTATCAAGACAGTATCAAGTGTTGAACTGGCAAAAGAATAGACAAATAAGTAAATGGAACAGAACAGAGAGCCTAAAACTAGCCCCAGTCACACATTGTCAACTCATCTTTAACAAAGGGGCAAAAACTATTCAAAGGTGAAAGATAATTTATAAATGGTGCTGGAAAAATTGAAAATATGTAGGCAAAAAGAATAAATTTAGACACTTATTTTACATCTTTCACAAAAATTAACTCATAGTGGATTGATCACTGACCAGAAATATGAAAGGTAAAACTATACTACTTCTAGAACCCAATATAGGAGAAGATCTAAGGGACTTTGAGTTTGGTGTTGAGTTTTTAGATACAATACAAAAAGTACAATCCATACAAGAAAAACATTGATAAGTTGGGCTTTATTAACTGTAAAAACTTTTCCTCTGTGAAAGACCCTGTTAGAATGAAAAGAGAAACCCAGATTGGAAGAAAGTATTTGAAAAACACAAGTCTGATAAATGAAGTGTATCTAAATATGGACAGAACATTGTATATCTCAAAATAGCTGACAATAAATTTCAAATTTTCAAACCCCCAAAATGATCAGTTTTTGAGGTGGTGGATGTTTTTCTTAGCTTCATTTAATTTTTCCACATTATATTCATAAATTTTAACATTACTTAATACCCCATGAATGTATACAACTATAACTTCTCAATTTATAGTAAAATAAACTGCCAAAGTCATGAATTAAAAGAAAAACTGAGAAACTGAAAACTGGATTGGATCCTGGAACATGAAAAGAACATCCATGTAAAAACTGGTGAAGGAAAGGAGATTGTAAGGTTGTTACAAATACACTCTTGAGACAAACTTTAGACACGTCTAATCCCTGCAAGCCTCGGCATTTGCATTCACACTTGAGGGGCCTATAATGCTCAGTTGTAGCAAGCATCCTTCTAAGTCAATTTGGAGAGAAACCATCACCCTTGATATTGAACACCTGACTTGCTTTCAACAAGAATTCTGTCAAGTCAGTTTAGCCAGAATCCCCCATCCTCACTCCTGATATTCCCTGTGAGAACTTTTCCATCCGCTAGTCTATACCCTTCTCCTTGGGTATCCAGCCCCATCTGCCCATGGTGTATTCAGGATTGATCCAAGTTCTATACTGAAGTTTCTTTTCCCATATTGCAATAGTTCTGGTGTAAAATATATTTTTACTACTTTACTGTCTGGCTCTGGTTTTCTTTAGCAGTTAGTAAACTATTCTGTATGATACTTAATGGTGAACCCATGACATTATGTATCCCATAGAACTGCAGAACACAAAAAGTGAACTTTTATGTAAACTATGGTGTTTAGTTACCAAAAAAGTATCAATATTGGTTCGTTAATTGTATTAAAGCTCCCACACAAGTGCAAGATATTAATAGTAGGGAAATATGTGTGCATGTGAGAGAGGGATAGATATAATAAATCTCTGTACTATCTACTTAATTTTTTGGTAAGTTTAAAGCTGTTCTAAAAATGGTGACTCCATTGACTTATCTGGAAAAAAGCTCTTATCTTTTGATCAAGAGCTGAATTATGTATGTATGTACCCCTAATATGCAGATGTTGCATAGGCAGTTGTAGCTGGATTTCAGAAGAGGGCGCTTAGTTAGAGATAGCGATATAAGGGTTATTTAGAGCAATGACAATAAATAATCTCCAAGGTTGAAATTATAGAACGAAAGAAAACAATAGCAAGATTATTTCTGAAGAACCCCAACATTTGGAAATTGGGAACGTGAGTAGATGTGGGCAAAGTGTAAATAACATCGACTTGAGAAATAAGAGGAAAATAAGAAGAATGAGATATTAAAGTGCAGAATTGCTTATGCAAGACTTAGACTCAAGATATTTTTCTCATTTGAAACAGGAAAAGTCATATTATGCTATGCAGCCAGGAAAACTTCCATCAGTGTATTAGTATGTAAAATACTGTCAAATGTATGTGAAAGACAAGTAAAAATTTTCATCTTTCCCCAAAATAATCCAACCCTAGTAAATAATTTTACCTAAGAGAAGACACACCAATTAATGATTGTGTGTGTGTATATATTATATATACTATATATACAGTGTATATATTATATATACTATATATATAGTGTATATATTATATATACTATATATAGTGTATATATACATTATATATAGTATGTATATATATAGTATATATATACTATATATAGTATATATATAGTATATATATACTATATATATATATACTATATATAGTGTATATATATACTATATATATACTATATATATACTATATATGTATATATAGTATATATAACATATATACTATATATAGTACATATACTATATTACTATATATAGTATATATGGTATATATACTATATTACTATATATAGTAATATAGTATATATACTATATTACTATATACAGTGTATATATAGTATATATATAGTGTATATATAGTATATATATAGTGTATATATATAGTGTATATAGTGTGTATATATAGTGTATATATAGTATATATACAGTGTATATATAGTGTATATATATAGTATATATACAGTGTATATATAGTGTATATATATAGTATATATACAGTGTATATATAGTGTATATATATAGTATATATACAGTGTATATATAGTGTATATATATAGTATATATACAGTGTATATATAGTGTATATATATAGTATATATACAGTGTATATATAGTGTATATATATAGTATATATACAGTATATATATAGTGTATATATAGTATATATATAGTGTATATATAGTGTATATATAGTGTATACATAGTGTATATATATAGTATATATATATAGTGTATATATATAGTATATATATAGTGTATATATATAGTGTATATATATAGTGTATATATATAGTGTATATATATAGTGTATATATATAGTGTATATATAGTATATATATATAGTGTATATATATAGTATATATATATAGTGTATATATAGTGTATATATATAGTGTATATATATAGTGTATATATATACTGTATATATATAGTGTATATATATAGTGTGTATATATAGTGTATATATATAGTGTGTATATATAGTGTATATATATAGTGTGTATATATAGTATATATATATAGTGACAGATTCTCACTCTATTGCCCAGGCTGGAGTGCTGTGGCATGATCTCAGCTCACTGCAACTTCCGTTTCCCAGCTCAAGTGATCCTCCCACCTTAGCCTCCCAAGTAGCTGGGATTACAAGGGTGTGCCACCACGCCCAGGTAATTTTTGTATTTTTAGGAGAGATAGGGTTTTTCTATGTTGACCAGGCTGGTCTCGAACTCCTGACCTCAAGTGATCTGCCTGCGTCAGCCTCCCAAAGTGCAGGGATTACAGGGTGAGCTACTGCACCAGGCCTGCCTTAATAGTTTCTTATTTTATTCCATAAAACTCACTATTCTTTCAAGTCCTTCAATTTTCTACCTGAAAGAAAGTGTTGGTAACTGACCTGCTTACCATAGTAAGCTCTCAATTAGTGGCTTTTCATTAACTCTATTAGTCCTTTAGACATGAACAACAAAGGAAGAGTATGTGAAATTCTTTTGAGCTATGTGCATTGTGTTTTAAAAATAATCTGATGAGTTCACTCATTTATCAGTATATCACATAATAGAATACCCTTATATCTATTCCTAATTTTAAGAGTGTATGTTATATATTTTATTTGGGTTAACTTGTTTGTGTTTACATCTTGTGACCTCTATAGTAATAACATGAATTGAAAAAAAGTACACAGTTAAATATGTATTCTACTAAACCAGTTTCTTCAAGCAAACATTAGCAATTTGAGGTTTAAGACAATAGCTCCTTAAATTATTAAGAAGTGTGTAATATGGTAGTAAGTTATCTTTGTCCTCTTTTTGTTAACAGACAAATAGGAACTTATATTTATGGCAAGACAAAATACTATATATACATATGTATAATAAAACTTAAATGTGTTTTGTTAAACTGGTAAACAATACATAAAAGATTTACTTCTTATTCTTCCTCTTTAAATAAAGTAAAATATTGAATATAGTATGTAGTGCAGTATTCACAAAACCAACTGCAATGATATCTTCAAATCCTCAGGTTTCCTGAAAACCAAAAGCAGAGAAATTATGTTTTGTCTGTATTCAACTATAATTTTAATGAAAATAAAATGAAAGATATTTAGAATTAATGAAAAATTATATCTACATCCCTGAGAAAAAGTCTTTAAATTCTCTTTTGATGTAGCAGCATGGATATCATTGGAGTGTCATTTTCAGTAAAAAATTCAATGAAATCGAAGAAAGAAGATTGACATATGAAGAAGACCCAATAGGAAGTGAGAGAGTGAAGCCTGCATGATGTGTTTTCCCTAAACATTTCTGCCTTAGACTTGAATAATAGACTGTCTTCTGTCTGGAAAGAATGCAATAGAAAACAAGAGTAGTGCTAAAGATGAAAGCCCCCTGAGCTGTGTGAGGACAAAGATTCATCTTAAAAATGACATGGCAGAGAAGGTGGAAGATGCACTGTCATTGGACAGCATTGGCTTTAGTGACAGCAGCCATTTCTACTGCAGGCTTTCTCCAGAAGTATTTGGCTATTTAGAGTCTGCCTGTGACATGTAGGTGGTTGGGTAAGTTCAGTCTGGATTTTTAATGAGAAGGTGATGGAAAAAGAAAAAGAAACGTGTTGGGAATATGTGTTAGTTTATTGTGGCTGCTGTAACAATGAGCACATGTTTTGGGGCTTAAAACAATGCACATTTATTCTTTCACAGTTATGGAGGTCAGAGTCCAAAACCAGTCTGAATTGGGCTGAAATCAAAGTATCCGCAGGTCCACTCTCCTTTTGGAGGCTCTAGGGAAACCTGTTCCTTACTTCTTCCTGCATCTGGTGGCTGTAGGCATTCCTTGGATTTTGGCCACATCACTCTAATGTCTGCTTCTGTTGTCACATTGCCTTCTCATCTATGTGCGTCAAATCTCCCTCTCCTTTTCTTAGAATACATGCTATTACATTTAAGGACCGCTTGGAAAATCTGGGATAAACTTCCCACCTTTAGATCCTTAACTTTATTATACCAGAAAGACACTTTTTACAAATAAGCTAATAGTTACAGTTTCCAGGAGTTAAGTCTTGGAATCTGGGGGCCATTATTGGCCTGCAGAGGGTATTTGATGATTATTTCAAAGATCAAAGCGATATGGAACCTAAGCTAGATGAAAAAGTGAGAAAGAAGAGTGTTAAAACATGGAAAAGAAGACAACTGTAAATCATATAATCAATATATTAAGAGAGAGAAAAGTCAGATGCTAAACCATACAGGCTATTTTAATTTATGTTAAAAATACATACATATTAATGTGTGTAGATGCATCTACAGTATATAAATTTATGCAAATATGTTAACAGTGGTTTTTTTCCTGGTGGTGCTATTGGAGTGGCCTTTATATTTATTGAGTTCGTATTGTCTCCATGGTAGCATAGCCAAAATCTAAACTTAAAAGAAAAAAATCCTGCACCGTTTTATCTCATATATGAAGTCTTTTTGATGGTCTTTGCAATATAACCATATTTCACTTGAAACATTTGGAGGAAAATCTGACATTGTGAATCAAACAATGTAATAGAGCCAGCAACATAGACTCCATTAAACCGAGAAAATATCTTAAGTTAGAGCAACACAAACTTCTTAAACATAAGAATTTATCATTTAGGATAAAGACTATGTAATTCTGATGACCTGTGGAGTTGAACATCAATAATCAATTGTTTTGATTTGGCAATTTGTTTTCCCTAACTTCAATCCTCCTTCAATTGCTGGTAAATATAATTCTTCAGCTCCCCCTTGATCTCAGTGAGGGTCTCTCACTTGAGGCTTACTTGGTGGTTATAAAATACCTTAAGCTCTTCAGATAAAAGGGATATTAGTGCAAAATACTAATAAGCATTATCATTATAAGTGGTCTGAGCACTAAGGTGTTTGCTTAGTACTGGAAGCTGGGAAATACGTAGTTTGAATGTAAAAGTGTCAAAAACATGTAGTTTGGGAAGTATTTTAGGAAAGTTGATGAGAAGGCATTAGTTTGAAGTGATGTTTTCTAATTCTTTCAAAAACTAATGCAAGAAATTAGGCAATGACTCAATGCAAGCCAACAGATAAAAATAGTAATTAAAAAATAAATTTTTCTAAAAGGAAAAGTCAAGCTACAAAAAAAAGAAGAGTAATTTAGAGCAGTATTGATCCAAGGGAATGAAACTGAATGACAAAGCTCTATCCCAGGTAAAAGACAATGTCATGAAATTGGTTTTATTGGAGACACCTAGCAAGATAGATTTTAGTGAAGATCATTATTGACATGTTATATTTGGGAAATAGACAACTAAATTAGTATGTTCCTCCATCATTATTATGCATTGATGGTAATAATTTGTTCTGCAAATATGGTACATATATGCTTAATGTCTGCCATTTAGTTTTCTAACTACAAAAATATTTGCACTACTGATTTTTATGAGCATTATGTGGTCATGACACAATAGTTGCTATGAATATGAACAGTTACTGTAAATGCTCACACTTTTTTCTCACTGTGTGATTGCCCTTAGAGGGTCTTATTTGTTGTCTTACAAAATGTTAACAGAACCTCAAAGTGACAATATTCTCTTTATTTTTAAATAAAATGAAGGGCATGTTCTGATTGCTCACAAGCTGTTGTCTCTGAATTTACTGACATCTTAAATTCAAATGTCAAACTTCATAGTGATTCAAGAGAATGTTTTTATAATGAATTGAATAGATGAACTTTTGAAAGAAGATTATTATGGTCAGTGGGTTAACAAAATGCAAGAAATTCAGGATGACTTTGGAAAATATAATTTTGTATAATTATCTGTAGAATAAATGGTTTTTAACATAGAGAGTAACTTATTCTCAATTAATCCCACTCAAATATATTTTCTCTAAAGTGTTGTGGCTGCATGAGAATTTATTAATGGTCAACATATAAACATCCTAACTCCTCAAATATTTCAAGGAGGATGAGGATTTTTATGCACATTTATGCCTAGGGCTGTACTCCTTAAACATTAATGTATATAGGAATAGCCTGGAGGTTCTGTCTCTGATTCAGTAAGTCTCATTTGGGCTGCACGATTCTGCATTTCTAGACAGCTCCCAGGTGAGATTGCTACTGCTGATTCACAGACTACATTTTGGAGTGGCCCAAGGCCCCACCCCACAGTGCATCACACACAGCTCTCTGTGCTGAACAAAATTATCAGCAGATGTAAAAAAAGCGAGGCAACGAAAGCTTATTATTCAAGTGGAAAGCAAGTTATTTCATGTATGTATTTATTATTTATTTACATTATTATTAAAGTAGAATGCAAGTCAGAAAGAAGCTTATAGTCAGACAGCAGGTTTTGTAGATAAAGTTCACGAAAGTGATTTAATGGTCAGACTAAATTTTCCACTCTTTTTAGTCATAATTTCTTAAAATTGATGTGTTGTCCCCTGTATCCCTGTAGAACAACACCATTGGTAGAAATAAACATTGTCCAATTTTTTAAAGGTAGATGTGCTTTTTGTTGCTTGTAAAGTGCATCTGTTTAGATGTGAAAAGATACACAGTCTCCGTTTTATACCTGCCAGCTGTAGGCAGTGATGCTAGAAATAAATTTAATGATTTTTTTCCTAGAAATTGGAATAAAACAAATTAAATTTAGCTTTAATAAGGTGGTTTAATCCATTTTCTAAAATTGTACCAGTACAATAAATATAAGCATCTTTAGCATTTAAAAATATGTTGTGGAAATCAATCATCAAAGCTAAAAACAGATTGTGGAAATCAATTATTAGAAACAATTTTAAAATGTTTCTGAAAGTATACAAATAAAATATACTAAATTGGTAATATGTTGGGTGCCAGTAATCAAATAGTATAATACATATGTGTGAGAGGGTAGATTGGAAGTGAAAGAAAAAAATCATCCACACAGAGACAGCATAGAACAGTTTTTGAAAGTATCCAGTAGTTCTGTAGCCTGGAGTAAATTACTTCAATTCTGTGTCTATCAGTTTTCTCATCTATACAACAGAGGTCATTATAACTGCCTCAAAGTGTTGTTCTATACATGAATACGTGTAAAATCTAAGAACAATGCCTGGAAGATAGTACATTCTCAGTAAATGTCAGTGTCTCAGTTCTTTTAGACTGCTCTAACAAAATACCATAGACAGGGTAGCTTATAAACAACAGAAACTTATCAAAAATCTGGTGGCTAGGAAGTCCAATATCAAGGTGCCAGAAGAGTCAATGTCTGGTGAGGGCCTCTTTCCTGGTTCATAGATTGCAGTCTCTCTCTGTCCTCACGTAGTGGAAAAGGGTAAATCAGCTCTTCTCTCTGGGGCCTCTTATAAAGGTGGTTCTGCCCTCATGACCTAATCACTTTCCAAAGGCCTCATCTCCTAATACCATTACTTAATGGGTTAATATTTCAACATATGAAGTTTGGGGAGACATAACTATTCAGGTCATAGCATTTAGCTATCATTATCTAAATTTTTGCTAAAGTTAAAAGTTTCTTTGTGAAGAATCAGTGTTTCTAAGTGATATTTGGGAATGTCTATAGGGATATTTTATAAGCCCTTTAAAATCAATGTTTTCAAATCTGTACTTATCAGGTTCAGCATTAATACTCTGTCTGCCTATTTACTGTCAACTCCTCCCCCCAACAAATACATAATCAATAAAACCTTTGACCAAGGAAAGCTGAGTTTATGAGACCTGATGTAATAACGGAGAACACCACTTAGGTAGAAACTACAATCTCAGAAAAGAGACTTTGGGGAAAGGTATTGATATTGATTGAAACGTGGGAAGCTGATTGGGATTGGACAAAGTTCATGGCATGATAATTTGGGATTGGCAGGTACAGATGGCAGGAGGGTGGTTAAAGTGAGTCACAATAAACAAATAGCTTCCTGTTAGGGGAGTTCTTTGCCCAGGTGGGCAATCTATTGTCCAGAAAAGGAGAGCTGCTGTCTCAGAAGAAATACTGTCTATATAAATCAATTTTCAGGGATTTTATGGAACCAATGTTAAAATATTTGTGGATTATAGCTTTATATTCCTGACTGAGACTTTCACTGAAGAAATGGTTAAGTCATGTTGACACAGGTCGTGTGAGTTTTCAGGTCCAATAGTGTGTGAAGGTAATCTTAATTCTGATACCTAAAGTTCTCATGCCTTAATGATTGTCATGCCTACAGTTCAGATATAGACCCCTAAGTGACAACAACAAAAACATATTATATTCCCCAATTGTGCTCCTTTTCTCGTTCATATCCCTAGTTTACATCAACTATCTACCAGGTATTTTGGAAGACTCTATCTTCTCTATTGACGTCAGATTTCATGTCAGAACTACCAAAATGTCTTTTTAGCTTTATCCTCACTGCCAACTCTCATTGTCCTTCAAACCACATCTATAATCTTTAGAATATAATCCCAGCATTATCATTCCACTGCTTAATATCCTCTTTGTCTATAGGATGAAATACATTCTGTTTCTCAAGAAATAAAACTCCTTAGAGCTTGTGGGGTGACCAGTTTTGCAGGCTTAACTTCTTCCTTGCTCATTAGAACCCTTCCCTTCCCTTCCCTTCCCGTCCCCTTCCCTCCCCTTCTCTCTTGTTCACTTTCCTTTCTCTCCTTCTTCTCTCCTCTCCTCTCACTCCCTCCCTCCCTCCATTCCTCCCTTCCTCTTTCTTTTATTTTCCTCTTTCTTTCTGTTATTTTCCTTTCTTTTTTTCTTTCTCTTTTTCTCTCTTCTTTCTTTCTCTCTTTCTTTCTTTCCTTTTTCTTCTTGTTCTTTTTCTTGTTCTTTCCTCCCCCTCCTCCTCTCCTCTCCTCCTCCTCCTCCTCCTTCTCCTTCTTCTTCTTCTTCCTTTTTTCTCTCTCTCTCTCCTTGCTTTCATATCTCTGTTCTTAGTCTTGTTCCTAGTGAGCTAGGGTATCTTCCATGATGTGCTCAGACCAATAACTTAGAAATACGCTTGTTATATAAATAGCAACGTTAAAATAAACTGTTCATTTATCATGGTGTCTTGGCTAAGTGGAAAGTAAGAGTTGGCTTCTACAGGTGAGACAAATTAGATGGCACTTTAGTCTTATGTATCCGCTTGTTCAAGTAATTCAATAAGCGTTGTTGGAATAGAAGTCATTTCCATTTGCCACTGGTGCCATATCTGATGGACTGTGGTCACACTGGCAGAGGCTTGGCTGTGGAGAGCAATGGGGGGACATGGAAATGAATGATCTTAAAGGAATAGTCTGACTGGTTAATAACAATATCTAGCTTTGGATGAATTTAGGAATTCCCATCTCTTCATATAAGTATTGATATCCCGGACCACTTGGACATGGAGATGTCTCTAGTGTAGGCAAGTGTTATAGCAAAGGTAATGGGGACATATGTGTAATACTTTCAGAATCAGAGTTGTTTGTCTGTACACCCATCTCCTACAATATTTCTGCCTACCCAACAATCATTAAAAGAATTGAAAGGATTTTTCTTTCTGCATTTGATCGGGAGGGGACTCTATGACATAGACATTTGAATAGTAGTCTATTTCTACCAGCTAATGAAGTCTGACAAAATGCTAGGCAGTAGACTCTAGTTCTATGAACAAAGCCCATTTAGTGTCATATTATTACTGTTAACACATTCTCTAGGAATGAGTGGGTACTTGATGAATATCTACTAAAGAATGGAAGGAAAAAAGAAAGAAGGAGAGAGAGGGAGGAACAGAAGTAGAGGTAGATAAGAAAAAAGTAGAAGAAAGGAAGGAATGAAATATTTGAGAAGAACAGAGGAAGAAAACAAAATTGAAGAAAAGCAAAGCAAAAAGGGAACTAGCATACTTAAAGGCCAACTGCATTCCTGTGTCTTAGATATAAAAAATCCCTACCCATAACGTAAGATAAAGGGAATATCTTAACTCTTTCACTATGTGAAATATATTCAAATATGTGGGTTTTTTGGTGAGAAAAATCTCAAATATAATACTACATTTTACTATTTGCTATGGCCTCTTTTAAAATGTTATTTATAATTGCTAGGTGAGAATGTTTCAGAAAAGCATAGCTACATAAGGAAATATATATATATTTATATGTTCTATATTATACTATATATAATTTATATATTGTATATTATACTATATATAATTTAATATATAATTTTATATACTGTATAAGATATAGTTTATCTATTTGTATTAGTCTGTTCTCATGCTCATGATAAAGACTTACCTGAGACTGGGTAATTTATAAAAAAAGAGAGGTTTAATGGACTCATAGTCCTACGTGGGTGGGAAGGCCTCACAATCATGGCATAAAGTGAAAGGCACGTCTTACTTGGTTGCAGGCAAAGAGAGAATGAAAGCCAAGCAAAAAGGGCAACCCCTTATAAAACCATCACATTTCAGGTGACTTATTCACTACCATGAGAACTGTATGTGGGAAATGACCCCCATAATTCAATTATTTCCCACTGGGGAATAATTACTGCGTTAACATATTATTACTGTGTTAACAGTAATAGTATGACACTAAATAGACTTTGTTCATAGAACTAGAGTCTACTTCCTAGCATTTGATCAGGTTTCATTAGCTGGTAGAAACAGACGAACATTCAAATGTCTCTCCCACAACACAGGGGAATTATGGGAGCTATGATTCAAGATGAGATCTGGGTGGGGACACAGCCAAACCATATCATTATTCTATATATATAAAAATACCCCTCTCTCTCTAATATATATATATATATCACATATATGTATATATATATCACATATATGTGTATATATACACACATATAGATGTATATATATCACATATATATATACACATATATATATATATGTGATATATATACTTAATTGTTCCTCACAGGGAAAACAGAAGTCATAAAAGTTAGATTAACTGGTTTGTATTCTTTTTCCTTTACTCTTTCCTTTTCCTCTTTTTTCATTCTGACTCATTATTAAATCCTGCTTTCATTTAATATACATAAATGTAATTCTGCTTTAATTATATATAGTTATATTTTATATTTATTATAAATATTGTAATAAATAAAAATATTTATTATTACAAAGATTCAGCATAAAGTAAAATAAATCCTAACCTTTTTGATAATTTATGTAAGGTATTTCTACTTAGTCAGAAAAATCACTCCTAACCTGTAATTTTTCATGGTCCTTTTGGGAAGTTTGTTTGATGCAAAAGGGATCATTTTGGAAATTATACAGCTTCAATTTCTTTCTTTTTCCATATATATTGAGTTAGTGATCATCCACCCAAAAAAATTTATTAGGGTCATTGTCTATGGTTCTAATTTTTTTTTTTTATAAACACCAACATGTCTGAGTGACATTACAGAAGTGAAAGGAAAGATGAAATTCTCTAACTTCAAATTCCTTACAACTCAGCAATTTGTTTCCTAGGGTATCTTAACATTTTAGGCTGAATAATTCTTAATTATGAGGGGGGTGTAGGCTGATCTGCATATTGTATGATGTTTAGTAGCATCCCATCCATTAGATGCCAGTAAGCTACTCTTCCCAGTTACGACCATCAAAAATGTTCCAGGTACTGCCAAATGTCCCTTGGGGGATAAAACTTCCCCAGTTAACCACTGAAAGGCTGCATACATATATGTTAGTATAGTAGTAACATATTTTTTCAACTGTGTGTTAATATGGGTACTCATTTTTCAGTGGTAAGATCAAATACATATTTTTTAAAAAATCTATTTTGTAGTTTGCAATGTTGCATATTAACTTCATCTTTCCCTTAGATCATTCTACATCAAAATATAATTATGTTGTTATGCTTCTTGCTGGGACGTTTGGGTAATATCAGTTGTTGATAATAAAAAATAAATTTTTTTATACTAATAGAATTTGATTAAGACAAAAGCTGTACCTTTAAGTACTAACTGGAATTTATAATCTAATTCTGTCAGGTTGCATTGGCAAGAGCTTCTAAGCTTGTGTTACAGAGTAATTGGGCATCTTGTATACAGAGTGGTGAGAAATAACATTTGGTACCTGGATATCATATCTTATTATAGACACTGGAAACATATGGTATCCCAACTTCTGTTTAGGAAGTTAGAATGGCACAGTCACTTTCATAAACAAAAGACTCAATGGCAATCTTCTTTCTCTCATTCGGAATCCCTTATGTGAAATGATATTCAACTCAACTGAAAGTAACTACAGAAAATTTCACATTTTAGAAGGTAAAGTGGTTTTGTGACTCCTAATTGTTCCTCACAGGGAAAACAGGAGTTATAAAAGTCAGATTTACTGGTTTTTGTTCTTTTTCCCTAAAACCTTCCTTTTCCTTTATCTTTTCTGACCTATTACTAAATTCTGCTTTAACTTCCTATCTTCTAAGTAGTATCACAATTATGAATATGTTTCACTTGAGATCATCTGTAATCCCAAGCTTACCCTAAATTGCCTCTTGCTGAGATAAAACATTCCTATGTATCTCTCTGTAGGAACTTGAAGTTGGAATTCAAATAGGGGAAGCCCTTTAATGGAATCAAATGAACTCCTGTTAATCTAGGGGTTCTCTAAGTTTGGTTTTCCAGTAGCGGCATGAGCTGCCAGATGTTTGTTAGAAATGAAATTTCATAGTCTCTGCTCCAGATCTACTGGATCAGATTCTGGTAGTAGGGCCCAGCAATCTACTTTATGAAGCCTGCCAAGTGGTAGTGATGACTGCCTACATTTAAGAACCAGTGGGCTCATACATCTATATCATCAAACTTTCAATGGAACAGGGATTCAGAATTTGCAAAATGACATTTGTCATATCTATCTTCTTGGAAAGATGGAGTAGAATGTTAAAATAACACACCACATAGGATGCAATTTAATAAAATCCACTGAGATTGTTTGAGTAACCTGTCACCATAGCAATTTCTTATCCTCATAACATGTTCTTCTCTTCTCTTCTCTTCTCTCCTAGTGGTGCACATGGGGCTCCACATAAGTAGGCAATCAGACCTTAAACCATCAACTTATCAGCATATTCATTCAGTAAAAGCCAACCTTTTCCTAAGGAGGGACTAGGTGCTGGAATTTCATAGCAGCTTCTGGAAGAATTATATTTATCTCTAGTTAGATAGCCATGTAAAATCAGCCACAGTTAAATGTTAGAAGAAACTTCAATAATATTCTACAGTTGAGGTGGTGATGAAGGGGATCAGGAGACATACAGTGATGGTTGGATGAGAAGAGAGAATTTAGGAGATTAAATTGGTTTTGGTAGACAAAGAATTTAGGCACACCTGAAGCCTGGGACTTAGGGAAAATGTGGTCATGTAAATTGACTTTCATGTCAACTTCCCGACAAGCCATTCAAGGATGTCCTCCATCTGTTCCCAGGGATGGGTTTGCAGATCACTGTCCCTAGAAATATCAGGAGGTGTTCAGAGGGTAAAGAATCTGCCCAGTTTGAATAATAAAACGACAATGATGATCTGGAGGTTAAAAACCCAGAGAAATTTGCTATCCCTAGAGAGAAAGCTGTGGTGTGTCCTACCCTGTTTAGCTCTATGTAGAAAGCTCTGTCATCTAAAATCATTACCTGAATTAAGAGAATTAGACTATGTCCCTGTGTTTATCACTAGGTGATAAAATGATTGGTGTATGTATGCGTGTGTGTGTGTGTGTGCGTGTGTGTGTGTGTGTGTTTGAGATTGATGGATGGATAAGATAAAAAAGGAAAATGGGACCAAGATTGAACCCCTAGGATTTGTCTTGGGAAACCAGATGTTTAATCATGTTGTTCACAAGATAATATAAAAATAATAAAGGGAATCTTATTTAGTCATATTCGTATTAGGCATATAAATCTTGGACAGTTTTAGATCACATGATGCTGAAAAAATAGCTAAGATTACTCATGTCTTTCTAAATTAGCATGCATGAAAAAAATTGGTTAAAATGTATCCACTGTTTAACTAATTTGTACAAAAACTCTCTAGTCACCATTAGGTTCTATAAGGAAACGTGTAATACATGCCAGCTTCAATATTTTGCTTTTTTATAATATTTTTTCTTGTGTGTAAAATCATAGAGAAAAGTAGGTCATCCATTTGACTCTTGGCAAAGTACCTTAGGGAGACACGGATAAAATGCGGGATTTGTAGTTTGCGATAGGACCATGTTAACGATTTTTTAGTGGTTTGAACTTTGTGCTGTGATCAATATCATTTGGCTGTGTCATATCATCTTTGTCTGACTATTTCCGGGCATCTAATACAGGTCAGTTTAGATCAATATTAGGAAAAGCTGTTTTGAACTGTGGACAAAAGAAGAATGATTCTGAGTTTGGGTTCTCTTTAAAACTGTGCAATACTGTTTAATAATGCAGACATGCTAATACTAGGACATTGAAAATACTGCTCCCAGTATCGTTGGAAATTTGATGACACAGCATGCACAGCAAACATATGATTTAGGAAGCCAACTGTACTGTATTCCATATAACTATATATAAATTGTTGTTAGAGTCATTTTCTTGGGAATTGTTATTCTTTTTTTTTTGAGACAGAGTCTCGCTGTGTCGCCCAGGCTAGAGTGCAGTGGCTCGACCTCCGCTCACTGCAAGCTCCGCCTCCCGGGTTCACGCCATTCTCCCGCCTCAGCCTCCCGAGTAGCTGGGACTACAGGCGCCCACCACGCCCGGCTAATTTTTTGTATTTTTTAGTAGAGACGGGGTTTCACCGTGTTAGCCAGGATGGTCTCGATCTCCTGACCTCGTGATCCGCCTGTCTTGGCCTCCCAAAGTGCTGGGATTACAGGCGTGAGCCACCACTGCACCCAGCCAGGAATTATAATTCTAAAATTTGGTGAATGGACACATACATTCTTAACCACAATATTTTTGTTCATTTTTTCACATATATTTGTTAAAAGGATAAAACATTTTTCTGCATCTAATTCAGTCCTCCAAACTGTCAGGTTCTAGTTTTAATACCCTGATAGAAAACAGGGGAAGAATTTCTACATTTAGGGATTTTCAAAGTGGGCTAAGGCCTAACAGCCATTGAAGCAGCAATAATATAAAATAACATTGTTCATAATGACTTTCTGAAAACCACTTTATTTATTGAATTGTGGCGACATGAAGTCTTATATTGATGCCACTTCTCATGTAGGGAAAATACAAACGTCACAGTTCACGTTTTCAATGTGGTGTGGCTATAAAATAAGAGTTACTAGCTTTAAAATTGATGTAACAAAAAATGCATTCAAAGGATTATTACTGAATTTTTAAAAAGACTGTTTGGAAGTCTCTATGTATTCCAGTATATTGTATTGCTTTAACCATTTCTGAAATTATGCATGCAATTGTTATCAGAATCAGTAGCAAAACTTCTTTCACTTTTATTATATTAAATATTTTCATTTTATTAAAATAGTAGAATCTAATTTCAGAAAATTTAGAAGATTTAGAAAAGCATAAAGAAATAATTAAAAATACCTGTAAAATGTTTTGATAGGTGGAAATAATAGCTATAAATATATTTATTTATTTCCTACCAATGTAGTACTTTGTTACTACCATTATTAATATGGCTTATATATAATGTATATGTGTATGTATGTGTATATGTGTATATATGTAACTTAGTTCATAGTATCTGTATATCCTGTTCATATTAATATTTTAAATATTTTTGAAAAATTTAAAAAATATGATTGCATAAGCCAATGTAACGTCATTTATAACTAGACTCAAATTGATTCTTCCAGTGTAAAAATTGAGGTGCATATTTTTAAACATTCATATTTGTGCATACCTCATAATTTTCTTAAGATATTTGCTATTAGAGAAATTTGGGAGCAAAGTAGCGTAAAGTTTTTGTAGGTTGCCTAAACCATGTTGCCCCATTACATTTTGAAGATTGCAATGAACTCTGCTGACTCATAACCCCAGATTTGTTTTCAGCTATCTTTTTTTGTTTGTTTGTTTTTGGAGACAGGGTCTCTCAGTCTATCAACCAGGATGGAGTGCAGTGGCTCCATCTTAGCTCACTGCAACCTCTGTCTCCTGGGCTCAAGCGATTCTCCATTCTTAGCCTCCCGTGTAGCTGGACTACCGACACGAGCCACCAACGCCCGGCTAATTTTTGTATTTTTTTTGTAGCGACAGGGTTTCGCCACGTTGCCCAGGCTGTTCTCTAACTCCTGAGCTCAAAACAATCTGCCCGCCTTGGCCTCCCAATGTGCTGGGATTACAAGCTTGAGCGACTGTGCCTATTCTCAACTATCTTATACTGAACAAGGATACAATTATTAAAGATGTGACAACTATCAAATGGCCATAAGAAATATTCCAAATGAATCACAACTTGGCCAGCCTGATAGTGTAAGCAGCTGAATCACCTCTAGAAGTCATACTTAGAATAAGTATCTGAGACAAATGAACTCCTAACTCTTTCAGACCACTTTTAGGAGGGTGTTCTTTGTCTTGCCTTTTGCCTTTATGATTGTAATGTGATTGAAATTACTTATAACTCTTATAAAGATCTTTAGTAGGGGGCAAATGCTTTTTGTCATTTAATACAAAATAAAAATTTATTTGGTATTAAGTCTAATGAATATTAACATTCACGTAAGAGAAAATCTTGTTTGGAAGATAAGTGTAATTTTTGACTGGGAAAGCAAAGAATCTTCAATATCTTTTAAACTATCTAAAGTTTTTAAAAGTAGAAGTTCTGGAAATGTTTCGATTGGATTACATATGCAGATTCCTAAAGCTGGTTGCTCCTCAGGTAACCCTTCTCATTTGAGATTTCAATTCCCATGGACGTATTGAGTGAGGGAGATGAAGAAAAATAGATGCCTCAATAAGACAGAAATGGACAGAGGTAGAGACACAGATAGTACAAGAGTGAGAAAGTGAGATACAGAAAGAAAAAGAGACAGAGACGGAGAGACAGAAATTAAAGTGCCATATTTTCAGTGATTTTGAAAATGTTGTAGAAAAATGGTGTCTAGTTTACTGTTCTCATTTCATTTCATGTGATGATTTTTAACTCCTGCTCTTTTTATTTCCCTTCTTATAGGAGGAAAATCCTCCCTTACCTTGGCCCATTAAAGTATGCGGGCAGAATAAATTGTTAACTCCAACAACTGGCAAATATACTGAGACCCGAAGTTTTCCCACTGAAAAGAAGAAAAATATTGCTGCACTTGCTATTATTGAAATATGCCCTATTATAAATAATTTCTTGTCCTAAATTCTCATCATAAGGCACAAATAACATTCACCTGGAAAATGCAAAGAACCACATAACTGACGCACAAGGCAGATAAACTGAAATGAAAATAAACAATTTACAAATTTGTACATCAGCATTTTTCAATATTTGGATAGAAAATGTCAATAGTACAATATATTCCATACTGTATAAATTCTTTCTGTGAGAAAGAGTGTCTTTAATCCTTCCCTATGTTTTAGTTTTATTAGAATCACTAATCCATATGCATTTTCTCCACACAAACTTTCACATCCTTCTCTTGGGATCCACTCCACTTTCTACATAGAGTTAAAATATCACAACAGTTTCAAAACTATTCTCTGGTGTTTTGTATTCATCTTTCACAAAACCTAACTGAGTTGGCTATCTATAGTTTAGATTCTTCCTAAACTCTTACTTCTGCTACCCTAACTGCAGGGATTCTTTAAAAGCCAATACAAGTTCTGGAATCATTGCTTTTTCCCACTGTGTCCTTCGATTTCCCATTTCTGAGTTTACTTGTCTTCTCTAAAATGTCTTAGTTTCATAAAAACAACAGTCATGTCAATCACATTTATCATTTTCTCTCTGTGCCAATTACAAATAAGTTATTTCATAAATTTTTTTGAATCTTTTTATGTGTTAATTAATTTAGAAAGTGACAAATGGCGAGAATCCTAACAATCACCTAAATCTTTCAATAGTGGGTGATAATATCCTCCTAAATTACATTTTAACTTCTATTTCCAGAGTTAAATGTCATCAAATTGTTTACATTTTTGAAATATTTTGCCTAGATGGACTTATAAATGTATGAATAAGATATGTTTTGTTATTCTGCATAATTTAGACAACATGATGTTTATCTAACAATATATTATGTACTTCAGTTTTTAAAGGGCTTTATAGTATTCCAGAGAGCACAGTAATTCACTTTCACTAAACACTTTATAGTCTCCCAGAGAAACAAAATCAAGAGAGGATACATGGATACATACACACACACACACACACACACACACACGGGTATATACATAGAGAGAGAAAGAGATAGTGGGGCAGGGGGAGAAAGAAAGGAGCAGAGGGAGGTTTTAAGAGACTGGCTCACATGATTGTGTGAGGTAGCAAGTTCAAACTCTGAAGGGAAGGTAGCAGACCGGAAATGCAATTAGGATTTCTATGGTGCATATTTGATGAGAATTCCTTCTTCTTTGGGAAATCTTAGTCTTTGCTTTTTATACTTTTACTTAATTGAATGAGGCCAATCTGCATTATAGAGGACAATATGCTTTACACAAAGTCTACTGATTTAATCATGTCTAAAAAATACTTTCACAGCAGTATTTTACTAGTGCTTCACCACACAACTGGACTCTGTAGCCCAGTCAAATGGACATGTAAAATTAACCATCACAGCAATCTATCCATTGCTCAGGGCCAAAATTAGAGTTATTTTTGACTGATCTCCTTTATATGGCACAACCATTCCATAACTAATTCATATAGGCTTCTTGATCCAAACATGTCTACCTCTCTCCATATCTAATCCACTATACCACCATAGCCCAGTCACATTTTTTGTGTGGATTACTGCAATGGTACCTTAACTGCTCTCCTGCCTTCCACACTTGACCTCCCTCATATCCCACCCTCCCCAACACATATATATTCTCCATAAAACAATCAGAGTAATTTCATTTAAGGAAACTCCTCTACTGAGAACACCCCAATAGCTTCCCATCTAGGGCCAAGTAAAATTAACACTCCTTACTTCTTAGAACGCTCCAGACTCTGGGCCCTTGCCTCATTTCCTACCACAGCTCCATCATATGCCACTTCAGAAGCATTAGCTTACTTGACGTCTTGTGAACATATCAAGCATGGCCTCTCTCAGAACATTTCCTTTCTGTCCCATCTGTTCATAACCACCTTTCTCCAGGTATCTGTACTGCATTGTTTCTTACTGTATTTAGGTTTCTGCCTCTAAATCACTATAACACAGAGTAATCTCCTTATCAGTGTTTTTAAAGTACCCCAATCAAACACTGAAAGTCTTCATGCCTATAATTCTCCTTTATTCTTCCTTATTGCAACTATCATATTCGGATGTAAAGTGTATATATTGTAAACTTTTAAACTTATCTGTTGGTTTACTCCTTCAGTCCCTGTGCACAGGAATAAAAGTGTCATGAAATTGGAGACCACACCAAAATCTTTCACTGTGGTTTTCTCAAGCAATTGAAGTTAATTTTGGCATATAGTGCCTCTATTTAAAAATGTGAAGATTTATTACTTAATTTGCAATATTTCTTCAATTCGAATGCCTCTTTTTCTACTTATTGAATTATGAATTATTGAATACTTATTAATTACTAAATATTCAAAATATTTTATTTCATGCTTTAAAAATCATTTTATGTGTGTCTATTATACCCCTTTTATAAATAACAACACTGATATTCAAATAGTTTAACTCTCTGTCAGAGAGCTTACAAGAGATAAAACAAGAATTAAGATGCTGGATTTTGTAACTCAAAAGGCTATGATACCATAAATGGTTACATATTAATAAAATAATGTTTAATTAATAAAATAATGAATAAAAGTGTCAGAGGACTAACACACATACACATTAACAAAATAATGAATAAAAGTGTCAGAGGACTAACGCACATACACAGAAATCATCAGATAAATTCAGAACTATGCAGTCTAAATGTGAGTATAGAATGGGCAAAAGTATCTTGACTGAATACCATTGAAACAATGAAATAGACTAGTATAAAATGACTCTAAAATGTGGCAAGAAGAAAATAAATGGACTAGAGACCTCATGACTTGAAGAATGAGAATGAATTGAGTTTCTGTAGCTTTATTTTTATTCCTCATATATCTCATACTGGGTGCCAGAGAACTCTGCACACTCAGACTGCCAGCAGAGATAAGTAAAAAATAAGACAAAAAGAAAGAAAAGTGTACTCTGTCTGACCAAAGACTGCTAAAGGAGAATCCCAGTAGAGATTTAGTGTGGAGTCCCACGCCCAGTGGGAATGGTGGCCCAATCTGCCTGATGCATCATTGCCAGCAGATCCTGAATGGGCCAAGTTATCCCTTGTTTTACACCCACTGGTAGTAGCAGCTCCTTCTAACTCCAGTGGTGATGTCAATAGATACAGTGAAGGCTGTCAGAACCTACATTAGAAACCTAAACATTTTGATAGCCAGTTAAATTAGAAGATTTAAATAGAATCAAGAATGCCTTAACATAATATCAAATATAACCAGAATATAATTGAATATCACTCATCATACCAAGAACCAGAAAAATCTCAATTTAAATGAGAAAAAGACAATAAAGTTATGCCAAGGCTGAGATGAAATGGTTTTTAGAGCTACCTGGCAAAGAGTTCATATCAGCCATTATTAAGTAGATTTCTCAAATCGTTACAAATTTCATTAACACAAGTAAAAATAAGAAGCCTCAAAAATAGAAATATAAACTATAAAAAATCCAAATGGACATGGTAAAATAACAAAATGCAATAACAAATATGCACTCCTTGGAATGCATCAATAGTAAAGGTAACAAAAACCAGGACGTTAGGATAGATCATTGGAATTTACTTTATCTGAACAACAGAGATAAAATAGAATCAAAAATAAAAAAGCCTCATGAACATGTGGGATGATAAAAGGATCTCAATTTATGTCATTGAAATATCAGAAGGAAAGGAGAATGAATGAGGTGATTAAAAAGAATTCTAAGAAATAATGAAAATGTCACAAACTTGGCCAAAGATAGAAACCTACAATTTCAAGAAACCATGTGAATACCAAATACGTAACTTCAACGAAATCTGTGCCAAGACAGATCATAACTAAATTTCTCAAAACTAAAGACAAGGGTAAAATATTAAAAGCAACCAGAATGACATTCAGAATCTAGGTTTAAGGAAAGATATGTTAGCCTTGACTATGAAAGCATGTTTTATATAAGGAAAATTGACAAATTGGACTTTATTGAAAATAATAAGTTGGCTCCATGAAGAGGATACAAAGGTAAACTATAGACTTGGAAAAAATATTTTAAAATACTTACATGCCAGAGCACTAATATCTAGAATCTATATAGAAGGTTTTAAACTTCAAAAGTTAAAATTAAATAATTAAGTCAGAAAATGGCAGGTGATATTAAACAGATAGTCTAGAATCCTCACCCTCAGTGGGGTAGATGGAGGTTGGGGAGAGATACTTGAACAGCTGCACAAATTCCTGCAGCCTAGGCCACTGAGGAATCATGGATGTTGACAACAGCTGAAAACTGTACGAAGACGATACTACAGCGCCCACCCAGAATCAAATCCAGTGCACCCCACCTAACCAAAATCCTATAACACATTTGGAGTCGAAAATCTTTCCCTACAAAAACCACTTTATAAAATTGAAAAAGGCAGTTGTTGTGCCAGATGCACAGATATCAATGCAAGGACACAAGAAACATGAAACAGTAAAAAGAAATGACACAGTAACTGATCACTTGGAAAACGAAATGTACAAATTGTCTGAAAAAGAAATCAAAATAATGATCTTAAGGAAATTTAGTAAGATACAAAAGAATCCAGATAGAAAATACAATTCAACCAGGAAAAAATTCATAATTTGGATTAGAAATTCAGCAAAAATATAGATATCATAAAAAATCTCAGAAATTTTGAAGCTGAAAACTTCAATAAATAAGATATACAACTGAGAGCTTGAAAAGCAGACGATCAAATGAGAAGAAAGTGCTTATTTAAGAAAGAAAGTAAATTTACATTTAGAATCAGAATCAAATCACAAAAAAGTGTAAATTTTGAAAAAAAATCAATAAATGCCAACCACATGAGATAATCCAAAAAGCATAGTTTTTTCTTAGCTACTTTAATCACACAACTCTATAGTACCTTTGTTCCTTTGTTTTCCTTTTTGTTTGGCTGCACACTCTTTGGTCACCTATTCAAGTGACAATGCTTTTATAATATTTCTAATAGCTAAGATAGAGTGATTATTTATTTATATCACTTATTGTTTCTTCTAACTTTTATCTTAGCCTCAGAGGTTACGTGAGCCAGTTTGTTACATGGGTAAATTGTGTGTCACTGGAGTTTGGTGTACAAGTAATTTTCATTACCCAGGTAGTAAGCATAGTACCTGATAGGTGTTTTTTTTAATCCTCACCCTTCTTCCACACTGCACCCTCAAGTAAGTACCAGTGTTTATTGTTTCCCTCTTTGTGTCCATGTGTACTTTTTGTTCTCATCTTTGTGTCCATATATTCTTAATGTTTAGCTCCCACTTATAAGTGAGAACATGTGGTATTTAGTTTTCTGGGACTGCATTAATTTGCTTAGAATAATGGCCTCCAGCTGCATTCATATTGCAGCAGAGGACCTAGTTGCATTCTTTTTTTATGGTGGCATAGTACCCCATGGTGTATATGTACCACATTTTCTTTATTCAGTTCACCCTCGGTCAGCATGTAGTTTGACTTCATATCTTTGTTATTGTGAAAAGTGCTATGATGAACATATGTGTGCATGTGTCTTAAGGGTAGAATAATTTATATTCCTTTGAGTATACATCCAGTAACGGGATTTCTGGGTTGAATTATGATTCTGTTTTAAGTTCTTTGGTAAATCTCCAAACTGCTTTCCACAGTGGCTAAACAAATTTACATTTCCTCCAGCAGTGTATAAGTTTCCTTTTCCCTGCATCCTCACCAGCATTGGTTATTTTTTACTTTTTAATAATAATCATTCTGACTGATGTGAAATGGCATTTCACTGTGGTTTTGATTTGCATTTCTCTAATAATTAGTCATGTTGAGCATTTTTCCTTATGTTTGTTGGCTATTGGTGTGTCTTATTTTAAAAAATGTTTGTTCATGTGCTTTGTACATTTTTCAATGGGGTTGTTCGTTTTTTGACTTGTTGATTGGTTTAAATTCCTTATAGATTCTAGATATTAGACTTTTGTCAGATGGATACTTTGCAAATATTTTCTTCCATTATGTAAGTTGTGTGTTAACTCTGTTGATAGTTTGTGAGTATTTTGTGATTCTATATATATTTTAAGATTGTATTTGTGTTAAAGACTCAAAGTCTTTAACAACATCCCACCTGTAGTCATTTGGGGCCCAGGACAGTCAATGTCAGCATCCTTCACAACTCTGAAATTCTAGTATATGTTGTATACATTACATACTTTGTACATCTTTTTTAAATGACAGAAAGCTAGATCCAACAGTGGTAATTCATTGGGACACAACAAATCACCAACTACTTGGGATATAATGGAAACCTTTTATCACCACGTGGATGACAGGAATAGGTGAAACTAACGGTCCTAACACAGGGAAATGATCAATGCTTGAGGTGACAGATACTCCCATTATCCTGATTTGATGATTAAACATTGTATGCTTATATCAAAATGCCACATGTATCCCATAAATATGTACAACTGTTATGTATCTGTAATAATTAAAAATTAAAAAATAAAGATCCTTTAGAAAGCCAGTGTTTATTAGAATACATTTAAATATTTATTTAACAATAAATTAAATATAATTTCCCAATGAAATACAAAATACAAAATTATAAATAATCTATTCAAAATTAAACTTGAAACTTATTTGAGGGGTTGACAACAGGTAAAATAAACTCTTTCCCGATCATAATTCAACTTCCATTTTTGTAATTATTTGTATTTAAAATGCCTGGAGTAGAGGCTTGCATATCATGATAGTGTTGTTTTGTTTCCCTGCACTGATTGGATGCTGCTTATTTAAAGAACTCTGGTAGTGGCACTCAAATAGTTCATAGATTGATAATTTTTCTTGTATATATGACAAGCAACAGGCAGTGATTTCTGTGAACTGCTTATCAACTTATTATAGAGGAAAAGCTTAAATATGCATATATTCATGTGATTCCTCTGTGCATATTTGAATTTCAAAAATTCAAAATTATTCAAACTATTTTATCTTTGTTAGTGTGTGTCATCGGCTACTTAGACCCTTGTGATATGGCCCTGAAGGAAAAATGCTTTTTTATTGATTTACTCACTCACGGAAACTAATGTCATCTCTAACTCTGCTCACTTGCTATTACTGTAAAAGAAGGTCAATAAGCAATATTTGGGATCTTTACTTTCTTTATTAGTGAGTTGAAATATAATCAGTGCAACCAATGAAATTTTCTGTTCCCCAAAATATATAAAAGCTCAAATTTCAAGAAGTATATTTGTCAATAACAATTGATTTAATAGCTCAAATATATACATAATTTAAACAGAAACCAAGTTGTCAAGAGACATATTTACCTTATATGTGTTTGTGTTTGACGTTCTTGTTTTTTGACCAATTTACCAATAATAGCATTGCAAATTACCATTATTTTTCAACATAAATAAGAATTTTTGCTGAAAAAAATTGTGGATAATATGAAAATTTAAGTAATTCTCAGTAAAATATATTTTTTAAAGGGCTTGAGGACAAATAATTAACTGAGTAATAATCAGTTTGATTTTCCCTAAAATTTTTAGCAAAATGAATCACAATCTCTCTAGGTTTTTCTCCAGCGTAACTTCTTGTAGCAGGTCACACATGTGGATGCAACAGAGAGCTGGCATATGCTGCTACTACTTTGAGATCCTTGTCACCAAATAACCACTCTGTGAAGGACCTCTTCAAGGAGAACTACAATCCACTGCTCAATGAAATAAAAGAGGACACAAACAAGTAGAAAAACTTTCCATGCTCATGGATAGGAAGAATCAATATCATGAAAATGGTCATACTGCCCAAAGTAATTTATGGATTCAATGCTATCCCCATTAAGCTACCACTGACTTTCTTCAGAGAATTGGAAGACACTACTTTAAATTTCATATGGAACCAAAAAAGAGCCCACAGAGCCAAGACAATCCTAAGCAAAAAGAATAAAGCTGGAGGAGGCATCATGCTACCTGACTTCAAACTATATTACAAGACTAAAGTAACCAAAAAAGCATGGTACTGGTACCAAAACAGATACATAGACCAATGGAACAGAACAGAGGCCTCAGAAATAATGCCACACATCTACAACCATCTGATCTTTGACAAACCTGACAAAAAACAAGCAATGGGGAAAGGATTCCCTATTTAATAAATGGTGTTGGGAAAACTGGCTAGCCATATGCAGCAAGCTAAACCTGGATCCCTTCCTTATACCTTATGCAAAAATTAGCTCAAGATGGATTAAAGACTTAAATGTAAGACCTAAAACCATAAAAACTCTAGAAGAAAACCTAGGCAATACCATTCAGGACATAGGCATGGGCAAATATTTCATGGCTAAAACACCAAATGAAATGGCAACAAAAGCCAAAATTGAAAAATGGGATCTAATTAAACTAAAGAGCTTCTGCACGGCAAAAGAAACTATCATCAGAGTGAACAGGCAACCTACAGAATGGGAGCAAATGTTTGTAATCTATCCATCTGACAAAGGGCTAATACCCAGAAGCTACAATGAACTTAAACAAATTTACAAGAAAAAAAAAACCCATCAAAAAGTGGGTGAAGGATATGAACAGACAGTTCTCAAAAGAAGACATTTATGCAGCCAACAAACATATGAAAACAATCTCAGCATCACTGGTCATTAGAGAAATGCAAATCAAAACCACAATGAGATACCATCTCACGCCAGTTAGAATGGCGATGATTAAAAAGTCAGGAAACAACAGATGCTGGAGAGGATGTGTAGAAATAGGAATGCTTTTACGCTGTTGGTGGGAGTATAAATTAGCTCAACTATTGTGGAAGACATTGTGGCGATTCCTCAAGGATCTGGAACTGGAAATACTATTTGACCCAGCAATCCCATTACTGGGTATATGTCCAAAGGATTATAAATCATTCTACTATAAAGACACATGCACACGTATGTTTATTGCAGCACTGTTCACAATAGCAAAGACTTGGAACCAACCCAAATGCCCATCAATAATAGACTGGATAAATGTGGCACATATACACCATGGAATACTATGCAGCCATAAAAAAACGATGAGTTTATGTCCTTTGCCGGGACATGGATGAAGCTGGAAGCCATCATTCTCAGCAAACTAACACAAGAACAGAAAACCAAATAGTGCATATTCTCACTCATAAATGGGAGTTGAACAACGAGAACACATGGACACAGGGAGGGAAACATCACACACCAGGGCCTGTTGGGGGATGGGGCCTAGGGGAGGGATAGAATTAGGAGAAATACCTAATGAAGATGATGGGTTGATGGGTGCAGTAATCCACCATGGCACGTGTATACCTATGTAACAAACTTGCATGTTCTGCACATGTACCCCAGAACGTAAAGTGTAATAATAATAATAATTAAAAATAAAAAACCTTTCTGTGAAGAAGCTGAAATGAGATTGAAGAAACTATTTGGCGAAGACAAGTTCTGTAACAGAAGACCTCTGTATATGATTCCAGCCAATAGAGTTTAATATCTGCATTAAAAGAATTGATAAAATGTACTCAAATCTTCCCCGTCTGATTAGTATGCTGAATTGACATTGATGGGAACCAGATGACTCAACTGAGCAAAGCTTGAGCAATACTAAAATGTGAAACCCTGGCAATACGACTCTGAGATTTTGTCCTACGCACGATTTAACATTTAATCACAATAATAATTTGAGATGCTTTTATAAATTAGTGATTATAATATGATGGAATTTAGCTTACTTTTTGTAACACTGCTTAAAGAGAAAAATTAAAAGGTTTTGTAGATAATTTAATACATTGTCTAATTTTATTAGAAACTTCAGGTGTGTCATGGAAGGAATTCTGTATCTCCTCAAATTTCATAGGCTGAAGCTTTAATTCCTAGTATTTGAGAGTCTCTGTCTCCTAGTACCTCAGAATGTGACTGTGTTTGGAGATAAGGCCTTTAAAGAGGTGAGTAGGGTGAAGTGAGATAATAGGAGGTGGGTTCTAATCCAACAGGACTCGTGTCCTTAGTAAAAGAGAAGAAACACTAGGAATGCTGGTGCACAGAAGAAAGGCCAAGTGAGGAGAGAGAGAGAAGGCGGCCATCTTCAAGGCAGGGAGAGAGGCCTCAGGAGAAACCAATCTTGCTGGAACGTTGATCTTGGACTTCCAGTGTCCAGAACTATGACAAAATAAATTGCTCTTGTTTAAGTCACCCAGTTTGTGATATTTTGTTATGGCAGCCCTAGCAAACCAATGCAAGAGGACTTATGTTTTCCTTAAACTCCTAAAAATTCACTTTGTTTTTAATTTCATTTACTATATGTAAACATGCTTTCAGAATTTCAGACTTCCTCAGAATGTTTAATTCCTTTCCACAAAACATGTGACTCTTAATTATAATATATTTTTCTATACTTACTGAAGAAATGATTTTATTATTCCCAATTTAGTTTCCATATTTCAAAGCTGGTTATGTATAGCAAGTCATAGTTTTATATATAAAAAAATACCTTGCCAGTAACCTTCTCCAAAGTTATCTTCAGGTTTCTTAATGAAAGGGAGGATTTCAATTCTTTTCTTTGTTGTGCTTCATAGATTTCAGTTAATTGAAATAGTGGCTTTGACAGAAAGACTAACATCTCTCTTTTTTTTTGGTAAAAATGAGTGTAATTTTAAAATACGTAAGTGTTAAATATTTTAATGTTTAATCTCTTTGAAATTATCATTACCAGGAAGACAATTAAAATAAAGACACCCAAATGTAGAATTATTTTATATTTTGCATCCCTTACTGGAGAGGATTTAAAGAAAGACAGCACAGTCACAAGGCATTACTTCAGAGAATTGATTTTTTTAAAGGCTTTTATATGATAGGCTACAAATTATCTCCTGGCCAGAAAGTGAAAACCAGTCAAGGTTGGTTATTATAGTTTTAATCATAAACCCCTCCAATGTTCAATATTTTGAAATTAGTTGAAAGAATTATTATTATTGTCTTTGAAAATAGCTGTTATTGGAAATATATGTGTATGCATATGTATTATATATATAATTCTGATGTTTCTGTATCCATTAACCTTATCCTATGCATTTCACTACAAACTTCATATTTGAGCTACTACTCAAAAGTGTGCTTTCTTTTCTTATGAAATTTCTCAGTGAGGCTATGAAGAATGCTTGGACTTTTTATGATGTTGCTGTTGCTGTTAATATTTGTGTCATTTTATTCCTCTAGAAGACTGCAACTGTGTGCCTGTTGAGAGATTTGACTCTGTAATTTCAGCAATCCCTGGAGAATAAAGTAATCTACACTTTGAAGTACAAATTTTGAAATATTTCTGAGGCCAGTTCTTTCTGTACGGAAAGAATAAACACACCAAATATTCTCCCACTTGGTGAGATAAAAGAGAAATTCAGGCTAATCACAAGAATATCATCTTGATGTAATAATAGTGATAATTATAATAACATCTTTATCTTGTGTAGTATTTTCTTATAAAAATCATTTCAAATAACTTTAATGATTATTCATAGTGACTTCATCAACATGTTAAATAATACTCTGCAATATTGTAGAAATGGAATATATTTTAGTTTTTTTTGCATTCTTAAAATATCCTTTGATATCTTCATATATTTCAGCCACAGATGTTTCACATCTGCACATATAAATGATAGAGCTACATTTTACTATAATTGTATCTTTTGAGCCCAGTTTCACTCTTGTCGCCCAGGCTGGAGTGCAGTGGCACGATCTCGGCTCACTGCAACCTCCACCTCCCGGGTTCAAGAGATTCTCCTGCCTCAGCCTCCCGAGTAGCTGGGATTACAAGCATGAGCCACCACGCCTGGCCAATTTTTGTATTTTTAGTAGAGACAGGGTTTCACCATGTTGGCCAGGCTGGTCTTGGACTCCTGATCTCAGGTGATCCACCTGCTTCGGCCTCCCAAAGTGCTGGGATTACAGGTATGTGCTGCTATGCTGGGCCGAAAATGAACCCATTTCTAAGAACTACCTTCCTATTTACTTTGATTTAGCTTACTCTTAAAAATGTTTTTATCATATACTCAATAAAACACACACCAGTAAAAATAAAAAATCAACTTTTTAGAAAATAAAAAAGTTAAGTATATTTGATATTCACACTTTTTTCTTACCAAGTAATTTATCTCTTTTATGAATTTCCAAAATCCTATGAGATTTATGATGTTCTAAATTTACCATATAAACAGGATTTTTATCAGTGTTTTGAATATGCCTTAAACAGGGTTTATTTCTTTAAGTTTCTAAGTGATAATGTATAAAATGCAAACTAAATCTAAGAAAAGAATGATCATATTTTCTAACTGCATGGTTATAAAAATGCAAGAGTTTTATCAAAATCTGATTCATAGGAACCAATCCCAAGGAAAACCTAAGCAAAGCCAATAAGCATTTAGAAATTACCTAGTGGATATCCAGCATTGTGCTGAACTTACTGTTGAATTCAGAAAGAGTGTAGGTGAAGATTCTCCACTTAAACTATTAATAATCTAAGATATATATCTAATTAATTGTTTAGAAGATACATAAAATGATGTATATCAGCATATAATATACTAAATATGTGTATTTTATGTATTAATATATACTCATATTTTATACATTCTTCAGTGTAAAGCAAATGATTTCTTAATTTTCTTTACATGTTTCATCAGAGGTAAAAATAATGACCTTTCCATAAATGCATAAGGAATGAGGTAACTGGAACTGAACAGGTCCTCATGAAATAGTTATCATGTTTGTAAAATGTTTTTGGTATAATTATGGGTACCCATATCACAACTGAACAACTAAATTGCAAGGCCTGAGATTGTGGGGCTATGTTTTAACATCCTCTGTCCTCCATCTTGCTTTGAACCTTGCTTTGGTTTTATTAGACATCGACTATGTTTCAGAGAAGGAATAAAAGATAGGAAGAAAATAAAGAAAAGGCAGAAATGGGAAATGAAGGATGGAAGCAGAGGTCCAGGAAGAAAGGAAGATAATCAAATTGAAGTTTGCAACAGTCAACAAATTAAAACAAAGATGACTGGAATTGAATAGAAACACGGTTGATAAAAAAGTAAAGATAGAAATGGGGCATGACACTTGATTTGGTTATCCTCTGTCTCTCCATGTCTGCACTCCACTTTATATTTCTTTCTCTGCCCTCTACTTTACTCTGGGAGACTGATTCCCACAGATTGCAAGAACTAGGCCCTTGTGCTTTCTGGCTTTCAGTTAAGTGGTATCAATGGGGCACAAACAAAAGATAGGAAGGCAAGAAGAGATGTATAACTTCCTGCCTTCTCATTATTTCACTGTGGATTGGAAAAAACTTTGTTTTCTCACTTATGGCTTTAGCTTCTCTTAGGTAGCTTTGCCCCTACAATTACAACAATTACTGGTTTCCAACAGCATTGTTCTCTCCCAAATAATCTACAGATCTAGGGCTACTAATGACTCCTTGCTTTTGTTAGTTTCTGGAAGCTGTACCATCCCCTCTTAATTTCCTTAATCTTTTCCAGACCTTTGTAAACAGGCCTTTATTATTTTTTTAAATTACCCTTTTATATGTACCATCTCTTTTTCTACCAAAATTATCTGACAATTAGTACTAGGGTGGCCTCAAGAAAAAAACCCACAAAACTAGATTATGTAATAAAAATGTTCATCTAATGACTCCTCAAAAAATCTCCATGTTGAAGGAAATGGGATTTAACAGAATATAGCGTAGAGTGGTGTATCACAATCACACACATTATCACTGACACCGCCATGGGCTTGAATGCAAATGGAGGTCAAGGCATTGGGAGACAAGAATAAATGACACTCAATGACCATGCTAAAAAGATTGGTATTGATTATGTTTTGCGCTGAATGATGTTGATTGTATTGCAATGATACAATCATTAAGCAATGATAGAAAACTTTGAGCAATGATAGAAAGATCAGTGATAGAAAACTCTGAATTTATATCTCAAGGTACAGGTCAACCTGTATCTGGCTACCTCTTTGGCAGATACAGATTCAGGGCATATATGGCTGAAGATTGATCATAAGAATTGGTTGTAAGAGTTGCAGAGTTGGAAGCAAATAAATACTTTATAAGGCACTGGTTGAGAAGAAATGGGAAAATCTTTCAGGAACAACACATGTAAGGAAATGAGGAGGCACAACAGGCAAAGGGAGAAACCGAAATATGATACATGGCTACAGATGTTTCAGCTGACCTTATGGGGAAACTGTGAAGCTAGGATGATCCTTAAGAGAGTTTTTAATTGACAAAAAGGAACCAGGGTTTTTACCCCTCTATCCACGACCCAGTGGATGTAGGCCTTCCCTGAGAGGGATCATTTCTCAGTTAACATATTACTGCATTAAAAACCATTCCCAAATTTAGAAGCCTAAATAAAAAATTATTTTTTCATCATTCTCTGTATTACCCTGTGATTCTTCTTTTGGTCTCACTTAAAATCACTCACGTGGTTGCACTCAGTTGGTCATTTCATTGTGGCCAGAATTCAGCCACATTTCTGCCATTTTCCTCCTCATGTTTAGGTTGAGCCCTAAACAGATTTTTGTGTTTGTTTGTTTTTAAACTAAAAGGCCACTTAAAGCCTAGCCTTAGAAATCACTGACTCTCTTCTACCACATACTATTGGTCAAAGAAAATCATAGAGTCAGTTCAATTCAAGAGGAGAGGAAATACATTTCAAGAGGAGAGAAAATACATTTTGCAATGAGCAAATTCTCACTGCAAAAGGCAGGCAGGGTGGGGAATGCAGTTGCAGCCATCTTTAGAAACAAACCACTGCAGGCTGCAACCTTGTGTGAGGCACCTCTTTTTGGTTCATAAGAATTCTTGAAGAGATACTCATTAGTGAGCCATGGCAGACAAAGTTTCCTGCATTTGGGTCAGTGAGTGCCTTGATATTGAAAAGATCTAGGCAGTGTACCAGAACTTCCACTACCTTGACTGCACCTCATTTCTTCCAAGTTCTTAACTGGTTGGATCTCAGCAACTCCCAGATGGAAAAGTGCAAAGCATGATCTTCTTGGAAGAGGTGACACTCTTACATCTTGACACCATTTTTGGCATAAGTGTGGAGAACATATGGGAATACATTCTGAGGGTGTTAGACCAAAGAAGGCAGAATATAAGATTTAATATTTCTGGATTTATCACTGTGAACACACGCATAGTGTTAGAAGGTTGACAAGTTAACTTAAAGGATATTAACGGTCTGCTAGGTTATTTAAGTGAAGCCTGCTTGTCAAAACATAGATCGTTAGGTCTCACTTTCAGAATTTCTAACTAATACAACATGGGCCAGAACTTTGGGCCAGGCTTAGGTGGAGCCTCTGCTCAGTGTGTTCAAGGGCTCATCATGTGAGATGTGGTCCTCATTTTGAACTTGGGATGTTTTCTCAAGTCTGTCCTGGTGATTGGAAGACTTTAACTCTTTGAGGTTGTAACACTGAGACCCTCAGTCACTAGATGCTACCTCTCTCTATATATAGTTTTGGACATCACTGTTTGGTTCTCTTCTTTGAGGCTAGAATGAGAATCTCTTTGATGTTTTAATATCTTTTAAGAGCTCACCTTATTAGGCCAGAATTACCCAGGATAATCTTATTTTATATTAACTCATTGTAAATATATTAATTATTAAACTGAGGCAGCCATATCTAATACAAGTACATGTACACCAGGGACTGGGAATCTCGACAATCATCTTAGAATTCTGCACATCAGAGATGGAAACAGAATATTTCCATTTCTACAAGGTTCCCCTTTACACTGGTGCTGTCGGGTTGGATGGCATACCTAGGAAAAAAATCAAACAGAGTAGATGAGTTTTGGATACCATAACTTCCTTGGCATAATGTATAAGAAGGGGTTCAAGGAGGTGAGGCTGTTGGAGAAGGTATGTTGTTTATAGCCTTCTCACTGAATACCTACTCATACCTTAATCCATAAAGACCTAGAAGGTTCTCCCTTCACCAAAGAATTTAACAATATTTTTGTAAGGGGCTTGTATATTTGTACAAGAACTTTTGTACTTGAACATTTCTGCTGCAGCTGACCTCTTCACTCCAGAGTTCATAGTTGGAGTGCAAGAATTAGATGTGTGGTAATGCCTAATTGATCACAAAGGCCCTAGGATTGAAGAATAAGGGGTATAATGAGATGACACATGACATATATAAGGAAAACAGTTCTAGGTCAAGTCATAGCGAGTAATCTTGGCCTGTTTCCCAGTTCACAGACACAGACTAATTCAAAAGACAGTACATTAACTGGCTGAGGGATGAATATAAATCCCTTAACAAATGTCCCAAATACATTCTGCAACTTTTCTCCCAAACTTTCCTGCAGAGACTCTTAATAATTTGTGTGGAAATAAAACAGTTCCTCTTCAAAGTTTCCCTTCTTGTTAAAGAATAAATCATTAGTGTTAGAAATAATAGTTTCTTTTAAAGAATAACTTCCTTCACGCCTCCTTGCTTTTTGCTAATAACTCTTTGTTAAGCCCTATCCTATGTAGCTGTTAGATATAAGAGAATGAGTACATTCTACGTCCTTGTACTTTAACCAAGATATTTGTTCTAGACATGCTCAGGCACGTCCCAGCTCACAGCATATGCCCCTTCCTTATTTGGAAATGTTATTACTTCTCTAAGTCTTTTCGTAAGCAAATTTCTCTTTTCCTTTGTTCTCCCTTGCCTTTACCTATTTCAGAAAGTTTTAAGTTATTAGCCAGTCGGGTTTAGCTTAGATTGTGCGGTCTGGCTCCAACCAATGGAGACAGGACAAAGTAGCAGGGACAAGCTGCGTAAGAGATAAAAATTGCTTCCCTCCTTTGTTCAGGTGTGCTCTTGCCATTGTTCTACCTGTGAGGAGCCCCCTTTCTGCATAAAGTAAAATTGACTTGCTGAGAAAACTTTTTGTCTGAATGCTGATTTTTACTGGCAGTACTGAGGAATAAGCATTTTACTTATAACAATTTCTCAAGGAAAATGTAAACTGGGGAAACGAAAATGCCCAGAGCTTCCACAGACATATAAAATGCTCAATTTAAACCAGTGTTAATAATATGTAAATAAAAAATGATATTAAAGACATTTAGTGCTTAGGAAGGTTGGGTCATAAATGTAGCTATAGCCCTGGTTGCTTTCCTAGTATGTTCAATGTGCATAGGAATCCTGACTTTGATTTTTATCCCAGGCTATATGCATAGTGGGAATGGACACACATTATCTGTAAAACTCTGCTTTTGAGTTCCTGACTCGTGAAGACTATTATTCATGAAGGTCCAAGAAGGCCCTAAAACTAATTACCCAACTCTTAACTTCGAAAAACTACACATTTAAAGGAATACCACAACCCAAAGAAATAGAAGAAATTAGTGCTACCATCAAACACTTGAAAAATTCAGGTGGTGACTTTTTTCTATATACCAAGTTAGTGCACCTGGTTGGCTATGTCAAGATGTGGATCAATTTTGGATAAAGTATTAATATTAAGGTTTTGGTGTCAATTGCTGATGCTTTTCCAGATGTGCTATTTTAATTGAAGTGAATCAGTGTCAGCTCTGGCACTTGGCATATAATTATTGACCTAGAAAATATTTTTTTGGTATTTTCTTCAACTAAGAAAACTAGAACAAATTTGCCTTCATTTCATAGAAATAGCAGAATGTTTTGGGTTTCTTGTATCAAGAATACAATATTCCTCTTATCTCTCTTGTCATAGTCTGGAGAGATCTTGATGAGCTTGACATCACGCAAAGCCTAGTAATGGCTCATATGCTTGGCAGATTAAGCTAACTGGATTGTCGAACGGCATAAAGCAAATGCACAAGAGGTTATAATGACATGTGCGCCAGAGGGTGGGAAATAACATGGAAGTTCAGATATCTGTTAAATCAGTAAATATTCTAGGGTTTCCATGTCCTTTGGCATACCCAGGTCTTTCGAGGAGGAGACAATTTGCTGGACCTTATGCTGTCCACAAAAGGCACAATGATTGATAGGCTTTTTGGATTATTGAGGTAATATGAGTTATATTTGTGTGTGCTGTCACCACATATTTACTGGGTATACCCTACATTTTCCAGTTTTGAATGTGCCTAGTGCTAAGGCATGCTTCATGCCAGGTCCAAGTTGCAGGATCTAGATGCTGCTGCATTAGATATTAGGAACTATCAGAACTATGATATTGGAAGAGTCTGTGTCAAATTGGATCCCTTGATGAAACCTCTCATGAGACCCAGAGCAGAGAAAATTAATAGAGATTTTGGGTAAAAACATTTTTTCATCGACCAATAACTATTTTCTATTTGAGAGAAGGTAGGCTTACTCTTGGAGTTCAGTAAAGAAGGAAGGTCTGACAGTGGCAACCAAGTGACAATTCTCCTTCAGTTTCCATCATGAACTGGTTGTTATCTGGCACACTAAATCATAAATTAAGCTGTGCTCAGTAATATTCCATTTTAAAATATACCATCTTCACTTAAATCAATAGGCCCTCAAGCATAAGTGATAACACGTAAGCACGCAAAACAGATTCCCATGTAACCTGTTTTACAGCCTCTCTGCTTGTCCTCTAGCCAAATCTATGGCCCCAAAGGTTATTCTCCATATTTAGTTAACAGAGAATGAAGCTATACATATCTTCCTGGTATGCTTGGATCCACCAGAAGCGTTCCCTATTAAGGGTAGCCTAAAAACAGCAATAAGAAAAATTTCCAACAGTGGATAGCACTGTTGGAAAACACATTTGATTTTTCAAATTTTGATGGAAAAAGAGATGGCCAGAGATTACCGTAAGTTATAACTATTGGATTGGCCAGCTCATCACAGGCTCAGTAAAGGCCCCAAAAGAGCATCCACAAAAAAGGTGCTCTCAATAAACATGGTAATAAGTGAAATCTTCCTGTGGATGAAAATCAGCCACCTTCTTAAATTAACGTGGGCTTGTTCAATGGGCCCATGTACACAGATGTTAAGGACATCAGATATGAGATACTAGTGGGCTCAACAAATTTTATTTTACATTATCAAGACCAATTGGGTCACTGAACCTGCTGAGGGATCAAGATTTCAAGAGCAAAGGTCAATGTTAATATATGTTCAAATAAATAAATATTTCAGAGTCCAGGAGAAATATGGACATCATTATTGATATATTAAGAATGAGAGCCAAACTACTAACAATAACAAAGACATGGAATCAACCTAGGTACCATTCAATGGTGGATTGGATAAAGAAAATGTGGTACATATACACCATGGAGTACTACACAGCCATAAAAAATGAAATAATATCCTTTGCAGCAACATGGATGCAGCTGAAGGCCACTATCCTAAGTGCATAAACCCAGGAACATAAAACCAATTACTGCATGTTCTCATTTATAAGTGGGAACTAAACATTGAGTACATGTGGACACAAAGAAAGGAACAATAGACACTGAGGACTACATGAGGATGGAGGCCAGGAGGAGGGCTAGGGATGAAAAACTAACTGTTGGGTACTATGCTCACTACCTGGGTGACAGGATCAATCATATTCCAAAAGTCAATATCACGCAATCTACCCATGTAATAAAGCTGTACATGTACTCTGAATCTAAAATAAAATTTGAAATTACAAAGAAAAACAAAGGGAGAAAAGAATGAGGGCTAAATTGTCTCTTCCTATTTTTAGCTCATCATACCAATGAAATAATAAAGAATGTCACTATGGTAGCCAAGGTAATTGATTTCAATTACCAAAGGCAGTTTTGATTGCTGCTACTGAATGAATGCAATTCAAGAGACATACTGGAGTGCCTCTTAGATTTATCATATTCCATAAAAATAGACAACGGGAAATTAGAAAAAGATGGGAATGCTATTAACTTAGATCAGTTAGTTTGGTTTATCCAATTAGGCTTGAAAAAGAAAGAAAAAAAGAAAACAGCTGAGGTACTAGAAAATGTTTGAAGGAAAATAGATTGGGTGTTATTCAATTCAGCCTTCTTAACATCTACAGATGGAGAGATTGTGGCAGCTCTTGTATAATAATTAAATATATGTCATCCTCTCATTTTTCAAATACCTTATGTAAAGAGTGCTAGGAGTACATTTAGTAATTACCATAAGGATTTGTGTATCTTTGGTACTTAAAGTGTTTGTGAGATGTTCAAGCTTACAAAATTACAGTTGGTGATTTAAATTAGAATTGGGTAACTTATTTTACTATTGTGATTTTACTCTGAGCTATATGAGAAAAATGTCTTATTTGTAAAAACTGTAAATTGCTCAAATGAATTGGACTTATATTAATAATTTTAATATACTTGATTCACAAGGGCTGTTAAGTCATTTGGAATATTTTGCTGCTTAAACTTTAAATCTTGTCCACTTTGGCTTTGAAAAGCTTTAAATGACTGTCAAATAGATTACATTCAAAAGTACTTTTTAAAATGATTAATGAAATTGCATTAACTAAGTCCTAAATGTTTTTGAGAACTTAGTCTGTTCAACTAAAGTTGATAGAACATTAATCAGATTTCCCCAGGAAACGTTCTAGAATTATAAATAGAATATTTTAATTTGTATGTCAAATGAAAATGTTTAAAAATATTTATTGCAATAAATTAATATTAACTTTAAATCTAGGACACTACTGGTGGACTTTTTTTGTGTGGAAAATCCCTGGATATCAAGATATAAACATTAATTCTTCAGATACCCATTGTATTATTTTACATGCAGAAAGAAATTAGAAACTCATGACTATATCCTAAAAGACATCGTGATACAAAGTTGACTACAGTTCAACCTTTATGCCACCCAGCCTTCTTGTTCTCTTGACATGTAACCCAGTGTCTTTGACCTTTCTTCAAATGACTTAATCTATCCTTTTATTTAGGTCTCAGCCTAAAAGTCATCTTCTAAGAGAGGCTTTCCCTGAACACTTCACTGAAATAGTCTCTGTATCATGACGGTTTCCACCTCCATAAGAACACCAAAACCTGGATAATCTTCTCTGTTTGTTTTTTCATTTAGTGTATGTTTCTATCAGAAGATAAATTTTGTGACAGTTAGGTCCTTGTCTACCTGTTTCAAAGCTATATTTCTAAAAGTTAGCCATGTGATCTTGGATTATGGTATATGCATAGTTAACACTTGTTTTTTTTTTTTTTTTTTTTTGAGACGGAGTCTCGCTCTGTCGCCCAGGCTGGAGTGCAGTGGCGCGATCTCGGCTCACTGCAAGCTCTGCCTCCTGGGTTCACGCCATTCTCCTGCCTCAGCCTCCCGAGTAGCTGGGACTACAGGCGCCCACCACCACGCCCGGCTAATTTTTAGTATTTTTAGTAGAGACGGGGTTTCACTGTGTTAGCCAGGATGGTCTCGATCTCCTGACCTCGTGATCCACCCGCCTCGGCCTCCCAAAGTGCTGGGATTACAGGCGTGAGCCACCGTGCCCGGCCAACACTTGTTAAATGAGGTTAACTTTCCCCTTCCTTTCCCCCTTTATTGGTATCAAGCTTCTGACTCTAAAGTCTGCAATGTCAGCCAGAAAGATATGCTGTGTCAGGTTCTAAAATATAAATATTAGTTGAGGTTATTAAGTAATACAATTTTATAAACCAAGTAGCTCAACTTTAGTTCAAAAAAGTTTTTTAAGGAACCATTCAGGAAATTAGAATATAGATATAAACAAGCTTAACAGTCTCCCAGGCATCATGAAGTTTAAAATCTCTATATTGAACTAATTTCAAACTATTAAGCATCTATCTGTATATACTTTTGTGGGTCTACCAATGCAGTTAATACAAGAATCTTATTATTTAATCTATAAAACATAGGTAATGAAATAAAACTTTGCTCTGGCACTCATTGTACAATGCACAATGAAATAAGGAGATAGAATTTTTATTCTTCAAAAATGCCATTTAGTTTTTACATGTGCATTGTAACAAAGAAGCTCATGCTCTTTCAATGTTTTTATTCATTTTTTTAAATCTTATTTAGTGACAGGCCATGCACAAGTTCCTATCAATAAATGAAATGTAATTGCTTTAATTATGGTCATTTTTAAACTGTCATTTTTTTATTTGAAGGATGAATAATTATCAACAACTGTTAAATAAAGGATTAAAAAATTATATAAAAACCCCTGATTCCTGAAAAAGTCCTGATTCTACAAGTGCTTTTTCATATAAACATTGTGAAGTACTTTTACCTCATTCCATAGCATCAACCACTTACATCTCAAATGTTAACATGATGGTTGTGTTTGGTATTGTAAAGACTAAACTATGAATAATAAATAACACTTACAAATAATACACCATTACATAGGAGAATGTTGGAAGTAATGAAGTCAAAGCACTACCCCTTCTTCCCTTATGAATTTTAGCTACTTTGTAAAAGAACATAGGCAGCAAAGTCGGATTTAGTCATAAGATAGAGTCATCCCTCCATTACTCCACAGGTTCCTGGTAAAGTCTGTTGGAGTACAAATTTTAATCCTGAAGAGAACTTGAGGTTACCAATGAGCTAATCCTTCCTACTCTTCTTACCCAATTTATACGTTAGGGTCTGTCCGGGTGAACCCATAGAATTCCTATAGTTTGTGGTTTATATATTTGTAGACTGTTCATATCTTTTGGATTACAAGAGAGGTGTGTGTGTGTGTGTGTATGTGTGTGTGTGTGTGTGACAGAGAGAGAGAGACAAAGAGAGAAAGAGAGAGAGAGGTGTGTCTGATTATATGAGATACGAAGAAATAAAGAAGCAAAGACCAAGTCAGAAAGGTCCTTACCATTTTCCTCTTTCAGTCCCTAAAGAAGGTGGCCTAGTAGCTTTCAAGTATCCATCTTTTCAATCAGATATAAAGCATAGGTTTGGTCTTGCTCCAAAATAGCCGACTAGACACAGCCAGAAAGAACACCTCCCACAGAGAGACAAGGACATCAAGAAGACTGGCACACTCCTAGCAGATCTTCAGAGGGAAGGCATTGAGAGCAGACAGAGGAAAAACACAGATGCTGGGCTGAAGTGGGAGGAAGCTGGGAATCTCGCACAGGGATATTATGCTACCATGTTCCTGACCCCCAGTGACCCCTGTGGAGGGTGTGAGTTGAACAGGCAAGGCAGAACCTACTCTCCTCATGGGCCTCTGGAATCCCAGCAGGAGGAAACTCCTCGACCACCATGGACACTTGAGTTTGCAGGGAAAGTTACTTATAGAAGTGGCAGGGGAAGACCGTCTGCTGCTGCAGAGCACAGGGGGTTTGGTGCGGGAGTACCTGTAGTGGAGCAGAGCCACAGATGCACAACCCCCTAAGCTTGACTTGCTCCCATGGACGATTTTGGCCCTAGGAGAACTGTTGGACCTGAACCCTTCAGGGTGGTCTTGCCCATGAGACTGGGCAAGTACAGCCTGAGCACCTCATGGTCTAATGGGCTCTCCTGGGGCCCCAATAAGGTTGGGCCTCCTTGAAGTGTAGTCCCCAATACTTCCTGGGGGCCCATATATAGCTCCTGCATTGGTGGACTGCACATGACTGGCAGAGTGCTCCAGCAGAGATGTGCCTGTGGACCCACACAAGCCTGCCTGTGCCCTGCCCCCACTGCAGCCTTCCCCCTGGCACTCTGCCTGCAAACACTTGCCCAACAGCACCCCCTACATTGCTTTGCTGGAGCATGTGTGCATGGGTGCTTGCCTTCCCCACCGGTGCCAATGTGCTAACGTACCATGCTGTGCCACTACGGCTGGCGTGAGTGCATCCCACTACCTCTTCCCCCACCACACTATCACTGTAGTCAGAGCATTGGCAGGAACAGAGCCCACCAGCTCCACCCCCATCAGCACCCTGCTCCTGCGTCAACACTGCCACCAGCATGAAATTAAGCACAGAAAACAGTGGACCTGACCCCAGCCCTGAGTGGCCACTACTGCCTTCATAAAGGCACACAAAGGATAAACACTGTCTTGAGCCCGCAAGTGCCCACCCCCATGCTAACATCCCCAATGGTGTGAACACATGCACTGTAGCTGGCAGGGGCCCCTTCATTCTACTGAGCTCTATTTCCACCACTGCTGCTATGAAGGCCCACATAGGGGCTGGCACTCTGGCACTTGCTAGCATCCTGCCTCAGCCATTGAGTGTGCACTCTGCCCCACTGCCACTGCCACTGCTGCTGGCATATGTGAATAAGGATGGATCCAACTGCCACTGCCCTACAAAGTGTTTTGGCTGGCACCACCCCTCACAGTGTTGTTACCAAGGGTCTGGGGGCACCTCAGCCCCGTCCAGTACAGCAGGTTCCTAACGTTGAGGAGCCAGAGAATAAAGCCAGGGCCTGATGCCAGTCCCTCAGAGTAAGAGCACATAGTCTAGAGGTCCTGAGATGAACCTTGGATGCCTAAAATTTCCCAGTAATGAAGCCAGTCAACTGGCCACAATCAAACCCCCAAGGTCATCAAATAGGATAAAAGAAAAAAAAAGACCAATCCAAGGGACAGCAACTTCAAAAGAATGAAGGAACATCAGCCCACAAAGATCAGAAAGAGCCAGCACAAGAACCCTAATAACTCAAAAAGCCAGAGTATCTCCTTTCTCCCAAAAGACTGCACCAGTTCTCTAACAAGGGTTCTTAACCAGGGTGGGATGGCTGCAATGACATAAATAGAATTCAGAACACGAAGGGGAAAGAACATCATCAATTTCAGAAGAACATTAAAACCAAATCTAAGGAAGCTAAGAATCACAATAAAACAATAAATGAGTGAACAGACAAGATAACTATTATAGAATAAAACATAACCAACCTGAGAGAGCTCAAAAACACTTTAGAAGAATTTCATAATGCAATCAGAAGTATTAACAACATACTAGAACAAGATGAGCAAAGAATCTCAGAACTTGAAGACTGGCTTTATGAAATAAGACAGACAAGAATAAAGAGAAAAGGATGAAAAGGAACAAACAGAACATCTGAGAAACATGAGATTATGTAAAAAGACTGAATCTATGAGTCATTGGTGTCCCTGAAAGAGATGGGAAGAATGAAAGGAACCTGGAAAACATATTTGAGGATACTATCCATAAGAACTTTTCCAATCTAGCCAGAGAAGACAACACTCAAATTCAGGAAATGCAGAGAACTCCTGAAAAACACTTCACAAGAAGATCATCCCCAAGACACATAATTATCAGATTCTCCAAGGTTAAAATGAACGAAAAAATTTTAAAGGTAATTAGAGAGAAAGGACAGGTTACATACAAAAGGAAGCCCATTAGACTAACTGCACCCCTCTCAGCAGAAACCCTACAAGCCAGAAGAGATTAGGGGTCTATATTCAGCCTACTTAAAGAAAAGAAATTCCAACTAGTAATTTCATATCCAGCCTAATTAAGCTACATAAGTGAAAGAGAAATAAAATTCTATTCAGACAAGCAAATGCTAAGGGAATTTATTACCATAAGATTTGCCTTACAAGAGGTACTTAAGGAAATGCTAAACATGGAAATAAAAGACCATTATCTGTCACCACAAAAACACACTTAAGTACATAGTACTCTAACATTATAAAGCAACTGTACAATCATGTCTACAAAACAACCAGCTAACAATACAACGACAGGATCAAATTATCACATATAAATATTAATCTTGAATGTAAACAGGCTAAATGCCCCACTTAATGGGCACTGAGGCAAACTGGATAAAGAAGCAAGACCCTGGCCGGGCGCGGTGGCTCTCGCCTGTAATCCCAGCACTTTGGGAGGCCGAGGCGGGCGGATCACGAGGTCAGGAGATCGAGACCATCCTGGCTAACACGGTGAAACCCCGTCTCTACTAAAAATACAAAAGATTAGCCAGGCGTGGTAGTGGGCGCCTGTAGTCCCAGCTACTTGGGAGGCTGAGGCAGGAGAATGGCGTGAACCCAGGAGGTGGAGCTTGCAGTGAGCCGAGATCGCGCCACTGCACTCCAGCCTGGGCGACAAAGCAAGACTCCATCTCAAAAAAAAAAAAAAAAAAAAAGAAGCAAGACCCAATTGTATGCTGTCTTCAAGAGCCATCTCATATGCAATGACACCTATAGGCTCAAAATAAAGGGATGGAGAAAAATGCACCAAGCAAACAGAAAACGGAAAAAGTAGAGGTACTAACTTCAGGTAAAAAGACTTTAAACCACCAAGATAAAAAAAGGCAAAGAAAAGCATTACATAATGGTAAATGGTTCAATTTAACAAGAAGACCTAACTGTCTTCTTGTTACTATCCTAAATACATATGCAGCCAACACAGGAGGATCCGGCTTCATAAAGGAAATTCTTAGAGACCTTCAGCGAGACTGACTCCCACACAATAATAGTGGGAGACTTCAACACCCCACTGACAGTATTAGGCAAATCATGGAAGCAGAAAATTAACAAAGGTATTCAGGAGCTGAACTCAACACTGGACCGAATGAATCTGATAGACATCTGCAGAACTCTCTACCCGGAACAACAGCATATACATTCCTCTCATCTGCACATAGCACGTACTCTAAAATTGGCCACACAGTCAGACATACAACAATCTTCAGCAAATGAAAAGTGTTAGAAATCATACCAACCACTCTCTCAGACCACAGTGCAATCAACATAGAATTCAAGATGAAGAAATCACTCAAAACAATACAATTATGTGGAAATTAAACAACCTGGTCCTGAATGACTGTTGGGTAAATAATGAAATAAAGGCAAAAACCAAGAAGTCTTTTGAAACTAATGAGAACAAAGATACAACAAACCAGAATCTCTGAGACACAGTCAAGACAGTGTTAAGAGGGAACTTTACAGTACTAAATGCTCACATCAAAAGAAAAAGACAGATCTCAAATAACAACCTAACATCATAAGTAAAAGAACTAGAGAAGAAAGAGAAAACCAACCCCAAATCTAGCAGAAGAAAAGAAAAACAAAATCAGAGCTAATTGAAGGAGACTCAGACATGAAAAGCAGCTCAAAAGATCAACAAAACCAGCAGCTGTTTTTTTTTGAAGTAACAAGATAGACCACTAGCTAGACTCTAACAAAAAAAGAGAGATCCAAATAAACACAATCAGATATGACAACAGGGTTATTACCACTGACCCCACAAAAATGCAAATAACCATTAGAAATTATTATGAACACTCTATGCACAAACTAGAAAATCTAGAAGAAATGGATTAATTTCTGGACACATACACCCTCCCAAGAGTGAACCAGGACTAAATGGAATCCCTCAAGAGATCACTAACGGTCTTGAAAATTGAATCAATAATAGATAGCCTAGTGATGAAGAAAAAAAATGCCCAGGACCAGATGAATGATTCCCAGTCAAATTCCACCATATGTACCAAGAACAGCTGGCATCATTTCTACTGAAATCATTTCAAAAAATTGAGATGGGTGAACATCTTCCTAACCCATTTTATGAGGCCAGCATCATCCTGATACCAAAACCTGCCAGAGACACAAGAAAATAAAACTTCAGGCCAATATCTTTGAGGAACATCTAAGCAAAAATCCTCGACAAAATAATAATAAACCAAAACCAGCGGCACATCAAAAAGCTAATCCATCACCATCAAGTAGGCTTTATTCCTAGATGCAAGATTTGTTCAACATATGCAAATAAATAATTGTGATTCATCACATAAACAGAACTAAAGAGAAAAACCACATGATTATCTCAATAGATGCAGAAAGGCTTCTGATAAAATTCAACATCCCTTCATATTAAAAACTCTTAACAATCTAGATATTAAAAGAACATGCAACAAAATAATAAGATCCATCTGTGACAAATCCACAGCCGACATCATACTGAATGGGCAAAAGCTGGAAGCATTCCCATTATAAACCAGCATAAGGCAAGGATGCCCTCTCACACCACTCCTATTCAACATAGTATTGGAAATCCTGGACAGAGCAATCAGACAAGAGAAATAAATGAAGGGCATCCAAATAAGAAGAGAGGAAGTCAAACTATCCGTGTTAGTAGACAGCATGATTCTTTACCTAGAAAACCCCACAGTCTTGGCTCACAAGCTCCTAAAACTGATAAATTCAGCAAGGTTTCAGGATACAAAATCAATGTACAGAAATCACCAGCATTCCCATACCTCAACAATAGCCAAGCCAAAAGCTAAATCAGGAATGCAAACCCATTCACAATTGTCATGAAAAGAATAAAATACATAGGAATACCAGGGAGTGGAAAGACCTCTACAAGAAGAACTACAAAACTCTGCTCAAAGAAATCAGAGATGACACAAACAAATGGAAAAAATATTCCATGCTGATAGGATAAGAAGAATCATGTTGTTAAAATGGCCACACTGCCCAAAGCAATTTAGAGATTCAATGCTATTCCTATCAAACTGACAATGACATTCTTCACAGAACTAAAAAAAAAAAATCTATTTTACAATTCATATGGTACCAAAAAAGAGCCCAAATAGCCTAGGCAATCCTAAGCAAAAAGAACAAAGCTGGAGGCATCATGCTACCCTAATTCAAACTATACTACAGGGCCACTGTAATCAAAACAGTATGGTACTGGTATAAAAACAGACACAAAGACAAATAGAACAGAATAGAGAGCCCAGAAATGAATTTGCATGCCTACAACAAAGAGATCTTTGACAAAGTTGACAAAAATATGCAATGGGGAAAGGACTCCCTATTCAATAAATAGTGCTAGGATAACTGGCTAGCCACATGCAGAAGATTTAAACGGGACCCCATCCTTACACCACATTCAAAAATCAACACAAGATGGATTAAAGGCTTAAATGCAAAACCTAGAACTATGAAAACCCTATAAAAATTTGCCAAAAAAAGAAAATACGCAATACTATTCTGGACATAGAACCTGCCAAGGATTTCATGACAAAGATGCCATAAGCAATTGCAATGAAAGCAAAAATTAACAAATGGGATTGAATTAAACTAAAGACCATCTTCACAGCAAAGAAAGTATCAACAGACTAAGCAGACGGCCTACAGAATGAGAGAAAATATTTGAAAACTATGCATCTGACAAAGGTCTAATATACAGCATGTATAGGGAACTTACACAAATTTACAAGAAAACAAACAAGCAACCTCATTAAAAAGTGGGCAAATGACATAAACTGACACTTCTCAAAAGAAGACACACACATGGCCAACAACCATATGTAAAAAGGCTCAATATCATTGATCATTAGAAAATCAAAACCACAATGAGATATCATCTCACACCAGTCACAATGACTATTCTTAAGAAGTCAAAAAATAAGAGATGCTAGTGAGGTTGAGGAGAAAAGGGAACACTTATACGCTGTTGATGGGAGTGTGAATTTGTTCAACCATTGTGGAAAGCAGTGTGGTGGTCCCTCAAAGAACTAAAAACAGAACCTCCATTTGACCCAGCAGGCCCATTACTGGGTATATGCCTAAAGGAATATAAATTGTTCTACCATAAAGACAGATACATCTATATGTTAATTGCAGCACTATTCACAATAGCAAAGACATGGAATCAACCTAAATGCCCCTCAGTAGTAGACTGGATAAAGAAAATGTGGTGCATATACACCATGGAATACTATGGAGCCACGAAAAACAAGATCATGTTCTTTGCAGGATCAGGATGGAGGTGGAGGCCATTATACTTAGCAAACTAATGCAGGAACAGAAAACCAAATACTGCATGTTCTCACTTATCAGTGTAAGCTAAATTACATGAACACATGGATACAAAGAGGGGAACAACAGACACTGAGTCCCACCAGAGGCTGAAGGATGGGAAAAGGAAGAGGAGCAGAAAAAAACAACTATTGAGTACTATACTTAATACCTGGGAGAAAAATTAATCTGCACATAAAAAGCTCAGGACCAGAAGGCTTCTACTGATGTGTTTTACCAAACATTTAAAGAAGAATTAATGCCCATCCTTCATAAACTCTTCCAAAAATAGAAATGTTAGTACACTTCTCAACTCATTCTATGAGGCCCTTATACCAAAATTAGACAAAGACATCACAAAAAAACGAAACTACAAGCCAGTATGACTTATGAAGATAGATTAAAAAATCCTCAGCAGAGTACTAGCAATCCATTTCCAGTAACTATCCCTGAATTTGGACCTCTACTTCACATGCACACAAAATTTAACTCAAAATGAATAAAGACCTAGAATTTAATGCTAAATCTATAAAATTCTTAAATAAAAACTAAGTGCAAAAAAAAGCACAGGTGTGCACAAAGTAACCAGACGAATTACTCCAAGAGATGTCCATAGTATGATTAGAGTCAATTCCATTTATTAGGAATAGAGGAAACACCTTCCATGACTATGATTATGGATATCTGCCTTTTTTTTCTCTGAGGCTAGTTGAAACTGTAAAGTATTTTAAAGTAATATACCTTTTTTTATCTTTCAGTACTAAACATAATGGGACTAAAAATGTCAAAATGCCTTTTTCTTGTTAATGAATATAGGAAGAACAAGAGTGAATGTGTAACTTCTATATTTCTATGTTAAAATATAGTTGATTAACAATTTTCATGAGAAGAGGATTCATTATAAAATCACTGGATTACTGTCAAAGTCTTTTCTTCAAGTATTTTGTATAGTTGTTTTTATTTCTGTTGTTCTACACTTCCCTCCTTACAAGAACATAGATTTACAACATTAGATTTAAAAAAATTTAAATACAATGGGATATTGAAGCATTATTTGTGTCAAATGCACATCATCTGCTACAAGTCAGTAACATCTTTGTCTATCATGATTTTGTGGCTTTTAGAAATGTCAGATGTCATCAAAATATATTGCCAGGTAAAAGCCTGAGTGGAGTGGAGAAAACTTTTTGTTGTTTAGGGTTGAAACATTTTTGAGTCTTGTGTATACATTAGGCTATTGTTTTGTTGGTAAGAAAGACTATCAATTGGTAATATTATGTGACTTTCCATATAGGCATGAATTTGCCTCTGCTATACTTCTTAAAATATCTTAACCTAGGGAGAGAGAAAAATGTGACTAATTTCAAAACCATCCTACTGTTAACTTTTCAAGATTTGGAGGCTAGGAAGGTACCCCAAATTCTTTAAGCACTTGACAGAACTTTAATCTTTATCTATAATATTTTTCACTTTAAAGGAGACAAAGAAAATAAGATACAATTATCACAATTTGAAAAGAAGAGGTTTACTCATGGCTTTTCTTAATTTTTGAGTATCTTTAATTACACAGATGAAGTAAATATTTCAATTTAAGACTCAACCCGGCACCACCGGGTATTTTACTGAAACAACGACAATTAAAACTAAATGGCACTTTAGTCAAACTGCTACACTCTCAAAGGTTAAAGTCAGAAAATGATGTAAACTTTTCAATTCTCCTGGAGGAGCTGCTGCAAGCTGGAGTCAATAGTGATAAATCTCTGTAAATTTCTGGGCAGGTTGAAGATTTCAGATATTGGAAATTACCACAGGATGAGTTCTTAAGGTCATTTTTTTATTTAACGTTATGTGTTTTTAGTGCTTCATTTTATTCTGTCTGTTTGTACATGAACTATTTTTTTCTTTGCTTACTTTGTGTGTGCAAGTTTTACTTCTGATAAAAAAGGCATAGTGTCAATTTTGTTATTATACTGTTTACCTTTACCGCCAATGGAAATATACAAAGACCACCCAGATGAGAAAAACAAGGTCATTTATTGTTTACTTCCTATAGCAAGGGAGTTGGACATTGTCACTCGTGTTTGACAGAGACTCAGAGGCAGGCAGAGGAGTGGGAAAGTTTTATAGTGGAGAAAGGGAAGGGCTTGGGTGTGCCCTGTTGGTCTGGAGAAGCTGCACATGGGATTAACTAGAATCAGAACATCCCATGTGACGGTAAAGGGTGCATGTTTGGCTTTCTCTGGTTGGCCCTATTTGAAAGCAGGGACAAAAATTAAGGAAGCTGTCAGTTACTAATCAATTCCTGGCCTTTACTGACTGATTGTTACAGAAGTTATTATTCAGCATCCTGGATTTTCATGGAGATAGTATTCTGACTCCCTGCAAGTCTGCCTTAAAGCTGGCTTCATGAGTTCTTTATTGTAGATAAGAGCTTGGTTTCTTGGGCAGCTTGCTGAAGGTTGTGGGTCAAAGATCCATTTCTATATATGGTCTGGCCATTGTCTGCTTCTATATTCAATCTTCCAACCTTCATGTATTGTTTCCAACCCAAAAGACCTTCTGTTTTCTGATCATGGGTGATTCCTATAGACTCATCTCTACCACTTCCTTTCTTACTCATCTTACCTGAGGTGTGATGGCCTTCCTTACCTTAGGCCTTTACATTTTCTATTTCTTCTTTATGAAATGCTCCTCAGCAAAACATGCACATGGCTCTTTTGCACTCTGTTATCTGGTCTCTGCTCAAATATGACTACTTCAGTAAGATTTTCCTTTATCAGCCTACACAAACTACACCAAATCAAAATCATTCTGCCCAATTTACATATTTCCTCCTTGTATAAATAATCATGACTGTGCTCCAGCTGTTCAATTTTGTTTGTTTATTATTTCTCCCTTACTAGAATGTAAACTACATGGCCTCATGGATACTGCCTGTTTTGTTCACTGCTATATCTCTTCTTCTTTGGATAGTAAATTAAGCAGAGTAATTGGTCATGCATTATCAGTTAAACACAGCTACGTACCTGTGCTCTGTGATTTAATAAATTTAAGCAGTAATTTTTCATCCACCACATGAATTATGAAACCTTACTTCATTTTTGTTTTTCTACTCCCCCTTTCCTATATCTTCTCACTATTTTAATTTGTTTTATTATCTTTAGTTTATCAAGACATTCATTTCAGAATTATCCTTAATTTAATGGTAAAGTCAGAAAAAAGTAAAATATTGCCAACTAAAAACATTCATGGATTAAAAAAGTGAAAAAAACATTTTTTGCCATCTTGTTTAGCTCGTCTCCCAACATGAAACCACACATTGCTTCCAAATTTGTAACCATTACTCTCTTCTATTGTATATGTTTTCAAATGATTCTATATTAATCATGGTAAATGAATGCTAATTCCTATAACAAGCAAACTTATTAATGGAAAATATCAGGAACTTGATATATTAAAGGTTTATTAAAATTAAAAGTATGATTAAAATTAGTTGTTTCTCTAGAAGTCACTGTTTAGAAATAAATTTCTCTGGAAGTCACCTTTCAGAAAACCAGGAATCCAATTTCCTTTATAATAAGCAATGGAAGATTCAATATCATGGTATCTGCACAAGGAGGAGATTGAAAATGAGCAAGAGCTATGCACTGGTCCATAAGTGGTACCATCAATATGCTCACATTTTTTTTAAGATTTAATGAAGTACACCAAAACTAACATGATGGGAAGTTGCAAAATACAGTCTGTCTATTCAGGCAAAGTAAGTAGAAGAGAGGACCTTCTAAGGATAATAGCTGAAGTCAATCAAATAGAAAGCATATAAACAAATATCACTTCAAATTAGTTTTTGAAAAAAATCAATAATATTAATAATACTAACTTTAGCCAGATGAAGCAGTAAAATGATAGAAGACACAAATTCTTACTATCAGAAAAAAGTAGATAATACAGCAGATCTTACATGCATTAGAAGTATAAGGGGCTATTATAAACAAATGTTTAACAATAAATCAAAAAATTTAGATGACGTTGGCAAATTCCTTGAAAACCTCAGTATCCCAAAACTAATATAAAATGATACAAAAAACCTGAATTGCAGTATATATGGAATACCAACCGGTATTTGTATTAAACCCAAGTACTGCCAATTTTAAAGTATCTCTTTAAGAAAACTACAAAGAAATATTTTTCTCCTCTATGATGCCTGAATTATCCTGATGCCAAAATAAGACAAATATATTGAAAGAAAATAAACAGAAGATGAATACATGTCATAAATATCAATGGAAAAATTCTTAACAAACATTAGCAAAATTTAGCAATATATTTAGAATGAATTGTAATGACTTATTAGAGATTATAGCAAGAGTGAAAAATTCTGTATCAAAAAATCAAAAAAATTTGAACCTGTGGATATGCACATATAAAGCCTTAGAAAATTTACAAAAAATTTGCTAGAACAAGTGAAGACTTTAGGTTGTGGAATACAAAGTCAGTAAACAAAAAAACTTGCATTTCTATAAACTGAAAGATCATAAGAAGATGGAACAAATTACTATTTTTAATAGTTTATAAATACAAAATATTTTGAGCAAGATTTGGACACTGAAAATTTTGAACTAATGCTAATAGAAATTGAAAAAATTAAAAATGAACAGAGATATGTCAGTTCATGGATTCAGAGACAGTATTCATTAAGATGTCAATTACCTGGAAAGTAATCTAGAGACAGAATAAAATTCTAAACAAATTCCCTTATGTTTCTCTTAAATTAATGAGATGTTTCTAAAAGTTATATTAAAATGTAAAATATCTAGAATTATCTAAAGGAATCCTTAAAACTTAAGAATAAATAAATTTAGATGACATACACTACATTATTGCAAGTTTAAATATAATATAAATATAGCATATAAATATAAATACAGCAATCAAGAAAGTGTAATACCAGCCTAAGGATACATACAGATCAGTGAGACAAAATAGAGGATATAGACATAGACCCACAAATGTGTACATGTTGACTTTCAACAAAGATGACGAGTTAACTCAGTAGGGGAAAGCCTCATCTTATGCACAAATGGTTCTAGTGAAATTGGATAACCGCATTAAAAAAAAATGAGCCTCAGTCTGTATATCATACCATAAATAATTAAAAATGGAGCATGAATCATTTAGTAATACAAATCCTAAAACTCTAAAATCTCTAGAAGAAAACAGGATAAAATCTTCACAATAGACCTGATAGAGCATAAAAATAAATATATCTTTAAAAAACAGTCAAATGGACTTCATCAAAATTTGAAATTTGAAATGTCAGGGGATGAAATATCTGTACTTCAAAAGGATATATTGTCAAAATTAAAATAAAAGTTATATTTCCGTGTGTGTGTGTGTGTGTGTGTGTGTATGTACTGGTTTGGTTACATGGATGTGTAACTTTGGCAAAATTCATTTAACAGTACTTTGTAAATGGGTGCTTTCATTATATGTAAATTACACACCAATAAGCTTCACTTTAAAAATTAATATGTAAGAATGATGTTTTCAGGCAAGCAAATATGAGAAAATGTGTTGCCAGTTAACCTGTACTAAGTAAACTACTAAAGGTAATTTTATCAAGCAGAAGAAAAATTATCCGAGACCAATTAAAATATTGGAGGAAATGAAGGGAACTGAACAATTTAAAAATGTGGATGTGGAAAAGCAAATAAACACAAATGATACACAATTATAATAATAATGCTTTGGGATTATAAAATATCAAAATATAAAACATTCTGAAAACCAAAAAGCAAAACAGTGGATATGAGGAATTGGAGCTAAAGTGTTCTAAAGTTCTAGCAACATTCAAAAATTAGAAGTTACAGTCCATAAAAGTTTTATTTTATTTATTTTATTTTATTATTTTTTATTTTTTTGTTTGAATGGAGTCTCACTCTATTGCCCAGGCTGGAGTACAATGGTGAGATCTTGGCTCACTGCAACCTCTGCCTCCTGGGTTCAAGCAATTTTCCTGCTTCAGCTTCCCAAGTAGCTGGGATTACAGGTGCTTGCCACCATGCTTGGCTATTTTTTTTTTTTTTTTGTATTTTTAGTAGAGAAGGGGTTTCACCACGTTGGTCAGGCTGTTCTGGAACTCCCGAGCACAGGTGATCCACCCACCTTGGCCTCCCAAAGTGGTGGGATTACAGGTGTGAGCCACCATGTCTGGCCAAAAGTGTTCACTTCTAGAACAGTCTACAATGTTGTAATCGTTGGGGTTTTCACTAAAAATAATATGAAAGCAATTAAGAATGTATAATTAGCAAGTGAGTGGATGGGCAAAGGAGAATAATGAAAACTGAAAAAAATCAAGGGAAGATAAGTAAATCTTAAAAAAAAAAACCCACATAAAAGCAGTGGGTCAAATAGAAAACAAATAGCTTTATGATATAAACCCAGATATAGCGATGATTAAATTCATGTAAATATACGAAAATGTTTTTACTTGGTGGCACACATGAGGGTACAGAATGGTTGAAAGAAAAAGGGTAAAGAATGTATTTCCTAAAACACTAACCTAAAGGAAGTTTCTGTAGCTATATTCCTTTCAGAAATTAGTGTAGTAATAGTGTAGTAGTAGACTACAAGCAAAATAAAATAAAGCATTATAGGAAATGAAATTTTTATAATAAAAACAGCTAATCCTAAATATGTATGCTGTCAATAATATATACATTAAAAATAATGTAGTAAGTAGAAATAAGCAAATCCACAATAGTCGGAAAATTTAATATATCTCTTTAATTAGCTGGTAGAACATAGCAAAAGTACCATAAACAAAATAAAAAGTCAATAGGGGTATGATACTTGTAAAACATAACAGGCAAAAAGCAAACCTTCCTAATATATACAGAGTTCTTACCAATCAATAATGAAAGAACCATTTGCCCAGTGGAAAAAAATGGTGAAAGATATGAACACACAGTTCAGAGTGAAGAAACTACAAATTGCACTCAGAAAAACTCTCAAAATAAATATGTCTAGTGGCAAAGATTTCAGAATATTTATAATACACTATGACGCAAAGGTGTAAAGAGGTGCAAGTTGTCATAAAATGCTGAGGGGGATGTAAATGTGTAAAACTCTCAAGGAAAACAAAGTCGTGAATTCTATCAAAATTCTAAATGTACATACTCTTAAATTCTGCTCCTCAGAATTTAGCACACTGATATGTTAGTGCTCTTGAAAAATGATTCATCTGCATACAGGGCTACTTATAACAGCATTGTCTGAAATGCAAAACACTAAAGCTTATCTAAATGATTACCAGTGTGAAACTACATATATAATGTTTGCATATATATCATATACAATATACATATACATTTTATAATCATACACTAACAGATTAATTATATATAAATACCTGTAAATATTTATATACACTTATATATAAATATCTGTAAATATTTATATACACTTATATATAAATATCTAGAAATACCTTACCCAAAATACCTAATAATTATGCCAGAATAAAAGATCTTAGTAATAGGATTAGGAGAGAGATTTTTCATTTGCCTTTTAGGTAATAGGGTGTGAGGGGAACATTTCATTGTTCCCATTTTTACTTGTTGTGAAGGTCAAATAATTTGGATACAAACATTCCAGAGGAAAAAAACTGAGGTGGAACTCATTTCACTGAATTGAGTATTCCGTTAATGTGCCACGTGTTTAAGTTAAAAAATTGGATTGGAATGAAAAACTGCTTAGTTAATAATATTATTTTACTGAGGCAGTGATATTGTATCTCTTCAAATTCTGTTTCAGAAGAAAAACAGATATAGATGTAGCGCCATCTAAGTCAATCAAAAAATATCTGAAGCTAGGAGCTATCTACACCACAAAATTCTGGCCAATAAATATCTGCATTAAGCAGCGTTATTGAAACAAAAACTGTTTTTTCTAGCCACTCTAATGTCACTCTCATCATCATGTTTGTTTCAGCAGGTTCTAGCATACTATATGTGTTAAGCCTAACCTATTTATGCAATCTGAGCTTCCCACAGGATTCACACTCTCTGCTATCTCATATCCAACCTACCTTATTTATTAAGTCATCAGCATGGATTTTGTAGGCAGTTGAATTTTAAGAATACCTGTTCCAAAGCATTAAGGATAAGAGAGGGATCTTGAAGGAAGTCAATCAGTGTGATGGCTTAGAACTCAGTTAATCTTTACATTAATCAAGTTTAAGCCTGAAAACAAGTATTTTAAGCAACTTTATTAAATTAGACTAAAATTACATTTCCCTATGTGTGAACCAATATGTAATTTCTTAAATAGTTTTGAAAATACTTTCTAAACCTAACATTAGAGATTGAAATAGTAATCAGAAATAATTATTTAACTATACAAAACACAGGCACTGGATACCATACGTATAATACAAAGACAAAGAAGCTGTAAACATGTTTTCAGCAAATAACATAATCTTATGTTTGGTACCTTTGATATGGACAGTTGTCATATAATTAGATAAGAGGAATATTAAATTCCATTTCCAGAGGGGAAATATACATGCTTAAAAATCAGAAAATGTGTAATTAAAAGACTCACTAAAATAACAGATAAAATGTCAACCATTCCCATACAAATTAACTGAGATTATAACTTGGCAATACTTACTACTGGTTAAACTGGGAGGAGGTGAATGTGAAAATGGTACTCTTTGTCTCAGTCATCAAAAAGTGATGGGCACAAGGTCCTAAGTCGTCTGTTCCCATTGCCGATTCTTTTTCTATTTTACATTGTCTCCTTTCACTCTTCTCATTACTCACTTTGCATCAACCTGCTTGACCTCTGTCTCCTTGAACAGGCACAAATACCTGTAGATCTTTAACTATTCTTCTTTCTTCTGTCTAAATTTATTTGCCCTATGGATCGCTCACCAGATTCATACATGAAGCTCATATTAGAAATAGTTTCCTTAACCACCAAATATTAAAAAGCTCACCCATATAAAGTCTGTTCCCATATTTGACATACATTTTTATGTATTTGTTGATTTGCTTTTTGACTGTCTTCCCCACCTTAATATTCATGAATATAGATGTGTGCATGTGTGTGTGTGTGTGTGTGTGTGTGTGTGTGTTTTCATTACTGCAGGTTCCAAGAACAATCCGTGGCACAAACTGTTCTGTAAATATATGTTGAATGAATCAATGCTCCCTCAATTTGGCAATCTGTCCTAAAAAGTGATTAAAATGTAGCCAAATATATATTAAAAAAGAATATTCATTGTAATATTTTCAGTCATAATGAATTATTGAAATGACCCAACATCCTATAATGTACAAATTTTTAGTCAACTTTTAACATAGAAACATGAACACATATTATACACAGTGAGGTGTTTTAATAATGTTGGAAAATATGCATCGTATAATGTTACCTATATTGTATAAAAGTATGACTGCAATTGCAAAAGTAAACAAGAAAATAAATTGGGAAGAAATCTGTAAAAATTATGAACAGAATCATGGAGAAATTGATGCCAAGTTTTTCTTTAAACTCTTCTAATTAAAAAATGTTTAAAAAGTAATTATTACTAAGCAAATACCATTAATGAAAGTAGTCTGAGGATTAAAAAAATGAGTTTTTGTTTTCTTTTTTCGAGAAAATGAAAATGATAAAGTCACTTGACAAAATCCCTACAAGCTTCAATTTTCTATACCCTTTTGGAATTATTTTATGACCACAGGCTTTATTTTTTATGCCAAATGCACAACACATAAATTTGTTCTTTTAGTTATGAGAGAAACAAAGCTCTAAACTGTGGATGGAAGAGCCTAATTCTAGCACCCCCAGTAGAAATAAGAACACTGTCATGCCAAACTTTATCAGAGGAATTAAATAGAAGTCTTAGGATCTTTAAATCACTGTATCTCCATGTGTTTGCAGTAGACGTCTAATTCATAAGATGACTTACTAGAAACATTTTCAAAACATCATATACCAAATACTGTTTATATCTCATGTATGTATGTGCATGTCTCACGTATGAGTGTGCATGTATGTCTCATGTATGTATGTAAACATACACACACAATTACATATTTGAAGTTAAGAAAGTTCTTCCACTTCATTTAAAATGGTGTAACCACTATGGAAAACAGTATGGAGTCCTCTCAAAAAGTTAAAAATAGAACTACCATATAATCCGACAATCTCATTTCTGGGTGTACATAAAAAAATTGAAATCAGAATTTCAAAGAGACATGTTCACTCTCATGTTTGTTGCAGCATTATTCATAGCCAATATATGGAAACAAACCCAATGTGCATTGACAGATTATTGGGTAAAGAAGATGTATATAAATACATTTACATAAACGTAGAGAAATACATGGACTATTATTCAGCCTTTAATAATAGGAAATCCTACCATGTACTACAATATGGACAGACCTGAAAAACTAATGTGTTACATATACTAAGTTAGTAACAGATAAATACTGCATGATTCCACTTACATGAGGTATTAAAAACAATGAAGTAGGAAATAGAATGATGTATGCCAGGATCTGGGGAGAGGGGGAAATAGGGAATTGTTGTTCAGTGGGCATAAATTTACCATTATACAGGATGGAGAAGTTCTAGAGAGAGGCTGTACAACATAGTGCCTACAGTTAATATGGTATTGTGCGTGTAAACATTTTTGAAGAGGGTAGATCTCTAAATTAAGCCATCCTTGCATTGCTATGAAGAGACACCTGAGACTAGGTAATTTATAAGAAAAGAGGTTTAATTAGATGACAGTTCTGCAGGCTGTACAGGAAGTAGAATGCTTGCATATGCTTCTCAGGGAGGCTCTGGGAGTTTTCACGCAAGGCAGAAGGTGAAGCAGGAACTTGTGCACCACATGGCGAAAGCGGGAATGAGAGAGAGAGAGAGAGAAATTGGTGGAGAGAGGGATCACATACTTTTAAATGATCAGATCTTGTGAGAACCCAGATAACTCACTTATCACCAAGAAGATGGCCCAAGCCATCTGCCCCCGTGATTCAAAACCTTCCACCAGGCTCCACCTCCAACATGGGGGATTACAATTCAACATGAGATTTGGGCAGGGATAAATACCTAAACTACATCATTCTGCTCCTGGCCCCTCCCAAATCTCCTGTCTTTCTCACATTGCAAAATACAATTATGCCTTCCCAATAGTTTCCCAAATTCCAACTCATTCCAACATTAACTCAGAAGTTCAAAGGCTCATCTGGGAAAAGGCAAGTCCCTTCCACCTAGGAACCTGTAAAAAGAAAACCAAGTTATTTACTTCCAAGATGCAATGGGGATACAACATTGGATAAATATTCTCATTCCAAAAAAAAAAATCAGCCAAACAAAAGGTACTACAGGTCCTATGCAAGTTCAAAACCCAACAGGCAGTCATTAAATCTTAAAGCTCCAAAATAATTTCCTTTGGCTCCATGTCCCACATCCAGTGTACACTGTCACTAGGGGTGGACTCCCAAGGCTATGGCAGCTCCACCCTTGAGTCTTTGCAGGGTTCAGCACCAATGGCTGCTCTCATAGGTTGTTGAATGCTTACAGCTTGTCTAGGTGCAAGGTGCAAGCTGCCAGTGAATCTATCAGGAGGCCAGTGGCCTCCTTCTCACAGCTCCACTAGGCAAAACCATGTTGGGGCTCTGCATGGGGACTCCAATTCCACATTTTTCCTCTTCACTGCCCTAGTAGAGGTTCTCTGTTAGGGTTCTGCCCTTGCCGCAGGCTTCTGCCTGAGCACCCAGACTTTCCTCTACATCCTCTGAAATTCAGGCAGAGGGGCTCCCAAGCCTCATTCACTTTTGCATTTTGTATGCCTACAAGCTTAACACCACATGGAAGCCACCTCCTTTTTTTTAAAGGAGGAAACTCACATTTACCGAGGCAATCAGTGAGCAGTGTACTACAGCTTTTCCTTCCTGTATATTTTCCATAAAAACTATTTTAATTGCTATTTAATATGGTTTGGATTTGTGGACATGCCCAAATCTCATGTTGAATTCTAATACCCATAGTTGGAGGAGGGGCTTGATGGGAGGTGTTTGGATCACGGGGAGTGAATATCCCCCTTGCTGTTGTTGTGATAGTGAGTGACTTCAGATCTCGTTGCTTAAAAGTGTGTAGCATCTCCTACTTCTCCCTCTTCCTCTTGCTCCAGCCCTGTAAGAGGTACCACTTTCCTCTTTGCCTTCTGCCATGATTGTAAGTTTCCTAAGATCTCCCCGGCCATGCTTCTTGTGGAGCCATGAGCCAATTAAACCTCTTTTCTTTATAAATGACCCAGTCTTAGGTAATTCATTATAGCAATGTGAGAACGGACTAATATGTTATTATTTTTGACAGATAAAATTTGCATATATGAATGGAGTACAATGTGATGTTTTGATATATGTAAACAACGGAATAATTAAATCAAATTAATTAACATATCTATCACCTCACTTTAAAACAGACAAGAGAATAATTACTATTACCTGGAATTTTATGATTTTTAAAACTGTTGTTTGTGTAAAGATCTTGGTGCAGTGTCCGAAAGTAGCATTATATATGTTTTGTTCTTAATGTTTATATTTAACTCAGTCTTTTTACTAAATTGCTTATTCTTTCAGGTTTTTCCTAACTTCTCTTCATCATGGCTAATCATGGCTAATATATAAATTATGATGGTGTTTACTTGTTCTTGGCGTGATGGGGCTCTGGGGTCTATGTTGGTCCTTGCATGTGCACTTCCTCTCATCTTCTGACTTATGGTCAATTGGTCACCTGTGGGCTCACTCATGCAGTTGGTGGCCTCTTGGTACCATATGTATCTCTGAGGCACATCTGCTGTGTGACAGTAGCCTAGGCTGACCTCACTGCAGCCTCTGTCACATTCTTGCCACCCAGTGCCCATCATCCATACTTCCAAAAGGGAGAGAATAAAATTTATTTTATTTTATTTTATTTTTTTGAGATGGAGTCTCACTCTGTTGCCCAGGCTGGAGTGCAGTGGTGCGATCTTGCCTCACTGCAAGCTCTGCCTCCCGGGTTCACGCCATTCTTCTACCTCAGCCTCCCAAGTAGCTGGGACTACAGGCACCCGCCACCATGCCCAGCTAATTTTTTGTATTTTTAGTAGAGACAGGGTTTCACCGTGTTAGCCAGGATGGTCTCGATCTCCTGACCTCGTGATCCACCCTCCTAGGCCTCCCAAAGTGCTGGGATTACAGGCGTGAGCCACCACGCCTGGCCTAAAATTTATTTTGAATTTGCTATTCCTTTTACCCACACAATTCAGGAAATACTTGACCACATTTGTGGAGCTCTGGAGCAGGGAGATTGGAACACACATTTCTACCAGTCTTCCTTTACATCCCATAATGTAGTGGTTCAGAAGAGGTTTTTTTCCTTACTTTCTACTCTGTGGCCTCTCCACTTTATCTAAAGCTTAATCGTTGGGATGTGACAGGGTGTGAAGAGAGAGAAGCTGTCCTACTAATAAAAATTACACAATAAGAAATAATGATGGACACAATATATCTATTGTTCTTATGTTCATATCATATAAAGCCACTGCTCACTCCTCCTTTACCCTGCCCAGCTGAAGTTGATATGTATCAGCCCTTTTCCACATGTTTGAATGAAATTCTCTATTCACACCATGCCTCAGTTTATCCTCCTAACATTGAAAATTTTATGTATAAGTTATATTATGGAAAATAGAATGTCCATTCAAATGTCAGTTATCAATGTTTAAATCAAATGTCTCCCATTTTCAATGAAGATTTTCGTATCTACCTTTTGAAAATAAGGATGTACTTAAAATTCTGGTCAAACAGCAAAATTCACATTTCTGGCTCTGTATTAAATTGCATGTCTCATTAGGCAGTAACTTCCTTGACAGTACTTTTCACCTTAAGTCCTGCATTTTCAGTTCCTTACATAGTCACAGATGCACAGCACATATTTTTAAAATGCCAAATGAATGTTTGTTTAATGAACTGATAGTAGCTAATTCATATTCTTGAATTTAGTAAAAACCTTTTTTCCACAGCAAATAATTGTTGGATGAATAAATTTTGTTAATACATTTAGAGGAATTGTCATTGTGTTCAAAAAATAACCATGGAGAGTGAAAAGGCAGCCACTAGAATTGTTTGGCATTTGTCCCCCGATAAAAAGGGACCAAATCAACAAATAAACAACTATAATTTGACTGGAGTGACTGAAGATGTATGCTGGAGAGGACCAGGAAAACATAAAAGTTTGTGGAGGTTGTAAGCCCAGAATAGCACTATACAGAAGGGAGCAAGGCATCCTGCCTCTGCCACATTGTTTTCCCCAACAGGATCAGCTCAGAGCCAGGGGAGTCATCTTACAGGATAAAGGTGGGCTGGCGGCCCTGTGAGATCCCCATCACCCCGTAGATGTCAGCAGTTATTGCTACAGAGGATCCCCTAGTTCTCACAGGTCTTGAATTCAACATGGACAGTTCCTGGGAGTTTGCCAGTTGTTTTGCCTGAGAGCAGTAACTCCCTTGACACACCCACCTCACCCTCCAACATAAGCTGCTATGGCCCAGTGCCAACTGCAGTATATTTTGCCCTGGAAGCCAGTACCCACTGATGCCCTCTATCTCTGAGACCCCAGTGTCAGCCCAATACATTCATGCAGGTGCCTGCAGCACCAACACCCTGGCTGCCTAGAGCCTAGGCATGAAACGAGGACCAAAATCCCAAATCTGAATCCATGAAGAACCTGATTTACCAGAAAAATAGGTGGGTCTGCACAATGGAGAAGCCTTGTGTGACCTCCCGCTCAGCATGTGCCAGCCACTTGAAGGACAGCAAACCCAGAGGTGGCCACCATACCCTCTTTACCCACCTGGTATGCATACTCACACTCAATCCAACATCCAGCCTGACAGCAGCACCTTTTTGGAGAGGCTGCCACACAAGCTGCTGGCTTGCTGCACCCACATGCACCTGGCCTGAAAAACAACCTGGTGCCCCTTCCCCTAGAAAATCTACACCATTGCCATCATAAACTTCCACAGCTTATGCCACCAAAACAATTGCAGACATTGCAGATCTGGATTACAGCTAAAGCATCTGTATGGAAACCACCTTACCTTATCTACCTAGAATCAAAGCCAATACAACATTCCCAACAATTAACCAAATGGCAGAAGTAGGTATTCACATATAAATAACTTTGTAAATGCATTAAATTCTCCAATTAAAGGATACAAATTCACCGCAGAGATTTAAAAAACAAGACTCAACCAAATTCTGTCTACAGGAGACATACTCCATTGTTAAAAAAAATGTAGAGTGAAAATGAAAGGATGAAAAATATATTCCATACAGATGGAAACCACAAGAAAGCAGGAGTAGCCATACTTAGATAAAATATACTAAAATTCAAACAGTATTAAAAGAGAGAAAATTGTAAAAATATATGCATCCAGCCCTGGAAGACTCAAATAGATAAAGCAAATATTTGATATAAAGGAAGAGAAAAATTGCAATCAACACTCCTCTTTCAACAATGGTCAGATCACCTATACAGAAAATCAACAAAAAAACCACTGAATTTGAACTAAACCTTAGAGCAGAAGGACCTAGCAGACATTTAGAGAACAATCCATCCAACAGGAGCAGAATACACATTCTTCCTGACTACACGTGGAACATTCTCCAGGATACATCATATGTTAGGCCACAACATAAGTCTTAAGAAATTTAAGAAAACAGAGATCATATTAAGTGTCTTTTCAGACCACAATGGTATATAACTAGAAATCGACAATAAGAGAACTTTGGAAAGCTTACGAATACAAGGAAAGGAAAAATATTCTTAAATAAACAATGAATCAATGAAAAGTTAAAAGGGAAATTTAAAAAACTTTTGAGACAAAAGAAAATGGAAACATACCATACCAAATCCTATGGGACACAGCAAAAGCATTTCTAAGAAAGAAGTTTATAATAATATATGCCTACATCAATAAAGAAAAAGCTATCTCATAAATAACCTAATCATGCACCTCAAGGAACAAACTGAACCCCAAATTCTTAGAAAAAGGGAAATAATGCAGCTCATAGAAGAAATGAGTAATGTAAATACTAAAACAATTCAAAAGATCAATAAAACAGAGGGTTGGTCTTTTGGAAAGATAAAATTAACAAACCTTTAGCTAGGCTAAGTGAAAATAAAAAGTCCCACACAAATAAAATCAGAGAAGTAAAAGGAATTATTAAACTGATATCACAGAAATACAAACGATCATGAGACTATTTTAAACAACTCTATATCAACAAATTTGAGAACACAGAAAAAATAGATAAATTCTGGACACATATAACCTATCAAGATTAAATTATGAAGAAACAAAATCTGACCAGAGTAATATAACAAGTGAGAAAATTGAATCAGTAATAAAAAGTATTCTTTCAGAAAAACAAACAAAAAAAAGAGCCTAGGATCTGATTATTTCACTCCTGCCTTCTATCATAAATTTAAGGAAAACCTAATACCATTCAAACTACTTCAGAAAATTGAAGAGAAGGAGATATTTTCAAACCAATTTTATGAAGCCAGCATTACCTTTATTTCAAAATCAGACAGGAACACAACAAAAAAAGGAAACTACTGGCCAATATTTCTGATAAACCTAGATACAAAACATCTCAACAATATACTAGCAAACCAAATAAAACAGCACATTACAAAGATCATTCATTATGATCAAGTGAAATTCATCCCTGAGATGCAAGCATAGTTCAACATGTGCAAATTAATAAACATGTTATACTACATTAACAATAAAAGTCAAACAAATCGTCACTTCAATAGACACAGGAAAAGTATTTGACAAAATTCAACATTCCTCTGAAAAAATTAGTTATAGAAAGAATGTACCTCAATATAATAAAGACCATGTCTGACAGAACCACAGCTAACATCACACGAAATGAGGAAAAACTGAATTTACTCTAACATCAGGAACAAGACACGTATTCTCATTTTTGCCATTTTTATTCAACACAGTGCTGGAAGTCTTAGCCAGAAAACCTGGACAAGAGAAAGAAATAAAAGGTATCCAAACTGGATAGGAGGAAGTCACAATGTTTCTGTTTGCAGTGACATGATTGCACATACAGACAACTCTAAAGAACAGTTCCCCAAAAGAACTGCTATAACTAATACACAAATTCAGTAAAGAAGCAGAACACAAAATCAGCATGCACAAATTAGTAGCATTAAAAACAACTATTTTTAATTTTTGTGTGTACACAGTAGGTGTATACATTTGTGGTGTACATGAGATGATTTGATACAAGCATGCAATGCATTGTAATCACATCATGAAAATAGGGTATCTATGTCCCAAAGAATTTATCCTTTGTGTTACAAATAATCTAATTATACTATTTTTTAGTTACTTTAAACTGTACAATTAAATTATCATTGACTATAGTAGCATTTTTATATCCTCATAGTGAACTATCTGAAAAAATAAAAAAATTCTATATCCAATAGCCACAAAACAAAAAAGATACCTATGAATAAACATGACCAAGTAGATGAAAGAGATCTACACTAAAAGCCATAAAATATTAAGCGAAAAAAAATTGAAAGAATAAATAAATGAAAAGATAGCCCATTTGCATGGATTGGAAGAATTAATATTGTTAAAATTACCATATTACTAATCTTCAAATTTAATGCAAATCCTATTATAATACCAATGACATTCTTTTAGAAATAGAAAAAAATCTTAAAATTCAGTTATAGTAATAGAAAACACATGATACTGGCATAAAAACGGACACACAGACCAATGGAACAGAATAGAGAGCTTGGAAGTAAATTCATACACCAACAGCCATCTGATATTTCACAAAGGTATCAAGAAGACTCAATGAGGAAAAGACAGTCTTTTCAATAAATGTTGGTATGGAAATTGGATATCTACATGCATAAGAATAAGACCAGACCTCTACCTCTCACCATATACAAAAATAAATTCAAAATGGATTACAGACTTAAATGTAAAACCTGAAATTATGAAACTGCCATAAGTAAACATAGGTGAAATGCTTTATGACATTGGGCTGGGCTAGTGTTTTTAAAATAAGACCTCAAAAGCATAAGCAACAAAAGCAAAAATAGACAAATAGAATTACATCAAACTAAAAAGCTTTCGCATAGCAAAAGAAACAACACATTGAAGAAACAACCTTCAGAATGGGAGAAAACATTCGAAACTATACATCTGGCAAAGGGTTAATATCCAGAATATGTAAGAAACTCAAGCAACTCAGCAGCATAAAACACAAATAACCTGATTTTAAAAATGAGCAAAATACCTTAAGAGACATTTCTCAGAAGACATACAGTGGCCAACAGGTACATGAATACTCAACATCACTAGTCACCAGGGAAATGCAAATCAAAACCACAATAAGATACCACTGAACTCTTTTTTGAATGGCTATTATCAATAAGACAAAAGAAAACAAGTGTTGGTGAGGATGTGGAAAAAAGGGAACACTTAAACACTGTCAGTGACATCTTAAATTAGTACAGCCACTATGGAAAACTGTATGAAGCTTCCTTAAGTCATTAAAGATAGAACTATAATTTGATCTAGCGATCTCACTACCAGATATATATTTAATGAAATAAAATTACTATGTCGATGAGTTATCTGCACTCCCATGTCTATTGCAGCACTATTTTCAATAGCCCAAGTGTCTTACAACAGATAAATGAAGAACATGTGGTGTGCGTGTGTGTGTATATGTATGTCTCATTTCTTTATATATATATATAGTTTGTACACACACACACACACAATGTGTATGTGTACACTATGTATATGTATACACAATGGTATACTATTTAGCCATAAAAAATGAAATCCTATAATTTGTGACAACACAGATGTATTTGGAGAATGTTATATTAAGTGAAAAGCCAGACATAGAAACACAAATACTGCAGGATCTCATTCATTGTTTGGAATCTAAAACTCAAAAGAGTTGGTATTATAGAAGTGGATAGCAGAATAGTGGTGGTCATTGGGTGCAAAGTTACAATTAGATAGATTGAACAAGATCTGGTGTTCTACTGCACAGTAATGTGATGTTGTTTAGCAGTAAGGTATGAGTATTATAAAGTAGCCAGAAAAGAGGCTTTTAAATGTTCTTACCAGAAATAAATAATAAATGTATGCAGTGATGAATTTACTGACTACTCTGATTTGCTCATCATAGATATGATCAACATAAACATGCTTCCTCAAATTGTATCATATAAATATGTACAATTATGGTGTGTCAATATAAATAAATAAATGATTAAATAAATAAACAGCATCACAGGTCATGATGACATGGATTTGTGTATGAACACATAGTAGAAATTTGGGATTAATAATACTCACATGATTTATCGGAAATAAGCATGTAAAGATGCCCGTATTAGTCAGGGTTCTCTAGAGAGATAAAGCTAATAGGATAGACAAATATAAAGGGGAGTTTATTAAGGAGTATTGACTCACATGATTAAATTTGAGGTCCCACAATAGGCTGTCTGCAAGCTGAGGAGTAAGGAAGCCAGTCTGAGTCCCAAAGCTGAAGAACTTGGAGTCCCATGCTCGAGGGCAGGAAGCAGCCAGCACAGGAGAAAGATGTAGGCCAGAAGACTAAACCTGTCTAGTCCTTTCATGTTCTTCTGCCTGCTTTTATTCTGGCTGTGCTGGCAGCTGATTAGATGATGCCCACCCAGATTGAGGGTGGGTCTGCCTTTCCCACTCCACTGACTCAAATGTTAATCTCCTTTGGCAACAAACACCCTCACAGACACTCCCAGGAATAATAATTTGCATCCTTCAATTCAATCCAGCTGACACTCAATATTAGCCATCACAATGCCCTTTCTATTTTTAGAATTTGGGGAACGTAAAATATCAAGCACTGTAGCCCCCTTTTCTTTGGGCTTTACTTATTGCAAAACAGTTCCCATTGCAAATGACACTGATATACAAGTATTTTTATGAGATTCATTTCCTCATACTTGGCAATTATGAATAATCTTTGGAGGAAAAAGAAAACACTAATAGCTTGACAAGTCATGTGTACCATTTCAGAAATTTCCCTTAAGTTGATAGAACAAGTAAGTAACATGTACACCATCAGATTTAAAGTTCTCTGCCAAAAAAAAAAAAAAATGATGAAAGGAGTTTGCTCCTGTTTCCATATCAAGGATTGTTTTAAAAGTGTTTCTTAAGAAGAATAGAATAATTTATGGCCTTAAATTTTTAGAATCTTGAGAATTTACTGAGCCTCAGCCATCAGTTTTATATCTTATAGAAGTAGTTGTTCATATTTTTTAAATGGATCAGATCACTTTGAAGAAACTCAAACCATTCTACTGGTGCGACTAAAGCTAACAGCGATGGTCGAGGTCACTGGAAATTGAAAAATGCAAGTCCAAAAGAGGAAACAGTGACAAAAAGCTATCACCTATTTGTAACATTAGAGTGAAGCTGAAAAGGGCATTAAAGGGAAACATATTCTATTGTTATTTTAAAATATACTTAGTATTTTATAATTCCAAATGGATACATATAAAAATACATGTTTTTCAAGCTCAACCACAGCATGGAAAAGATAAATTTAATAGATAAAGTCATCTGATATGTCAGAAACACAAATAGTTTTAGAAAATTGAAGAAGTAGCAAAATAAAGACCCATAATAGAAGGGCATCCATCAAGTATACGATATGGAGAGAAATCCATTCCACTGACTTTCCAGTTTTCTTCTTTATCAGGCTTATCAGGCTTACCTTGGTATAATGGAGTATATCTTTCTCAGTATAGCCCATAGTTAAGAATACAAAGAGGTAAATCAGAAGCTGTAAAAACATACTGTGTTGGTACAAAGGGAGAGATGTCAGTAATTTCATCTCCTAAAATAAAGGATAAAAGGTGCTTACATCCTGATAAAAGACAAATATTTAGGGAACTGAAATTGTCCATTTCAAACCATTAGATCTGAAACCAGTTTACTTATAAACTTTACCTATAAATTTTGTGTCAGTATGGCTAGAACAACACACAAAACCTAGTGTGTGGTCTGTCAGCCAATATACTATGATTTAGGAAATGTAAAGAGAGAAAAATGATCTATTGACAAAAGTATATCACTATATACACAGACAAATTTGTATAATTACGATGCAAATTTTATGCTTTTATTTATTTGCCTAAGAAACAGATTTTCTCTCACTCACTAAGTGTACTTTCCTTTAGATATCTTATATATTTTGTCATGAAAGGGTGACAATATAAAAATGCAATGCCACTAGTAATTTATTCAAATGGTAGACCATTTATTTTAGGTTTGTCTGAACATTTTAACCTATCTTTTTCTTAATACAACATAATATTGAATATATTATATAAGAATACACTACTGGCTGGGTGTGGTGTCTCACGCCTGTAATCCAAACACTTTGGGAGGCCAACGTGGGCCAATCAAAAAAAGGTCAGGAGTTCGAGACCAGCCTGGCCAACATGCTGAAACCACATCTTTACTAAAAATACAACAAATTGGCTGGGCATGGTGGCGGGTGCCTATAATCCCAGCTAGCCGGGAGGCTGAGGCAGGAGAATTGTTTGAACTCGGGAGGCAGAGGTTGTGGTGAGCCAAGATTGTGCCACTGTACTCCAGTCTGGGCAACAGTGCGAGACTCTGTCTCCCCTGCCAAAAAAAAAAAAAAAAAAAAAAAAAAAAGAATACACCATTAATAGTAATATATATTGGCAAAATTCGTTTATGCACACCTCTATAACATTTTCCGTGTGTGTCTGTGTGTGTGTGTGTGTTAGTGAGTGAGAGACAGAGAGAGAGAGGTATACTAATGTTTTCATGTCTTAATGGTTTGTGGCATAATATGTTATATTCAAGAAATTGCAACAGACAAGTAAATGACTAAAGAAGCATCTGGCACTAGTAAAATACCTTGGAAATAATAATAATTTCTTCATTTAGGAAAGTAATTTTAAGCTCATTTATGTTTATATATTTTGTATATATACATATATATAGTGATAACATAATACTAACTGTGAGAAATTTTAAGATGTAGCAGACCAGGCTTATTCACCATTTAGTTCTATGTGTGTGCATTTGCATCATACCAGTGCAATGATAGAGCATAGGTTATGTAATAAGACTCTGGAGTTCCAATGTGAACTTTGCCATATGCTACCTGTGTGGAGTGAATTACCAAATCTCTCTGTGCCATAGTTTTCTTATCTATAAATTGGGTTAATAACAGTGTCTGTCTCCCAGGGTTGCTGTGAGGATGAAATGAGTTGATATATGAAATGTGCTTAGATGATTGGTGCATATGTTCTATTAGCTATAGTAGTAATGATAAAAGTAATTACATGTAATATATTAATTTTAATGATACTATTGATTTTGTTTAAAAGACAAGCTGATTGATAATTTATTTTATCATTAAATATATATAATTGATGTGGAAGAACCAACTAAAGTTTTCTAATAGTAAGCACATATGGAATTCCATAGGAACAGTTTTTTTATTCAAAATGTCATATTCATTTGCTTATTTGCCATCTTCTTTTCTCACTTGACACTTTATGATGACATTATCTCCAGGTCACTAAAGTATACAGTAGAATATATTTAGTTACCCTGTTCCTTTTCTTGGTCTTTCTCCATAAATGAGGTTATCTACAACTGTAGCCTTCATTACCATCTATAGTTTGATCATTTCCAGAACTACAAATGCAGCTAAGAATATGACTGGATAGATAGATAGATAGATAGATAGATAGATAGATAGATAGATAGATAGATAGATAGATAGATAGACACATACATACATACATACATACTACATAGGTGATAGACAGATAGATAGATTTATAGATAGATGGCTAGATGATTTTGAAAGTATCTTTAAGCTAGTATGTCCCAAATTGAACTGATCATCTTCCACTCACAATGTGCTCTTCCTATTTGACCCCAGGTGTAAACGGCGTCATGTTTCTGCCCTGTCCTGGAACTCAGTCAGTATTTTTGCCTACTCTTCTCTCTTGTGGTTCATGTCTCTCATCAGGTCCTCCTGGCTCTGCCTCCTGAAGAAGTTTCAATTATCCCCCTTCCCTCTACACTGATGTTGCTGTAAGTTAGGGGATGTTCACCTCCCACCTGCCTTGCTAAAGAATCTTATAACTATTTTTCTTCCATTTATAAGATTAAAAACTACTCATAGATCTGTGTTTTCTTCAATATAATAATGACTTTAAAAATATTGAGTAATTATAATGTGATAGGCACCTTTAAATTACTTTACATATCTTTTTAATTATCAGGAAAAATCTGATGAGAAAGATAATGATTGTTTTATCAATTTATCGTGAAGGAAACTGAGAAAGAAAACTTAAGTAATAGCACTATTTCACCTAGTTAGAAGGTGCTAGGCCAAATAAAAATTGCCTAATCATACTTAGAAGGCCATTATTTATGCCCTTGATTCACTCCAATGTGTTGCTCAGCTAATGCCCTTGCCTCTGGCAAGCCTCTCTTGTCCGCCCAACACTGGGCAAAATCTCATAGAATTCTCAACTTCAGAAAACACAGTATTCATCCAAATTTTTAGAATACTCATAGCTATTAATTCCATATCTACTTGTCTCCCTATTACTATAGGCTTTGTGAGAGAGAGGACTGGGCATCTGTGTTCATGTTTATCATTGCATGTGTCTGTCACATGTCAGGGAGGTCAATTAATAATTTTTATTAAAATAGTGAACCACTTGAGGTTACCCATGTTTCTTTTCATGGTGGTTTACCAAATTTCTAGCATACTTTTCTATAACCATAACACCTATGTCATTTAAAAATGGAGCTATTAAAACATAGTAATTGTATGCACACTTGGTAGGTGTGGGTGAATGGAATGAGGAAACAATGATCTAACATAAAAGGGTTCTGAGTCTCTTTGCATAGATTTCAGGGGGATGACCGCTTATCACAGGCCTGAGATTAATTCATGGGCATAATCTGTTGTTACCTTCAGTTTCTCTTTCTGGCTTTTGTTGTTATCAGGCCAGATTTCTGTATTTGAAAACAGATATCTTTGCTTTGCAATAGCTTTCTCTTTTTACCTATTCAGAATTGTTTAGCCCTTAAGCAAACTTTCACACACTTATTTTATTGCCATATCTGAAAAGGGAAATGGCTCTCTCTGTTATTCCTGGGTGTTAACCTTTTCAGAATAAAATTGTTAGTTGTGAAGATTTTACACATGTATCTTGATTTGTTAATGATGGTTTCATGCAACATGCTCTGTGGGTTAAAATGTATATATGTGTGAGAGTAATACATGACATATTGGAAGAAGTCTACGCTATTTATATTGAGAGAAAGGAAAAAAGCATATAAAGCTAATTTGTGTCAAGTGCTGGATATCAGCCTATGTGTTTTCATTTGCCCTTTAGAAAACCCTGTATTGCAGGTAAGAAAATTGTGACTTAGACAGGAGGTGCTTTATGTAAGACCATGCATGCAGGCAGTAAGAAAAATTTTAATGTTCAACACATAGTGATAATCTATGCTATGAAGAACTGCAATTATATGTAAGGTCTAATGTTCACACTCAAAGATATAAACATTAGTTGAGAAGAAAAATGATATTCATTAAAATCAAAGGCAGCAATCAGAAGAGGTAAATTACAAAGGTTATAGAAGGGAGTGTCTTAGTCCATTAGTACAGCTATAAAAAAATACTTGTAACTGGGTTCTTTATACAAAACAGAAATTTATTTCTCAGTTCTGTAGGCTTGGAAGTTCAAGATCAAGGTGCCAGCAGGTGACGCTTGGTAATGGCTTGGTTTCTGTTTCCAAGATGGGACCTTGTTGCTGTATCTTCTGGACGGGAGGAACTCTGTGCTCTCACATGACAGAAGGGCAAAAAGGGGTGAATACTGTGTGAAGCCTTTTTTATTCTTATTTTTAGCTTTTAAGTTCAGTAGTACATGTGCAGGTTTGTTACGTAAGCAAACCTGTATCGTGGGGGTTGGTTGTATAGATGATTTCATCACCCAGGTATCAAGCCCAGTATCCATTAGTTATTTTTTTCTGATCCTCTCCCTCATCCCATCTTCTACCTTTTGAAAAGCCCCAGTATGTATGGTTCACCTCTCTCTCTCCATGTGTTCTCATCATTTAGCACACACTTATAAGTGAGAACATGCAGTATTTGGTTTTCTGTTCTTGCATTAGTTTGCTAAGGATGATGGCCTACAGTTCCAACCGTGTTCCTGCAAAGGACATGATCTCATTCTTTTTTATGGCTCCATAGTATTCTGTGGCATACTTATACCACATTTTCTTTATCCACTTTACCATTGTTGGGCATTTAGGTTGATTCCATATCTTTGCTATTGTGAATAGTGATGAACATATGCATACATGTGTCTTTATAATAAAATTATTTATATTCCTTGCACCATTGGTGGAAGAGTAAATTAGTTCAGCCATTGTGAAAGATAGTGTGGTGAGTCCTCAAAACCTAAAGACAGAACTAACATTTGACCCAGCAATCCCATCACTGGGTATTGTAGTTCCCATAATCCTTATGTGTTGAGGGAGGGACCCAGTGGGAGGTAATTGAATCATGAGGGCAGTTACCTTCCTGCTGTTCTAGTAATAGTGAGTGAGTTCTCAGGGGATTTGATGGTTTTGTAAGGGAATTTCCCCCACTTCACTCTGCACTTCTCCCTCCTACTACCATGTGAAGAAGGACATGTTTGCTTCCCCTTCCACCATGATTGTAACTTTCCTGAGGTCTCCCCAGCCATGCTGAACTGTGAATCAATTAAACCTATTTCCTTTATAACTTACTGAGTCTTGGGTATGTCTTTATTAACAGCATGACAATGGACTAATAAAGGTTGTTTTTTCTTGTAAATTTGTTTAAATTCCTTATAGATGCTGGATATTAGACCTTTGTCAGATGCATAGTTTGCAAAATTTTTCTCCCATTCTGTAAAATGTCTTTTTATTCTGTTGATAGTTTCTTTTGTGTAGAAGCTCTTTCATTCAACTAGATCCCATTTGTCAATTTTTGCTTTCATTGCAGTTGCTTTTAGCATCTTTGTTATGAAATTTTTGCCATGCCTATGTCCTGAGTGGTATTGCCTGATTGTCTTCCAGGGTTTTTGTAGTTTTGGGTTTTGTATTTAAGTCTTCAATCTTGAGTTAATTTTTGTATATGGTGTAAGGAAAAGGTCCAGTTTAAATCTGCATAAGACTAGCCAGTTATCCCAAGAACATTTATTAAATAGGGAATTCTTCCCTCATTGCTTGTTTTTGTCAGGTTTGTCAAAGATCAGGTAGTAATAGGTGTGCAGCCTTATTTCTGAGTTGTCTATTCCATTCCACTGGTCTATGTGTCTGTTTTGTACTAGCACTGTGGTGTTTTGGTTACTGTAGCCCCATGCTATAGTTCGAAGTCAGGTAGCGTGATGCCTCCAGCTTTGTTCTTTTTGTTTAGGATTGCCTTGCCTATTTGGGCTCTTTTTTGGTTCCATATGAATTTTAAAATAGTTTTCTCTAGTTCTGTGAAGAATGTCATTAATAGTTTCATAGGAATAGCATTAAATCTCTAAATTGTTTCAGGCAGTGTGGCCATTTTCATGATATTAGTTCTTCCTATCCATTAGAATGGAATGTTTTTCTATTTGTTATTGTCATCTCTGATTTCTTTGAGCAGCGATTTGTAGTTCTCCTTGAAGAAATCATTCACCTTCCTTGTTAGCTATATTCCTAGGTAATTTATACTATTTTTGGCAATTGTGAATGGTAGTTTGTTCTTGATTTTACTCTCAGATTAACTGTTCTGTAGAAATGCTTGTGATTTTTGCACATTGATTTTGTATCTTGAGACTTGCTGAAATTATCAGCTTAACAAGCTTTTGGGCTGAGACTATGGGGTTTTCCAGATATTGGATCATGTCATCTGCAAACAGGGGTAGTGTGACTTCCTCTCTTCCCATTTGGATGCACTTTATTTCTTTGTCTTGCCTAATTGCCCTAGCCAGAACTTCCAATGTTATGTCGAATAGGAGTGGTGAGAGAGGGTGTCTTTGTCTTGTGATGGTTTTCAAGGGAAATGCTTCCAGCTTTTGCCCATTCAGTATGATGTTGGCTGTGGGTTTTTTACAGATGGTTGTTATAATTTTGATGGATGTTCCTTCAATACCTAGTTTACTGAGAGTTTTTAAGATGAATGGATGTTGAATTTATCAAAAGCCCTTTTCTGCATCTATTGATATAATCCTATGGTTTTTGTCTTTAATTCTGTTTGTGTGATGAACCATTTGGTATGCTGAATGAAACTTGCATCCCAGGGATGAAGCCTACTTGATTGTGGTGAATAAGCTTTCTGATGTGCTGTTAGGTTTAGTTTGTCAGTATTTTGTTGAGGATTTTCACATCAACATTCATCAAAAATATTGGTCTGAAGTGTTCTATTTTTTGTTGTATCTTTGCCAGGTTTGGGGATTAGGATGATCCTGGTCTCATAGAATGAGTTAGGGAGAAGTCCCTTTTTTTCAATTTTTTTGGAATAGTTTCAGTAGAAATGATACCAGCTCTTCTTTGTATTTCTGGTAGAATTCAGCTGTGAATCCATGTGATGCTGGGCTTTCTTTGGTTTGTAGGCTATTTATTACTGCCTCAATAACAAAACTTGTTGTTGATCTGTTTAGGGACCCAATTTCTTTCTACTTCAGTCTTGGGAGGGTGTATTTGTACAGGAATTTATCCATTTTTCTAGCTTTTCTAGCTTATGTGCATAGAGGTGTTCATAATCTCTGACGATTGTCTGTTTTTCTGTGGGGTCAATGGTAATATCTGCCTTGTTGTTTCTGATTGTGTTTATTTGAACCTTCTCTCTTTTCTTCATTTGTCTAACTAGTGGTCTATCTTATTAATATTTTTCAAAAAAACAGCTCCTAGATTTGTTGATCTTTTGAATTTTTTTTTCTACCTTTATCTCCTTTAGTTCAGCTCTGATTTTGTTTATTTCCTTTCTTATGCTAGCTTTGGGATTTGTTTTCTCTTGGTTCTCTAGTTCTTTTAGTTGTAAAGTTGCGTGATTAAGTTTAGATTTTTCTGATTTTTTAATGTGTCATTTAGTGCTATAAATTTCCTTCTTAACACTACCTTAGCTGTGTCCCAGGGATTCTGGTACATTGTATCTTTGTTAGTTTCAAAGAACTTCTTGATTTCTGCCTCAATTTCATTATTTACCCAAAAGTCATTCAAAAACAGGCTATTCAATTTCCATGTAATTGTATGATTTTGAGTGAATTTTTTAGTCTTGATTTCAAACCTGTTTGTGTTGTGGTCTGAGAGAGTGTTTCTTATTATTTCAGTTCTTTTGCATTTGCTGCAGAGTGTTTTAGCTTCAATTATATGATGGATTTTGGAATAAAGGCCATGTAGTGATCAGAATAATATATGTTCTGTTGTTTTTTGAGTGACGAGTTCTGTAGATATCCGTAAGATCAATTTGATTCAATGCTGAGTTCAGGTCCTGAATATCTTTGTTAATTGGCTGTCTCAGTAATCTGCCTAATATTGTTAGTGGGATGTTGAAGTCTCCTATTATTACTGTGAGGGAATCTAAATCTCTTTGACGGTCTCTATAAACTTCCTTTATAAATCTGCATGCACCTGTATTGGGTGCATATAAATTTAAGACAGATCTTCCTGTAGAAGTAAACCCTTTACCATTATGTAATGGCTTTTTTTTTTGTTGTTGAAGCCTCCTTTATAAAATCCTAAATTCCACTCACTAAGCCTCTGCCTTCATAACTTAATCACCTTCTAAAGATCCTGCCTCTTAATACTGTCGTATGGACTTTAAATTTCAACACATGATATTTGGAAAGAATATTATTCAAACCATAGCGAAAGAGAACTTTAAATGTAGGTAGTGAGGAAACTCCTTTTCAAAAACAATAAAGCCTGAAGTATTCTTAGTTGAAAACAATCAATGAGTAGATTGTGATTACTTATCTTTATTTTAAGAAAGGCTTGTAGTGGGACTCTAGGAAGCATGCTTGGAAATTTGAGGTTTTCTTAACCGGACAGTATTTTTTTTCCTTCAGCTTTTATTTTAAGTTCCTGGGTACATGTGAAGTACGTGCAGGTTCATTATGTAGGTAAATGTGTGTCAGGATGGTTTGCTGCAAAGATCAACCCATTGCCTAGGTATTAAGCCCAGCATCCATTAACTATTCTTCCTGATGCTCTCCCTCCTCCCTCCTACCTCCCTTCAACAGGCCTCAGTGTGTGTTGCTCCCCAAAATTTTTCTACTTGTTATCATTGTTCAGCTCACACTTATAAGTGAGAACATGCAGTTTTTGGTTTTCTGTTCCTGTATTAGTTAGCTGAGGATAACAGCTTCCATCTCTATCCATGTCCCTGCAAAGAACATGATCTTGCTCCTTTTTATGTCTGCATAGTATTCCATGATGTACATGTACTACATTTTCTTTACCCAGTCTATTATTGATGGGCAGTTGGGTTGATTACATGTCTTTGCGATTGTGAATAGTGGGGCAGTGAACAAACATGTTCATGGATCTTTATAACAGAATTATTTATATTCCTTTGGGTATATACCCAGTAATGAGTTTGCTGGGTAAAATGGTATTTCTGATTCTAGATCTTTGAGGAATTGTCACACTGTCTTCCACAGTAGTTGAACTAAACTACACTCCTACCAGAAATGTAAAAGCATTCCTTTTTCTCTGCAAATTCACCAGCATCTGTTGTTTCTTGACTTTTTCATAATCGTCATTCAAACTGGAGTGAGATGACATCTCATTGTGGTTTTGATTTGCATTTCTCTAATGATCAGTGATGTTGAGCTTTTTTTTTTTTATGTTTGCTGGTTGCATGAATGTCTTCTTTTGAGAAGGGTCTATTCATGTCCTTTGCCCATTTTTTAATGGAGTTGTTTTGTTCTTGTAAATTTGTTTAAGTTCCTCGTAGCCTCTGGATATTAGACCTTTGTCAGATAGATAGATTGCAAAAATGTTCTCCCAATCTGTAGGTTGTATGTTCAATCAGATGATAGCTTATTTTGCTGTGAAGAAGATTTTCAGTTTAATTAGATGCCATTTGTCAATTTTGGCTTTCAGTGTTTTCGTCATGAAATCTTTGACGGTGCCTATGTCCTGAAAGGTATTGCCTAGATTTTATTCTAGGGTTTTTATAGTTTGGGTTTTTACATTTAAGTCTTGAATCTATCTTGAGTTAATTTTTTATAAGGTGTAAAGAAGGGGTCCAGCTTCAGTTTTCTACATATGGCTAGCCAGTTCTCCCAGCACCATTTATTAAATATGGAATTCTTTCTCCATTGCTTGTTTTTGTCAGGTTTGTAAAAGATCAAATGGTTGCAGGTTTGCAGTCTTAACTCTGAATTCTCTATTCTGTTGCATTCGTCTATGTGTCTGTATTTGTACCACTACCATGCTGTTTGGGTTATGGTAGCTTTGTAGTATAGTTTGAAGCCAGACAGCCTAATGTCTCCAGTTTTGTTCTTTTTGCTCAGGATTGTCTTGGCTATACAAGCTTTTTTTCCCCATATGAATTTAAAAATAGTTTTTTTCTAATTCTGTGAAAAATATAAGTGGTAGTTTAACAGAAATAGCATTGAATCTATAAATTGCTTTGGGGAGTATGGCTAATTTCATGATACTGATTCCTCCTATTCATGAGCGTGGAATGTTTTTCCATTGTTTGTGTCCTCTCTGATTTCCTTGAGTAGTGGTTTGTAGTTCTCCTTGAAGATGTCCATTAATTCCCTTGTTAGCTGTATTCCTAAGTATTTTATTCTCTTTTTAGAAATTGTGAATGGGGGTTCATTCATGATTTGGCTTACTGCTTGCCTGATGTTGGTGTATAGAAATGCTAGCAATTTTGCACATGTATTTTGTACCCTGAGACTTTGTTGAAGTTGCTTATCAGCTTAAGAAGCTTTAAGCATGAGAAACTTTGGGGTTTTCTAGATATAGGATTTGCCATCTGCAAAATAAACAAACAAAAAAAAATGATTTCCTCTCTTCCTATTTGAATACCCTTTATTTCTTTCTCTTGAGTGATTGCCCTGGCCAGAACCTCCAATATTATGTTAAAAAAGAGGGGTGACAGAGGGCATCCTTGTCTTGTGCTGGTTTTCAAGGGGAATATTTCCAGCTTTTGCCCATTCAGTGTGATACTAGCTATGGGTTTATCATATATGAATCTTATTTTGAGGTACATTCCTTCGATATCTAGTTTACTGAGAATTTTTAGCATGAAGGGATATTGAATTATATCAAAAGTCTTTTCTGCATCTATTGAGATAATAATGTGGTTTTTGTCTTACATTCAATTAATGTGTTGAATTACATATACTGATTTGCATATGTTGAACCAACTTTGAATACTTGGGATGAATCCAATTTGATGTTGTTGGATAAGCTTCTTGATGGGTGCTAGATTCTGTTTGCCAGTGTTTTATTGAGGATTTTTGCATCAGTGTTCTTCAGGGATATTGGCCTGAACTGTTCTTTTTTGTTGTTGTATTTCTGCCAGATTTTGGTGTCAGAATGATGGTGGCCTCATAAGTTAGGAAGGGGTCCCTCCTATTCCACTGTTTGGAATAGTTTCAGAAAAAAATGGTACCAGCTCTTCTTTACACCTCTGGTGGAATTCAGCTGTAAATCCATCTGGTCCTGGGCTTTTTTTTTTTGTGATTGGTAGGTGATATGGGTTTAGCTGTGCCCCCATCCAAAATCTCATCTTGAATTGTAGTTCCCATTATACCCACTTGTTGTGGGAGGAACCCGGTGGGAAGTTATTGAATCTTGGAGGTGGTTTTCCCCATGCTGTTCTCATGATACTGAGTGAGTTCTCACAAGATGTGATGATTTCATAAGCATCTGGCATTTCCCCTGCTTGCACTTCTCCCTCCTGCCACCTTGTGAAGAAGGTGGCTGCTTCCCCTTGCCTTCCACCTTGATTGTACATTTTCTGAGGCTTCCCCAGCAATGCAGAACTGTGGGTCAATTAACCTATTTTCTTTACAAATTACCCAGTCTCACGTATTTCTTCATAGCAGCATGAGAACAGACTAATACAGCAGGCTATTTATTACTGCCTCAATTTCAGAACTTCTTATTGGTCTACTCAAGGATTCAGTTTCTTCCTGGTTCAATCTTTGGAGGGAATATGAGTCCAGGAATTTATCCATTTCTTCTAGATTTTCTAGTTTATGTGCATAGGAGTTTTTATAATATTCTCTGATTGGTTTTTTTTTATTTTTGTGGGGTCAGTGGTGATATCTTCCATATAATTTCTGATTGCATCTATTTGATTTTCTCTCTTCTCATATTAGTCTAGCTAGCAGTGTACTTTATTATTTGTTTTAAAAAAACTCAGCTCCTTGATTTATTGATTTTTGAATGGTTTTTGTGTCGGTATCTCTGTCACTTCTGCTCTGATCTTGGTTATTTCTTGTCTTTTGCTAGCTTTGGGTTTTGTTTGCTCTTGGTTCTCTAGTTCCTGTAGTTATAATGTTAGGTGGTTAAGTTTAGATCTCCCTAATTTTTTGACATGGGCATTAAGTGGTTAAATTTCCCTCTTAATACTGCTTTAGCTGTGTTGCAGAGATTCTGGTACATTGTCTGTTCTCATTCATTTCAAAGGACTTTTTTATTTCTACTTTAATTTGATTATTTATGGAGGCATCATTCAGGGACAGGCTGTTAAATTTTCATGTATTTGTGTGTTTTGAGAGAGTTTCTTAATCTTTAGTTCTAATTTAATTGTGCTTTGTTTATTTTGATTTCAGTACTTTTGCATTTGCTGAGGAGTGTTTTACTTCCTACTATGCAATCAATTTTAGAGTAAGTGCCATGTGGTGATGAGAAGAATGTATATTCTGTCGTTTTTGGGTGGAGTGCTCTGTAGATATGTAACAGGTCCACTTGATCCAGAGCTGAGTTCAAGTCCTGAATATCTTTGTTAATTTTCTGTCTCAATAATCTACCTAATATTGGCAGTGGGGTGTTAAAGTCCCCCATTATTATTGTGTGGAAGTCTAAGTCTATTTGTAGGTATCTAAGAACTTGCTTTGTGAATCTGGGTGCTCCTGTATTGGGTGCATATATATTTAAAATAGTTAGCTTTTCTGTTGTCATTGAATTAAACCTTTTTCCAGTATGTAATGGCCTTCTTTGTCTTTTTAAATCTTTGTTGGTTTAAAGTCTGTTTTGTCAGAAACTAGGATTGTAACCCCTGGTTCTTTTATGTTTGCCATTTGCTTGGTAACTTTTCCTCCATCCCTTTATTTTGAGCCTATGTGTATTTTTGCACATGAGATGGGTCTCTTGAAGACAGCATACCATTGGGTCTTGACTCTTTATTGACCTTACCATTCTGTGTCTTTTAATTGGGGCTCTTGGCCTATTAACTTTTAAGGTTTATTTTGTTATGTGTGAATTTGATCCTGTCATCATGATGTTAGCTGGTCATTTTTCACACTTGTTTATTTGGTTGCTTTATGGTATCACTCGTCTGTGTACTTCAGTGTGTTTTTGCTGAGGCTAGTAACAGCTTTTTCTTTCCATATTTAGTGCTTCCTTCAGGATCTCTATCAAGGCAGGCCTTGTGGTGAAGAATTTCCTCAGCATTTGCTTGTCTTAAAAATATCTTTTTTCTCCTTCAATTATGATGCCTAGTTGGGCCGGATATGAAGTCCTGGGTTGGAAGTTCTTTTTTTAAAAGAATGTTGAATATTGTTCTTCAATCTCTTCTGGCTTGCAGGGTTTCTAGTGAGAGATCCACTATTAGTCTGAGGGGCTCCCCTTTGTAGGTTACCTGGTCTTTCTCTCTGGCTGCCCTTAACATTTTTCCTTTCAATTTCACTTTGGATAATTTGATGATAATGTGTCTTGGGGTTGATCTGCTCATGGAGTATCTTACTGGAGTTTTCTGAATTTCCTGAATTTGAATGTTGGCCTGTCTTGCTAGGTTGTGAAATTTTTCTTGATAATATCCTGAAATACATTTGCCAACTTGGTTTTATTTTTGTCTCTTTCAGGTACTCCAATTAGTAAGAGGTTCAGTCACATATATAAAATATGTGTTTTTTTTTTCTATCACATTGTCAGGCTGCTTCCACATTCTCAGGTATCTTACAGCAATGCCTCACTACCTTGGTACCAATTTATTGTTTTAATCCATCTCACACTGCTATAAAGAAATACCTGAGACTGGGTAACTTATAAAGAAAAGAGGTTTAATTGATTCACAGTTCAGCATGGCTGAGGAGGCCTCAGGAAACTTACAATCATGGTGGAAAGCACGTCTTCACAGGGCGGCAGGACAGAGAATGAGTGCAAGTAGGGGAAATGTCAGATACTTATAAAACCATCAGATCTTGTGAGACTCACTCATTACTATGAGAACAGCATGGGGGAAATCATTCCCATGATCCAAGTATCTCTACCTGGTCCTGCCCTTGACATGTGGAGATTATTATAATTTAAGGTGAGATTATGGTGAGGACACAGAGCCAATCCATATCAAGCAGGCACCTTCTTTACAGGTGGCAGGAAGAAGAAGTGCAGACAGGTCAGAAGAACCTCTTATAAAACCATCAGATCTTGTGAGAACTCACTCACTATTATGAGAACAGCATGGGGAAAGCTGTCTCCAAGATTCAATTACCTACACCTGGTACCCCCTTGACAAATGGGGATCATGCAGATTAAAATTCAAGGTGATAGTTCGGTGGGGACAAAAAGCCAAGTCATATCACCCCTAAAAAAGTAACTTGCTAAAAAGACCTTTTAAAAATTATGTCATATAACCCTGTGGGACACTAGCTAGTTTTGTATCCAACCTAGAAAATTTATCCTAAGATTTATTTTTTAACTTGTATGTACACGTGCACACACATATACATTTGCCTGAGAATCATGATTTTGAGCATTTCCAAATTATAATTTAACATGAAGTATGGCTGTTTACAATAATATTAAGTGAAAGAAAGCAGAAGGAAAGAAATCTAAGAAGCTAGAAGAAAATTTAGTGATTATTAGTTTATAAGTGTGGGGACCAAGCTTATGAGAGATTAGATAAAGGAAAACTACATATTGAAATCAGTCTCTTGTATTCCAGAGAAGAATCTCATTTAACAGTTAGTTTCACAGCTTAACTATTAAGTTCCTGGGCCTATAACGTTCATTTTTTTATCTTTCCTCTCTGTTCTCCACATTGCCAGCAGGATTCTGACTGTGGGTACCAATGGTAGGAAACTGCAGGATTGGGAGAGATAATGGGAAATATGTCTCTTTCTTTTCTAATGAACTCTTTGACCTTTCTGATTGCAAGTGTAGATTTCCCCTGGGGATTGCACCTCCAACTCCAACTGAACCACTGCCTCTGTCTCTCTGGCCTAAGTGTAAAAGAGGCTCTCTCTTTTTTTTTTCTCCTAGTGTCTGGGATGCTTCATTGTCTCCTTAGATCTCCAACTATTTTATTAGCTTTGCAACTAATCACCTGCATGAATTTACCATGATTGTAAACAATACTCAAGTGGGGTACATTTCTTATTGGACATTAATGGTCTATTTGATTTCCATTTTATTGAGTAAAGTCAGATTTTTTTTCAGGGTTATTCCAACCAACGAATCTATTGTTGAATTTTGATTGGCCTTAAATATTAAATGAGAAGCCAGTGAACATATTTGATTTTATTGGGGCTTGAGAGTGTTAGAACAGATGACAATATGCAGAAACTTACAGAATAATGAGATCAAATATTGGAATTAACAGACCTGGGATAAAGGAGTTGGCAAAGAAAAGGGAAAGTAATTAAAATGACAACAGGTGAGGTAAAAAGGGGATTTTTGTAGGCAAATAGAATTTGATGCAAAATTCTGGCTAATTAAATCCTTGCAAGTATAAACATATTAATTAAACTTGTACATAAACAATTTATTTATTTGCTGTGTAGAACTAGTACTACCTAAATTCTAGTTTTTTAAAAAATTAATATTATTTGTAATGCACATAGTACAGCTTTTGATACATGGTGTAGGCCAAAATTTTGGGTTAGTATGGTGGTTAGTACTGCTGCTACTACAACAAATGCTACTGTTATGTGTAATGTGAAATATATTTTGTAGAAGAATTAGTAGTTTTGATAACTAAATATATAGGAGAAAAATGAGAGAAAAGAGTCAAATAGTTTCTTGAAAAAGTTAAACCAACTTTATTGGGTTAATCATGGAGCTGATTTTAGAAATAGGGAAACCACAAGCAAATAAAGAACATATAATTTTATCTGGTAAAACATGATGTGACTTAAAAAACTATGTCTTCATTATTATAGCTTCTAGGGTATCACAATTGAAATACAAAGGGGAGGAGTGTATGTTTATTATATTTCCTGTCTTATTTCTCCTCCAAATCTTTTGGTCAACTAGTTACTTCTGAATAACTAGTGTGTCAGAAAGATTGTAGTGCAGTTTAAGTAGCATCACAAAACTAAAAGCTGGTAAGGGGAGAATAATTAATGTAACAAAAGATGTGAAATTACATCATATAAACAAAAGTTGAAGAATACAGGAGACATCCAGAATACAAATCTAGACCAGAATTTCTCAAATTCAGCATTTTTGACATTATGGGCTAAATAAACTTTATTTGGGGGTTGGAGGTAGCTTTCCTGTGCACTACGGGATGTGTAGCAGCATTCCTGGCCTCTACCTACTAGATGCCAGTAGTAATACCCTCCTTCTTCAGTGTGACAATAAAATATTAGACATTTTGTTACCTATGCCATAGGGGTCAGAATTGCCTCTAGTTGAAAACCACTGGTTATGTTGACATTTTAAATATATTTTTCTTAATATAAATATGTATTTTTCTTGCTAAGAATCTCATGTTTTAGAAGCAGCCATTACTTCTTCTGAAAACTGTCCCTTCTTCTCCCTCCACCATCTCCATTCGCTTCTCCAACTATGGAGTCCTGAGGGACTTGAAATTTTTAATATATTATATCTTATTCTTCTCACTTAATTGGTTCAGATATGTACATCTGATCCAAACTGGACCAATCCTAACTTTTTTTTCCTTCTGGATCCAGTTGACTTTTCTGAAGGTTAGCATTTTATTTAAAATAAACTAATAAGATAGTCAGGAGTTTTAAACTTAGCATGAATAAAAAAAAAAAAAAAGTCCAGGGCTTCTTAGGAGGTGAGAGTAGAGTGATGTCTGTACCTTACCATAAATTGTTATTTAAACTGAAGCTAGGTCTCTTATTTCTTCTATCTCATAATAATTAAAATATGCTATTATTTTGTCATAAGATGTCCTATATAAGCTGCCAGTGAAAAGACTCATATTGAATAACTTATGACACTACAATCTTATTCTAAAACATGGTATTTAATTCTGAGTCATTGCTGTAATAAGGCAAGTTTGGTTCCATAACTGAAAAGGTACTTACATATGATTTCTAAAGATGGGGTTATCTGGACATATCATTCTATAGCAGCCAGGAATGCTGGCCAACATTCTTAATGTAGATACCATGTTGTAAATCCCATGAGATTAACAAGTTTGGTACCATAAGCATGTGGTAGCCTAACGACAAAGGTCGTCCTGAGAATTTTTAAATTATTGTTGAAATGCATGTCACATTTTTTTTTGAAAGGCGACTTCTGATGTCTGATGGTTGTCAAAGTAAAAACTGGGCTGGATAAACTTAAACAAGTGATATGGTTAGGCTTTGTGTCCCTACCCAAATCTCATCTTGAATTGTAGTTTCCATAATCCCCACATGTGGGAGGAACCTGGTGGAGATAATTGAATCATGGGGGCCGTTTCTCCCCTCCTGTTCTCGTGATAGTGAATAAGTCTGATGAGATCTGATGTTTTTATAAAGGGCAGTTCCCCTGCACACACTCTCTTGCCTGTCACTATGTAAGATATGCCTTTGTTCCTCCTTCACCTTCCACCATAATTGTGAGGTCTCCCTAGCCATGTCGAACTGTGAGCGTATTAAACCTCTTTTTCTTTTTAAATTACTCAGTCTCAGGTATGTCTTTATTAACAGCAAAAGAACAGACTAATACAACAGGCAAGGAAGACTTTATACAAGACTACTGCAACAGGGGAGACAGACTAAACTGAACTCTGTTGAAACAAAAGAAGTCTCTGTGTGAGCTTGCAGAAGAGTACTGAAAGACATCAAGGGGTAGGTTGATCAATGAGATGTCTGGCATGTTGAGTTATTTCTAAATTTGTAAAGATTTTTCCATGTGATTAGGCCATCTATACTTGCTTACTAGTGCCCATCAAAGTGGAAAAGTGCCTACCTTCCCATAGAGACTGGAAGATAGACATGCTATCTTTCTCGATGATTGCATTTCAAATGGATGGCTCTGAAATTCTTGAGAAAGATATTGCTGAGTTGTAAAACTGGCAAGAGGCTTTTAAGGAGATTTATATGCATCTAAATTGGGCTTAGAAAGAATTTGCAATTGCAAGTATTTGTAAATCCTCTAAGAAAAAGGAGATCAGGAACCTATAGTCATCAAGAAAACTGTCTGAATTAAGTCAACATAAAGAAAATATTATGGCAATCTTGTTCATGACTTTGGGAAACAAAAAAGGAATCCCAAGTTTCAACTGGTTATTTGCTTTTCTAAGTGTTCTAATGGTTCATTTAAATTTTAAAATTATATGATTTCTTTTGATATGCAGAGTATACAAATAAAAATCCATTATTATATCATACATTTATTTTTAAAATATAAAGTTTGATTTATTTCTTAGAGTATAGTTTTATTGATAGTCTTAATTACCATCCTTAGATATAATGGTAAATGACTGTTTATACTAAAATTAGATTCTAGTAGTTAGACAAGTTCTTAAATCTTCAAGGATAGTTAACATAATAATTGACAAATGTGTTGATTATCAAAACACATTTATATAAACAGCTTTGAAAATATTCTATAATGAATAGTGGAGTGGGTTAGTAAAGTAATTTAATTGCTACTGTAGCTACTTTTTGGTATCCACTGCAATATTTTCATAACCATATTAATTGGTCTTGTCACATACATGGGCCAATCCTCAGTTGCTAGGTATTTACACTACTAAAACTTGGAAAAACAGAAAAATTTTGAAGAAAACATTAAATCAATCCTTTAATCTTCAGATACGTTAAAAATAATTTAAAAAGTACTTGTTTAATTCCATGTTCTTTGATGTTTATTAATTCAACATTTTCCCCAATGAATTTGTATTTTCTTTTACACTCTCTTTCTTATGCTAATTTCAGTAAAATGCTAATATATGCCATTGTCACAAGCTTTTTTGCTTTTAGTTCAGCTGCTCGATATGAGACAATTTTTAAATTATACCTATTTAATATACCTGGATAATCTTTTATTAGATCATAGGGCGTACAATCACCAAAAACAATGATTCGAAAATTACCATATTATCATCACAAGTCAATACTGCATTAGTCGTTTTATAGTCTTTGTATTAGGACAACGCATTCTACTTTTGCTTAATATATGACTGGAAAATAAATTATTTTAGAGAAGCACTAATGTTTTTGATTTGTTGGTGATCTTCAAATCTCCTACATTTATAGTGTTATGACTATCAAATGAACAAAGATGCCCGCATTCTGAGAATAAGCCTCATTAGGATCATCAGCAACATTTGACAAACAGGGAATATTGCTTTTGCAAACTGGCTTTTCATATCAGGAAGAAAGTGTTTCTGTTTTGTGTTTAATTACTTAGTCTCCAAAATGCAACAGTATGACTAAAAGAATTGAAAAAAATCTAATAACATTATTTCTTCTTTCATATATTGTGTTAGTCCATTTTCACATTGCTGGTAAAGACATACCCAAGACTGGGAAGAAAAAGAAATTTAATTTGACTTACAGTTTCACATGGCTGGGGAGGCCTCAGATTCATGGTGGGAGGTGAAAGGCACTTCTTACATGGCAGCAAGAGAAAATGATAAAGAAGTAAAAGTGGAAACCCCTGAAAATCCCATCAGATCTTGTGAGACTTATTCACTATCATGAGAATAGCTGGGAAAGACCAGACCCCATGATTCAATTACATCCCCCTGGGCCCCTCCCACAACATGTGGGAATTCCAGGAGATACAAATCAAGTTGAGATTTGGGTGGGGACACAGCCAAACCATATCATTCCAACCCTGGCCACTCCATATCTCATGTCCTCATATTTCAAAACCAGTCATGCCTGCACAACAGTCCCCCAAAGTCTTAACTCATTTCAGCATTAACCCAAAAGTCCACAGTCCAAAGTCTCATCTGAGACAAGGCAAATTCCTTCCACCTATGAGCCCGTAAAATCAAAAACAAGCTAGTTACTTCCTAGATATAATGAGGGTACAGGCATTGGGTAAATACAGTCATCCCAAATGGAAGAAATTGGCCAAAACAAAGGGGTAACAGGGCCCATGTAAGTCTGAAATCCTGTGGAGCAGTCAAATTTTAAATCTCCTAAATGATCTCCCTTGACTCCAGCTCTCACATCCAGGTCATGCTGATGTGAGAGATGAGTTTCCATATTCTTGGGCAGCTCTGCCCCTGTGGCTTTGCATGGTACAGCCTCCCTCCTAGCTGCTTTTAAGGGCTGGCATTGAGTGTCTGTGGTTTTTCCAGGCACACATCCATGAGGGCATCACCTCTGCAGCAAAAATTTGCCTGGGCATCCAGACATTTCCATATATTTTCTGAAATCTAGGCAGAGGTTCCCAAACTTTATTTATTTATTTATTTTTTTGAGATGGAGTTTTGCTCTTGTCCCCCAGATTGGAGTGCAATGGCACGATCTCAGCTCACTTCAACCTCTGCCCCTCAGGTTCAAGCGATTCTCCTTCTTCAGCCTCCCGAGTAGCTGGGATTACAGGCACCCACCACCATGGCCAGCTAATTTTTTTTTTTTTTTTTTTTAGTAGAGATGAGATTTCACCATGTTAGCCAGGCCAGTCTTGAACTCCTGACCTCAGGTGATCTGCCTGACTTGGTCTCCCAGAGTGCTGGGATTACAGGCATGAGCCACCCCACCCAGCCCCAAACCTTAATTCTTGATTCAATACCACATGGAAGCTGGCAAGGCTTGGGGCTTGCACTCTCTGAAGCCACAGCCTGAGCTCTACATTGCCCCCCTTTAGCTATGACTAGAGTGGCTGAGACACAGGGCACCAAGTCCCTAGGCTGCACACAGCCTGGGCCCGGCCCACGAAACCACTTTTTCCTCCTGGGCCTCCAGGCCTGATGGGAGGGGTTGCCATGAATGTCTCTGACACGGCCTGGAGGCATTTTCCCCACGGTCTTGGGGATAAACATTAGGCTCCTTGCTATTTACGCAAATTTCTGCAGCCAGCTTGAATTTCTCCCCAGAAAAACGGGTTTTTCCTTTCTATCATATAGTCAGGCTGCAAATTTTCCAAACTTTTATGCTCTCCTTCTCTTTTAAAAGTGAATGCCTTAACAGTACCCAAGTCACCTCTTGAATGCTTTGCTGCTTAGAAATATTTTCCATCAGACACCCAAAATCATCTCTCCCAAGTTCAAAGTTCCAGAAATCTCTCGGGCAGGGGAAAAATGCCATCAGTCTCTTTGCTAAAACATAACAAGAGTCATCTTTGCTCCAGCTCCCATCAAGTTCCTCATCTCCATCTGAGACCACCTCAGCCTGGTTTTCATTGTCCTTATCTTTATCAATGTTTTTGTCAAAGCCATTCAATAAGCCTCTAGAAGTTCCAAACTTTCCCACATTTTCCTGTCTTCTTCTGAGCCCTCCAAACTGTTGCAATCTCTGTCTGTTACCCAATTCTAAATTCCACTGCACATTTTCAGGTATCTTTTCAGCAATGCCCCACTCTACCTGTTCCAATATATTGTAATAGTTCGTTTTCATGCTGCAGATAAAGACATACCCAAGACTGAGAAGAAAAAGAGGTTAAATTTGACTTACAGTTCCACAGGGCTGTGGAAACGTCAGAATCATGGTGGGAGGGGAAAGGCACTTTCTATATGGTGGCGGCAAGAGAAAATGAGGAAGAAGCAAAAGAGAAACCCCTGATAAACCCATCAGATCTCCTGAAACTTATTCACTATCATGAGAATAGCATGGGAAAGACTTGCCCCCATGATTCAGTTACTTTCTAGGTGATGTGCTTTGGATGTTTGTGCCCTCCAAATCTCATGTTGACATGTAATCTCCAATGCTGAAGGTGAGCCTGGTGTGAAGTGTTTGGGTCATGGGGGCAGATCCCTCATGAATGTCTTGGTGCCTTCCTTGTGGTAACCAGTGAGTTCTTGCTCTGAGTTTACAGGAGATCTGGTTGTTTAAAAGAGTGTGACATCTTCCTCCTTTCTTCCTTGCTCCCACTCTCACCACCTGTCATACATGTCTGCTTTCCTTTCACCTTCTGTCATGATTGGAAGCTTCCTGAAGCCCTCACTGGAAGCAGATACCAGTGCCATTCTGCCTGTATGGCCTGCAGAACCACAAGCCAAATAAACCTTTCTTTATAAGTCACCCGGCCTCAGGTATTTCTTTATGGCAACCCAAACAGATTATCACAGTGTGGATGCAACATTACTGTCTGGTAAGCAAGCATATTTTAGAATTCTCGTGCTCATTACAGTAGTCACTAATCCTTATATGGCTTTAAATTTAAATGTAAGTGCTCTATACCCATCTGTAGTTAGTCTCTACTGTCATAAAAAGCTCAGAAATAGTGTATTTCCAAAATTACAGAAGGTTATGTTGAACCAATGTATTGTAGAAAGAACTGAGAATCTCACTAGATATGGCAAGAGTAGTAAAGATACTCACCTTTAGTCAAACCAGAGTAGATTGACTTCATATTTAATTAATATGGCAGAGGGTGCAGCCAATTCCTAAGACAAGGACTAAAATCTACAAAAAGTGATTCAGAGAATAGGAGCATCAAACACACATATGTGCATGCATGTACACATGCGTGCACATGGGCACACACACAAGTCCTGATTATGTTTGAGATAAAAACAAACAAGGTTAAACTGTATATTTTTTGGTGTAATGGTATTTTTTAACATATATTGATGGTTTTAAAAACTGAGAAAGAAAGCCAGAAAAAAGTTAATAGTTTCCTCTAAATTAAAATTGCTCTTCAGGGAACAAAATATTCACTAGTTACAAAAAAAAAAAAAAAAAAAGAGCAGAGATATGACCAAATATTGAATTACAGTAGCTGGTCTTGAACAAGGAATTATCATCTACACTATAGTCCACTTGATAAAGAAATGCATGGAGGTCGTCAATATTTGTGAGTGATTGCTATGGTTTGGATATTTGACCCCTCCAAACCTCATGTTAAAATTTGATCCCCAATGTGGAGCCAAAAGGTAGGTGTTTGGGTTATGGGGGCAGATCCTTCAGGAATAGGCTTAGTCCTCCCTGGAATGCGGAGGTAGTGGGTGAGTTCTCAGCTGTTAGTTCCAGTGAGAGCTGGGTGTTCAGAAGAGCCTGTCGTCTTTCCTCCCCATCTCTCTTGCTTTCTCTCATCACATGATCCCTGTACATGCTGGCCCCCATTCACCTTTAGCTTTGAGTGGAAGCAGCTTGAGGCCCTCAGCAGATGCAGATACTGGGCTGATGCCAGGTTTCTTGAACAGTCTGCAGAACCGTAAGCCAAATAATCCTCTTTTCTTCATAAATCACTTAGTCTCAGGAATTCCTTTATAGTAACACAAATAGGCTAAGACAGTGATCCACGAGCAAATGAGATGTATTCTCAATATAAGGAAGTAAAGTAGAAAAAAAGAAAGAAATATATTTAAAAAAGAAGAAGAATTTGGAGGACTATCATGAGAGTGAACATGATATTTATATCACATCTATCATAATGTCCAGTGAGCTCAACTTTAAAAACGTTAAATTCCACCTGCTGCTTTCTAACTGTTGATAAAGGAACTGTTTTGGTCGGGTGGGGTGGGGGAGCGGTGGGCAGGTGCTAAAGGAAGGTGAATCATTTCTGTTTTGACATGTTAAGAGTGAGATGCCAAGTGGATATGTAAGTGAAAATGTCAAATACGAATTCTGATGAATCATAAGCCTGGACTTCAGAAGAGAGGTCAGTGATGGAGGTTCAGTGTTAGAGTCCTTCACTAATACAGGATGTTAAAGCTCTGGAACTAGATGAGAACACAGCGATTAAATATGGATATAAAGAAGAAAGGTCAGGCCCAAGCCCGGGGAACCTCCAACACTTAGAGCTGTGAAAAAATACAGGAGCTAACCAGAAAACTATGAACAAAAACTCATGAAGGGGGAGGTAGTCTGGGATTACACATTTCATTAGAAGCTTAAGGAAAAAAGATATTAAAGAAGGGGGAGTAGTCTAGGTTGAATTAGCTGCTGAGTGTTCAGGTAAAGGGAAGAAGAGAGGTGACCCCTGGATTTGGCAAAAGAGAAATTATTATTTACCTTGACAAAGTAGGTGCAACGGATTACAGGGAACAGCAATGTAACTAACTTGCACAGAGGGGATAATTCAAGGGGAATAAGTAAAGGCAATGCCAAAATGTGCCTTGTGTGGCAAAAATTAAAACATAGAGATGATTTTAACTCTGTCACAGGATTTCTCAATATAATAGCTTTACTCAGATATTTAAATTGTTAGTTAATTCTGAATCAAGTTTGTAATAATAAGCAGTACTTCGGGGTAATCTTTATTTGAATGTAATGCATACACTTGAAATAATTTTCTTTATTCATGAAATGTTTTACCATATTTATTGATCTCTTAACAGAGTTAATTGACACTCATTTATGAAACATGTCTGCATACCTCTAAAGTAAATGCTTCCAGAAACACCAAGATGAGAAGACAATATCTTCAACCAGCAAATTCTAACAGATACAAAGCAGCTAAAACTGATATTTATATTACTATTAGTTTACATAGTGATATAATTTATAGTGATTAAATTACATAGTGACATAATTTATGTCACTATTAATATTAAATTAAATATAAATAATTTGAGGAAGGCAAAATAAACACCTTTTGGAAATTAAAGGTGATCTAAGGAGATATCTGGTGGTAAATTCAGTAAAAAAGGAGATGTACTTACAGTTGAGTTCCAAAATATATTTAAGATTTGTAGGCAGTTAGAGTCTAAAGGGAGAGGTATGGGCAGTAAGAATTGTTTAGTGTGCCTGGAAGATGACTTCTCATTTATTCTAACTAGAGTATGAGGTACATCAAGGGAAGTGGGAAAATTGCTTGTGTGATTAATTTGAGGACAGGATGGGATGTTAAGCTTTGCTAGTTTATACTCTCTTCTATGTTGTGACTATTTTATACTACCTTTTAATTAATTTTGTTTTGTGATAATTATTTAAATAGAATTACATATTATAACAATAAAAGTTATTCTTATTTTCTCATATTCTGATGGTTTTGTTTTGTTGCAATACATGATTTCAGAGTCATACTTGAAAGTGTGTCTTCAGTGATAGACTCAGACATAACATACATTCCTATATATTAGTTAATTTGACTTCAAAAATTAAATTAGGTCAAAATAATTTTATCTTAGAAACTTAAAGATATTTTTCTACAATGTTTTTCTGAAAAAAAAAGCTTTTCTCTTTTGCAGGAGTTTTAATTATTGCAGAGAGTTTATATATATCTCTTAACTAGTTTTCCCTGTTATTGACATCTTATATTAGAACAGCACATTTGTTATAATTGTAGGCCAATATTTACACATTATTATTACCAAAGTTCATATTTTTTATCAGATGCTCAGTTTTCCTCTCATATCTATTTTCTGTTTTCAGTCTCCCATCTAGTATACATCACATTGACTCAGCACATCTCTTTACACTTCTCTTGGTTTCAACAATTCCTTGAATATTTTCTGTTTTTGATGAATACTGGTTAGATATTTTATATAATGTCTTTGAATTGGCCTGAGGCTTATATGCTTTGAGTAGAAAGACCAGAGAGGTAATGTGCCATTTCATCACACCATATTAAGGGTAAATCATTTCAACATGACTTATAATTGTTGAGGCTGAGTTTGCTCACCTGGGTGAGGAAGTGTTTATCAGGTTTCTCCTCTGCCATGTTACTCTATTTTCCCTATTTATTATACTCTTTAGAAGAAGTCCCTTTTTTCAGATGAGTTCATGTCCTTTGTAGGGACATGGATGAAATTGGAAATCATCATTCTCAGTAAACTATTGAAAGGACAAAAAACCAAACACCGTATGTTCTCTATGTTCTCACTCATAGGTGGGAATTGAACAATGAACACATGGACACAGGAAGGGGAACATCACACACCAGGGACTGTTGTGGGGTGGGGGGAGGGGGGAGGGATAGCATTAGGAGATATACTTAATGCTAAATGACGAGTTAATGGGTGCAGCACACCAGCATGGCACATGTATACATATGTAACAAACCTGCACATTGTGCACATGTACCCTATAACTTAAAGTATAATAATAAATTAAAATAAAATAGAAAAATAAAAAAAATAAAAAAAGAAGAAGTCCCTTTTTTCAAACTACATTTACTATGCAAGGAGTTATCCTCCACCTTCTAGAGAGTATTTATATAAATTATTTGGAAAACTGACCTATGAAAGATTTCTCTATTGTCCTTATTTATTTATGTATTCAATCATTTATTTATATCAGTATGAACTTATGAATATTGATTTCATATTTTGGGTTATAATTCAGTGCCACTTCATTTTTTTTTTTTGCTCAAATGTTTTCAGTTTTGGCCATTGAAAATTCTTTCATTTGGCTTTTATGTCCATTTGTTACATCCCCACACCCATAATTTTATTTTGTTTTGTTTAAGTACTTTCTTACTTCCGGCATTAAGCTTGAGTCTTTTTATTGGAAAAGGGTATGAGAAAACAAGATCTGGGTAAAAGAGGTGCTTGTTGCTATTGGGGTGTTATGTTTTCTAGTCCCTCTAAGCCGACACTGTTATCTTTGCATTTCCATTTGGGAAATTTCTATTGACCTGTCTTCAGCAAATTCTTCAATTCTTGATAAGCATTTTTGACAGTCCATTTTTTTGTTGTTAGCAGAATACATGAAACTAGATAATTTATAAAGAAAAGGAATTTATTTCTTACACTTATGAAGGTGGAGAAGTCCAAAGTTGACAACTCACATCTCGTGAGAGCCTTCTTGCTGGTGGAGACCATGTGAAAGTCCAGAGGCAGCACAGGCATCGCCTACTGAGGAGGCTGAATGTACTAGTTCAGGACTCTCTTCCTCTTTTTGTAAAGCCACCGTCTCACTTCCATAACTTCTTAATTCATTAAACCATTAATCTATTAATTAATGAATGGATTAGTCCATTTATGAAGGGAGAGGCCTCATGACCCCATCACCTCTTTAATGTCATACCTCATAATGCTGCTACATTGGGGATTAAATTTCAATATGAGTTCTAAAGGGAAAAATTATTCAAGCCATAGAAGTTTCCATTTTTCCACTTATGTTACCTATCTCCCTTGCATGTTGCCTACTTTCTCAATTAGAGCCCATCACGAATTTCATCGGAAACTTCCAACATCTGTGTGTTATCTTTGTCTGGTTCTGACGCTTGATGTGTTTCTTCAGACTGTGTTTTTCTTTCCCTTTATTATGCTTGCAATTTTTTTTTCTGTGTTGAAAACTGGGCATGTTACATCAGGTAAGAGGAGAGATAGATAGGAATTTAATGTGAAAATTTAGACTATTCTGGCTAGGAGTTAGGCTGTATCTAACATTTGCTGTATCTGTTTATGTAAAAGGTTTAGATTTCTTAAGTATATTTGTTTCTGTCTTACTTCTTGAGCTTGGCCTTCCCAAATACTCCTCCTCAGAGAGAGTCTATGTCTTGCGGATGGCTTATCTGTACTTTTCCTTTACTACAGTGAAGCCCTGTTGCTGCGGAGGTATGTGGTGAAAGGTGTAGCATTCTATAATCTTCTAAGTCCCGGTATTTTAGTGGGTCTGAGTCTTTTTTCTGTGACCTCCACATGTGTTTCTTAGTGGTACAGTTCTTCTCACCTTCTTACCCAACCCTGTGACTCAGGGAGATTAGAAATACTTAAAAGTATGAGGAAAGTCTTTCCTCAAAGGGACAGAGTTCTTGTATATTCTTTTGCCTTAGAGAGTAAGCCTTTGTAGTTGAAAATACTCAATGTACATTTTACAATGATAATCCTTCCCTCCTTCTGCCAGAGCCATAAGGGGATCTTTGTAGGATTTCCACCTTGACAATCTGGTGTTGATCCCGCAAATAGAATCCAAAAAGTGTTAAGGTTTCTCTAAGACTGTGGCACCCTGGAATTTCTCAGTCAGGCTAGTTAGTATACACTTGACCTCTGGAAATTTGTCAAAATTATCATATATATGTTCCTGCCTGTTTATGATATCAGTGGCTTCTGCTCCAGGTAAATATATCTCATCTGTGACTCTGTTATATATTCACCTCTCCAAATTTTGGAGTGATGTTTGCCCTGTAACCTTAGATCTCTAATGGGTACAAGAAAAGTGGTTGATTTATAGCTTGTCAAGCTTTTTCTTATTATGTGTACAGAAGTGATGACTTCCATTCTTTTTATATGTTGAAGCCAAAAGTAGCAGCTCCTCTTCATTATTTTTTTACTTCTTATTCTCTCCTAATCATCATTTTTTCTCTCTCTGAGAATATAACAAATTTTATTAAAAATTTGTATCTAGAAATGTTACATAATGTTTGTGGTTTTAGGTCTGTTCTTATTCGTCTTACTGGACATACAGAAATCATATTTAATCTGATTTTTGCTTACCATTTAGCTGTGTAAAATTTTCCAACACTATGTTTTTTTAGTATATTTTTCTTCATTCTCCCTCTTCTAATGTTTTGGAGCCCTTATGAAGGATTAAAGATCATTTAAAATATTCCCCTCTCTTATTTTTTGTGGCTTGTAGATGCTGTTTATTTAGTGTAGACTGATGACAGAACTTCTGGAAAAGAGAGACATTGTCTAGACAGGTAAAGTAGGTCTCCAGCTTTTCTAGTTCCAGTGGAGCCTCTGCTTCTCTTGGTGTTCATAACTTAAATGAACCTATCCCTGCTTCCATAGCCCAAGTATGTGTAGGTCAAACACCTCTTCTTTGAACCTCTCTGAAGGCTTTCATATTTTCCATTTGTTTTCTCCTGAATTGGTTTCACATGATGGCTTTCTTTCCTGGCCATTAATTGTCTGCCTGTCTTTCACGTATTCATTATATTCTGGTGTCCTGATGGGAATTCCTTTATACTCCAGTGATATTCTTTTTTTTCTTTAAACATTTATTTTAGGCTCAAGAGATACATACACAGGTTTGTTACATGGGTAAATTACGTGTCTTAACTGTTTGGTGTACAGATAATTTTGTCACCCAGGTAATCAGCATAATATCCAATAGGTAGTTTTTCAATCCTGTCCCTCCTCCCACACTCCACCCTCAAATAGGCCCCAAAGTCTGTTGTTTCCTTCCTTGTGTCAACAACATTCTAAATATTTTTTTTAAGATTAAATTAGTTTTACCCAATTTTTACCTACAAATTTAAATCGTAGATAATTGTAGAAGTCTTTTTTTTTTAAAGACAGCATAGTAAAACTATGCAGTGAAACAGCTTTAGTGGCTTGCATTAATTGTTTGTTTAATTTAATCAGTTTTGTTGTTTATTGATAAAATACTTTGCAATATACAAAAACAATGACCAAGAAGTGTACCATTTATGAACCTAAACATCATTTCCCATTACTCCTGGTATGTTTGTGACAAATTATGTTAAACTTATTAGTCACCTCAGATACTTGATACTTTGTGGTATAATCTATACTTATTAGGGCTGGAGAGCACTCTTCCTGAGGTGCCAACACTGAATTTATCACAGCTAAATCACAATGTGTCAGTTGTATTATGATAATGAATTTCTTTATCTAGAATGTATTCCTGACCCAGACAATTAGTTAGTCAATCAGCAATGTTTCTTGACCCCTAAGTATAAAGAGGATTAATTCTACTCTGCATAGTGGGGAGTTAGAAGTAGATTTTCTTTCAAGTAGCAATGTACTCCAATTGTTAGGAAAATTATGCTCAGATGATAAGTTTAAGTTGAGGAAAGGATATTCCTCTTCTAAAATCCTATGTCTGTGTGAACAATTCATTGAATTTACAGAGGGAACATAGCCAAAACAATTAAAACTGTTACAGCATAAGAGCCAGCCAATCAAAACAAGTGCCTCTGATGCACCATACACAGGCAGAAACATGGCTAAATATCACTCATGTTTAGCAATAAAAGGAAAAAAGTCATACATATATAGGTAATGGGGACGGTAATAGTGTTTCAGTATCTTCTCAGGCACACACAATTTGCAGGCATTGGAAAAAATCGAAACCTACACTACCTATGTAACTAACTGAAAACACAAAGATTACTTTTTCCCAAACTTCCCAAACTCTTGAAAATAAAATTCATCCAAAAATATTTATTGAGCACTGTCTACTTTTGTAATGTGTCAAACACCGTGAAATATGCTTATAAGAGAATTCTAAATTGACTGTGTAGCAGTTTTCTAGGAGCTAACATTCTCTTAGATGGAGATAGGCTAGGCAAATTTATAAAATAAAAAAATTTATCAGATTGTATTAAATTCCATTAAAAAATTAAACGAAGTGATATGATCTTGCAGAAATAATTTTAAGATAAGTGTCCAGTAAAGTCACTTGCAAGTGAGAGTTGAGTAGTCACCATCTGAAGTTCTGTACACTTATTAAACAATGTAATTCTCACATAAATGCAGTCAGCTAAGCAATATTTTTATTCCCATCTTTCAGATGATGGAACAGAGGCACAAAAATGTCAAGTAATGTGCCCCAGGTCAGGGCACTCAGATCGTAGGTCTGTGACCTTTATCACTGTACCACACTGCATCTCCTGGTGAGAACTCATGAAAGTCTAAGATGATGAGACAGTTGACTACCTGAAAACATAATAGAATAAGTTTCTATTTAGAGATGACCATTCTTACAAAGCTAGAGGAAGACGTGGATGAGGAGTTGAGGTTGGAATGGGGTCCTGGTCCAAATCATGGAGAGCTTGCAGGGGATATTTAAAAAATATATACCTATATAATTTACATTTACATATACGTGTATTTGTATACGTAAATATATATGACCAGATAATACGTTTTAAGAATCTTTTGAAAAGTGATAAATAACTTCAAAATAAAGATCATTACTGCAATTTATGTATACAAAGAGATTCTTAAGTCATAAAAACTTGTCATATTACCACATGAAAGTATTGACTATTATACAGCAAATGAGATACTCTTCTTCTAAAGCAGTAAAAATATTGTTTATAATAATAGCTAACATTTTTGAGTACTTACTCCATGCCAAGCATTGTTCTGTTACATGTTCTACAAGAAATATCTCACTTAATTCCATAAAACACCAGGAAGCAATACAATAATTTACAGGACAAGATCTAATTTTGTCTCAATTAAAAGCCTCTGTTGTAGGAGTTCTTTTTTCCCTTGACAGTAGTGATTTTTATGTAGAATATCAGTAAGTTCTGCTAATCTGATTCCTGTTCAGAAGTTTAAAATTATTTTTAAAATAAAAATGTTACTTGTGTTACATATACTGAATAGAAAAACAGAATTCCTGATATGACTTAGTTGAAATAGTTAGTTTAATGGATTGGAATTTTGTTAAGAAAAAAATTAAGATGCATCACCGTTAGCCCATATCATCACCGTTTTGTTTCAACATTGTTAATTATTTATATAAGAAGAGGACATCGGCTTTTGATTGGAAAACCTATCCTAAGCCTTTCTCATGTTTAGATTTTGACACTGGTTGTTCCTTATCTCTTTTTCTCAGTTTTTCATCTATACAACTCACTGATCATTGCATCAGGTGATCTTATAAGGAAGCAGAAGGCAGGATGGGGAATTTTATCACAGACTGTTGCTTCCTCATGCAAGATCCACTCTCTCAGGAAGACGTGCTGAGAAAAATATAATTCATTTTCCTGGCAAACCTCTGGCCTCTGAGAAACCCTTGAGAAAACCGAAGCCTACTTCTGTAAGTGAGGCAGTCAGGGAGCAGTTGCCTCATAAAGCAGATGGTGGTCAGCTTGGTTATGAAACAATAAACTAAGGAGACTAATCCCAGCGATGTTTTACACTTACCTGTATCTGACTTTGCTCTTGGACAGTCAATACCAATCCTGCCTGTTCCATTTTAGAAATCAGTGGAACTACTCCAGTCAGTTGTACAGGTGGCCTCAGGTGAAAACTCAGGGCAGGACAAATATTCAGGAGATGAGACCTGGGGAAAACAGATGACAATGGACAACTTACAGTCATTCCTTCATCCATCATCCTTCAATAAATGCCTGGTGAGTGGACTATGACTTAGCCAGCGCTTCCTCCCAATGCATCTCCAGAGGTTTTGAAGTTGAAGCCCTAAGCTTTGGAAAGGCATAAGTTCTTAAATTTTATTAAGTACTATTACTGCTTTCTCTTTTATTATATTTTAACGTCATATCTAAGAAATCATTATCTAGTGCTAAATCACACACATGATTAATGCTAAATCATGCTAAATCCTGCTATGTTACCTTCTAGAAATTTTATAGTATTAGGTTTTACATTTAGGTCTGTAATGCACTTTGAGTTATTTATATGATGTGACTTATGTATTGATTTTTTTTTTTTTGCACATGGATGCCAACTTGTTCTGACAACACATTACAAAAGAACTATTCTTTCTTCATTGACTAGGCTTTGCATCATTGTGAATAATTAGTTGACTACATATAAGTGTATCCGTTCTGATTTTTTATTTTTATCTAATGTATTTGCTTATTATTAGACCAATACCATCCAGTCTTTATTAACTAGTACTAGCTATACTATGTTTTGAAGTAGGAGACTGAAACTTCGGTAACATTTTTTGTGAAAGTTATTTTGGCTATTCTAAGTTATTTGCACTTGTATATAGTCTGTTTTACACAGGTTTTTTTTAAAAAAAATTCAAATTCCCTTTTACACCCATTTTTAAAAAAATATTGTTAGTTTTAAGTTTACTGTCCTGTAATTTGTGATTTTACTGTCTGTACTTTGTTCCTTTTTCTTCTTATTTTTTAATACATTGACTAGGTTTCCTCCTAGTATATTTTTATTGTTGGCTTTAACTATATGTCTTGTTTTTAATGGTTGCTTTCAAGTTTACACATCTTTCATTTATCTAATTACCTATTTACCTTCAGGAACTATTATGCAATTTCACATATAAGAATCTCTAAACATTATACTTTATTTCTCACTTGCCCGAATTCATGCTATCCTTGACAGACATTTTAATTTATATGTGTTATATATACCCAAATATATTATGTATTAACTTGCTTTAAATTGAAAAATATCTTTTAAAAATAATTAAATAAAAATTAAAATATCTTTGTTTCTAAAATTTATATTTTCAAATTTTGTCACTCTTCCTTTCTCTATGTAGATGTACATTTTTCACATTTCAAAAGGACCTTTCTCAATATTTGTTGTATTACAGGTCTGCTAATGTTAACATCTTTTATTTTTAAATGTCTGGAGCCAAGATGGCCACCTAGACCTAGCCAGGGGCTTCTTCCACTGAGAGGGACTAAACCATCAATTAGACTGGCACATTCCAAAGAGACCTTCAGAAAGAAAGCATTGAGAGTCGACAGGAGGAGGATGCAGACTCTCGGATGAAAGGGGATGAATCTAGGAACCCTGCACGAGGTTGTCAAGCACAAGAACTAGTTCCTCACCCTGAGCGGCTGCTGGGGAAAGGGTGAGTGGAATAGATATGGTTCACTCTGCCACAGACCTCTGGTAACCTAGGTAGAGGAGACCCTATGACCTCCCTGGAAATTTCAGCCAACAGGGGAAACTGCCTAGAGAGTTGGCAGAGACAGAACCCCAGCCTTCATGGAGGCCATGGAACTTGGCCTGGGAACAGCTGCAGTGGAGCATGGCCATAAGTACTCATTCCAGAAGGCTCGCCATCATCCTCTAGGTGGCTTTAGCCTTTATTAGCTGTCTGACCAAAACAGAGCACGGCTATCTTACCTATTGGATGGACCCAGGCTGATTTGAGCACCCCTTGACTGCTGGTTTATCCCAGGGTTCCTGCCTGGCCACACCTGCTTGCAGCACAGCCTCAGCTGCCAGCTGAAATGCTTGCTGGTGGCCCCCACTGGCAACCACATGTCCACAGCTCTTGCACTACCAGCATGCACTTGCCTGCAGCCTCCCATCCACTGCTTCACCACCACTCTCACATGCACATGGAGAAGCACACGTGCTTCTCCATGTTGCTGCTGGCATATGTGAACACAGGGACTCCCCACTGCCCACTGCCTCCCCACCAAAGTGCTTTTTGCCAGAACCCCTCATCAAAATGTTGTTGCCAGTGGACTGGGAACAGCTCAGTCCCCGAAGTACAGCAGGTACTTAACTTCAAGGGGCCAGAGAAAAAAAAGCTATGGGCCTGGACCAGCCCCCAGGATAGAGCACACAGCCTAGGAGTGTTGAACTAAGCCTTGACTCCCTGAAATTATTCAGAAATGAAGCTAATTGACTAAATCCAAATTAGACCACAGTCAAATCCTCAAGGGAATCAAAGAATATAAAAGCAAGATGTTCCATTCAAAAGACAGCCACTTCAAAGATTAAAGTAACATTAACCCCAACATATGAGAAAGAACTGTGCAAGATATCTGGCAGTTCTAAAAACCAGAGTATCTTCTTACCTCCAAAAGATTGCACTAGCTCTTCAGCAGTGACTTGTAATCAAAATGAAAAGGCTGATGTCTGGATGGCAATGAAGATCATCAAGATTATGAGAAAGTTGAAAACCAATGCAAATAATCTAAGGAATTCAATAAAATGATACAAGAGCTGAAAGATGAAATAGTCATTTTAAGATAGAACCAAAGTAATCCTCTAGAGCTGAAAAACTCACTATGAGAATTTTGTAATACAATCAGAATTGTTAATACCAGAAGAGACCAAGCTGAAAAAAGAATCTAAGAGCTCAAAGACTGGTTATTCAAATCAACTCAGTCAGACAAAAGTAAAGAAAAAAGAATTTTAAGAAAAAAGAATTTTAATAATTAACAAAACTTCTGAAAAATATGAGATTATGTAAAGAGATCAAATCTGTGACTGGTTTGTGTCCCAGAAAGAGAAGGGGAAGAGCAAGACACTTGGCAAATATATTGAGAATACTGCCCATGAAAATTTTCCCAGTATTGCTAGAGGAGTCAAGATGAAACTATAGGAAATTCAAAGAAATCCAGTGAGATACTATATAGGATGACCACCCCCAAGACACATAATCATCAGATTTTCTAAAGTCAATGTGTAAGAAAATACATTAAAGACAGCTAGAGAAGAGGAGCAGGCCACATTTAAAGGAAACCCCATCAGGCTAACAGCTGAACTTTAATTCAGCTGAAACCTTCTTTTTTTTTTTGAGACGAAGCCTTACTCTGTCACCCAGGCTGGAGTGCAGTGGCGTGACCGCAGCTCACTGCAATGTCCACCTCCGGGGTTCAAGCGATTCTCCTGTCTCAGCCTCCTGAGTAGCTGGGGCTGACTACAGGCATGTGCTACCATGCCCAGCTAATTTTTGTATTTTTAGTAGAGATGGGGTTTCACCAAGTTGGCCAGGCTGGTCTTGAACTCCTGACCTCAAGTGATCCACCCACCTCGACCTCCCAAAGCGCTGGGATTACAGACATGAGCCTCTATGTCTAGCCCAGCTGAAACATTTTAAGCCAGAAGAGATTGGGAGCTTATATTCAGTATCCCTAAGAAAAGAAGTTCCCACTAAGAATTTTATATCCAGCCAAACTAAGCTTCAAAAGTGAAGCAGAAATAAAATCCTATTAAACAAGAAAATGCTAAGGGAATTTATTACCACCAGAGTGCCTTACAAGAGGTAGTTGAGGAAATGCTAAACATTAAAACAGAAGAATGTAACCTGCCACCACGAAAACATGCTTAACACATAGCACACTGACAGTATAAAGCAACATCAAGTCTCCATAATAACCAGCTAACAACACAATGACGAGATCAAATCCTCACATGTAAATATTAACCTTGAACATAAAGCAGCTAAACACCCCACTTAAAAGACACAGAGTAGCAATCTGAATAAAGAAGCAAGATAAAACTGTATGCTGTCTCTCCACATCCTCTCCACATCAATGTGGAGAAATAGGAACACTTTTACACTGTTGGTGGGACTGTAAACTAGTTCAACCATTATGGAAGTCAGTGTGGCAATTCCTCAGGGATCTAGAACTAGAAATACCATTTGACCCAGCCATCCCATTACTGGGTATATACCCAAAGGACTATAAATCATGCTGCTATAAAGACACATGCACACATATGTTTATTGCGGCACTATTGACAATAGCAAAGACTTGGAACCAACCCAAATGTCCAACAATGATAGACTGGATTAAGAAAATGTGGCACATATACACCATGGAATACTATGCAGCCATAAAAAATGATGAGTTCATGTCCTTTGTAGGGACGTGGATGGAACTGGAAATCATCATTCTCAGTAAACTATCGCAAGGACAAAAAACCAAACACCGCATGTTCTCACTCCTAGGTGGGAATTGAACATTGAGAACACATGGACACAGGAAGGGGAACATCACACTCTGGGGACTGTTGTGGGGTGGGGGAAGTGGGGAGGGATAGGTATAGGAGATATACCTAATGCTAAATGACGAGTTAATGGGTGCAGCACACCAGCATGGCACATGTATACATATGTAACTAACCTGCACATTGTGCACATGTACCCTAAAACTTAAAGTATAATAAAAAAAAAAAACTGTATGCTGTCTTCAAAAGACCCATCTCACATGCAATTACACCTATAGGCTCAAAGTAAAGGAGTGAAGAAAAACCTACTTATCTAATGTAAAACATTAGATAAGTTGCTGATACATTTGGGATATATGTTTCTACTCAAACCTCATGTTGAAATGGACTCCCTGATGTTGGAGGTGGGGCCTGTTGGGAGGTGATTGGATCATAGGGCAGATTTCTCATGAATGGTTGGCACCATCTCCTTGATGGTGTCCTCATGATAGTAAGTGAGCTATCATAAGATCTGGCAATTTAAAAGTGTGTTGCACCTCCCCTTACCCTTGTTCCTGCTCTGGCCACATGAGGTGCCTGTTTTCCCTTCACCTCCTGCCATGATTGTAATTCTCCTGAGGCCTCTCCAGAAGCTGAGCAGATGCCAGCATCATCCTTTCTGTATAGCCTGCAGAAACATGAGCCAATTTAACCTCTTTTTTTTTTTTTTTTTTTTTTTGAGATAGAGTCTCACTCTGTTTCACAGGCTGGAGTGTAGTGGCATGATAACCGTTCATTGCAGACTTGACTTCCAGGCTCAAGTGATCCTCCCACCTCAGCCTCCTGAGTAGCTGGGACAAGAGATGCATGTTACCACTTTCATCTATTTTTGTATTTTTTGTAGAGAAGGGATTTTGTCATGTTGCCCAGGCTGGTCTTGAACTTCTGGGCTCAAGTGATCCCGCCCTAGCCTCCCAAAATGCTGGGATTACTGGCATAAGACACCATACCTCACCTCTCTTTTCTTTATAAATTACCCAGTCACAGGATTTTTTATAACAATGTGAGAACAGCCTACTACAGATTGTTATTCTTATTTTAGACTAAACATACTTTAAACCAACCAGTATCAGAAAGTAAAAGAAAGTCATTACATAATGATAAAGAATTCCATTTAATAAGACTTACCTATCCAAAATATGTATGCACCCAACACTTTAGCACCCAGATTCAAGTTTTTAGAGATGTACAAAGAGACTTAGATAACCACACAATAATAGCGAGAGACTTCAACACCCCATTGACAATGTTAGACAGATCACTGAGGCAGAAAACTAACAAAGATATTCAAAGTATGCAGCCAACAGTTGACCAAATGGACCTAATAGGCATCCATGGAACACTGCACACAACAGCAACAGGGCATACATTCTTTCCATGTGTACATGGTGCATACTCTTAGACTGACCACACACTTGGACATAAAGCAATTCTCAAAAAATTCATAAAAAGAAAAATCATACCAACCACACTCTTGGACCACAGTGCAATAAAGATAAATAACTATGCCAAGAAGATCTCTCAAAACTGTAAAATTGCAAGAAATTAACCCTTTTCTGGTTGGCCCCAAAAATACTTGCCCACAGTGCTTGTGGCTTGGTGTTTGCCCTGAGATAACTTTGCCATGAAATATTTCACTTTTCTTCTTATTTTTGCATCACTCTAGTATATTGACCTTGGAAACAGAAGACATTGTTCTATTTTATAGCATTCTGCTTTTAGTAGTGGTATTTCCATGTATAAAATATGGTAATTCTTGATAGCTGAAAATATCAAATCCTAGAAAACATAGTATCCCTACACATGATATTGACATTGTTCTAAAACAATTGGCCAAAGATTCATTTGATGAATCCATTTTTTAAAAAAATAAATGACTCTGATTATTCAGGTGATTCTGATGTTACTTCTGTTTAGAAATTACTCCAAGAGCAGTTTTTATATTTTATTTTCATATAGAAAATCTGTCAGATTTGCTTCAAACTCAAAGAGCATGTTTATGTAAAATTAAATGATTGCAGACAGTGAGCTGCACTTATTTTTTTTAAATGGAAAAAGGTTAAAGAACTGCCTCCTAAATGATTTAAGGTAAAGAATAAAATTAATACAGAAATCAAGAAATTCACTGAAACTAATGAAAACAAAGATACAACATTTCAGAATCTCTGAAACATAGCTAAAGTAGTGCTAAGATGAAAGTTTATAGTGTTAAATTCCTACATCCAAATGTTAGAAAGATCTCAGATAAACAACCTAACATCACATCCAGAGGAACTAGAAATACAAGAGCAAAACAACTCAGATGTGAGCAGAAGAAAATAAATAATTAAAATCAGGGCTGAACTCAATGAAATTGAGACATGTAAATTCATAAGGAGAATCAACAAAACCAAGAGCTAGTTCTTTGCAAGAATAAATAGAATTTACAGACAAATAACTAGACTAATAAAGAACAAAAGAAAGAAGGTCCAAACAAACACAATCAGAAATGACAAATGTGACATTATCACTAACCCCACAGAAATATAAAAAACCTCTCAGAACCTATTATGAACACCAGTATGCACACAAACTAGAAACCTTAGAAGAAATGGATAAATTTCTCGAAACATAAAATATTCCACGATTGAACTGGGAAGAAATTGAATCTGTGTGCTGACCAATAATGAGTTTCTAAATTGATTTAGTAATAAGAAATTTACTAACCAGAAAAAAGGTCTGTACCAGACAGATTCACAGCCAAATTCTACCAGACATAGAAAGAAGACCTGGTACGAATCCTAGTGAAACTATTCCAAAATTTGAGAAGAGACTTCTCTTTAACTTCCTCTACAAGGCCAGCATTATTCTCATACCAAAACTTAGCAGAGACGTAATGAAAAAAAGAAAATTTCAGGCCAGTACCCTAAATAAACATAGACACAAAAATTACCAACAGAATACTAGCAAATCAAATACAGCAGAATATAAAAAACTAATCCATCACAGTCAAATAGGCGTTGTTCTTGGTATGCAAGTTTGGGTCAACCTACGCACATCAATAAATGGGATTCGTCACACAAACAGAACTTAAAACTAAAGCCACATGGTCATTTCAATGGTCATAGAAAATGCATCTATCTCTTCATGTTTAAAACCTTCAACAAACTAGGTATTAAAGGAACAAGTCTCAAAATTATAAGAGCTATCCATGATAAACCCACAGCAAACATCATACTGAATGGGAAAAAGCTGGAAGCCTTCCCACTGATAACTGGAACAAGACAAGTGTATCCACTCTCACTACTTCTGTTCAACAGAGTACTGGAAGTTCTAGCTGTCAATCAGGTAAGAGAAAGAAATAAAATAACATACAAGTAGAAAGACAGCAATCAAATTATCTCTCTTTGCAGATGATATGATTCTATACTTAGAAAATCCCATAGTCTCTGCACAAAGTCCCCTAGAACTGATAAACAACCTCAGTAGTTTTATGATAGAAAATCAATGTTCAAAAATCAGTAGCATTTTTATATACCAGGAACATCCAAGCTGAGAGCCAAATCAAGAATTCAATCTTATTTACAATAGCCACAAAAAGAACAAAATACCTAGAAGTGCAAATAACCAGGATGGTCAAAGATGTTTAGAATGAGAATTATAAAACATGACTGAAAGAAATCCGAAATGACACAAATAAATGGAAAAATCTTCCATGCTCATGGATAGGAAGAGTCAATATTGTTAAATGGACATCTGCCCACAGCAATATACAGATTTGATGCAATTCCTATCAAATTATCAACATTATTTTTCACATAATTAGAAAAAGCAATTCTAAAATTTATATATGACACCGAAAAGAGTCCAAATACCCAAAGCAATCCTAAGCAAAAAGAAAAAGCTGGAGGCATCACCTTATCTGATTTCAGATTTTAATTATAAGTCTACAGTAACCCAAACAGCATGGTACTGGTACAAAAATGGACACATAGATCAATGGAACAGAATAGAGAATCCAGAAATAATAAAGAAACATACCTATAACCTACTGATCTTCAACAAAGTTGACAAAAACATACAATTGGTAAAGAAGACCCTATTCAATAAATAGTGCTGGGAAAATTGAATTGCTATATGCAGAATAATGAAACTGGAACCCTATCACTCATTAAATACAAAAATTAACTCAAACTGCATTAAAGACTTAAATGTAAGACCTGAAACTATCTAAATTATCAAAGAAAACCTAAGAAAATCTCATTTAGGCATTGGACTAGAAAATGAATTTATGACTAAGACCTCAAAAGTAAATGCAACAAAAATAAAGCTAAACAAAAAATTCAGAACATACATAAATTAAAAAATCTTTTGTACAGTAAAAGAAATAATCAACAGAGTAAATATATAACCTCCAGAATGAGGGAGAATATTTTCAAACTATGCTTCCAATAAAGGACTAATATCCAGAGTCTATAAGGAACTAAAACAACTTAGCAACAACAACAAAAACAATAACATCATTAAAAAGTGGGCAAAGGACATGAACAGACATTCCTGAAAAGAAGACATAGAAGCAGCCAGAAAACATGTGAAAAAATGTTGAATATTATTAATCATCAGAGAAATGCAAATTAAAGCCACAAAGAGATACCATCTCAAAGCAGTCAGAATGGTTATTAAAAAGTCAAAAAACAACAGATGTTGGCAAGAATGCAGAGAAAAGGGAATGCTTTACACACAGTTGATGAGAATGTAAATTAGTACAACTTCTATGAAAAATAGTATGGAGATTTCTCAAACAATTAAAAATAGAATCACCATTTGATATGGGAATCTCATAACTAGATGTTTACCCTCCACAAAATAAATTGTGATATCAAAAAGACACCTGTACTCCTATGTTTTCTGCAGCACTATTCACAACAGCTAAGTCATGGAATCAACCTGAGTTTTGATCAACAAATTGTTGGCTAAAGAAAATGTGGCATATATACACCATGGAATAGTACTCTGAGATAATAAAAAATAAAACCATGATGTCTTTGCAGCAACATGCATGTTGCTTGAGGCCATTATACTAAGTGTTTTTTTACTCAGAAATAGAAAAGCAAATACAACATGTTCTCACTTATAAGTGGGTGCTAAACAATAGATACCTATGGCCATATAGAGGAGAATGATAGCAACTGGGGACTCCAAAAGTGGGGAGGGTGTTTGTGGGTGAGTTTTGAATAATTATCTATTTTGCACAATACTATTTGACTGTCCAGGTGATGGATACACTAGAAACCCAGACTTTGCCACTATGCAATAAATATCCATATTACGAAACTGTACATGTACCCCCCGAATCTATAAAAATTAAAAAAATACATTTTAACATAATAAAATATAGAATTGTAAATTTAAACTAAATAAGTTTTATTCAAAACCCACTTCTTAGAGACTGCCAATAGACTCTATATACTTGGCAAAGATTCTTGAAATACAGAAAATAGGCAAAAGACAGACCCTGGCATGTAATGCAGTTGTACAAATTAGAAATAAAAGGACAAGTAATGAGTAGGAAAAAAAGGCAAATGATATAAAAGACATGTCATGAAATAGGAAATACATGTCACAGGAACATTATTAAAGACGCTGAGAAATCACTTAACAGGTACAACATACAGTGTTTGGGTGATGATTACACTAAAAGCTCAGACTTCACCGCTATGCAATATATCCATGTAACAGAATTGCACTTGAACCTCTTAAATTTTGTTTAAAATATACTCGAAATTATTTATAGGTAAATTCCAATGAAGTCCACACTTATTCAGTTGGTAAACATTAAGAATGTTGCAATATCGTATTCTGTAGAGCACGTGTATCAAGTCAGATGACTTGTATATTATGCTCCTGAGTTTAACATATTGCAATCCATTTTGTTAAATGGCTTGGCATTATATTGTGAAGACCAGTTTTCATATACAATGAGTCAATAACATACTTGTCTACACTCGTGAGAATTTTTAGTCCTTGTATCCCAGGAGAGAGTTACAATACTTAAAATGGCACTGCTCCAGATGTTAAAAGACAAAAGGAAGAAGACGAAATATAATCTGCCTTGATAGAGAAAATGAATAAATTGTAACACATTGCCACAAAATAATCCACACATTACAGAAATAAATAAATCATAGCTACACTTAGCAATACGAATGTCCTGTCCTAATCTCTAATCTCTAGTGAAGAAAAAGACAGTTACAGAAAAATATATACTCTCTAATATTATTTTTGTGGAATTCAGCAACAATTGTGTGTGTATGTGATTTTGTGTGTGTATGTGTTTTTGTGTATGTATGTATAAGCACATTTATATGAAGCACTCACATAAATATTTTAGTAAGTGATAAAATGATATTTAAAATTTTATAAAAGGGACAACAAAAAAATGCTTTGAGGGAGGGCGTAAGTAGATGAACATGGCTGTTAAAGTTCTAGAGCACTGAGCAATGGCTGTTCTTTGTATTATGAGAAACCCATATGGATAAGCATATGTAAATCTCTTACTGCACCAATAAAATCTAAATTGTTTCTCTTCTCATATCAATGAATAAAATAATATGAATATTACTAGCTGTTGCCCCTTTTTATATCTCTTTTTCTTCTATTTTATTTCTTGCAACACCTAGAATCTGATTTTTCTAAATTTCAAAGTGAAGCTGAAATAAACTTAGTTCCTTATATGGTAAGACAGAGCCCTTTAGGGAACAAGGAAGTGGATTTCTTTGGCTACAACAACAAAAAGGAAATAAATATTTTACCACATCTTGTTTCACAGGGCTATCCTTGTCCTGGGCCAAACTGTCCTCAGGAAATCCAGTGCTATGTTGAGGAAATCCAGTTTCCCTCTCAGATTCTTTTTGAGTTCTTTTTTACTAAGTGAATAAATTATGCTGTTTTCTGGAAGAAAAATGAAGTCCTAACGAAATAATCCTCAGAAAAATCACCTACTTAAAGTGTATATGTTACATATGTTATACATATTATAAATGTGTATCAATGAATTTCTAATAGGTAAATATAAGTAACAAAAAATACAATATCTACAAATGTCTTCTAAATGACTTTAGACTTGACAAATCAGTGTCAATTGAGATTCTTTTTCTGTTGCTTGAGGGACACTTTAGCAAAATAGATAAACAATCAGACCCTGGATTTAGCACTGAAGTCTCGTTTGAGATCTAAATCTGTCATGTATAAGACTTGTAACACAAATCAAGTTATATGTTCACTTGTGCCTCAGTATCCTCAACTATAAAATAGTAGTTCTTCCCTCACTGTATTGTTGTAAGGATTAATTAAATTAATAAATAAGGGACATTTAAAAAAATCCTGTCAAAATAATACTATACATTGATTTGCTATTTTTTTCCATAGCAAATCTTTTTTCACCCCTCAAAAATTTGCATGCATTGTAATAGATGCCAGACGTATTCACGACTATGCCAGACATATTCATTTCTTCCTGGATGGCTGTTACAATATAGCAAGGATGACACTGTGAACAGTAAACATAAAAAGGCATTTATTTCTCATGAAGGAAGATGGTATGGGTGAATAAGTACATTTGGGAATTGAGGTGGAGCTTTCTTGAGGAAACAATATTTTAGATTGTACCTAAAGAATAAAATGGACACTTTGGGAGGCCAAGGTGGGCGGATCTCAAGGTCAGGACATCGAGACCATCCTGGCCAACATGGAGAAACCCCATCTCTACTAAAAATACAAAAATTAGCCAGGCATGCGTGCCTGTAATCCCAGCTACTCCGGAGGCTGAGGCAGGAGAATTGCTTGAACCAGGGAGTTGGAGGTTGCAGTGAGCCGAGATATCGCCATCGCACTCCAGCCTGGTGATAGAAGGGAGACTCCATCTCAAAAATTAAAATAAAATAACATAAAATAACATAAAATAACAACATAAAATAACATAAAATAACATAACATAAAATAAAATAAAATAAAATAAAACAAAATGGAGTAAGTAAGAGGGGCAAGATAATTCCAATGAGAATTAACCAAATGGGCCAAGATCTGAGGCAAGAAAGGGAATAGTGGGGAAGATTAAGTTAAGAGAAGAGCAAGGACTAACATAAAAATGAAAGAAGTTACACTAAATATTAGCGATTTTAGAGGGAATAAAATAGGAAGCCATGAATTAGTTTCCGGAAAATAAAAAGAAAATGATCTGATTTATATGTTTTAAAAAAATTCGTTAACATTTGGAGTAAGGGTTTGGAGAAGAAATAGCAAGAGCAGAAGTAAGGAGACTAGTTCACATGCCTTTGCATGATATTGTGTTGGGCTGAGCTACAGTGGTGGAGGTAGGAGAAAGAATTTAAATGACTGCAGAAACCAGTTAGGTGCAGAATCTATAAAACATTGCATGAGCATAGACAGGAGGAAAAGGAAGGTGTTAAGAATACATTGAGAAAAAAGATGGACTATTATCCCTTTTTAAATATGGAGAACCCTTTGGATTTAGGAAAAAATATAGATATCGGGTATGAGTTGTTGAGTTTCTGAATGAGACGATAAAGTAAATATGTCAGCCTGGGATTCAAAACTGTATGTAAGTGTGCGTATGTTTGCATGTTCTATGTTTGTAGATACATATATATTTACATATATAAGGCAGAGGCAAAATATGACATTTCAAAGCATGAGAATGACTAAAGTTGCCCAGAGATAAAATTGAGAGAGATAATGTGTCCAAGACTTGATTTCTATAAAATTCGGGAAATTAAAATAGAAATTAGGGCCACGTGTTAATATTAAATAAAAAAGCCAATGTTTCTACAAGAAATGAAGAATCAACTATATTGAACATATCTGCAGTTCCAGGAAAGATGTGGACTCAAAAGTTCCAAATGCCTTGGAAATGGGTAATAAGTCTAATATAAGCAATAGCCAATTTCCTGGATATTAAAAACTGCAAGACTAAAAAGACTTGGTTGCAGAGTGTGGAGAAAATGTGAGTGGGGACAGGTTTCATGAGAACATGAATGTTTTGAGCCATGTGAAAGAGACATGAGTACAGTCACTGAGTGGATAGAGTGTAGGGTAGATTGGGGCACTGTAGTACATTTTCACATAGAGGTGCATGATCTAGGAGAGGGATGTGAGGAAGGTTCAGGAAAATAATAAGATAAAGAAAGTTGCTGAGAAAATGAACAGGGATGGTGCAGTAGCACTGCAACATTGCTAATGAAGACATACCAGAGACTGGGTAATTTATAAAGGGAAGAGGTTTAATTGACTCACAGTTCCTGTGAGGCGGCTGGAGGGGGCTCACAAACATGGTGGAAGGTTAATGGGGAGCAAAGTCATATCTTTCAAGGTGGTAGGCAAGCGAGTGTGTGCAGGGGAACCCTCCTTTATAAAACCATCAGATCTTGTGAGACGTATTCACTACCAGGACAACAACGCGGGAAAGACCCGCCCCCATGATTCAATTACCTCCCACTGGGTCCCTCCCATGACACATGGGAATTATGGGAGATAAAATTCAAGATGAGATTTGGGAGGGGACACAACCAAACCATATCACTTGGGTTCCAAAGCTCATATGGAGAAATGGCCTTAAGTAAGTGAAGAGCAGACACCTTAGGAAGGAAAAACTCTACTCTCTGCTTTTTAATTTATTGCTTATTCTGGAAATATCTCATGTTGCACTATAGTTTTTTCTAATAATATCTGTGTTATTACATGAAGTTTTTCCCAAGCATGCTTGCATAATTGTAGCCTATTGTATTATTTTTTATAATGTAGTCTGAATATTGGTAGAAAAGTTGATAGAAAAGTTTTGTTTCCTTCATTCAACAATGTATAGTTTCAACATAACGACTATATTTTAGAAAGGAAAATATATTAATGTATTGCCACATATCAATTATAAATGACTATTAACATTCAACATTTTTAAGTTAGTTTTTTAACATTATTGCATTGTGAAACTCCTGAATTATCCTGAGGGAGAAAGACTCTATATACAACTGGACCTTAAACTACATTATCATTATCATTATTTTTTGAGATGGAGTCTCGCACTGTCATAGGGGCTTGTGTGCAGTGGCACAATCTTGGCTCAATGTAACCTCTGCCTCCTGGGTTCAAGTGATTCTCCTGCCTCAGCCTCCTGAGTAGCTAGGATTACAGGTGCCCGCCACCCCGCCTGGCTAACTTTTTGTATTTTTAGTAGAGACGGGGTTTCACTCTGATGACCAGGCTGGTCTTGAACTCCTGACCTCGTGATCCACCCGACTCGGCCTCCCAAAGTGCTGGGATTTCAGCCACTGCACCCGGCCTATTATTTTTGTTTTTTTTTAAATGATTATTTATTATTACATGTGCTGGGATTACAGGTGTGGGCCACCGTGCCCAGCCTATTATTTTTGTTTTTTTAAAATAATTATTTATTATTACATATATATAATGTTTTATGAGTCTCACATCTTTAAAGGACTATAGTTGACCAAATACATCCTTAAAAAGTTCTGTAATTCCCAGACAATATTATGCAAGTTAATAAAAATTTGTTGTGATTAGGCTACACAGATTTGTTGAAGATGGACATGATTTCTTTCTTTGTATTATGCAATTAAGAATTTCAATTTATAACATACATTCAGAGCTAATTATAAGATACCAAGCATTTTGAACAAAATTGGAGATCTATATTTGCAGATATCTGTGACTTTTATTCATTTCCAAGAGGGTACACTGTGTTTCTGGACACGAGTGAAAGTTCCAGGTGCATGGGTGTCTCATTGAACAGCAGAAGGAGGATGAAAAGTACTGTTGAACTGTAGGGAGGCTAAAGAAATACTCTTCTTGGAGACTAGTCTCATAAAACATTACTGCATTCCCCCACTTCTTCATTCATTCATTTATTCTACAATTCTTTTGAGATTTCAATACATTCCAAGAATTACGTTAGCTGTTATGAGTTGCATAAGTATTCTCATCCTGATTCTTCAAGTACAAATTGAAGTATGAGAAAGACATACGATAATAAAACCCCCCCAAACAATAGCATTGGCTCATGGAACATCAAGGACAGTGTCCTGGGAGGATAATTGTGTGGAAAACATTTTGCCTGCCCCCTGACCTTGTAGGGGGATATTTTCTTCAAAATCCTGGGAGATTTGGGAGAAATCTCATAGATCCACATAGATCCCAAATCCTGGGATTCTATGTGGATAAAATTAATGTAAATATAGACCTCTCTCTCTGTTCTTTAATTTCATCTATCCTACTTTAATTATTTATCTGATTGGAAAACTAAAATGAGAGAAATTGAAAAAAGAGAGAGAGTGAATGAAACTAGGTAAGCTTGGCTCAGTATTGCATTTCTTCCTTTCAGGAGAATACTGCACACTTGGGTTGGCAAGCTGCTCTGCCGTACTGTCAACGGGCATCCTCCTGAGAATAAGAAGTCTGGCATTCCTAGGACTGTGTCTAGGAAAAGGTAATAACTTGCCCTTCATCTTCTATTCTCTGCATCATTTTAAAACTTGTTTAGAACCTGGGAAGGAAAGAGGACCATTAGTTTTTTGATTCCCTTCAGAGTATCCCCAAGCAACTTCAGCATCCTTCTGGTTGGTTATTATCATTAAACTGAAATCTGAACCTAAAATATGTATCTTCAGAGAATTTTAAGAATTTAGCCAAGAGTGTTTTAGTAGTGATTTGAGGAAAGAAGAAAGAGGAAAAGCTAGGTTGAATTAGCTGACTCAGCTGACTCGGATATATATATATTATATGTATATATATGATCTATATATATCTGAGAATATATATTATATGTAACATAATCTTATATTTATGTGAACAATGGAGAAATTTTTACTTATGAAAAAGTTACTAACAAGATATTTTGAAAAATTACTCTAGGAAACAGGATATTTTTATGGTACAAAATTTTGAGGAATTAAAAGTTTAAAACAAAACATGAACAACCTGAGATAAAATCAAATTTAGAATAAGTTAAAGACATACTTGGTAGAATTTAAAAAAGGAATCAAAAAAGGAAAATACCATTGAGTGATTTATTACTATTTACAGGGAAAAATAAAACCCTACAAAATAAATTTTTTAGATAAAAAAACAACAGCAGCAATAATGGGGACATATTGGAGAATATGATAGAGTAGTCAGTGAAGGCAAATAGATAAAAATGAGTTCCAAGAATATTATTCCTCTGGACACAGACACTATGATATAAAATGCCCATAATTGATGTATTTGAAAGTAGACGAGGAAAAATGAAACAAAATATTCAGAATAAATACAGGAACATTTTCTGTAATAAAAGAAACCTGAATAGGTAGATTCAAAACACTCAATGTATTTCAGTACTCAAAAAGCATTAATAATGATCAAAAAGACTGAGACAGATTCTGGTAAACTTACTGATCTTCAGGTTTAAAGAAGGAAACCTGCAAGCATCCAGGGAAAAAGACAGGAGGTCATTTAAAAAGGGAAATACAGAGATTATTTTATATTTCTCAGTAACTTTAGGTGACAGATAACAACAGAGAAACCTCTACAATGCATGAAAAAGAAATGAATAGACCCAGCAATCTTATGACCAGCTGGCATGTTATCCATTGTATAGCACAAAATGAAGATGAGTTTGACAAATCCCAGGTTTAGGAAATAAAGCATTCACTAACTCACTGTTAAAGAATATGCTGGTGAATGTGTCCATTCATCAGAACTATAGCTAAATAACCGTAAAAAGTACAAATAGAAAATGGAATATAAAAGTTACAAGTAAAAAAAAGATGTTTAACATGAAAAATAATGTATTTCTTATACACTGAATGAGAATGTATCCAGATATTTTCCCCAGTCTCTTTTGAGAAAAAAATGACTAATTATGAAAGTATATTCATTTATTTATGCCTGAATAAAACAAATTATTTATTTAACACACACAATGTGTCAGCCACCTCTCTGCATGCTAAGGATACTACAAAGAAAAACAAAAATTCCTTCCTTCCTAACAGATCCTTCCTAACAGAGTACATGTTCTAGAGCAGGGGTCCCCAACCCCTGGGCCATCCAGTAGTGGTCTGTGGCCTGTCAGGAACAAGGCCACACAGCAGGGGTTGAGTGGTGGCAAGTGAGCATTACCACCTGAGCTCTACCTCCTGTCAGATCAGCAGCAGCATTAGATTCTCATAGGAGCACAAACCCCACAGTAAACTGTGCATGCGAGGACTCTGGGTTGCATGCTCCTTATGCGAATCTAATGCCTGATGATCTGAGGTGGAGCAGTTTTATCCCAAAACCATCTCCCCGCAACTGTCTGTGAAAAAATTGTCTTCCACAAAACCAGTTCCTGATGCCAAAAAGATTGGGTACCACTGCTCTACAGAGATAGACATAAATTAAAAAGGTAAATATATGTTAGATAATCAGTGTTATATAGACAAAAGCAAAGAAGGAGCACAGGGAATGACTTATTAATCACCTTCCTTATTTAGTTGAGTTTGCAACTTTAAACTGGGTGGTAAGTGAAGACAAATAAGAAAGAAGGTTGTATTTAAGGCTTCTAAAAGAAGATGTGTATGACCTTCAGATTCCCTTGGGGAGAGGTCACCTAGATCCCACATGTAATCATTATTCTCCTTAAAATAGCTGAGATGTAGGTGGAGAGGAAGGGTGAGATCAAGGAGCTTGGAGGGAGAGTGCAAGTCCATAACAGGAAGCAAGGATTTACTTTTTTTTTTTCAGTTTTGAATGACGGCCCCCTGAGGCAACATTTTGTCGATTCTGGACAAATTCAAGCATCCTAATGCAAAAGTATGGCACCTCATCCTCCTGCCTTATACCCTTTAACTTCTGCACTAGATCTCTGCTGCTGACCCTGAGGCTGGAGAAGCCACAGGACTATGTACAAGCTTGTCCAACCCCCAAGGCCCATTGGGCTGCATGGGCCACAAGCAGCCCAGGACGGCTTTGAATGCCGCCTAACAGATTCGTAAGCTTTCTTAAAATATTATGAGATTTTTTGTGATTTTTTTTTTTTTTTTTTTGGCTATCGTTAGTCTTAGTGTATTTTATGTGTAACCCAAGACAATTCTTTTTCAAATGTGGCCCAGGGAAGCAAAAAGATTTGATGCTGCTGCTGATGAATTCTGACTAAATGTCCTATAAGGCAAAACACTGACAAATAACAGAAAAGCAATGGTGAATACAATTTTCTTTCTTCAACTTTCCAACAGGCTTGTCTTAGTTCACTTGTGCTGTAATAACAAAACATACAGACTGAGTAATTTATAAAAAAAATAAGAAATTCATTTTTTACAATTCTGCAGGCTGGAAGTCCAAGATCCAGGCACAGTTAAGGTTGGTGTCCAGTGAGGGCTACTCTCTGCTTTGAAGATGGTGCCTTGTGGCTACATCCTCTCATGGTAGAAAGTGAATGGGCAAAGTGGGAGAACCCTGTGTGAAGGCTCTTTTATAAGAGCCTTAATTCATGCATGGGGGTGGAGTCCTCACGACTAAATCATTTCCCAAAAGGCCTCACCTCTTAATATAACTGCATTAGAAATTAAGTTAAAACGTGGATTTTGGAGGCGACACAAACATTCAAACCCTAGCAAGGCTATATTGACGAATTATCATTTGCGTGGCTTTTTAGAAGAGGGTCCTACAAAATGGAACAATCAGTAGTGCTTGATATCTCGTTCCCCTTTCCCTGCCCTTTTGTCCTGGGGTTGCACTCTCAAAAATATAATAGAATGTAAACATATGCTACAGGATCTGCTTCTGGAGAAGCTCAGGGTAAAACAATATTTATAACTTTACAAATTACAACATCTATAAATTCTAGAATCACTAACTGTTTCCCTTTGGTCTCAGATGGTTTATTGGACATAGCTTTCATTAATGGCATCCTAATTGTCAAAGAGGTCAAAACTGCCCCAACTTCTCTCGGGGAATAAGCCTATACAGATATTTTGGAAAACGAATTGCCCCATAAAGATATGTCCTGGAAATAAGGGTGTCAGTGTCTTGGCAGACCTTCTGGGACAGTAACCAGCATCTCACAAAACCAGATGCTCCATGAATGACAGGGGGTCTCTGAAGAAACTGGTGGTCTTGTCCATTATACAGCAGTAGAGGGAGTTAAAATGTCTCCATTTGCTTCATTTTGGTTCATGTGACCCTATTTTCTCTGGAGAAAACAATAGCAGCAGTAACAAAATCAACAATAAGAACACCCAATTTGCCATGAAGTATTTCTTCCAATATTTATTTATTTATTATTGTGTATATCTTTGTTTTTGTTTTTACAGATAGAATCTCACTCTGTTGCCCATGCTGGAGTATGGGGTGTTCCATAACTCACTGTAACCTTGAACTTCTAGGCTCTAGTGATTCTCCCACCTTGGCCTCCCAAAACACTTGGATTACAGGTGCAAGCCACCATGCCCAACCTTATGATAGCATTTATTTTGTATCCACAGATTTTCTTTGCTAGATTGAGTAAATCTTCTATATCTGATAGAAGGGAAAGGAGAAAGTCATAAGGGAATGTAGAGTTAAGAAAATTTGATGTGCTTTGGTGTACAGAAAAGGGTAATACATGTGCATAAAATATGTAATTATTTAAGTATATAAATATGTTACAAATGAGTGCATAATAATACCATTGTTATTTGGTAGGGAAGTGGTGACACAGAGGACATTAATACTTTATGCCTCATCTTCTTAGAACACCTCTGACTTCCATGCACAATTCTGTGCAACATCAGCCTCTGCCCATGAATCCCTTCTTATGCCTGGACTGAGAGTCTTACCATTTCCTATCCAGTGCCATTTCTAGGTCTTTTCGAAGACATGTAAGAGTTACCCATAATGTAGAAGGGTTAAGGTACCCAGGGTCATCCCCTAACAAATGAATTAATAAAAGTTTTCTTGTGTTTCAGGAGGAAAATTCAGACAGGCATTTTACACATTGGTTGGGAAGTATCAGCAGAATTAATTCTGGTAGCCACAACCGTGATCTTGACAAAACACTCTCCATATTGGCTTTTCCAACATCTTTCCCTTCATGTCATCCTCCCAAACTGCCCATCTCTGCCATCATCTCCGCAGTAAAATATGTCCACCTATTCTATTGACCTCAAGCTCTGCCTTGGGGAGGGAGTTATTAACCATATGAGAGTTTTTATTTCATAGGGAGAACACTATGTTTGCCAGTTGGTACATTTATACGCAGAAAAAGGGAAAGTCCAGTGGGCAGTAAGAAGCAACTAAAAGAGAACGAAATGTTTTGCAAGGGAAGGGGATACAAGTTAAACTATTAAAGAGAAGACTGAGTTTTACACAGTTTTATATAAGGACGACTCTACTTATAATCAAGGAATCTCATAGATATTCCAATTTTTTTCTAAGTAAACATTCGTTTTCATGACAGATGATTTAAAATCTCTTTCCTTATGCTAAACAAAAGTAACTCTTTGGGGACAAATTTATAAATAGATTTATAGGGAATATGATTTGGAGAATGTGATAATTAGGGACCTCAAGATATTCCACATAATCTGGAGGTAAAGAAAATAAAAGTTTAATAAGAAGTGCCTCAGGATATTGGAAATCAGAAGTAACACGTTTTTTTTTTTTTTGCACAAAGTTATTTTAAGATGTAATGACACCCAAAGGAACATGATATTAACACAGCCAGATTGAAGGAACTGCACATAAAGTAATTCACTGACGTTTACTCAGGAAAGAAACATAGAAAGAATCCTGGAATCAAATCCGAGGAGAAATAAACCCAAGTCCCAATTATAATTTTAATCACATTGTGTGAATGGACACATTAGGTCATTTCTAATCTTTTTTATTTTGACTTTATGCTCAAAACAGCTATAGCTTTGGGAATGGAGAAAACCAATTTTCTCCAAGAATTAGCAGAAAAGAACTATTTTCTTACTATATTAAAAGATGATGGAAATTTTAAACATTCATAAAAGCAATGATATAAATTTGTCACACACAGGCAATCGTTTCATATACTTAGAAACAACTTTTTTATCCATTATATATCAATGTGAGATAGTTAATATCAAAGAGCAGCAACTATTGCTTAAAAAGAATTGCTTGTGTTTAAGTGAATCATAGTTTATCAAGATTATAGACTTAAGAAACTTATTTTTCTTTATCTTTTAATTTCAAGTTAAAAAAGTAAGTTTTATGTAAAATAAAATCAATCCATTTATAAGCATGATTAATGTTTGCATGTATACACTTCTTATAAATTAGTTCCATTTTTAGACTCATTTCATGATTTTCCTTTAAATGTTTCAAACTGTATTTATTAATTTTCTAGGTTTGATTTTATTTTAAGCAGTTAATTGCTTCCTGATTGAACAAGTTTATCAGTTTACCAAGAAAATATTCCTAAGTACTTAAACAACATATGCAAATCCAGTAAATTAAAACTGTAAATATAGTAAAAACAGTTTGCTAAAATATTCAAACATTCTTTATGTATTTACTAAAATATATATCTTTTAAATTAAAATAATAAATTTGAAATCAATTGTATATTGTTAGATTGAGATTTTTAGGGCTGATCTGTCAGGTTCTCTAATGAACCGAAGTTTTTCAAACATAACAATACTTCAAACGTTATTCAGATTTTTCCTAATAAAAAAATTGCTCTTGTGATATATCTGATCTACTGTGGTAAATCACCTCTATATATTTATCATTTTTTAACACAAACTTGTAAAATCACTTATCTTTTGATAAATCAGATTTTATGTTTCAAAGAGTTGTAGTCTGCAGATCAATTATGTAGGACCAGGTAATGGTGAAGATGTCAGGTAGATTGAGGTCACAATGAAGTCTTGGAGGCTACATTCACTTAACTGAATTATTTCGTCCTGTACATAAGCATACTGAGGACTTTTCTCATTCTGATGACATGAGGAATCTTCACTAAGAAGGCTTCTACAACTACATTAAGATTGATTTCAGGGCTGGAGTGGCGGCTCACATCTGTAATGTTAGCACTTTGGGAGGTTGAGGGAGGAGGATCTCTTGAGCCCAAAATTCGAGATCAGGCTGGGCAACATGGCAAAACTCTGTCTCTACAAAAAATACAAAAATTAGCTAGGCATGGTGTTGCATGCCTGTAGCCCCAGTTACTCAGGAGGCTGAGGTGGGAGGATGGCTTGAGCCTGGGAAGTGGAGGTTGCAGTGAGCTAACATCAAGCCACTAAACTCCAGCCTGGATGACAGGGTGAGACTTTGTCTCAAAAAAAAAATTAAAAAATGGACTTCAAAACATTAATTTTTTACCTCAAATACTTCACATGTACTACATTCATCTAATTAGAATAGATATATATTTGCACACACTCTTACAGATAACTAATTTTACAACTTATTTTTACTCTGCATTACAATAAAACAATATGTTTTCCAATATTTTAAAATACATTATAATTCTTAATTCTCACACATAACTTTATCTGACTAGTAACAATTTGAATGTCACTCGGCATTACAATAAAATAATATGTTTTCCAATATTTTAAAATATATTGTAATTCTTAATTCTCATACATAACTCTATCTGACTGGTAACAATTTGAATGTCAGGAAAATGAAAAGACAGACCTAGAAATAGAATTAGAAAATCAAATTCTCTTCCTGAATTAAGTAAAGCCATCTCTCAATCACTGTAGATATGCTGTATCTATGTTCCCTAAGAAAAAAATAACAACCGGGCGCGGTGGCTCACGCTTGTAATCCCAGCACTTTGGGAGGCCAAGGCAGGTGGATCACGAGGTCAGGACATCGAGACCACGGTGAAACCCCATCTCTACTAAAAATACAAAAAATTAGCCGGGCGTGGTGGCGGGCGCCTGTAGTCCTAGATAATCGGGAGGCTGAGGCAGGAGAATGGTGTGAACCCAGGAGGCGGAGCTTGCAGTGAGCCGAGATTGCGCCACTGTACTCCAGCTTGGGCGAGAGAGCGAGACTCCATCTCAAAAAAAAAAAAAAAAAAAAAAAAAGAAAAAATAACAATAATCAATATTCTCATGTCTTTCACGCCTTCAGAAGGAAAAAAATAGAGGTTTACCAGTTGTCAAAAGAAAATGTAAACAGCCATTCCACTTTATATACCTTAAACTATTCGGTCTTGGATATAATAAGTGCCTTTATAAATAAACAGATGGAAACAGGAATTAGGAAAGTTGTGACTGTAAAGTAACATAATAGAACAGGGTGTGTAAAATACATTTAAAAATAATAATTATTAAATGTTAAATTTCAAAGTAGAAAAACATAGTAAAATATCTTTAAGGACACATGATGAATTAATGGAAATTGGTGTTAATTCAAGTTGAAACACAAAACAAGGAGAAAAGATCAAGTTTTTCAGACCCTAGAAGGTAAAAATATGTGATTGTAATCTTAGAAAACAAGATAAAATTATGGAATAATAGTATTTTAGGGTTATATAAGCTAATACAACCTCACCTGCTTACATTACAAATAAGGATAGTAAAATTCTGTAATGTAACATGACTATTACTATTTTAGACACATGTATATTTAGCACCAAATATTTAATAATATAAATCATTTGAGAAAAACCAAATTAGTTCTTTTTCTGATGTAGTGATCACCAAACCACACTCTGATGACAAATTCAGTATGTAGAGTTAACATGCATATGGCAAGGGAATGTCTAAGATGCTTCTATATGTGTTAAATTATTTAATAACTGAGGGTCATGTAAACCTTCAGTCTTTGACAAGTCATTCCAGTTACAAGTATTAATTAAAAAGTTATTGAGTAAGTAGTTGATGTGCAATAGCATCTATCTAAAAAAGTCTACACTGTCACTTTTTAGAATGGAAATGAAAAATATAGATGTAAATTTCAAATTTTATTGACTTTGTTTTATTGTAACCTAGAAGAAAGACTTTTTAAAATTTAATGAAGTTTCTCCTCAAACCTATTTTGACATGATCTTTGAGAGACCATAATTCTATAATATTCTTTTAAACAGTAGATAATGTATCAATTATTCATGTAACTATTATATTGCAGATAAATGTAAAGGGCACAATAACACTCTTAATAATGCCAGCTAGAAATACATCTTATAATTGAAGATTTATATTAAAATATTTAAAAAGTAGCTGATACTTTGCCTAGGATACATAAGTACATAATTTTTATTTAGACTTAGGCTAATTTGAATGACTATATTTGACTATATTTGAATGACTGTTTAATTTGAATGACTTTAATTATTAATTACAATAGATTGTCAAAATGTATGTAAAAATTCACACAAAAACTAGTGTCTTAGTTAATATGTAAAACAAAACTTCAATATGAAAGTTCAATCTCAAATTAATATTTATTATTATGATACTGTTTGCATATCTCAAAGACAATGGTGTGTTGAATAACACAATAGAAAATTATCTCAATAAAGAATACTACTTCTGGGCCGGGCGCGATGGCTCACACCTGTAATCCTAGCACTTTGGGAGGCCGAGGCAGGTGGATCACGAGGTCAGGAGTTCAAGACCAGCCTGGCCAAGATGGTGAACCCCCATCTCTACTAAAAATAAAAAATTAGCTGGGCATGGTGGTGGGCGCCTGTAATCCCAGCTACTCGGGAGGCTGAGGCAGAGAACTGCTTGAACCTGGGAGGTAGAGGTTGCAGTGAGCAGAGATCGCACAACTGCACTCCAGCCTGGGTGACAGAGAGAGACTCCGTGCCAAAAAAAAAAAAAAAAGAAAAAAACAAAAAACAAAAACAAAAAACTAGTACTTTTGAATACTGCTAAAATTTTCAAAATAATTCTAGCTATTGAGGTGTATTTTGATCCTTTAAGAAAGATACAGGAAGCAGTTATGTCTTCCCTGATTTAAAGAGTCTTCTAATGTAAAGATTAAGTAGACTACGCATGTTCTCATGTAATAATTATCATTAAATTTGTTGTCACAAACACAAAAGGCATCGGTGACAATATACATTATTTTTTATTTTCCATGTTAATTTTCAGTTATGTGTGTATGTGTGTGACAAATAAGAATTTTAAAAATTTTAATATTCTTTTCTTTCCAAATATTAGACACCTTCTTTCATGAAAAATACTTTATATAGCTTTAAGTGTTCTCAAATGTTGCATATTGACTTATAACATCTAAATTACACAGACACTTTTCCTGCACATTTACTTTAAGCTGTCTAATGTTGTTATTATGCTCCTTTTTTTTTTTTTTTTTTTTTTTTTGAGACGAAGTATCTCTCTGTCGCCCAGGCTGGAGTGCAGTGGCGTGATCTTGGCTCCCCACAACCTCTGCCTCCCAGGTTCAAGCAATTCTCCTGCCTCAGCCTCCCAAGTACCTGGGATTACAGGAACGTGCCATGGCACCTGGCTAATTTTTTGTATTTTTAGTAGAGACTGGGTTTCACCATGTTGGTCAGGCTGGGCTTGAGCTCCCGACCTCAGGTAATCAGCCCACCTCGGTCTCCCAAAGTCTTATGATTACAGGCGTGAACCACAGTTCCCAGCCATGTTACTTTTTACATAACAGAAATAGTTGTGCTAATAGTCTTCTGAGAAGGAAGGTAAGAAACTACAAATCTTAAAGGAAGTAAACCAAAAGTCAAATGCCACCTTATATGGATATTGAGTAATTGATTTTGTGATTTAGTAGTTTGTTTAGTTTATCATTCAAAGACATACGTTAATTGTTACTCAATTTCATTTTTGGTACATTAGGAAACTGAAAAACCTGACATGCATCTGTCGATTTGTGTTTATAAGCCATGGACTTTGTGTGTAATCATTATATTAGCTGCTCTAATGAAAATTGTTACACTTTCAATGCTCTTTCAACCTGCAGTTTCTAATCTGTCACAAATCATTGTGGGTACCCCTACTGTAGCTAGATCACCTCGTCAGTGTTAAGACAACTGCAAGGCACAGCCAGTATCTGGAATTTTGTTTTCACCTTCTGCCCATAAACATTATTTTCATATTATCTACTCTCTTCACAGTCAGAGCCAAAACTTTGTCTTAATTCTAAAGTACTACATTACAAAAATTTTAAATATCTTAATTTCTGACTATATTGACAAATATATCCAGCCTGCTTACTCACCTTGTTTGTTCAGTCGATCTCTCTATTTGTCCTGTCCTAGTTCTACTTATATTTCTATCCAACTTAGATCTCTTGGGCCATTATTTCAATATTTTTATTGCCATTTCCAGAAGGAATTTTGTTGACTTTCTTCTAACAAAACTATAATTCTGGAAGAGGCCACGTCACCCAATATCAAAAAAATGCTTATAATTGCACATGATTTATATCAAGCTTTTCTAACCAATATTTTTGGAAGGTAGGCCTGGCTACATAATTTGCTAGGACTAGTGCAAAATAAAAATGCAGGTCAAAAGCTTTATTTTTGTACAAACAGCTGTACTTAAAGGCATTAAAATATGTAGCTTTCCCCATTAAAAATATTTTATAACTTATAAAATGTAATAATGATACATGAAAACAACATAAAATTCCAAAATTATAAAAAAACCAATATTATAAAATACAATAGAAAATAGCACCTTATGAATGTAAAATCTTGATTGATAAAATATTGTCCTGAATATTTATTTATTAGGACATTAAAAGTTATGTATTTATCAACTTTATTTTTAATTGGTACAAATAAAAAGTGATGTTATTCACTCTAAAAATGCATGGTTATGAATAATTTTTGACACTTTTTGATTCTGAGAAGTATCTGTTGATGCAATTGCTATAGAAGCTGTTAGAGTATTTTGTAGACTGTTAATATATTTAGATAAATTCCTTTGAAGTATAAATTTTAGTACTTCTACAGCTAATAATTTTCGTGGAATGAAATATTTTTCTCAAAAGATTTAACTGTATACAAATCTGTTTGATATAAGTATGAATTTAATTTTAAATATAAATGTATTAAATAACATTTTAACGTTCTCTCTGACATTTGCTGTGTGGTGGTGACAAAGAAACCAAAGTCACTTCATGAGTTGTATCTAATTTAAAATTGTTACCTAACCACCAGAGGTTTAGTCTAGGTCCTGGTGCTCACTTCACTGAAAGATGATGACTGAGACAACAGGTATTACCAAGGAGGAAGGCTTTAAATCAGGCACTACAGCCAAGGAGATGGGAGCTCAGTCTCAAATCCCCCTCTGAGGAGCCAAAACTAGGAGTTTATATAGCAGGGAAGAAATGTAACAATGTGTAAGAAAACAGGAACTAGGGAGGGGCAAGGAAGCAATCATGATAAATGAGGGATCTGGTATTTCATTGTCTGAATGTGGTGATCTGGTGAGTTTCAGTTCTTTGATAAGTTCTTTTGGGGATCAGAATATCATTTTCTGAGGAAGCAACTCAGATAAAACAAATGTAAATTTTAAGTTTTAAGGCCAGAAGCATCCATTTCAGTTTATCAAAAACAACAACAACAACAGCAAACAACAACAACAAACCTATCTATGGGACTGTTGGGTCAGTTTCAAAATGGCTGTTTTTTTCTTAATGCTATATTTTCAATTTAGGTAAAAAATAACTTTAAAAATATATTCCTCATTAATAATTTTTATGCCATTTAAAACTGCAAATTTAAGGAAAATGTTGTCAAGAACGTCAACACAGTGACCGCAGAGTGAGCAAGCTGTGTCTCATGCCCTTAAGCCAACCCTGTTAGAAGACATGGATGCAGCAACAGTATTTTTTAATCTAAATACTTTTATTTGCTGTCCAAAAGTATAAATCCGCAATAGAACATAAATAAATAAATAAATATATCCATCATATTACATACTTTTTTTTTTTTTTTTGAGACAAGTCTCTCTCTTTCTCCCAGCCTGGAGTCCAGTGGCAGGATCATATCTCCTCGCAGCCTCAAACTCCTGGGCTCAAGCAATCCTCTTACATCAGCCTACCAAGTAGCTGGGACTACTGGTATGTTCCACCATTCCTGGCTAATTTCTTTTAAATTTTATTTGGAACAGATGGGGTGTTCCTTTGTTGCCCAGGCTGGTCTTGGAAGCCTGGGCTGAAACAATCCTTCTCCCTCAACCACTTAAAGTGATGGGATTATAGGCATAGACCAGTGCACCTGGCCTACATACATTTTTTATTTATTAGTAGGAATGCCTGAGAGTTCCAGGCCAGAAAATCAGAGACATGTAAATTCCAGAATGCCTTTTTTATTGACAGTAAGAATAATGGTGCTATTTATAAGTTTGAGAAGGCATAATGATTTTATGCTTTGTCATACTCAAGGAAGATTAGTTTTTTTCTCTTTATTTTTTAAGGACCAAAAAGTCTATATTGCAACTCAATATAAAAATTTGCAAAAACTTAATTCTAACAATAAACTGAATCATTTTGGAGAACTAACAGTGTATTATGAGCATGAAGATATGATGATGACATTAGAAGGAATGTTGGTCTTAAAGGGATACCTTGGTCCTGCCTAAAATTAAGGATCATTGGTTCCCTAACCTCCAAACCTTTCCAAATCACACAGTAAAAGAGAGTGACATCAGTACCTTGATCTCATAGATAAACTATTAATTCTACATTGATTTTGTCTTTAAAGTAATTTTTTCTCTATTTTTTTAAAGGTACTAAGCCTCATATAGCTTTGGTGTGTTTAGCAGAATGACACAGATGAAACGTGGATAAATAGTAGTATGATGTATTCTTCCTCCTTTCACCCCAGGATGCATCCCCTAGTATTCAGATTTCAAAGTTGACTGAGATAGATATTGATATAGAGAATGCTTTTGTGGATTATTACTTGTTTGCTCAGTGAATTCCATAATCTACTTTTCTATATCTTGCTCAGATTCATTTCCTGGAAAGCTGACTTCTATAAACTATATCATCTAGGCCACTTTTCTCTTTGGGTTGAATCCAGATTTGAAAAATGGCAGGAGTTACTCAGAGATAGAGAAATTATTTGTAAAATTTAAGCCACCCTAATTTCCTGGTAAGCTGTTTTCACAGTCACCCTCATTATCCTAAAGTGTACAGATCCTGACAGATCGCAGTTTTCCTTATATGTTTAGATACATGTTCCTTATCAGATATATGATTGCAAATATTTTCTTTCATTGGTGGTTTGTCTTTTTTTTTTCTCTTGACTTTTATTTTAGGTCCAGGAATACATGTGCAGGTTTGTTAGATGAGTAAATTGCATGTCTGTGCGGTTTGGTGCATGAACGACCCCATCACCCAAGTAGTGAGCGTACCATCCAATAGGTAGTTTTTCAACTCACTCCCCTTCCATTCTCCCCAATAGTCCCAAGTGTTTATTGTTTCCATGTTTGTGTCCATGTGTTCTCAGTGTTTAGCTCCTGATTGTAAGTGAGAACAGGCGGTATTTGGTTTTCTGTGCTTGCATTAGTTCTCTTAGGACAATGACCTCAAGCTGCATTCACATGTATTTTGAAACATAGAAGCATTGAACTGTGATGAAGACCATATTATCTTTTTTGGGTTTCTTTTACTTCTTGTCATTCTAAGAAACCATTCTAAGAAGTCATTATCAAATTAGAGGGTATTCAGATTTGCCCATAAGAGTTTTCTAGTTTAAATTTCTACATTTAGGTCTTTCACCCATTTAGTTATTTAATATTGTGAGAGGTAAGAATCTCTATATGTGCTATCCAGATGTTTCAACAACATTTGTTGAAAAGACTTTTTGTTCATTAAATAATCATGGCACTCTCATCAAAATAAATTGACCATAGACACATTACTTATTTCTGAATGTTCGATTTGATTCCATTGTTATACCTGTATATAAATACTGGTACCTCGCTATCTTGATTACTGCTGCTTTTTAGTAAGTTTTAATATTGAAAAGTGTGAGTCCTCCAAGTTTTTCTTCTTTATCAAGATTATTTTGTCTATTCTAGATCCCGTGCAATTCCATATAAATTTTAGGATTAGCTTGTCAGTTTCCAAAATTGAGACTCCAAAATTCCAAGATTGTGGTGAATCTATGTATCAATTTAGTGAGTATTGCCATCTTAACAATATTAAGTCTTTCGATCCTTGAACATAGGATTTTTTCCACATATTTAGATTTTTCTTTAATATTTTTCAACAGTTTTGTAATCTTCATAGAGTAAGTTTTGCATTATTTTTGTTAAATATTTTCCTAAGTATTTTATTCTTTCTAATGCTCTTAAACATAAAATTGTAACTTCACTTTTAAATTGTTTGATTAAAGTGTCTAAAACTAAAATTGATTTTTTGTATATTAACCTTGAATCCTATAATCTTGCTGTACTTATTAGTATTAATTTTCTTCTAATGGTTTCTATAGAAATGTATATATACGTATATAAGATAATATATAATTATGTGATCTTGTGTATATACGTATGTATATATGTATATATGATCTTGTGTGTGTATACAAGATCGTATAACACATATATATTAATATGTTATATGTGTGTATGTATATATAGAATAGTGTGTGTGTGTGTGTGTGTGTGTGTGTGTGTGAGAGAGAGAGAGAATGGGGATAGTTTTCCTGCTTTCTTTCCAATCTGTATGTCTTCCATTTCATTTTCTTGCCTAATTGCTCTAGCTAAAACTTCTAGTATAATGTTGAATAGAATTGAAAAGGGTGAGTATCATTACCTTGTTCCTGATCTCAGGGGAGAAAACTTCAGGCTTTCACCACTGTGAAGTTAGCTGTGAGTTTTCCATAGATGCTTTTTTTCTCTTTTTTTTCTTTTAAGTGGGAATAATTTTATTTTCTAACTTTCATCTTGGATTTAGGAAGTACATATGCAGATCTGTTACCTGGGTATACTGTATTCTCCTAAGGTTTGGGGTATGAATAATCCCATCACCCAGGCACTGAACACAATGGTATAATTTGAATTGCAAATAATTTTGCCACACAATAAAATAAATTATGTATCAAGTAGCAAAAAGATTTCAATTTTAATAATAGGCAATTTTCATTGTTTTCAAAATTGTATGAGGGTTTTACCATTTATGAAAACGTTTCGCTTCTGTGGTTACATCAAAAAGAATTTTGTGATCACTTTTTCTTTTCAAAAAATATGACACACCTGTGAAAGATCAAATACATCAGACATATTCAATGTTACTATTGATAAGAAATATTTTTTATTCTGTCACTTTCTACAAGGTCAAAAAGAATCATAAACTTAAGAGGAGGTGAAAGTCCTCTTAGAAATGTTACCTCAAATAATTGAAAGAAGACATGACATCTGAATAAATATTTTACTTTATTTTTCATTATGGCACACTTGTATGTACTGGATTATTACAATTAGGTTTTTGTTTTCATTTAGGTAGACACAATGCTGTTATCATTAACGTTCATATTCTCCAGGGACAGAAGAAGAATAACATACAATGATTTTTTTATTATCAGGTGAAATATTGCAATGTGGCAACCAGATTACTTGGGTGAAAGTGACATATCCTTAGGAGAAAAAATATATTCCTCACAGCAAAACACTTTACTTTTTCTTTCTTTCATACCCGTTGTATTATTTCCTGCACAAATGCAATTTTAATGTCATATTTTTAAACTGGTAAAAAAAATTTCAAAAGACATTCTTATTTCTACCCATTATATGCTTAGGAAATAACATAATTCATTTTCTGTTATTCATACCTCCAACAACAATGAAGAATAATTTTGAGCATTAAAATATAATTTTTTTCATTCGTCTTTTATTTAAGTTCAATTGTTACAGTTTAGTTCTTACAATTGAGTTGCTGCATCACCAGGCTTAACCAACTGGTCTTCACCATGTTACTTAGAGACTATATACACACCATCATCCTAAGATTTATTAAATTATCAGTCTTATTCACTAACATTAATACTGGAAGGTAATATGAGATTGATTATTCTTATTAAGTGCACTGTTTTGAAATAAGACAGGCATTCATAAAATTTCATTGAACAGTACTATACCAAAAGCTTATTTCATATTTTCTCATTAATCTTATTATTTTCCCAAGTGGACATCTGACACAGTAAAAGGAATAAAATATTTATGTACATATATGATACATAAATGATAAATATATGACACACATATGATGTATATATATGCATCATATATGTACCATACATGTGCATATGCATTATATATATGCATCATAGATGCGTTATTATATATATGTGTGTGTGTATATATATATGTGTGTGTGCATGTTTGTATATATATATAATTTTATCTACCTTCCCCAGTTTCTCCAAAAGTCAAACTGATGATATAAACTGGACACTGGTTTCTAAGAGTCTGTGCATTGCAGGCCCTTTATAAGACAAGTGTCTGGGAAGCAACTCAAAATAGTTTCAGCCAAAGAAGAAACATAATGGGTCACAAAACTGAGGACATGGGTGGCTTTGTTTTAATAAGATGGAGTACGAGACTGTATGGAATATTGCAGACACTCTTACTATCTTTAATCTGTGCTATTCATGTATTCTCATTGCCCCGTTTAAGAGACCAATAAGAGGGTGCAGCTTGGATGAGGGTAAAGTGACTGCAGGCCTCTCCAGACATTTTTTTAAAGCGAGATGTGGCTACCACATGCCCTGCTTTCCTTACTGTGTGGCATCGTAGACATGTTATGGTTGTTTTTAAATTTTATATGAATGGCATCATAGACAGTATTTTGTCTTTTTCCTAAGTAATATGTTTGTTAAATGGACCTATGCTCTTGTATAGAGTATCTATGTTAATTGCTACTCCCATAGGCTTGTATTAGTTTGTTCTCATGCTGCTGATAAAAACATACCTGAGACTGGCCAATTTACAAAAGAAAGACACTTAATGAACTTGTTCCACATGGCTCTGGAGGCCTCACAAGTATGGTGGAAGGCAAAGAGGAGAAAATCACGTCTTACATGGATGGCAGCGAGAGAGCTTATGCAGGAAAACTCCCCCTTATAGAACCATCAAATCTTGTGAGACTTATTCACTATCATGAGAACAGCACAGAAAAGATCTGACCCCATAATTCAATTACCTCCCACCAGGTCCCTCCCACAAGAGAAGGAACTCAAGATGAGATTTGGGTGGGTACACAGACAAACCATATCATTCCACCCCACCCCCTCCCAAATCTCATGCCATCACATTTCAAAACCAATTATGCCTTCCCAATAGTACCCCAAAGACCTATCTCATTTCAGCATTAACTCAAAAGTCCATAGTCCAACGTCTCATTTGAGACAAGGCAAGTCCCTTCAGCCTATGAGCCTGTAAAATCAAAAGCAAGTTAGTTGCTTCCTAGATACAATGGGGTTACAGGCATTGTGTAAATACATCCATTTCAAATGGGAGAAATTGGCCAAAAAAGTGGTGCTACAGGCCCCATGCAAGTTTGAAATCCAGCAGGGCAGTCAAATATTAAAGGTCTAAAATGGTCTCCTTTGACTCCATGTCTCACATCCAGGTCATGCTGAGGCAAGAGATGAGTTCCCATGGTCTTGGGCAGCTCCACCCCTGTAGCTTTATAAGGTACAGTCTCCTTCTCGGCTGCTTTCATGGGCTGGTGTTGAGTGCTGGCGCTTTTCCAGGCGCATGGTGCAAGCTCTCAGTGGATCTACTATTCTGGGGTCTGGAGGATGGTGGCCCTCTTCTCACAGCTCCACTAGGAAATGCCCCAGTAGAGATTCTGTGTGAAGGGCTCCAACCCCACATTTCCCTTCCACACTGCCTTAGCAGGGGTTCTCCATTAGGGCCACACCCCTGCAGCAAAATTTCTGCCAGGGCATCCAGGCATTTCCATACATCTTCTGAAATCTAGGTGGAGGTTCTCAAACCCCAATTCTTGACTTCATTGCACTCGCAGGCTCAACATCATGTGGAAGCTGCCAAGGCTTGGGGCTTGCACTCTCTGAAGCCACGGCCCATGCTCTATATTGGCCTCTTTCAGCCATGGCTGCAGCAGCTGGGATGCAGGGCACCAGGTCCCTAGGCTGCACACAGCATACAGACCCTGGGCCTGGCCCAAGAAACCATTTTTTCCTCCTAGGCCTTTGAGTCTGTGATGGGAGAGGCTGCCATGAAGACCTCTGACATGTCCTTGAGACATTTTCCCCATTGTCTTGGGGATTAACATTTGCCTCCTTGTTACTTAAGAAAATTTTTGCAGGCAGCCTGAAATTTCTCCTCAGAAAATGGGATTTTCTTTTCTAGCACATCTTCAGGCTGTAGATTTTCCAAAATTTTATGCTCTGCCTCCCTTGTAAAACTGAATGCCTTTAACAGCACCCAAGTTACCTCTTGAATGTTTTGCTGCTTAGAAATTTCTTCTGGAAGATACCCTAAATCATCTCTCTCAAGTTTAAAGTTTCAGAAATATCTAGTGTAGGGACAAAATGCCGCCAGTCTCGTTGCTATAACATAACAAGAGTCACCTTTGCTCCAGTTCCCAACAAGTTCGTCATCTCCATCTGAGATAAGCTCAGCCTAGATTTCATTGACAATATCATTATCGACATTTTGGTGAAAGCCATTTCACAAGTGTCTAGAGAGTTCCACAGTTTCTCACATTTTCCTGTCTTCTTCTGAGCCCTCCAAACTGTTCCAATCTCTGCCTGTTATGCAGTTCCGAAGTCCCTTCCACATTTTTGGGTATCTTTTCAGCAGCGCCCCACTCTATTGGTACCAATTTACTGTATTAGTCTGTTCTCACGCTGCTGATAAACACATACCAAAGACTGGGCAATTTACTAAAGAAAGGTTTAATAGACTTACAGTTACACATGGATTGGGAGGCCTCACAATTATGGTGGAAGGCAAGGAGGAGCAAGTCTCATTCTACATGGATAGCAGCAGGTAAAGAGAAAGCTTGTTCAGGGAAACTCATTCTTATATAACCATCAGATCTTGTGAGACGTATTCATTATCACGAGAACAGCAAGGGAAAGACCTGCCTTCATGATTCAATTACCTCCTACAAGTTCTGTCCCACAACATGTAGGCATTCAAGATGAGATTTGGGTGGGGACACAGCCAAACCCTATCAAATATCAATGCTATAACATTATATCAATATTCTGCATTATATTTATGCATTTCAATTTGATACATTAGGTAGTTCCCAGATTTAGGACATTATGAAAAACATTGTTACTAATATAGCATTACTTTTTTTGGTGGTGTGTGGTAGACATGAAGACATCCCACCTAGGTCACACTTCAAGGAAGACATCTATGTAGAGCTTCAGAGAATGCAGTCACTGAACAGACTCCAGGTGTCAATTCCTTCAGGACCAGCCTCCTATGCAAAAAGTCACCTTGCCCAAAGCTCTAAAAGTTTGAAAATTTGGTTTGATGTGGTACAAAGATGATGAGCAATTTCATTGCAGAGATCCCCTCTGGGTGACAGAGGCTTTCTTGGTCCTGCAGTTTGTCTAATCTAGCTTGCTTTGTTCCCTTTTCCCTTACTGATGTTGATTCTTAAAAAGTATCTTGTACTCCAAGCTCTGACTCACTTCCTGGAGTGGTCCCAGGAAGGAAGGAATAAGATGGGGTTTGGGAATTGCATCACTCACTGCGCAGGTTGCAATGAATTCCCATCACTGCTGACAGAGGACACTGCCCCTGGCACAAAGTGCCAAGCCAGCTTTTAAACCTTTCAGCCATGGTGAACTGGGAGGGTTTCCCAGTGGGGAAGAATGCAATAGCTGATGTGATATTTGAAGCACTTGAAGCATGAAAAAGCAAAATATCTATAAGAATAAGAGGATTGATGACTCTTGCTAAATCTCATTAATGCTAACAATAGCTGAGGTCAACATCCCCCAAAAAACTCAAACTTTATTTTTCTAGTTCCTCAAAATGAACCAGGCTTTAGAAATTGATCTCATAACTAAAAATTACTGAATCCCAGGCAGAAGGACTCCAAAATATTATGGCAAATATGTGATATACTGATTCAGTGCTTCTCCAAAGGGACATATGGCCATTTACTTAGAGAGCTATAATTAGAATCCATTGTTCTTTTCCCATATGGCTGCTTGGATAGAGTTAAAAGACCCTGCTAAAGGCATGAAGAAGTTCCATCTGAGAAGGAATACTCTTAAAATTTGGTGTGCCATACTCCAGCGTGAACTGGATCAAAAGAAACAAATCAAGGGATGGAAGTGAGAGTTTGTTGAATCATATAACTTTTTATAATGCTATATAATCAATAAAAAGAACACCTGGTCAGAAAACCAAGAGATGAAAGCAGAAGGAGTCCCTCTAAGCACCACTCTCAATGACCTGTTGGGGAATTTATGCTTCCCATCCCTGCAGCCCTGGGATATGCAGGGTTAGAGTTCCTTATCCTCAAATGTGGCACCTTTCTACTGGGGACATAAGAAAGTCAGTTGAACTATAAATTATGGTTGCTCCCTAGGCATTTTGAGATCTTTTGTTTTGTTTTATCAACAATCAGAAAACAGAAAATTGAGTGGTAATTTTCAGTAGACTTCTGTTACACCAAAGAGCAAGGAGAAATCCAAGTGTAACCCACATGATCCATTTGAGCCCACTACTATTTCTTTGTCCACCCATGGTTTAAACAGATACAGAGACTTTGATATAAGAAGGGCATGGAGATCAGGAGCTCAAACCCCTCAAGGATGCAGGTCTCACCTCCAGGTAAGCTACTGAGGTCAAGCAGAGCTATTTGCTGATTGAGAGAGATATAGAATGGTTAATGGAAGGAGAAGAAAATGGGTGTCAATTGTGGCCCTGACAATAACTGCTTCAGTTAGTTTCTTTTCTCTTAATTTTCCCTCAGAAGAGAAAGAAATGCAAGGAGTCCTGGGAAAGCTTTTCCCTGAAAATGTATATGAGAATGTATTTGAGTGCTGCAAGAGATCAACTGCTGTACACAAGAAGACATGCCACACAGCAATCCTCTCAGAGGCATTCTTGCTGGGTTCTGGAATCTCTTTTCCTCTCATGCCTTTACCTGTTTATCTATTCCCACATTGATTACACAGTATGGTATTTGTGTATTAAAATAAGATGTGATTTTTAGTAATGGAATTTCTCCAGGTTTGTTATATCTCTTTAAGATTATCTGGGCTATTTTGAGCCCTTTATATTTTCATATAAATTTTAGAGAAAGTTTATCAATGTACGCACATTAAAACAAACTCTGAGGAAATATTTTCTGAGGTGGTTGTGGGATTGCATGCATTTATAAGCATATTTTGGAAGAAATGCTGTCTTCAAATCTATATTTATGTACAGGCCTCACAGACCTATTTATGTATTAATATCTTTCAGGAGTATGTTGTGTTTTTCATCATATAAATTGTTCCTATATTTTGTTAGATATATTCATAGGTAATTAATTTTTTTATATGATTGTAAATGGTAAAATTTATCATTTTATTTTCTATAACTTTCTGAGTTTTGCAAATGCAATTCATTTATTTTGCATTGCTCTTATCTTTTCCAATATTATTGTATTAATTGATTAATTCTAATATTTGTTTAGTGTACTAGTGCATTCTCTTGCTGCTATAAAGAAATACCTGAGACTGGGTAATTTATAAAGAAAAGAGTTTTAACTGACTCGCAGTTCCACATGGCTAGGGAGGCCTCGGGAAACTTACAATCATGAGGGAAAGCAGCTCTTCACACGGCAGTAGGTGACAGAATGAGTGCAAAAAGGAGAATTGCCAGACGCTTATACAACCATCAGATCTCATGAAACTCACTCATTATCACAAGAACAGCATAGGGGAACCTGACCTCTTGATTCAGTTACCTCACCTGGTCCTGCCTTTGAAATGTGGGGATTACAATTCAAGGTGAGTTTTGGGTGGAAACAAAGAGCTGAACCATACCATAGAGAATCTTTTGGATTATTTTTATTCATATTATTTTGAATGAGTAAACACCTTCACGATGTTTCTGAATATATTATACATTGAATTTTTTGGGTTTTTTTGTGTTGTGCTATCTTAGATCACTGGCACAAAATTGAACAGAAGTAGTGAATGTAGGTATCAGTGTATTTGTAATGATAATTCATGATAGTTTTCTGTATGGATGCATTAAAAAGGACATTTTATTTTTTTTTAATTTGCTTTGCTTTTAAAAGTTAATATTTGTTAAATTTCATCAAATATTTGAATACATCTATAAATACAGTCATACATATTTAATTTCTTATGTGATCATGCAGAAACATTAACATTAATTCTACATTGTCTTTGCATTCGTGATTTATAAAACAGACATCTGTAATTTAATACTAATCTTATTTGTTTCTGGATTTTTATTTACAAATGTTTCATGTAATTTGTTTTTATGTGTATACATATACTCTATGTTCTTGTCACATTTTGTTATCATGGTTCTGCTGGCTTCACAAAAATACTTTTTAAATACTTTCCCTGTTTCTTCACTTTAGAAGAATATGTGTAAAGTTGCTGTTATTTTGGCAATAGCCATTAGGAAAAAATCACTGATAAGGTAATCTGTTTGTGGGATTCTTTTGGAGAAAGATATTAATAATAGGTTCAATTTCTTTAACTGGCAGAATATAAGGTACGAGTAATTTTAAGTTGCCACACAATAAAAAGAACACAGAACATACGCAAGATGCAGACTGTGACAGCATCATTGGATCAGCCTCCTAAACTCTGGCTTCACTCAGCATGTCATTCCTCTAGACTCAGTGGCTCATGCCTGTAATCCCAGCATTTTGGGAAGCTTAGGCGGGCAGATCACTTGAGCCCCGCAGTTTGAGATGAGCTTGGGCAACATGGTTAAATCTTGTTTCTACTAGAATAAAAGAATAAATAAATAAATACACAAAAATTAGCCAGGCATGCTGGCATGCACATGTACTCTCAGCTACTCGGGAGGCTGAGGATTGCTTGAGTTCAGGAGGTGGAAGTTGTAGTGAGCCAATATCGCACCACTTCACTCTACTCTTGGCGAAAGAGATAGACCTTGTCTCAGAAAAAAAAAAAATCTAATTTTTCAATTCTCTTGCTTATCAGATACCAAGAGTTAGAATTGAGAATATTTATAGGATTTTAAAATGAAAATGTGATATAGTTAGTGAGTTGAATGATATCTTCTCAACATATATGTTCACCTGAAACCTTTTATTTAGAATAAGAGTGTTCGCAGATGAAATGAAGGATCTGAAGAAGAGTTCATCCAAGATTTAGCCAGACCCTAAATCTAATGATGAGTTTCCTCATAAGGACAGAAAAGAAGACACAAAGATACACAGAGAACAAGTGAATGTGAAGATGGAGGCAGGAATTGTAGCAACGTGTCTCAGCCAGCGAATGCTACAGATTCCAGGAAACTACCACAAACTAGGAAAGAGGGATGCACAGACTCTCCCTCAAAGCCACCAGGAGAAAGTCATTCTTATTTCAGGAGGCATCTGACCTCCTGAACTGGGAGATAATGAATTTCTATTGTCTTAAACCACAAAGCTTTTGGTAATTTGCTATAGTGGCCCTAGGAAACTAAAATATGACCCTTCATGTATAGATGATAAAAGACAAAGTAACTTTAAGGTTCTACTATATTGAAAAATGTGATTAGTTTTTTTCCACCCAGTAGTCTCTTGACAAATCCCTGAAGGCATTATATCTGTTCTTTCCTTCCACAGAGAAACTATTTGCTTTGGAGGAGCGTTTGTTTTCTCAAAAAGGAAAATAATCCATTGAACATGTAAGCCTCTGATCCTTTTTTTTAATCCACAGGAGAATCAGAAGATGATTTTGCCATGACTAACACCCTGCCAATGACAGAAACAAATACCTCTTAAATTCTTATACTGTCTTTAAACAATTGAAATGCCTTTGACAACTGACCTACACTGCAAGTATGTTTTCCACTCTTGATTGTACTGATCAGTAAATAAAGCCAGAGCCAAACTCTGTGCCTTTTTCTTGCTTAGAAAACCTCAATATAATCCTTGACCATTTGGAAAATAAAATAATGGTGAGGATTGAAATGATTTTTAATAGGTAATTCACCAGTTTTAAAATTTTCATTTTACAGAATAGTCTTGGCTTCAGGCACATAGATAACTTGTTTGATTATTCAAGTTACATATTGTAATTAGTTATTTTTGTTTAAATGAACCTGGTAAATTCTGTTTAATTATTTTTTTAAAAGATGGCCTGGAATTAAATCTTCTCTGTTTCAGAATACTTTCTCTTTATTATCTCAGAGTAGCATTAGAGCGTTTGATCATTGTGACTGTTTGTAATGCATAAATGATGAGTCCAGTGACGGCTTGTACACTTTTATTAACTGAAATTACATGGACCCCATAGAAAAACCAATACTTGAAACTAATGAAGTCTCTGATGTTTTGAATATTTTTTGTACAATCAAGTGCATGTGTATATGTTCATTTTGCTAGTCCAACGGGTATCTGAACCTCAAAAGGCAAAGAATCCCATTAATACTAGATGCAATTTGAGAACAGAAGCATAATCTTTGTTACTGAGATTTCAGGTGGAGCATCCCACAGCATCAGACTTTAAGATCAAATAAGAGACGACATTCCAAGACAATTGAGAGCATATATCCTAGAGGCAGAAAATTGTTAACCTACATAGATACACCCTATCATCATCTCTACCACTACTATGATAGTAATATTCTGGAATTCTGAATTCTGTTGATGGGAAGTACTTAAATCTTAAGTTTACCTGGTGTATCATGGTACATGCACTTTGCGTCAATCTTTAAATCTTCTATTTTTCAAATGGTCGTAGTTCTGAAATGGGAATCCTGTAACCTGTTAGGTAAATGTGATAGTTACTAACTTGAACAACTAGTAAATGTGGACCGCGCAAATATCAAAATAAAAATTGGTAACACAAATTCTATAATGTCAAAGAGAATCAGAGAAGAAATAGGACACAAATATTTCTTATGTCCTTGAGAGCAAAATGCTCTCATGCATCACAAATATTTGAAGTATGCTATTCACCACTAATATTGAAGTACCAATGTGAGGTAAAATTTGTGGTTTGAGAAAAAGCAAACAAAAACAAATGAAACAATCTTTTGATGTATATGCACGTGTCTTGGTCTGTTTCATGCTATCATAATCGAACACTGAAGACTGAGTAATTTAGAATAAACAGACATTTATTGGTTTACAGTTCTGGAGGCTGGAGTCTATTATCCTGATGCTGGCACCTGTGAGGGCCTTTTTGCTGCATCATCAAATGGCAGAAGGTGAAAAGGCTAGAAGCGCAAGAGGGGGCTGAATTTCCCCATTTATAATGGCACAAATCCACCCATGACGGTGGAGCCTTCATGGCCTATCACGTTTTAAAGGTCTCACCTCTTAATACTGTTAAATGGTGATTAAATTTCAAAATGAATTTTGAAGGAGACAAACTTTCAAACCATAGCAGCGTGCCCTTACAAACAATAATTGCATGTGTTTTCATTTAGTATTCATAAGGCCCTCACTCCATATCCTACAGCCGCCTTTTCTATACATGGCAATGTGAAGGTAGGGGTGTGGAGGGAAATAATTGGTTGTCTATGAAGCTTGAAAGATTTAGAAAAATACTTATCAGGCCAAGAAATAATACAGTGGCATACAAAATAATAATTAAAAATTCAAAGATTACACAAGGACAACCACCACCACAAACATGTAATACCTGTAGGCTATGCCTTTTTTTTTTTTACTTTGCTAATTGGAAATTAGATATAGTTTATGCAACGAACCAAGTATTCAAACACAATATGAGAGAAAATCTAAAATGTTCTTAATTGTTGAAGTTGTCCATATTTTACAAATTCAACATGGTTATAGTTTCTGAAAAGTACCTAGGGCTCTAAGTAATAAGCATTGCCTAGTATTCAGAGTAATATACATGCGCTAGACTCTAGAGTCTAGCATAGCTCCTGTACATAGCATTTCTTCCCTTCAAAGAGTTACCATGCTGTATGAAAATCATGTGATCCTTTAACTTCTCTCTGCATTTAAGTAATTAAGATCGATTTGAGAGTGACCATGGTGACATGCTGCACTTGCATGGCTATTCATTGGATATTGCTAGAGCAAAGCCTGTAAGGCATCTTTTAAGGACAAGGAGCTCCACATAGGCAGATGACCTATTTTTATAGGACATTCTTTTACTTTCTAAAGTCAAGAGAAATATTTTAAGAAATTGACATTTTGTTTCTCTCTTGAGCACTTATGTTCAATGAAATAAACTACTGTTTGTTTCTATTGCTTACCATCTTCCTATGAGTTCTTGCGTGAAAAACAGCTGATATTTGCCTAGTTTGAAATTTTAATTGTGAATATAATTGTTTTCCTACTCTGCTAATTCTAACTAAATTGTGATGAGTCAAAATCATTTTAAAGAGAGAATATGGGGGTTGCATTATTTTTCGTAGAAAATAAATCCACAGAGGACATGTAAATCCCATGAATTCCAGCTTGTTATGAATTGCTTACAAAGTGGAAAGACTGTAGAGTAAGTAATAGTTAGCAATGATTACAAATTTCAGATGGTTTATGCTAATTTCCATTATTTATATAAATACCTCTATCTGGGCACATGTACAATTGGAATCCTTGTTAGCCATAATTATTTGCTGCAATTCTTTGGTGGGTGTTCACATCAAGTGTTTTTTTCCTGCTTCAGTGAACTTCCTCAGAGCTTATTTATGTGATTAAAAATAATCTGGTTCTGAGTTCTCTTGAAATGGTTTATTGTTTTTCTCTCCAATGTAAGTGCAGTGTACAACCATCAGCCGTCCCTAAGAAACTAAAATTGTTTGATTTTTTTTATGTGCTAAGAGAGGACACTCCTCAGCCCTTGGGTGGTCGATGGGACTGGGCGCCGTGGAGCAGGGGGTGGCGCTCGCCGGGGCGGCTCGGGCAGCACAGAAGCCCATGGAGGGGGTGGGACGCTCAGGCATAGCGGGCTGCAGGTCCCGAGCCCTGCCCCGCGGGAAGGCTACTAAGGCCCGGTGAGAAATAGAGTGCAGCGCCGGTGGGCTGGCACTGCTGGGGGACCCAGTACACCCTCCGCAGCCGCTGGCCCGGGTGCTAAGCCCCTCATTGCCCGGGGCCAGCAGGGCCAGCCGGCGGCTCCGAGTGCGGGGCCCACCAAGCCCACGCCCACCCGGAACTCCAGCTGGCCCGCAAGCGCCGGGCGCAGCCCCGGTTCCCGCTCGCGCCTCTCCCTCCACACCTCCCTGCAAGCTGAGGGAGCCGGCTCTGGCCTTGGCCAGCCCAGAAAGGGGCTCCCATAGTGCAGCGGTGGGCTGAAGGGCTCCTCAAGTGCCGCCAAAGTGGGAGCCCCGGCAGAGGAGGCGCCGAGCGCGAACGAGGGCTGTGAGGACTGCCAGCACGCTGTCACCACTCACCATGAGCCCGCACTCCTCAGCCCTTGGGTGGTCGATGGGTCTGGGCACCGTGGAGCAGGGGGCGGCGCTCGTCGGGGAGGCTCGGGCCGCACAGAAGCCCACGGCGGGGGCGGGGGGAGGCTCAGGCATGGCGGGCTGCAGGTCCCAAGCCCTTCCCCGCGGGGAGGCAGCTAAGGCCCCGCGAGAAGTCGAGCACAGCAGCTGCTGGACCAGGTGCTAAGCCCTTCACTGCCCAGGGCAGGCGGGGCCGGCACGCCGCTCTGAGTGCGGGGCCCGCCGAGTCCACGCCCACCCGGAACTCACGCTGGCCCGGAAGCGCCGCGCGCAGCCCCGGTTCCCGCCTGCGCCTCTCCCTCCACACCTCCTTGCAAGCTGAGGGAGCCGGCACCGGCCTCTGCCAGCCCAGTAAGGGGCTCCCACAGTGCAGCGGCGGGCTGAAGGACTCCTCAAGTGCCACCAAAGTGGGAGCGCAGGCAGAGGAGGCGCCGAGAGCGAGCGAGGGCTGCCTGCCAGCACGCTGTCACCTCTCAGCAATAGACTGCTCTTGAGGTAAGCAGTAAGAATAAGAAATGAAATCAAGTCGTTTTGCTTAGTGTACTACAACAATGGAGAATATTTTCTTTTTAATACAAAGGTTATTTAATTTTCCAGAGTAACTCTATTGCATCCAGTGGTGTAATTCTCAATTCATAAGGATGAAGAGAAGTTACCTGTGACCTATTACATAATTTATAAACCTCTTCTTACGGAGAATGATGTGTCTTAGAGGAATAAAAGAGGCATTTTATTTTCTTCAAAATTAAATATTAACAATTGTCTTATACTGATCATGGGAAAAGTAAGCTGCTACCACCAATTCCAATCTATATGAGGCACTTTTATTTAAGAATTATAACTAATGATTCAAGAACTAACTTAAGTCCTATTTTATTTACAATGATTCCTTAATGTAAGAACACCTACTGCATTTGCTCTGTATCCATGTAGGACCTAATTAGAAAGCTGGGCTCCACGTAGAAAAACCAATGAATATTTTTTGATTGATAACTAGCCAAAATGACAGTTTTCCGTCTGTAACCATACAAACACGCATTTTATTTTGAACTTTCATTTTGTTATAATTCTTTATGATTTTATTGGCAAAACCAACAAAGTAATACATTGTTCTTAAAGGAACACATGCTACAACAGAGGTACATTATACATGTTTACCAAAAGTACTGTAGGGTTGTTTTTACATTGAAAAATGCATTTGTCTGTATCCTTTGGAAAATCAAACTGATCTAATATAATTTCATTAAGTCTTTAAACAAAAAATACTTTAGAAATGTATGCAACTAACAAAGGGAAGAACATTCCATGCTCATGGATAGGAAGAATCAATATCATGAAAATGGCCGTATTGCCCAAGGTAATTTATAGATTCAATGCCATCCCCATCAAGCTACTAATGACTTTTTTCACAGAATGGGAAAAAACTACTTTAAAGTTCAAAAAAGAGCCCACATTGCCAAGACAATCCTAAGCCAAAAGAACAAAGCTGGAGGCATCACACTACCTGACTTCAAACTATACTGCAAGGCTACAGTAAGCAAAACACAGATATAGACCAATGGAACAGAACAGAGCCCTCAGAAATAATACCACACGTCTACAACCATCTGATCTTTGACAAACCTGACAAAAACAAGAAATGGGGAAACGATTCCCTATTTAATAAATGGTGCTGGGAAAACTGCCTAGCCATATGTAGAAAGCTGAAACTGGATCCCTTCCTTACATCTTATACAAAAATTAATTCAAGATGGATTAAAGACTTTAAATGTTCGACCTAAAACCATAAAAACCCTAGAAGAAAACCTAGACAATACCATTCAGGACATAGGCATGGGCAAGGACTTCATGTCTAAAACACCAAAAGCAATGGCAACAGAAGCCAAAATTGACAAATGGGATCTAAGTAAACTAAAGAGCTTCTGCATAGCAAAAGAAACTACCATCAGAATGAATAGGCAACCTACAGAATGGGAGAAAATTTTGGCAATCTATCCATCTGACAAAAGGCTAATATCCAGAATCTACAAAGAACTTAAACAAATTTACAAGAAAAAGTCAAACAACCCCATTAAAAAGTGGGCAAAGTATGTGAACAGACACTTCTCAAAAGAAGACATTTATGCAGCCAACAGACACATGAAAAAATGCTCATCATCACTGGCCGTCAGAGAAATGCAAATCAAAACCACAATGAGGTACCATCTCATACCAGTTAGAATGGCGATCATTAAAAAGTCAGGAAACAACAGGTGCTGGAGAGGATGTGGAGAAATAGGAACACTTTTACACTGTTGGTGGGACTGTAAACTAGTTCAACCATTATGGAAGACAGTGTGGCGATTCCTCAAGGATCTAGAACTAGAAATACCATTTGACCCAGCCGTCCCATTACTGGGTATATACCCAAAGTATTACAAATCATGCTGCTATAAAGACACATGCACAGGTATGTTTATTGTGGCACTATTCACAATAGCAAAGACTTGGAACCAATCCAAATGTCCATCAAGGATAGACTGGATTAAGAAAATGTGGCACATATACACCGTGGAATACTATGCAGCCATAAAAAAGGATGAGTTCATGTCCTTTATAGGGACATGGATGAAGCTGGAAACCATCATTCTGAGCAAACTATAGCAAGGACAGAAAACCAAACACCACATGTTCTCACCCATAGGTGGGAGTTGAACAATGAGAACACGTGGACACCGGGTGGGGAACATCACACACTGGAGCCTGTCATGGGGTGGGGGGAGGGGGGAGGGATAGCATTAGGAAAAATACCTAATGTAAATGACGAGTTGATGGGTGTAGCACACCAACATGGCACACGTTTACATATGTAACAAACCTGCACATTGTGCATATGTACCCTAGAACTTAAACTATAATTTTAAAAAAAAGAAATGTATGCAACTTCGAATAAAACAAGAACATTTAATTCTGAATTCATGTAACGATGTTAATGCTCAATGTTTTCACATTTTAGTGAATAAAAATTTTCCTTCAAAACTGTAAAACAGTTTAAATTTACATACACCTCTAACATTTGTGAGGCTCAGGGAATGAGTGTAAGTGAAGACATCTACACTATATGCCAAAAGTTTAAGGTTATAAATGAAGCTAAGAAACAATTAAATAAAATATGCTTGTCCTCCTACCTTAACAAATGAGACTTCAGTGTTGAAACTGAAAAATGTATGTAAAGTTATCTGTGTATATTACTTCTAGACAACTATCAAAAATAATTGAATGTAAATATTAATGTCCATAGTTCTACTGATAGCCAACAACGTGGTGGAGGATGTAATTTATAAGTCATTTTATATTTATAGTAAGCATAATTTTTCTTTGCCTTTCCACATAAGCAATAATTAGGTTATTAAATCTAGGCTGTTTTCACATGTTTTCTTCTATCTATAGCACATATATAAGTGCTTAGATTACAATCGTATTAGAGGTGTACAATATTTTCCCAAAAAATATAAATGGAATGAAATATTTTTAAAAATATAAGAAACAATGTACATTATCATAAAAGTCAATATTCTTATAAAATACCTAAATTAATATTAAAATGTAATAAAATAAAACTAATTGTAACCATTTTAACTAAATATCATTGAATACTTTTGTAAAATAAAACCACAATTTCACCCCCAAATGTCTCTCTAATTTTCAACATAAATTATTAGCATCAAGCTTTATGCATTTTACATATAAAATTATATATACATAGATTTCAGAGAGTAATAAATTGTTGAAAATTATGTATGTTCCTTACTCTCCAATTCTTACACATGATGCATTAATTTTTGAATAGTGCTACAACTAAAATTATAGTAATAAAGAGATTTAAGATACCCATGTTAGCATTTTTAGATGATACTACTTAAGGAAATATATATTTCATTGGTGCAATTTCAGTGGAAGGAAATGACAATTATTATTATTTTTTTCTTCCTTCCTAATTGCTTCTGCCACTAATAGCCTCCTCACACTTTGAATCAATATCCATCTCTAAAGTCTATCGGGGCACAAACCACACAAATTTACAGAATCTAGATGAGATCATAATTTTTTTTTTGTTTTGAAGACAGGACTTCAAGGACATGTAGGAGGAGAAAAAAAAATACTGTGGGGCTGGGACAGTGTGAAACATGACTGTTTTTCCTTTCTTTCTTTCTTTTCTTTTTGAGACAGAGTCTTGCTCTGTTGCCCAGGCTGGAGTGCAGTGGTGTGATCTTGGCTCACTGCAACCTCCGCCTCTCGGGTTCAAGCGATACTCCTGCCTCAGCCTCCTGAGTAGCTGAGACTGCAGGTGCGTGCCACCACACCCGGCTAATTTTTTGTTTTTTATATATTTAGTAGAGACGGGAGTTTCACCATGTTAGCCAGGATGATCTCGATCTCCTGACCTCGTGATCCGCCCACCTCAGCCTCCCATAGTGCTGGGATTACAGGCGTGAGCCACGGCGCCTGGCCATGACATGTGTTTTTAGGGCTAAAGTCACTCTGCGTCAGTGTTGTATGTTAGACACCTAGTGAGAGACTATGCTTGATAAATGCATTTTTTTGAGTTTGTGATATATAGAACCTTTGAAATCATGAAACCCAAGGCAGAGGTACCTCTTGCATAGGTTTAAGTAAGTATTAATTACACACATGTTATTGAGCAAACGTTGAACGGAGGGACACTGGATTTTTACTCAGGTTTCTATAGGTGATTAAGATTCACTAACAAGGTAAACAAAGTATAAAGATATATTAGAAATTTTCTTAGTGTCTTCAAAACTAGCTTTAATGGGATAAGAACTCACTCCAGAAAACATAGCATTGGCAAGTCAATTTTCAAAAATATGACACCAAAAACATTCAAACTGAGATCCAAATAAGAAATGCAATCTTATTTACAATAACCACAAATAGAGTAAAATACCTAAGAATACAACTAACCAACCGAGTGAAATGTCTCTATGAGGAGAATTACACACAGCACAACTGAAGGAAATAACAGGTGACACAAATAAATTGAAAAACATACCATGCTTATGGATTGGAAGAATCAACGTCATTAAAATGGCCATATTGCCCAAAGCATTTTAAAGATTCAGTGCTATTTCTGTGAAACTACCAATGCCATTTTTTACAGAATTAGAGAAACAATTCTAAAATTCACAAAGAATTGAATACCCCAAAATGAAAACATGAGTACAAGGAGATTTTCTGTGTGGAACAGTGGCATCACCAGCAGTAGGAATTTGAGACCCATCTCAATCTTGGTCATGAAATCAACCAGAACATGCCAATATCAAGGGAAATGTTCTATTCTTAGAAATGTTTCCACTTACCTGTTTGCAAATATCTTCTCTTTTTTTTCACAAATATGTTTATTGCAGCATTATATATATGTAATAGTATAAAAATGAAAAAGTATAAATGTCTATCCTATATGGGTGACATAATATTTTCCTCTACAGATTTCCATACAGAGGTTGCAAACCAAAAAATGTAACTTGCATAATAAAATTTTTAATCTTTGGAAGTACCTAGATGTTCCCTTGGAAGATTCCATGCCCATCTGACAAATAATTAAACAGTTTAATTTTTATCAATTGTTTAAAGTTTTATTTTATTTATACTTGCAATGCTATTTAAGGATGGTGGCAATAGCAGTAGAAGTAACAGCTATGTTTTCAATTCTAAGTGGCTTTATTCTACATTGTTTTGTAAAACATTATTTCTTTTATCTACTAAATCATGAACATATTCTCATGTAAATACACACATACAAACACCGTTTCCTCCTACATATTAATATCCCTTTTCACTCTCTATTCTATAATGTATTTGTGTGTGTGTGTCTGTGTGTGTTGGTATGGGTGTAATTTTCAGTATCCAAATATTTTACATATGTATACCTTCTGATGTGTGCTTTTGATGGATTGGGGGTGTTAAGTTGTGTTTTTATTCTCTTTTTGGAGTCTTTCTGTTTTTAGAATGCCGGCTTTTTACTCCATATTCTTTTATTAGTTTTATTAGTAAATTAGTACATTTGTGCTGGTACCTAGTGAGAAGAATCTCTTGAATGCATTTAGTTTAATTTTATCTTTGGAATAACATGGATTTCCCTTTTGCAGCTTAATAAATAACTTGAATTATGAAGAATGTTCTTTTACACATACTAGATGCAACTACTGCTCCATGAGTGGTTTTACAGAAGCATTTCATTATGTCTGCAAACATCTTTACAATTATTGAGACACCATCTCCCAAAAAGTGCTCTTCTGCCTTTGAGTGTAAGAAGATTAGTAGTTTTGCACACTTTGCACCATATTTTTTATGTATATGCCTTTTGTTTGGGGGGGATGATACCATTTTTATATGACTCTTAATTAGATACATTATATGTAGAAAATTGTGTGTATATTGCTGGCCACTTTGTGTTTCTGACAAACCATAGTAACTTGGAATTGAATCATGGAAGTTTTCAGAAGTCTCTAAGTTTTTAACCTGAAAAATCTGTATGTAATTCTCTCAACTATAAGCTTCCAAAAAACTTAGGTTGTGTTATCTTCTAAATTTATGAAAGCTTGTTCTTCAGTAACATTTTTGTCTATGTTATTATCCATTACTCTTTATTTTTCTCGTTTTAATTTGTGAGTAGAACAGCCGTGACATTTATTTTCAATCCTAGTGTGAAATTCCTCAGGCCTCTCAATTAGTACTAACTAAAAATGTGTTTTACTTATCCTCTCAAAAGTTACAGTAATGGCTAAGAAGCTAAACCAACCCATGTTCTCCTTGGAGTTTGATGCTAAACCAGCAAAGCTGATATTTTCTTGAACCCCCCTTTTTTTGACACTGTTGAGTATTCAAGACCATTCCAGTGACCAAGATTTCTTGTTTGTTTTTAGATGACATTTTTATAGGTATGTTTAAAATGAGAATGTAAAATGTGTAGATGGGAGATTCTCTCTTCCTGTCGTTGATTAGCCTTCACTTTCTTGTAAATATTCTTTTCCTCAAAAGCCTGTGGGAAATCACAGGAGATATTTTTTATTGCACATGTCACATGTGCATGGTTTAACTCACAAATGTTTGAGGCATATTATGACAGCAAAGTTATATGGCAGAGGACAAGCAAGTATATACAAAAATTGAGAAAGTAAGGATTTTTAACATGCCACATTGTGAAAATTTACATATAGGAGGCTAGCGATGACCAGTGATACACTCCAATAGGTAGATTTCAAATTTATGAGACTATTTTGAACACATTGTTCCAAGGTTGTTCATAAGTACAGCACATTTGTTCTCTGGAAGGTAAATCTTTTGTTATTTAATTCATGGATAAGAAAAATTGTTTGAAAATTCTATTACTTTTTAAAATTAAAAAATCAATCATAATTTTATATTCCAATCCTACCTGAAATTGAGTTAGGTCATTTCTGTATTGGTTGCTTTTTATGCATCTATTTTTTAAAGTATTTTGGAAGCAATGACCTTAACAACAGATTCTAGATTATTTTGCCATTGCTTTCCAATTCTCAAATCCTAATCAGTCAATTGAGAGCAGGAGTCATACTTCATCTGCATTTGTAACTTGAACGTATAACAAAATGGCCTATAAATATAGAATAGGTAAAAAGCAAGTAAGACAAGCAATACTTTTGCTTAATTAGAAATGTTTTTTAAAAACTTTAAGATATCCTGGAATGTTTCAAATACTGATTCACTAATATATTGCAATCTAGAAAGATAAAACTCCTAGTGTGTTTGTTCTGTTTCAGTTACTAAGACACATGGTAAAGAAATTAGTTTTAGTAAATTATCTTTTACAGGTGATAGTAAGATTGTGTGATTATAGAGTGTTTTTTTAAGAAGTACCAAATATAACTAAACTTTAAATATTTAATCATATTTTGTTCAATATCAATGTAAAATTTAATTAAATCTTATGTTAAAGTTAAAAGCCATGTTAAATAAAATATTGTTTATGAAAAACAATTATAATATACTGTGAAACATTTGCTTTTAATTCAGCTATGCTAATTATTTTTTCCATTTTAAAATAAATATAAATCATTGTCATCATAAAATATTTTTCAGCCAGGTGTGGTGGCTCACACCTGTTATCCCAGCACTTTGGGAGGCAGAGGTGAACAGATGACTTGAGATCAGGAGTTGGAGATCAGTCTGGTTAACATGATGAAACCCCATCTCTACTAGCAATACAAATATTAGCCAGGTGCAGTAGCACACCTCTGTAGTCCCAGTTACTCGGGAGGCTGGGGTGGGAGGATCACTTGGGCCTGGGAGGCAGAGGTTGCAGTGAGCTAAGATTGCACCACTATACTCCAGCCTGGCTGACATAGGAGACATTGTCTAAAAAAAAATAATATTTTTCTCTTAAAAGTTTTATATATAATTAACATAACTATTTTTTATATTCATGGGATACAGTGTGATGTTTCTCTTTTCTTTTTTTTCATTTTTACTTTTTGTGGGGACATAGTTGATGTATATATGTATGGGGCGCATGAGATGTTTTTATATAGGCATGCAATGCACAATAATTACATTATGGAAAATGAGGTAACCATCCCATCCAGTATGTATCTTTTGTCTTACAAATAACCCAATTATACTCTTCCAGTTATTTTTTAAATGTACAATTAAATGATTGTTGACTATAGTCACCCTGTTGTGCTATTAAATACTAGGTTTTATACATCCTTTCTAACAATTTTTTTTGTAGCCATTAACCATCACCACCTTCCCAGCACCCCACACACTACCTTTCCCAGATTCTGGTAACCATCGTTCTACTCTCTATATCCATGAGTTCAATTGTTTGGAATTTTAAATTTCACAAATAAGTGAGAACGTACTATTTTTGTCCTTCTGTGCCTGGCTTATTTTACTTAACATAATGACTTTTTGTCATATCCACACTGTTGCAAATGACAGGATCTCATTAATTTTATGGCTGAATAGTACTCCACCGTGTGTAAGTACCACATTTTCTTTATCCATTCATCTGCTGATGGACACTCAGGTTGCTTCCAAATCTTAGCTATTGTAAACAATGCTGCAACAAACATAGGAGTGAAGATATCCCTTCAACATATGGATTTTCTTTCTTTTGGCTTATATGCTGAGCAGTGGGATTGCTGGATCATATGATAGCTCTATTTTTATTGTTTTGAAGAACCTCCAGACTATTCTCCATGGTGATTATACTAATTTACATTCCCACCAACAGTGTACAAGGGTTCCTTTTCTCCACATACTCACCAACATTTGTGTTATTACCTGTCTTTTGGATATAGGCCATTTTAACTGGGGTGAGATAATATCTCATTGTAGTTTTGATTTGCATTTCTCTGATGATCAGTGATGTTGATCACCTTTTCATATGCCTGTTTGCCATTTGTATGTCTTCTTTTAATAAATGTCCATTCAAATATTTTGCTTATTTTTAAATCAGATTTTTAGATTTTTTTTCTACTCAGTTGTTTGAGCTCCTAATATGTTCTAGCTAAGAATCCTTTGTCAGATGAGTAGGTTGCAAATATTTTATACCGTTCTGTGAGTTGTCTTTTCACTTTGTTAACTGCTTTGTTTACTATGTAGAAGCTTTTGTACTTGATGTAATCTCACTTGTCCATTTTTGCTTTGGTTCCTGTACTTGTGGGGTATTACTCAGGGCATTTTTGTCCAGATTAATGTCCTAGAGATTTTCCCCAATGTTTTCTTGTTGCAGTTGTATAGTTTGAGGTCTTAGATTCATTTTGATTTGAGGGTTTTTTTATATTGCAAAAGATTCTGTAGGTATGCTGCATTATGGTTTATGCTTTTTTCTTTTGTCTACTCTGTGTATTTTCAAAAATAGCATGTCTTCAATCTCACTAATTATTTCTTCTGCTTGGTCAATTCTGTTGTTAAAAGACTCTAATTCATTCTTTAGTATGTCTATTGTACTTTTTAGCTTGAGAATTTCTGCTTAATTCTTTTAAATTATTTCAATCTCTTTGTTAAGTTTATCTAATAGAATTCTGAATTTTTTCTCTGTTTTACCTTGAATTCCTGTGAGTTTCCTCAAAACAGCTATTTTGAATTCTCTGCCTGAAAGGTCACATATCTCTGTCTCCAGGATTGATCCCTAGTGTCTTTTTTTTTTTTTTTTGACAGAGTCTCGCTCTGTTGCCCAGGCTGGAGTGCAGTGGTGCAATGTTGGCTCACTGCAAGCTCCGCCTCCCAGGTTTACGCCATTCTCCTGCCTCAGTCTCCCGAGTAGCTGGGACTACAGGTGCCTGCCACCATGCCCGGCTAATTTTTTGTATTTTTAGTAGAGACAGGGTTTCGCCATGTAAGCCAGGAAGGTATCGATCTCCTGACCTCGTGATCTGCCCCCTCGGCCTCCCAAAGTGCTGGGATTACAGGCATGAGCGACTGCGCCCAGCCGCTAGTGCCTTTTTTAGTTCATTTGGTGATATTATGCTTTCTTGGATTGTCTTGAGACTTGTAGACGTTCCTATGTGTCTGGACACTGAAGAGTTAGATATTAATTGTAGACTTCGCAGTCTGGTTTTTTACCTGTCCTTCTTGGGAAGAATTTCCAGATGTTCTTAAGAACTTGAGTGTTGTAGTCTAAGCTGTATCTTTTTTTATGGGGACCCCAAGTCCAGTAATCCTGTGGTTCTTGCAGACTCCTGGAATCTACCATCATGATAGTCTTTGATAAGATCAAGAAGAATTCTCTGTATTACCAGGGAGAGACTCTTGTTCTCTTCCCTTCCTTTCTCCCAAACAAACACAGTACCACTCTCTGTTCTGAGCTACCTGAAGCTAAGGGTCAAGTGACACAAGTGCCCCTGTGGCCACCACTATTAGGGCTGTGCTGGGTCAGACTCGATGCCAACACAGCACTGGGTGTCACTGAAGGCCTGCTGTAAACACTCCTTGGCTACCACCTATACTCACTCAAGGCCCTGGGCTTCTACAATCAGCAGGTGACAAAGACAGCTGGGCCTGTGTCCTTGCATTCAGGGTGGTGAGTTTCCCCAGAACATGGGTAGGTCTAGAGGTGCTTTTTGGGAGCTAGGAGATAGACTCAAAACCGTAGAAGTCTGCTTGTTCAAAGGTACATGGTTGAGCTGGCACTCAAACCACAAGATGCAATTCTTCATACTCTTTATTCCCCTTTCCGAAGGCAGAGGAGCCTCACTTCATGACCACTGCCACCACAGACCCACAGGGAGTACTGCCAGACTACTGGCAATGCTCCTGTAAGGCCCATGGGCTCTTCAGTCATCCTGTGGTGAATGCTGCCTACATGGTCTAGGACTCACTCTTTAGGGAAGTGGTCTCCTCTGTGGCCCAGGGCTGGATCAGAAATGCTGTCAAAGAGTGAAATCCTGGAATTGGGGACCCAATGAGCTTGCTTGGTGTTCTACACCTCTGTGGCTGAGCCAGTACCTGAGGTGCAAATCAAAGTCCCCTTCACTTTTCCTCCACTTTTCGCAAGCACAGAGAGTCTCACCCCATAGTCACTACAGCTGGGAATGTGCTGAGTCTCACCTAAAGTCAGAAAGTCTCAGAGTCTCACTCAAGGCCTTCAACATAGTATCTGGTTATCACCATTCTTCACACAATTAGAAAAAAGCTATTTAAAAATTCATGTGGAACCAAAAAAGGGCTCAAATAGCCCAGGCAGTCTTAAGCAAAAAGAATAAACCTGGGGGCATTATGCTACCAAAGTTCAAACCATACCACATGGCTACAGTAACCAAAACAGCATGGCAATGTTATGAAAACATGCACAAAGACTAATAAAACAGAATAAAGAACCCAGAAATAAGACCACCCACCTACATCTGAACTTCAACAAATCTGACAAAAACAATCAATGGGAAAAGAATTCCCTATTCAATAAATGGTGCTGTGATAACTGGTTAGCCACATGCAGAATATTAATACTGGACCCATTATCTTCTTATACTACTCCAAGAAATTGTATGAATTAATTAAAAAAATCTCTATGTCATCATTTTTCATAAATATTATTTATTAGGATTATTTTCCCCTGTTGGAGGAATGTGATAGCATTAATACAATTCAATTGTTTGTGATGGATATCTTCATTTTATCTTAATGGCATACCTTATAATTTTAATGACATACTTTGTTTTTTAAATTTAATTTGTGTCAATTTTTCATCATTACACATTATGAATGTGCTTATGTTTTTAATCTCTTTTTTCCTGAACTTAATTTCTAAACAAAGTCAATTTAGTAAACATAAAACAAATTTATAAAACATTTGAATATAAGCAAAAATGAAAATAACATCACAATTGCTCATTGAAAAAGATTCGTTTAATCTAGAAATAAAAATAATGTGCTAACATTTTTGAGAATATCTATGTCATTATTATCAATATCTGTATCTTACAGCATCTTGTTTGTACATCTATGTATTAAAGAGCCCAATAATGCCTATATATGTATTAAGTAATCATATTTATACACATGACAATAATTTGTTTTATGCAAACACACACAAATATATACACACTCAAATAAAATACAACATAAACCACCCTTCAAAATGACAACAACCTGGTTTTCAGTTTGTTTTCAATAATCTTTGAAGAGAAAATATATTGCAATATATCCATGCTTAGTAACTTTTATTTTGAAACCTTTTATTGATAGCTTTTTAGGACATTTTAGAGAACCTGGGGAAGGTTTCTTTTCAGTACTTCGGAATCACTCAGTAAAAATTAATCAACTGTGATTAACTAAATGATAATGCCATTCTGAGCTTAGTGACTGCAAAATAGATGTGTAATTAATGAGGACAAACTTTTAATAGACATCACAAAGATAAGCAGCTATAGAAAAAGTCTAGACACCAGGATATTTTAGATTTCCCTCTACCCCGAGTGCTGACACTCAACTTTTTATCCCAATTTCTCTACTCCCCCCTTATTTTTTACTCTCTTCTTCCCTTCCCTGTCAGTTTTTTGTCAGTCTCATCCAGCTCAACACCCTTGCTAAATTTTTGAAAAGTCTATTTTGGCTCTTTATTGCCTACATCCCCAACCTAGGATTTCTTCTAATCATGATTTAGATCTCCATTAATCCCCATTTATCTTGATTTCCAATGGGCAGAGAATTTTACCTTTAAATTATTGAGTGTAAACAAATAAATTATATTACTGAGAGATGTTTGGTTGGAGATATATCTGGAATATTTTTTTTCTGAATGTATAAAAGAGAAGAATAGTTTAGAATTATAAACAGAGTTAAGAGTAATTTATTCAATTGACACAATACTGATACATCAACTTTTATTTACTTTCTGCTGTTATATTTCCAGCTATACATGTTGCAAATATAACATACATTTCCTCCCCAGAGTGCTAATAGGGAAATAATATATACATATACAAAGGCAGCTAATAATGTTATTGGATTATCCAAATATGTATCAAATTGACTTGTGACTTTAAATGCTATAAAAGTTTAGAATAGGGTAAGAGACTACTATACATTTTTTTCCTTTTCAATCACAGTTAAATGGGAACATATTTTAGATTATCATAATACCACCTAGAGAGGCATAATAAAAAATTATTTCAAGCTCTCAGGTTTGATAAATAATTTGTATTTCATCTTCCACAGTTTCTCAGAAACTCTGTCAAATAGTGTTTGAAAATCTTGAAATGTCCTATAATCCTAGTACTTTGGGAGGCCAAGGCAGGAGGATTGCTGGGCTCAGGAGTTCAAGACTAACCTAGGCAACATAGCAAGATCCTGTGTCTACTAAAAATTAAAAAATTTAGTCACACATGATGGTGCACACCTCTTGCCTCACTTACTTGGGAGGCTGAAGTTGGAAGATCGCTTGAGCCCATGAAGTCAAGGCTGCCCTGAGTTCATGTTGTTGAGCTTATTCTTAGCCTGCATATACACTCCCATGGCAGCATTTTTCATGAAATTCTTGTGCAAGCTCCATGGTAGCTCAAAACAGAGTGGTTCACTATCTTTGGTATAAGTCATCCTGTCCACTGTGAGTCAATGCTTCCCCTGCAGTAGATGCTCTTTGGTGAAAATTAACATGTGCTATAAAGATTCTTGTATATTTTGCCAACTCTCATGTGCCCACTCATTCACCATAGCCAAAATTTCCTTTAGATTAAGATCCCTTGGCATTTTTTTCTGGCCTCTTTTCCCATTGTTCCAAATCCTGGGATTAAGTTACTCCATTTACCAACTGCTATTCTGGATTTCTACAATCTCCATTGTCACTAGGATCTATAATAACATCCCCTACATGAGCTGCAGATAGCTGTTACCTGAAGAGGATAGTTAGGCACTAGTGAGCATGTCTATGCTACCATTGCCTTTTTGGTAACATATTTCTTACTATATTAATTCTATGAACGTCTTCTGGATCCTTTCAAGAAACAGAAGCATCTGTTGCCTTCTCCATTATTGTACACTTAATTTGTTTGAGCATGCTGAATTTTTTATTCTTTCTTCAGAATCCTGCAAAGACATTTTGGTATTTCCAACTTGTTTAATATGGGACATAATTTTTCCCAAGGTTCCAACAGCCAGCCTAGTGGCATGTTAGTCTTGGTCCCACTGGTAACACATTTTATCATGGCTAAAGGAAATTTCCCAACGTCAAAGAGCTCTCCATTACTTAACATTAAATTTTATCTCTTGGTCTATTGCCCTCAAGGTCTCCTCTCAAGTATGCTCTCTCAGTTCCCGTAGGTATGCATCTATGAGGTCCTGAAGCTCCCTTGGAGAATAATTCCCTTCTTAGTGTGGTCAGAACATTCCTGATTACTACTTGTTCTAATTAACTAACCCTAGATATTGGTATTAGCTGAGAGGTAAGGTAGGAAAAGTCTTGAGGAGGGCAAATACAGTCTTGTAAGTCATCTGCCCCGATTGATGCCTCCAAGAAAAGCTTCTTGGTAGTCCAGCTATAATTCTCTAACAAAGGAAGGAGCTCACTCGTGTTTGCCCAAATTTTTCAGGAAAATGTGATGTGTTCATTGCTATAGGTTTGACAAAATACAGAGATCCACATCCCAATTTCAGTGTCATACTCTTGTAAAGAAGACTGGCTAAAGATAAAAGTCCACATTTACCTGAAGCTCTTCTACTCATAGAATTAGCTATGATAGGTATGAGGTCTGGTTTTCAACATGATTGCAAACCTGGCTAGTGCAGATGATTGTCTCTTTAAATGTTAATGTGGAAGCCTACTGACTTCTCCAACATGCCTTATAATGGATTATGCTGGCAATATCTTTTTTATGTTTTAATGGAGCTCAGTAACGATTAGCCCATTTCATAGACCTTATAGTGTCAATTTGCCTGTTTTCTCCAGGCCATATCCACTGCAGAAGCCAGTGCATCTCCTTCCCCTCTACTGCACCCTGATTCCCTCAGGCAATCTGTTGGTAATCAGTATGCTACGGTATGCCAGGGGCTTCCAACTATCTATTTATCAACAGCCCCCGTTTATTTGTTGCCATGTTACTGGCAAGCAATATACCTCAGAATCTCATCTTTTTTTTGTTTTCATTTTTTTTGAGACGGAGTTTCGCTCTTGTTGCCCAGGCTGGAGTGCAATGGCGCGATCTCGGCTCACCGCAACCTCCGCCCCCTGGGTTCGAGCAATTCTCCTGCCTCAGCCTCCCAAGTAGCTGGGATTACAGTCATGCACCACCACGCCCGGCTCATTTTGTATTTTTTTTAGTAGAGTTGGGCTTTCTCCATGTCGGTCAGGCTAGTCTCGAACTCCCGACCTCAGGTGATCCGCCCACCTTGGCCTCACAAAGTGCTGGGATTACAGGCGTGAGCCACCACGCCTGGCAGAATCTCAGTCTTAATTCTTACAAGATATGAGTTGTCTAATGTGACACCTGCAAAAGAGTTATAAATTAAAAATTCATGTTCAGGAGATTAATTAACTGCTCCCAGGAGATACTGGTAAAGTCCTGAGGAAGGGAGGCCAGGGGAGGAGTGGAAGCCGAGCAAGGATGAAACTTCAGGCAAACACCCACAGAAGCTTCAGCTCGACTACATGAAGGAGGTCTGGCATCAAAATTACATTCAGAATTATAATGACACAAGGCATTCTCTAATGTGCAATGTTCATAAAATTATATGCCTCCTTAAATATAAATATTACTATTTATATTACATGCAATTTGATATTTTATTTTAAATTGCATGACAATATGAGTCTTTTCATAAATGACACAATCTAATAGTATTCAATAATTATATTTTAAAATATATTAAGCATTTTTCACATTGTGCCTATTTTTTCTTTTAAAATAAAACAAAATCATTTTTTACAATACATCTTTGCTTTGAGGATTTCTTTATTGTTCTTTTTAAGGTGCAACAATTTATTATTAGAAGAGTGATACATTTATAGAAAAAAAAGAAATGGGTCTATTTAATCCAAGGATCACTAGTTCCCCTTTAAATATCACATTATATGCACATGGACAGAGCTAAAGAAAGATGGAATAAACAATGTTAGAGTTAACTTTGTAGTTACATTTCATTCAAAATGCATTATTTCTGAATGTATGGATTTCCCTTCTTTTCACGTCTCTAACACTGCCTTACTTTTATAAGATGTTTTCAAAGCAGCCTCAGAAAAATAAGAGACAGTTGTACAAAGATTTTTTTTAAAAAAAACCCTCAATTTATGTTATTGTGCATTGAGACTAAATGAAGTGATATTTCAAGGACCAATTACTCGCCTTAATAACAACCAAGTTTTATTTACTGTTAAAGCAAAACAAAACACAAAAACACTTAGCTCATATACTCCATGGCTACTGTGATAAAAGACAATAAGGCATATGGTTCCATCTAAATCTGGAAGTTGTATACTTTCCATAGAAACATATAAAATAATGCAATAAATTAATAAGGAAAGTAACCTATTAGTAATTTGGAAAATAAGTAAAATTTGGGATTTATTATTATTATTATTTTGAGATGGAGTCTTGCTCAGTTGCCCAGACTGGAATGCAGTGGCACAGTCTCAGTTCATTGCAAACTTAACCTCCCAGTTTCAAGTGATTCGCCTGCCTCAGCCTCCTGAGTAGCTGGGATTACAGGTGCCCACCACCACACCTGTCTCATTTTTGTATTTTTAGTAGAGACAGGGTTTCAGTATATTGGCCAGGCTGGTCTCTAACTCCTGACCTCGTGATCCGCCCTCCTCAGCCTCTCCTCAAAATTTGGGAATTTGTCTGAGCAAGTAGTACTTTAGAATTGTTTTTTTCTCATCTAATGGGTTCCTAGTTTATGAAATTCAATTCAACCTTAAATGTCAAATATTTAAATTCTTACTTGTTATATACATAATGTATGCATCTTGATATTGTTTGTACACTAGAGACTATGCAGGCAAACTTCATTAATTTGTAGATGAGGAAATTTAAGCACAAATAATTTAAGTGACAATCATTTGTGATAATTATAAACAATGCCTAAGACAAAAGCCAATTGAATGTTAGCCCCGTGATATCTTCTTGCTGCTTCACAGTCACACTAGAGCAGCAGGAAGCTCTGTAGCTTGTACCTCTGATTTGTTAAAGTTATAAAATGTTAGAAAATGTGTTGTTGCACAATAAGTAAGACAGATCTCCTAAGAAAATTTACTCTGGCTACTAAAATATGAACTATGATCTTGCTTCACGAGAATGCTTCTGACAGAATTCTTGAAAGTATTGCTGTCCTGAAGACAAGTGCTTTAGAAACACATAATTGTTCCCTTCATGCAAGTCAAAACCTTCCCTTCTATGAACCAACATGCTTCTCTCTCTCTCTATCTCTTTTTCAAGAGAGTGAGTCACTGTATGAAAACTTAATCTATACAAGATTCTTACGAACTGGAGTATTTTTAACCTAACTAAAATTCAGTTTTACATTCATGGTCAGCCTTTCCAGAGAGCAACATGTATATAAAAACTGAACTCACAATTAGAATGGACAACTATTATACAGTTAATAGTCTAAAAAGGAAAAGTATTAGAAAAGTTTTTTTTTCTTTTTATTATTTAGAGGAGACAGCAAAATATTTCTTACATAATCCTTCAGAGGCAATGAAAAGTAAACCAAGAACTCTTAAATACTAAAGAGATACAAAAAAAATTAATTCCTCTGGGCAATATATCACATGTAGTAGATTATAACACAAAAATCAATGAGACATAAATGAATGTAAATTCCCCATGAGATTTAGAATATTACGTCAAAATGCATGTATAGATCATCATCCACATGTTACAGAAGCACCAGCACCCTAATTTGTCTTTCAAAATATCATAACAAAATTATGAGTCAACATGTACTATATTTTAGATGCTTAAATATTTCAAGACACAATTAACATTTGATACATGTAACAAATGTTAGCAATTTTTAACCAGGTAGACAATGATAAGGTCATATATCAAATTTAATGTAATGGAAAGTCCGTTTTATAAAGAATGAAATTTGCACGTGTACAGAAAAATTATTCTTTTTTTGACAATTTTAGTTGATAAAAAGGCACTAGAATATAATTTTCTAGGAATAAAGTAGAAAGTAAGATGAGGTTTCATTATCTATAAAACCATAGAGGCTATGACAAGCAGTTTAACAAAATCAATAATTGAGATTTTTGTTGAAATATATTAGAGACTTAGAAAAAGGAAAATGTAAGATATATATGTATAATCATAATGTATTCACTTTCTTCACTTAGAAATTCAATACTTTGCAAAGAATAATATATGCTCTCAACTTCAATTACATTTATTTTGTAATGTCTCAGTGCAGTATTATATATCTTAAATATACTATGGCTTTCAAAATATAGCAAAAGGGATATAAGTTTAATGAGTTAGGAAAATGAGCTATAAAAAAGTGATGATTAAATAGAAGAATTTACAAGGATTGTAACTATGAGTGAGAAGGCTTACACAATAAGATCCATCAATTACTTCTTCCAGGAAAACCAAGCTTTAATTATGAAATGGCAGACTACATCTTCATTTAAACTTATTTCTCACATCAGTGTTCGGTTGGGAGAATGTTTCTGCATGGATTTTTGTGGCTTCTTTATTCCTAAACTAGAAACTAGTGTAAGCACGTGTGTTTGTGTGTGTGTGTGTTTTAATCAAGATTATTTGAAGAAAAGAATAGTATTACATCGGTAAGGAGAAAACTATGTCAAGGAGAAGAAAATTATTAACAAAAAACATTGGACACAGAAGAAAAAAGAGGAAAGCCATGTGTCAAAATTTCACAAGAGCCTATTACAAAATATAAAGAGACTCAGAGTTTCAAGATTATATGATAATTTTCAAAACTCCATTAAAGACATAGGAAAATCTATTTTCTACAGATGGAGTCAACTTTCTCTTTAAATGAAGTAAACATGGAATAGCAATTTCTGAAGGCAGGTCATAGCAACTTGAGAATGAAATTATGTGAACTATTACAAATAATTAATTACATACATTTTGTTTATTTTTGTTAAATTGTATGAGATTTACAGGTTATATGAAACACAACTAGCTCTATCAAATTGATATAAACAAAGTTATTCATGTAAAAACAGTTCAATGATTTTAGCTTTTAATGTTTAATAATTTTTAACTTTGTAAAGGAAACATTTACATTAGAATTTTAAATAGGATTCAAATTATGTGACCACTAGTAATTGCTTTATTTCTCCGATGATCTAAAATTAATTGAGGGGGGTAAGCCCATAAAATGTATATGGATATGAGGTAAAACATTTTGTATTAGTTACCAATCTAAAAAACATTGCCAAATGCTAACAAACTTTTGCAGTTTAGAATCCACGAATATAAAATCTGAATAATAATTCTAAATACTTGGGTAACATTGAGAACTCCTCTTTATTATTCAAATAAAATAAAAACTCTTTAGAGTGAATATTGAATGAGTTCATTTTTGTAAAATTGGAGTATTCCCAATGTATTAGTTTTCACATTGCTATAAAGAACTACCTGAGACTGGATAATTTATGAAGAAAGAGGTTTAATTGACTCACAGTTCTGCAGGATTAGCAGGAAGCATGACTGGAAGACTTCAGGAAACTGACAAGGCAGAAGGTGAAGGGGAAGCAAGGCCCCTTCTTCACATGGTGGCAGGAGAGAGACAGAGAGCGAGTGGGGAAGTGCCACAAACTTTTAAACCATCAGATCTCCTGAGAAGTCTAGCACAAGAACAGCAAGGGGGAAGTTTGCCCTCATGATTCAATCACCTCCCATCACGACCCTCCTCCAATTTTACATGAGATTTGGGTGGGGACTGAAATCTAAACCATATCACCCAACATGCAGTAAGTGTTTTGATAATTCTTTTGCTACTGTTATAATACTGGGATATGAGGAAAGACATATACATCATGAATTCCTTGACTTGTGTACAGTGTCCCTAGTTTAATAATCATGGGAACTGGTAAGTAAAGCAAATCCAACTGGTCTCTTTGCTCAAGCTTCCTTCAGATATCCATATTTAATTGTTAATATCCACTGTAAATCCTTGAATGGTATATTTTATACATGTGCAATGCTTATTTCAATCTAGCTATACTTTCTTTAAACATCCAAAAGCCTTTTGATATATGCACAACTTACCTTCCACGTTGCACACAGAGTAAGGTCTTAACTATCCAAATGCTGGTTATTAGTCTCAGCAATGGCTTTAAAAGCTTTGAAACAAATGATTAGTTAAGAACTCTATGTTCATTATTTTAGCAAAGGTAAAAATAATCTAAGTCATAGCCCTGATGTAATCTCTGTTATTCTTAGCCAGTGTAAAGTAGTAGTTATATATACTTTGTTATTTTAATTTGAAAGGCAATGATTTATGATAGCCTGTTCAGTTTATGGGATCTCAGTTTATTTCAAATCTAAACCAAGATTGAACCAAATAGCAAATGGATTTTCATAAATAATGAGAGATTTAAAAGGTGTGATCTAGCTATGGATACAGAAAATAGAGTAATCTAGATGTTGTTCCTGTTCTTTTTTTATTTTTTATTTTGTTAAAGACAGTGTCTTGCTCTGTCCCCCAGGCTGGAGTGCAATGTTGTTATCATAGCTCACTGCAACCTGGAACCCCTAGTCTCAAGAGATCCTCCAGCCTCAGCCTCCCTGGTAAGTAGAACTCCAAGCAAGTGCCACCACACCTAGCTGATTTTTCTATTTTTTTGTAAAGATGGAGTCTTGCTATGTTGTCCAGGCTAGCCTGTAAATCCTGGCCTTAAGGGATCCTCCTGCCTAGGCCTCTCAAAGTGCTGAGATTACAGGCATGCCACCATGCCAGGCCTGTTCTTGTCCTTAAGTAGGTCCACTGTAAGTGATTCTGGGGAGACATTTATCTCACTATAGCTGTCAGCTTTAGAAAAAGTCACTTAGGTAACTTTGGGCTGTGAAAAATTATATAATCAGTTCAGGAACCCCTTTGGTTTTCTATCTTGATTTATTTGTCCATAGCACTTGGATTAGAATTGGGTACTTAAATCAATTCAAGAAAAATATTAAGAAAGCCATTATCTCATTATACAACAAATTAAGCCAGGATTGTTGGCATTGCCTACAGTCCCAGCTACTCAGGATGCTGAAGTGGGAAGACTGTTTGAGCCCAGGAGTTTAAGGCTGTAGTGCTCATGATCATGCCTGTGAATAGTCATTGCACTCTAGCCTGGGCAGTATAGTGAGACTCTGCCTCTAAAAATATAATAATAATAATAACATAAATTACTTCTATAAAAATATATGATAAAATGTGAATATTGAATTATGTTTTATATCAGGGATGTGTAGGGTTCATTTGCTGTATCTTCTTCACTTTCAAAACAAATCTCCTATCTTTATAGTACAATAATATATCTTTATGTTAAATACAATTGGATATTTTTCTAATAAAGGATTAAGCAAATTAACATTAGGAACTTTTAAAAAAAGTTAATTCTATGTGTGACTCATTTTCATCAATACCTGTCTGTAATTCAAAATTATTTTAAAAACAACACAATATTGTGTTGATTATATTAATAATTGAGCATTCAATTGAGATGTTCCATATTACTTGTTCCTAAATTGCCAAAGTCTAATCAGGAAAATGCAAACGATTTGCTTTGTGTTCTGTTTGTAGATGTTCGTTGTTTACTGGAAATATTTGGAATGTGGGACAATTCTTATTCTACCTTCCTTGATATTTCTTCCCCACTCATTTCTTGTGATTCTATTTTCAGTAATAATCTTTCTAACATATATAAGTCTATAACAGTAAGTTTTAGAGAAATGTAGTAACTATATTGCATCATATGAGGAGAGTCTGTATTCTTTTTATTATTTATTTAGGAACCTCTAGCCCAGAGTGTAATCGATATTAAATTTTTTGGTGAGTGTATAAGTGAGAGCATTAATCAATGAAACATATAATTTTTTTATCTAATGGAATCACCTAGTGCTTTTTTGTTATTCATTTACATTTCTAGTTAAAGCCAGTTTGTGTGTACATCTTTATACTAAATACCATCAATTTTTTTTCTGTCATTACACAATCAGCATATAAATTGTATGAGGATTAAAAACTATTTCATTGACTAAAAATGCAATCATATTTAATTATGACTTCCTTCAAAAGGAGTATGGGTACCTCACAAAACTATGTATCAGCCCATAATATTCTGTTAGTAAAACCATTTATTTTAAAAAAGAAGTGCTTTGTCGTCAAAAACACTGAAGGCTTTCAACGACAATGAAAAAACATAGATTGTTTACACTTTTTGTCTTAAAGAACAAAGTATGAGAAGCCTTTTACATTTTGTTTCTTTTAATACTTGTTTTGAATGAGCAGATAAAGTAATCAAAATTATAGAGCAGCTCTACCCTGCTACACTGCTAAGCTGCTATGCTACCTCTACGCTGGCCCCTATTACTTACAAGTAACAGCTAGACAGACAATGTAATAAATTCTTTTGTCTTACTGTCCTTATGTAGACCTGACCTGAGAAAATATCACTCTAGTTTCACACGCATGTTTCATCTTTTTCTATGTTTGAGAATTGCTCTCACTTTGATAAGATTCATGGCCATGAATTGGGACTATAGTTGGAACCCCCACAGTGTCAAGTGATCCTGTTATTTCTCCCTTGCAATAGTTCTATATGCCCAAAGTTTTCACTTTAAAACTTCACTAACTTATCTCCAAAGAATAAAATCTTGCTTTTCACTTGATATAAATGGCTCTGCCACTCAGATCACATATAAAAGGAATAAAAAGTTTTGTGCTATCTGTTTGTCTCTATTGTGATAGCAGATTGGTTTGCATGGAGGTCATGAAACTCTGTGTGACCAGAAGAATTCTCAGGTTGAGTGTGGAAGTGTGGGCAAAGAGAGGTTTTGCCCTCTGAATCCACAACTTTGGCGTCTAGTCCACCTGTGTTCTCCAGGTCAGCTTCACCACTGAGGTCTGTACTTTGCAAGGCACAGGACTTCTCTTAATATAACTCAATCCTTGATTCCCATTTCATATGCTACTTCTGTTATCTGTGGTTGGAACTTTTAGGAAGAGAGAGGTATGATTATTAGACACCGTATCTATAAGTGACCATGTCCCTTTTATTAAATGCAATAAGGGCCCAAAGTTAACATCATCTTGTTAAACTAACAAAAACATTCCAATAAATAAAGATTGTGAATCCCTTTTATTGCTGTCAAATGTATAAATATTTATTACTTTAAATGGAATATAAATGACACTAGACATTGGTTTCCTTGTGTTTTTGTTTGTTATTTTTACCTTTCCTTTAAGGTTTTCTAGCTCACAGTTGGGAGGGGGAAACATATTACTTGTGAGACTGCTTGAGGCACTTTAAAGCATTAAGCAGCCATTGGGCAATCGAGTCTTAGAAAGCTCCCTTGTGAACAAATGTGTATAAAAAGGGGACAAAGAATTCTGAATGATTTCATGCTGAAAAACATACAGAGTATAAGAAAATAACTTATAAATCTGGGGTTTTCTACGACTTGTGAGTTTTTCTCAGAAAAGAGGTAACTCATCTGGAATTATTTCTGATTTAATTACTTGGACAAAAACAAGGTACATTTTGTTTCCCATTTTAAGGGTTCATTAGGGTCCTACCTTGCAAACCCCATTGCAGACAGACAGCACCCTCTTCTGTCACTTAATTTTAGAGCCAGTATACATTTTTCTCTGATACCAATTTAACAGGATTTTGAAAAGTTCTTCGTTATGAGGCATCATGAGTAAAAGTACTTAACTGACAAAATGGCCCTGAATCAAAACCATGGAGTCCTCAGGAGAGTGGGGCTGTTTTGGGAAGGCGTTTTTATCATCTTAGAGATTCCGTTTGATGTTCAAAATGGCTTGTAAATACCACCATGGGGTAAGTGACTGTGAGTTTCTGCGTATAAAAAAGCCCATTCGTGACAACTAACGCTTCTACATTAAATATATCACTGGCTGTCGTATGAACTGTGTCCTCACTGCAGCAAATACAGTAGATTCTGCTTCTAGTGTCAGGAAATTATAACTCTGAGCATTGATGGTCATGCATTTTAATCTTGGATCTATCCATAATACACTGGAAACTGATTTTCTCATAACATTGAATCTACTTATGTAGTATCTATCAGTGACTTTTTTTCTCATTTGAGAATTTGCACTTTTGAAATAATATCTGGTTATAAGTACTACGATGTGAATTTTTCCAGGGAAATTCTAAAACTAGATTTAGAGTATTTGCACATTGGATCCCCTGTTTTTTTTCTGATTTAATAAGAATTCTACTTTAGAATACATGAACATATGTGTGTGTATATATGTATATATGTAAATATGCATATAAGTATATCTCTGTGTGTATATATATGCATGTGTAAACATGTGTATGAGTATACACATGTATATACTTATAAGCATACACATATATACTTATATACATATTTACACATGCATATATATTTACGTTTCTATATGTGTAAATATGTATATAAGTATACATATATACTTACATATACATACACACGTATACTTACATACATATTTACATATATATGTATGTTTACATATTTGTGTATATATGTAAATATGTATATAATTATACATACATATTATACATACATACACATACACACACACATATATATTTACACACATATATATACACACGCACATTCTCCCAATAAACTACTAAGGATATTTTGTATTTATCTGTGTATTCATTTATCTGGCATTTCCCTAAAATGGGCTTACTAGATGATAATAAAATGACACAGAATTTCAAGTATACATTTTAAAATATATGCACAATACAGCATAATAGAGTTAATTCTTCTTGAATTGAAAGTTTCAATGATCGCTTCTCAGACTACAAATAATTCTTATATATCTTACTTTTCATACTTCTGCATTCTCTTTGTTCTCTTCTCATTCATTTACTTTTTTATTTGAATCATTCCTTTTTTTACAATACTCTTTTCCTGACCCAAAATATATTATAGAAAATATGTAGGACTGAACTCAGGTCTACTATTTGTACCCTGTTATTCAAAAATCTCATTTACTCTCATGGCTTTGTCCTATCACTTTACGTTTTTCTATCTACATGTCGCCTTTCTCCTGAGTTCCATTAGTTCAGACTGCTTGCATGTAGGATGTCTTCATGTTGGATACCCTTCAATCAATTTGAATCCATCTTTACTCCAAAAGCCATGATTTCTCTGGACTTTTCAATTTTAATTTTTTTTTTTTGAGACAGGGTCTCACTGTATCACCCAGGCTGGAGTGCAGTGGCGTGATCATGGCTTACTGCAGCCTTGACCTCCCACACTCTAGCGATCCTCCCACCTTAGCCTCCTGAGTAGCTGGGACTACAGGCATGCACCACCACTCAATTTTCATTTTTGAAAGGGTAATTTTCCCATATCCTAAGTTTAAATTTTTATGGCTACCTTTGTCTCCCTCCTAGCTCTCATTTTTCTACCTACTCACATTTCTACTTACTGAGTTCTTTTCATTCCCTCTGAAACTAGTTCAATGCAGGCCCTTAGGACTTGGTACCAGGAATTTCTATTATTCTTCTAAAGCCCTCTCTGCCTCTTTCTTTATTTCTGCAAAGAAATTTCAAAAACACATTACTGGAACTTTACTCTACACGTTTTGTTTCCTAAGTTCTCACTACCAAAGCTTTCAAGAACAACTTCCTTCTTGAAGGTCCCGCATCCTGCTGTGCTTAGAACAGATTAGTTCAATACTTACACTGTTATACTTCTGCCAGGCTTCCAAGTCCCTCAGGCACCTGTGTGACTGAATCCCTGGCTCATCTGAAAGTTGACCAGAGTACTTTATAATAGGTTAAATGCCCATGTTAGCATGTTTTTTCCCCTTATGGAGTCATGCTTAATTTTGGAAATTTGTTGGTCACTAAAAAAAAAAATAGTAATATTTATTGTATTTTAGTCTATCATTAAATGTTGTTTCATTGTTTTATTAGGACTTTTCTGACACCTAACACATATTCCCATAGCACATTTCCTAATACTTCTCATTCTCATTCAAATTATCTGTTTAGCCCTGGTCTGGACTTTCTGTAGAGGTCAGTGGGATCCATGTGACCTTTGCAATATATGTGATTAGGTAATTGATTTTTTTTAAACAAATACTCGTGCTCAGTACAATGCTCTGTATTAGGAATAGAAAAATTCATAAATACAGAATTGGTGCTTTCTCCATATTTTCAAACTCTTTTTTGGCATTATATATTTCTTATCCTACCATAAGATATTCATCTTATTCTCTTCTCTATTTATTTTACAATAAAATTTCTTCTCATTTTATTCTTTCTTTAACTACCGATTTATAAATTAGATTTTCTGTAATTTAATGCATTTGTTTACTCATACATCAGTGACCGCTGAGTACAGTATCACAGTATCATATTCTAACATTAAGCTTGATTGATATCACCATCTCAGATTGTTTTTACAAGCATTACTCATTTTACCTTGAATACAATCTTGGAGGTAAATGACATAATACTATTATAACCATTTTACATATGGATAAAATGAATCGCACAGTTTCAAAGCAAACTGATGATTTGACACACATGGCTGGTATTCTTATCACTCACATTCTGATTTCTTCTGTGTGTATATGTGTGTAATGACTTGCTCATTGGTATAAAATGTTAACTCTTATTATGATGATTTTTCCTGTAGTTTGATCAAACAAATTCTTTTTATCCCCCAGAGAATAAAAACAAGTCAATAACCACACAAAGATTTTCGTTCTCAAGGGCAGCATATTTCATTTGCATGATTCAGAAAATGTTTAATCTTGGCAGGATTTTCTTAACATCTTGAACACGAGATATGTGAATAAAATTTTCTGATATTGTTTTAAAAGTACACATTTTAAAATTGGTGCTGAGTTGAGATGAAAATTGAATGCATTGTGAATTACCCAAAAATAATAATAACTTTGGTTAAAGATACAATGTCTAACACTTTGCCTAATTGAAATTTAATTCATCTTTAAATCAATCACTTAATTAGCCTTTGTGTTGCCTAGAAAATAAAAAATGTTTTAAAAAATATTTTCTTCCTGCTAAGGTGTAGTATTTCTTAAAGAATGTGTGGTATTTCTCAAAACACTCAACTCACTGAATTTTATTTGTACTCTACATAGAAAAGCAAAATTGAACACTAGTCTGTATAGAAAGGTGTTGCAGACACCCATTCCTGATGTGGATATACAACATCAACTGTTTTTCTTCCACCTCTGAGTGATCATTTTATCCAGTTCTAGACAACAAGATAGACGTGGAAATCTGCAGTGTTTTCTCCAATTTTTCATCTTTTTCTGCCTCGTACATAGACATGTTTAAAGCCATTGGAGCTATGAATTAACAAGCATGTGGGAAAAAACAAATAAATTGCTCTGCATCCATCCTGCTACCACCTCTCACCATATATTTACATAAAATAAGTTCTTAAGTTGCTATTAATTGCTTTTTAAAAAATGTATGCAACAATAAGCATTTATAGCAGATATTGAAGGGTACCACTATATACAGAAAAAATGTTGTACATCAAAAATATGGATTCAACAAGGAATATTATTATAATGAATAATCTAAAAATAAGATTGATGCCTAATTTTAGATATATCATTACATTTTGTATCAAATGAAATTGCAATGTAAAGTAAGATGTATGTTTTCAGTGGCATGAGTTTGAAGTTTTTTTGTTTAACTTTTGAATATTTTTTCTTTTTTTATTATAGTTTAAGTTTTAGGGTACATGTGCACAACGTGCAGGTTTGTTACATATATATACATGTGCCATGTTGGTGTGCTGCACCCATTAGCTCATCATTGAACATTAGGTATATCTCCTAATGCTAGGAAAGCTCAGAAAATAACTCAGTATCTCTATAAGTTTTAACTTAAAATATTATAGAAGTGGGACAAAATCCTGGTAAACTATCTCTAGGTAATGTAGTAACATATGGCTAGCTATTTAGTTGGGTCTAAACTTTATATAAAATTACAGTCTTTGCAGAAAGTTTTGGTATAAATTACATAAAGGCATCACCTCTGATTTGCTCCAATTGGTTTTATATGGTGTCTTGACAGCAAAGAGAAATTATCCATGATTGATAGAAACTGGGAGATACAGCATCTACTTGAAACATTAGAAAGAACGAATATAATCAGTGTGGCAGAGGAAAAGCTGAAAGGGAGAAATGTTTCTCAGTGACTTTATTTTCATGTTAAAAAATGCATGCCACTGTAATCCCAGCACTTTGGGAGGCCGAGGCGGGTGGATCACGAGGTCAGGAGATTGAAATCATCCTGGCTAACCTGGTGAAATGCGGTCTCTACTAAAAATACAAAAAATTAGCTGGGCGTGGTGGCGGACGCCTGTAGTCCCAGCTACTTGGGAGGCTGAGGCAGGAGAATGGCGTGAACCTGGGAGGCGGAGCTTGCAGTGAGCGGAGATGGCACCACTGCACTCCAGCCTGGGCGACAGAGTGAGACTCCATCTCAAAAAAGAAAAAAAAGTATGCCAAACTTTAAGAAGTAATAATAGTAAGGTGTGGAAGGAAACATAAATTTAAAAGTCAGTATAAAGTTTTGGTGAGAAAAAGTTTGCAAGACATGGAAGTTTGTTATAAACAAAAAGAGAAAATTGACCCACATATACTTTTTTTACTTTTTTGGTTTTACTTAAACTTTTATTTTAGGTTCAGGGTTACATGTGCATGTTTGCTATATAGGTAAATTTCATATCACAGGGGTTTGTTGTACAGATTATTTCATCACCCAGGTAATAAGCATAGTACCTGACAGATACTATGATCCTCACTCTCCTTCCTCCCTTCACTCTCAAATAGTCTCTAGTGTCTATTGTTCCTTTCTTTGTGTACAGATGTACTCAGTGTTTAGCTCCCTCCTATAAGTAAGAACATGAGGGATTTGGTTTTCTGTTCTTGCGTAAGTTTGCTTAGGATAATGGCTTCCAACTTCAGCCATGTTGCTGCAAATGTCATGATCTTGTTCTTTTTATGACTGTGTAGCATTCCATGGTGTAAATGTACCACATTTTTTTCTTTAATCCAGTCTACCGCTGATGGGCATTTAGGTTGATTCCATGTCTTTGCCTTTGTGAACAGTGCTGCAATGAACCTACATGTGCATGTGTCTTTTTGGCAGAATGATTTATATTCCTTTGAGTATATACCCAATACTGGGATTGTTGGGTCTAGTGAAAACTCTGCTTTGAGTTCTTTGAGAAATCACCACGCTGTTATCACAATGGCTGAGCTAATTTACATCCCTTCAGCCATGTATAAGCTTTCTCTTTTCTCTGCAACCTCACCAGCATCTGTCACTTTTTGGTTTTTAATCATAGCCATTCTGACTGTTATGAGATGGTATCTCACTGTGGTTTTGATTTGCATTTCTCTAATGATTTAGAATATGTGATAATATTTGAATATGTAACATTAGTTTACATATTATAAATATTACATGTTATGTAAAATTAGAATATGCAATGTCAGTAATGTTTAGAATATGTGATAACCTTTTCTAATTACATATTTCTCTATCAACATAAAAATTAAGAAAAATCATATTTATATTTTGTGCAAGCATCTTTCCCATTTGAATAAGATTTTACAAAATAAAGTAGATATATAGGCACACATTTTCTGAATTATATTTACTAAGACTTAACTGAACAAACTAATTTCAATATTACAGCATAAACCTGGAAAATACATAAAGTATGTGAATGCTTTAATTTGTACATTATTGGAAGTATGTGAATATCATCGATATTATAGGATTTCAAAAAAGAGCTGTGGAATGTATACTTTTTTCCCAATACAATTATAGAAGTTTGATAAAATACCAAAAAACAAAGCCATTTGAATGCATTGAAAATAAAAGATCAACAGATGTTCAAAATTCCGGAAAGAAGACAAGCAAATGATGATTATATCCACATCAGTCTTCTGTTTTCCCCCTTGAGGTATTTGTCAATTCACAGAAGGAATAATTTAGGATTAGTAGAAAGTGGATACTTTGGTTTGCTGGCAATTGTATAGGTCTGAGGAGGCAAAGGTTAAGGTTTGAGGCTGCCAAGGAGCTGGGTTAAATGTGCTGAGAGAAAGAAAATCACAGGGAGTGAGCCTCAAATTCCAAGCGTAATTTATCCTGAGTCACTCTGTGGATTCCAAATCTGAAACTTTTGGAAACCAGACATAAACAACAGAGTCTAAGGTGCTGAGCAGAGATTTCAGCAGTTACATAGTGCTAAGAGACAGGTCTGAATTTAAATGCATGCCAATGATGTGAGACTGTTACACACGTTCTGTTTAACAGTGTGTTTCTGATGAGAACATAGAAGGTTTAAACTCTTGGAGCAAGAGCATACCTAAAATAGATGAGCCTTAACGATGTTTGTATAATTTTTCATACACAATGTCTGGTATACAAGTAAAATTTTTATAAAACGCAGGAAAAGAAACAGTATCAGAAGACACTGAATCACAGAGATGTGATGAAATAATGAACAAATTCTGGAGATGGTTGGTGGTGATGGTTGCATAACAATGAGAGAATGTATACTTAATACTTCTGAACTGTACACTTAAGGGACATTGGATTTCTAACATTGAGTCTGAAAGAAGAGAGAAAGGAGATAGAAGCAATTTTTTTAATTACTACCTGATAATTTTCTAAAACTGATAAAAGATATTAAGCTCTGAGCAAAAATCAAGGTTAAAAACATCCCCACCACAAAACAATTACAAAAACAACATAAACCTTAGAAAATCAGAGTTAAGCTTTTGAAAAAAGAAGTAAGAAACAGAAATATAGTTACAAAGACAGAGACACAATTCAGATTACCTTTTAGGGATCAATGTAAGGACAGACTGAAATTCTCAAGAGAGTTCCAAGAAGCTTGTTGATAGAATATAATGGAATGATGCCTTTAAAGTGCTAAAAGATAGCAAATATCAGTGTATAATTTAATATCCAGCTAATATCTTTCAAAAATGGGATCAAAATTAATAGGTGTTCATAAAAAACGTTGTGATATTTAATTTTTAATAGTCCTATACTAAGGGGAAATACTAAAGAGAGTTCTTTAAAGTGAAAATATGTCATCGCAGATGGAATTGTGGAAGAAAAAATCAAACCTTCTGAGGGCACATAAATGTAAACAAATATTAACTAGTGATGTACTTGGGAGACTGTACGTAGAATTAATGTACATTATAATGATATATAATCAAATCAAAATCACAAGATAAAACTTTGTATCAATTAGGCTATTAAGAAAAAATAAAAAATAACAAGTATTGGTGAGGAAATAACAAAATTGGAATCCTTGTGCATTGTTAGTGGGGATGTAAGATAGTGCAACTACTGTAAAAAATAGTACAGCAATTCCTCCAAAATTAAACATGAAATTAAAACATGATACACCAACTCCACTTCTGGGCATATACCCAGAATAACCAAAAGCAGGGAATAGAATAAAGATGTGTACACCAATATTCATAGGAACATTATTTATAATAGGCAAAAGATGGAAACAACTCCCAAGTGTCCATTCACAGCTAAATAGGTGAACAAAGTGTGGTATGTGCATGCAATGGACTATAATCAAATTTGATAGGAATTACATTTTGACACATGCTACCACATGAATGAACCTTGAAGACATCATGCTAAGTGAAATAAGCCAGGCAGTCAGAAAAGGACAAATGTTGTATGATTCCACTTATATGAAGTACATAGACTAGTCACATTCATAGGGACAAAAAGTAGAAGGGAGCTTACCAGGGGTAAGGGGAACTGGGAATGGGGGATTATTTTTTAATGGGTAAAGAGTTTCTGCTTGGTATGATAAACGGATTCTGGAGGTGATGGTGATGATGGTTACACCACAGTTAGACTACTTAATTTTTCTGAACTGTTTACTTAAAATAGTTAAAATGATAAATTTTATGTTATATGTGTAGTTTATCTTAATTAAAAATAGTATACAAGAATGGATTTGGGCTATTAAAATGTTATGTTTTTTTTCAGCCAATAAGTGGTAAAAATATGACTTTAAAGAGGATATCAACAAGTCAAGGTTGTGTGTTTAAGTTCAGGGTAAACACTAAAATAATAATAATAATCTATACCAATGAAGAAAGTAGAAGGTACATTTGGCTACTGAAAATAAGTTTGAACTTTGGGAGGCCAAGGCAGGTGGATCACTTGAGCTCAGGCATTTGAGATCAGCCTAGACAACATGGCAAGACCTGTCTCTACTAAAAATACAAAAAATAGCCGGATATGGTGCTTTCTTGTTGTCCCAGCTACTCAGGAGGCTGAGAGGGAAGGATTGCTTGAGCCCCAGGGGCAGAGGTTGCAGTAAGCTGAGGTTGTGCCACTGCATTACAGCCTGGGTGACAAAGTGAGAACCTGTCTAAAAAAAAATTAGAAATCCAAATTGGTTATGAATATTAAAGAAAGAAAGAAGAAACAACTAGAAAACAGAAAAAGTTGCTGTACATATCATCCCGTCATGCAGGTATTAAGCCCAGCACCCATTAACTCTTCTTTCTGGTGCTCTCCCTCTCCCTATACCCTGGACAGGCCCCAGCGTGTGCTATTTTTCCCCATGTGTCTGTGTGTTCTCATTGTTCAGTTCCCACTTATAAGTGAGAACATGTGGTGTTTGGTTTTCTGTTCCTGCATTAGTTTGCTGCAGATAACCTCTTCCAGCTCCATCCATGTCCCTGCAAAGGACATGATCTCCTTCCTTTTTATGGCTGCATAGTATTCCATGGTGTATAGGTAACACATTTTTTTTATCTAGTCTACTGTTGATGGACATTTCAGTTTATTCCATGTCTTTGCTATTGTGTGTAGTGCTGCAGTAAACATATCTATGCATGTATCTTTATAATAGAATCATTTACATTACGTTGGGTACAGACCAAGTGATGGGATTGCTGGGTCAAATGATATTTCTGCCTCTATGTCTTTGTGGAATCATCATACTGTCTTCCACAATGATTGAATTAATTTACATTCCCACCAACAGTATAAAAGTGTTCTTATTTCTCCACAATCCTGCCAGCATCTGTTGTTTCTTGACTTTTTAATAATTGTCATTCTGACTGGCGTGAGATGGTATCTCATTGTGGTTTTGATTTGCATTTCTCTAATTATCAGTGATGTTGAGCTTTTTAAAAATATGTTTGTTAGGTGCATGTATGTCTTCTTTTGAGAAATGTCTGTTTGTGACCTTTGCTCGCGTTTTATTGATTTTTTTTTTTTTACAAGTTCCTTGTAGGCTCTGGATATTAGACCTTTGTCTGATGGATAGCTTGCAAAACCGTTCTCCAATTCTGTAGGTTGCCTATTCACTCTGATGCTAGTTTCTTTTGCTATGCAGAAGTTCTTTAGTTTAATTAGATCCCATTTCTCTAGTTTTGCTTTTGTTGCAATTGCTTTTGGCATTTTTTGTCATAAAATCTTTGCCCCTGCTTACGTCCTGAATGGTATTGCATAGATTTTCTTCTAGAGTTTTTATAGTTTTGGGTTATACATTTAGGTCTTTAATCCATCTTGAGTTAATTTTTGTATAACGTGTAAGGAAGAGGTCCAAGTTCAGTTTTCTGCTTATGGCTAGCCAGTTCTCCCGGCACCATTTATTAAATAGGAAATCCTTTCCCCGTTGCTTGTTTTTGTCAGATTTGTCAAAGATCAGGTGGTTGTATTTGTGTGGTTTTATTTCAAAGTTCTCTATTCTGTTCTACTGGTCTATGTGCCTGTCTTTGTACCAGTACCGTGCTGTTTTAGTTACTGTAGCTTCGTAATATAGTTTGAAGTTGGTTAGCATGACACCTTCAGCTGTGTTCTTTTTGCTTAGGATTGTCTTGGCTATTTGGGCTCTTTTTTGGTTTTACATAAATTTTAAAATAGTTTTTTCTAATTTTGTGAAGAATGTCAGTGGCAGTTTAATAGGAATAACATTTAATCTATAAATTACTTTGAACAGTATGGCTATTTTCACAACATTGATTCTCCCTATCCATGAGAATGGAATGTTTTTCCATTTGTTTGTGTCCTCTCTGATTTCCTTGAGCAGTGATTTGTAGTTCTCCTTGAAGAGGTCCTTCTCTTCCCTCGTTAGCGGTATTCTTAGGTATTTTATTCTCTTTTTAACAATTGTGAATGGGAGTTCATTCATGATTTAGCTCTCTGTATACCTGTTGTTGGTGTATAGAAATCTTAGCAATTTTTGCACATTGATTTTGCATCTTGAGACTTTGCTGAAGTTGTTTATCACCTTAAGAAGCTTTTGGGCTGAGGTGTTTGGGCTGTCTAGATATGGGATCCTGTCTTCTGCAAACAAAAATAATTTGACTTCTCCTTTTCCTATCTGAATACCCTTTCTTTCTTTCTTTTACCTGATTGCTCTGGCCAGAACTTTCAATATTATGTTAAATGAGAGTGGTGAGAGAGGACATCCTTGTCTTGTGGGGGTTTTCAAGGGGAATGTTTCTAGCTTTTGCCCATTCAATATGATGTTGGCTGTGGGTTTGTCACATATGGCTCTTATTATTTTGAGGTATATTCCTTCAGTACCTAATTTATTGAGAGATTTTAACATAAATGGGTGTTGAATTTTATTGAAGGTCTTCTTTGCATTTATTGTGATAATCATGTAGATTTTTGTCTTTATTTCTGTTTACTTGATAAATTACATTTATTGATTTGCATATGTTGAACCAGCCTTGCATCCTGGGGATGAAGCCAACTTGATCATGGTGAATAAGCTTTATGATGTGCCTCTTGATTTAGTTTGACAGTATTTATTGAGGATTTTTGCATAAATGTTCATCAGGGATATTGGCCTGAAGTATTCTTTTTTTGTTGTATCTCTGCCAGATTTCAATATCAGGATGATGCTGGCCTCATAAAGAGAGTTAGGGAGGAGTCCGTCCTTTTCAATTGTTTGGAATAGTTTCAGAAGAAATGGTAATAGCTTCTCTTTGTACCTCTCATAGAATTTAGCTGTAAATGTGTCTGGTCCTGGGCTTTTTTGGTTAGTAGGCTATTTATTACCACCTCAATTTCAGAACTCATTATTGGTCTATTTAGGGATTCATTTTCTGATTCAGACTTGGGTGGTCGTATGTGTCCAGAAATTTATTCATTTTTTTTAGATTTTCTAGTTTATGTGCATACCGGTGTTTATAGTATTCTCTGATGGTTGTTTTTATTTCTGTGAGGTTTGTGGTGATATTCCCGTCATCATATCTGATTGTGTCTATTTCATTCTTTCCTTTTTTTTCTTTAAAGTCTAGCCAGTGGTATATTTATTTTATTAATTTTTTTTCAAAAGACCACCTCCTGGACTTGTTTTTATAAGGGTTTTTCGTGTCTCTATCTTCTTTAATTCCACTATCATCTTAGTTATTTCTTGTCTTCTGCTGGTTTTGGGATTTGTTTGCTCATGATTCTCCAGTTTATTTAGTTGCGATGTTAGGTTGTCAATTTGAGATCATTCTAGCTTCCTGATGTGGGCATTTAGTGCTGTAAATTTCCCTCCTAACACTGCTTAGGTGCATCTCAGAAATTCTGGTATGATGTATGTTTGTTCTTCTATTTTTTTTTTTTTTTTTTGAGACAGAGTCTCGCTCTTTCGCCCAGGCTGGACTGCAATGGCCTATCTCGACTCACTGCAAGCTCCGCCTCCCAGGTTCACACCATTCTCCTGCCTCAGCCTCCTGAGTAGCTGGGACTACAGGCGCCTGCCACTGTGCTCAGCTAATTTTTTGTATTTTTAGTAGAGATGGGGTTTCACCGTGTTAACCAGGATGGTCTCAATCTCCTGACCTCATGATCCACCCGCCTCAGCCTCCCAAAGCGGTATCTTTGTTCTTTTTACTTTCAAAAAACTTTTTATTTCTGTCTTAATTTCATTATTTCCCCAGGAGTCATTCAGGAGCAGGTTGTTCAATCTCCATATAGTTGTGTGGTTTTGAGTGTGTTTCTCAGTCTTGAGTTCTAATTTGATTGTGCTGTGATCTGAAAGACTGCTTGTTATGATTGTTATTTTGCATTTGCTGAGGAGTGTTTTACTTCCTATGATGTAATCAATTTTACAGTAAGTGTCATATGACAATGAGAAGAATGTATATTCTGTTGTTTTGGAGTGGAGAGTTTTGTAGATATCTATCAGGTCCACTTGATCCAGAACTGAGTTTAGGTCCTGAATATCTTTGTTAATTTTCTGTCTCAATGATTTGTCTAATATTTTCAGTTACGTGTTAAAGTCTCCCACTATCATTTTGTCGGAGTCTAAGTCTCTTTATATGTCTCTACAAACTTGCTTTATGAATGCAGGTGCTTCTGTATTGGGTGCATATGTATTTAGGATAGATAGATTTGCTTTGTGAATTGAACCCTTTACCATTATGTAATGCCCTTCTTTGTCTTTTTTGATCTTTGTTGGTTTAAAGTCCACTTTGTCATAAACTAGGATTGCAACCCTCCCTTTTTTTGTTTTCCATTTGCTTGGTAAATTTTCTAATTGTCTAATTTTCTTTGTTTTGAGCCTATGTGTGTCTTTGCATGTGAGATGTGTCTCTTGAAGGCAGCATACTGATGGGGCTTGAGTTTTTATCTAGCTTGCTATTCTGTGTCTTTTAATTGGGGCATTTAGTCCACTTACATTGAAAGTTAATATTGTTATGTATGGATTTGATCCTGTCATCATGATGTTAGCTAGTCATTTTGCAGACTTGTTTATGTAGTCACTTGATAGTGTTGCTGGTTTGTATACTTTGGTGTGTTTTTATAGTGGCTGGTAACAGTTTTTCCTTTCCATATTTAGAACTTCCTTAAGGAGCTCTTTCAAGGCAGGCCTGGTGATGATAAATTTTCTCAGCATTTGCTTGTCTGAATAGAATCTTATTTCTCATTTGCTTATGAAGTTTAGTTTGGCCAGATATGAAATTCTGGGTTGGAAAATGTTTTAAGAATATTGAATATTGGCCCTCAATCTCTTCTGGCTTTTAGGGTTTCCACTGAGAAGTCCACTGGTAGTCTGATGCGCTTCCCTTTGTAAGTGACATGGCCTTTCTCTCTGGCTGCTCTAACATTTTTTCTTTCATTTTGACCTTGGAGAATCTGACGGTTATATGCCTTGGGGTTGATTTTCTTGTGGAGTATCTTAATGGAGTTCTCTGCGTTTCCTGAATTTGTGATTATTGGATGGTGTTGCTAGGTTGGAGAAGTTCTCCTGGATGATATCCTGCAGTATGTTTTTCAACTTGGTTCCATTCTCCCCATCTTTTTCAGGTACCCTAATAAGTCATAGGTTTTGTCTTTTTTACATAATTTTATATTTTTTGGAGGTTTTGTTCATTGCTTTTTATTCTTTTACCTCTATTCTTGTCTGCCTGTCTTATTTCCAAAATACAGTCTTCAAGCTCTGAGATTCATTTCTCTACTTGGTCTATTTATCTACTGATGCTTGTGATTGCATTATGAAGTTCTTGTGTTGTGTTTTTCAGCTCCATCAGGTTATTTATGTTTCTCTATAAACTGACTATTTTGGTTATCAGCACCTGTAATGTTTTATCATGATTCTTAGTTTCTTTGCATTGGGTTAGAACGTGCTGCTTTAGCTCAGCAAAGTTTGTTATTACTCATCTTCTGAAGCCTACTTCTGTCAATTCGTTCATCTCAGCCTCAGCTGTTCTGTACCCTTGCTAGACAGGTGTTGCAATCATTTGGAGAAGAAGAGACAGTCTGGCTTTTTGGGTTTTCAACATTTTTGCATTGATTCTTTCTCATCTTTGTGGGTTTATCGACCTTTGATCTTTGAGGTTGCTGACCTTTGAGTGGAGTTTTTTGGGGGTCTTTTGTTTATGTTGTTGTTATTTTTTGTTTTTCTTTTAAATGTCAGGCTCCTCTTCTTTAGGGCTGCTGCATTTTGCTAGGTGTCCACTCTAGACCCTGTCACCTTGGATCCCCCTGCACGAGAAGTTATCATCAGTGAAGGCTCCAAAACAGCAAATATAGCAGCCTGCTCCTTCCTCTGGGAGCTCCATCTAATAGGGGGCACTGACCTCATTCCAGCTGAGATGCTCCTGTAGCAGGTTTTTGGACATCCCTATTGGGAGATCTCACCTAGTGAGGAGGAACAGGATCAGGGTCCCACTTAATGAAGTAGTCAGGCTGCCCCTTGGCAGAGCAGGTGCACTGCACTGCAGGGAAGTCCCCTTGTCCAGATTGCCCAAACTTTCCAGAGCCAGCAGGAAGGAAAGTCTGTCAGCTGAGCTGTAGATACGGTGGCTGCCCCTCCCCATGGTGGCTCCATCCCAGGGAGATATCAGAGTTCTGTTTATAAAACCCTGGCTGGAGTTGCTGAAATTCCTGCAGGGAGACCCTTCTGGGTAAGGAGGGATGGATCAGGGTCCTACTTAAAGAAGCAGTCTGGCTACAATCTGCCACAGCAGCTGTGTTGAACTGTGGGGAATTCCTCCCTGTCTGGACCACCCAGTTTCCCTGGATCTGGCAGGTCAAAACCAAGGTTTTTAATATTGCTTTTGATGTAGACTTTTCGTTTTCCACTGACCAGTCTTGATTATTATAAAAATAGTTACTTGCTGTAATATATTGTGCCATTGTTAACATGAAATTGTTGATGATTCCCCTTTAACCCCTTTTATCCCCTTGGTGTTAATTAGACAACATTAGAAATAGTGACAAATAAGCAACTTTTACAAAATATCCTGGTTTGTTATAGTGATGAATGTGAGTTAGTTTGACCCAATAGGGAAGCTTTGAAGCACGTATAGGCTGCAGCTTAATATTTTACCAATATTTCAAACTCCAAACTTTTATTTTACTCCTTGGGTGTTTCTGGAAATATGAAATTACATATTTGAATACCTTTGAAACTTTAACTTACGATATATTTAGATACTCAGAATCTTGAGAATCGTCTTTCTACTCATTGTAAGGATTACCATTTGATTTTAACTGCACTCAGTATTGAAATATGTAGTGTGATAACACTGACAAAACAATAGGCAAAAATAAAAATGCAACATGGAGGTTCTTCTATTTTACTTTGATGTTATGATTATCTGTTGTATCTTATGACAATGTACTGTATGTGTAACAGTAGAGAACTATTGTGAAAAGTCAAATTGTAAATTGTACTCATAGTATTGCTTCTATGAGAATGAAACTCACATAAATGAATTGCAGTCTTTGCAGTTACAACCAGTCTAGGAGAGGTGTTTGAGGAGAGTCTTTTAGGCAGAAAAAGCATCAGCTTATGTTTATCAGGAGCCTAAGTATCAGCTAGTAAGTGATTCAACTGCAGTATTGATAAGTCTTAAATCAATTAAAATTATCATCTCTAGTGTTTTGGCTTAAAGGATTACGTTTTGGAAACAGGAAGTGAGTAGATTAAAAAGAAATAAACAAGGTTTTCTGGCAAATATATTTCCATGAAAGAAAATTAAGAATTTGTGAACCACAAACTACCAACCACTGTATCTCTAAATCTCCATGAAGAGATGTTGGCCAAAATCCAGACTTTGAGTATACTTCTGGTGAACATTCAAAAGGAAGAGAAGAACATGCTATTGGACACTAGAGAAAGGGGTATCTTCGCTATGTGCTGGAAGAAATCTTAGCAAAATTGTTTCCCTTAGAGCCAGTTAATGTGGAAAGAAGAAATTTGTTGTCTACTTAAGGAGATTTCCAAAATAAGGGTTGAAGCTATGGGCCTATTTATTTTTGTTGCTTATAACAAAATTTGAGAGGATAAAGAGAAATTGAGGGAAGAACTTGTAAAGCAAAAAAAAAGGAAGGGCTTGACCATTTTGGATATTCTCAGCCTCTCCAGACAGCAAAGAATGCTAACATTTTGAAAAGGTTTCCAAATAACTTCAGGAAAATAAGGTCAAGAACAAAAGCCAGGAGTGTGACTGAATAAACTTCTGTTAACATTTCAGAAAGACAGAAACGTGGACATGGTACCCAGTTACACAAAGGACTGTTTTAAGAGATTAAGAGTGTGCCTTGCAGACTTCTCAACCAAACCGCAGAATTTCTAGGAAGCCTATAGACTACGTCCCCAGCCTTGTCAGCAGAAGCCCAAGAAAGAAGAGCTTATCTTAAAAGCAATCTGTGGGTATGGCTTTTTTATGACTGAGTGAGCCACAGGGATATTTTTCATGAGACTCACAAAGTATTTGAGAGTTATTTCAGCAGACATTACCAGCTTGGATCAAAAAAGACAGAGAGAGTACAAAATGAAAGAATATTGTTTTGTATCCCCAATTCTGCTGACAAACAGAAGGCAAGCAAAACTACTCAGCTGCAAATACTTGTCAGCTTTCATGAAAAAGAAAGAGGGCAGAACCAACAGCACAGAGAGTTGAACCCAGAGTAACTGAGAACTATATGCAGCCCTTAAATCCCAACCAAGCAACTCTGGACATTTACCCAGCTGGATTTCAGCATGGCTATTGATTAGTGACTATTTTGTGCCTTCACTTTCTCCATTTTTGAATAAGAATGTCTATAACTATTATGCTATGACTGTGCCACCATTGTACTCCAAGTTTGAAGGGCAAATCACTTGTTGGGTTTGCTTTCCAGATTGTCAGATAAAGATTGTTATATGCAAGGAGTCTCATCCACATGTGGAAGTAATTTAGATTATGACTTTTGGGGTTTTGATCACATGTTATAATAGGATTACAGACTTGGGGACTTGAAAGGGAATGAATGTATTTTGCATATAGGAGGAATGTGAATTGAGACTCTGGAGTGCACCCCATGATGCTCAACTTAATAGTGTTCTTATGCTTTCTTGATTCCCTCCCTTTAAGTGGAAATGGAACCTGTGACCTGCTTGTAATAAACAGATCACAGGAAAGGTGGTCTGTGCAATTACCTCAACCTGACTGTATTATGTAAGATTATAGTGGATCTTGCAAGGAGATTTTTATCTTTCCCTTGGAGGTTTTAAGAAGCAAGCTCTTACACTGTAAGCTGCCACACAGGAAGGAGTCAAGGACAGCCTGTGGCTGACAGAAACGAACCCAAAACTTCAATTCACCAGCTGGCATGGTCTGATATTTGCATCCTCCCAACATTTATACGTTAAAATCCTAAACTCCAAAGTGATAGTGTTAGGAGGTGGGGCCTTCGAGGGGTTATTATGTCATAGGAGTAAAGTAGAATTAGTGCCCTTACAAGAGAGACTTCAGACAGATCCCTTTCTCCTTACATCACGTGAGAACACAGTGAGAAGGTGTCATCTGTGAATGAGAAAGTGTGTCCACACCAGACACCAAATCTATTGGCAAGTTGATCTTGACCTTCCCAGCCTCCAGAATTATAAGAAATAAACTTCTATTCTTTATAAGCTACCCAGTTTGTAGTACTATATTATAGCAGCTGAAAGAGACTACGAAAGCAGCCCATGGAAACTGAGTTCTGTCAAAAACCATGTGAGTTTGGAAATGTCCCCGTCTCTAGTCAAACCTCAGATGAGATCACAACCCTAGGCAGTATCTTTATTGCAGCTTTGAGAGACCTGAAACAGAATACGCAGGTAAATTGTTCCAGGACTCCTGATTCACTGAAACTATGAGATAATAAGTGTATTATTTTATTATTTAGAAATTATTTTTGTAGTTTTAATGGCACAATTTTTTTATTGTTATTGTTGTTGTTACATGGATGAATTGTATAGTGGCGAAGCCTGGGATATTAGTGCACTCATTATTATTCAAGTAGTGTACGTTGTGCCCAATACATAGTTTTTCATCCCTCATCCAAGTCCCACCCTCCTTTGTTTTGAGTCTTCGATGTCCATTATATCACTCCGTATGTCTTTGTGTACCCATAGCTTAGCTCTCACTTAGAAGTGAGAACATGCAGTATTTGTTTTTTGATTCCTGAGCTACTTCACATAGAGTAATGGCTTCAAGTTCCATCCAAGTTGCTGGAAAAGACATTATTTCATTCTTTGTTATGGTTGAATAGTATTCCATGGTATGTAAGAGTGTGTGTGTGTGTGAGTGTATACATACATACATACATACCATGGAATACTACTCAGCCATAACAAAGAACGTATATCACATTTTCTTTATCCACTCATTACTTTTTCTTTATCCTCTCATTGGTGGTTTGGGCATTTAGGTTGATTACATTTCTTTGCAATTGTGAATCATGCTGTAATAAACTTATGGATGCACACTTCTTTTTGATATAGTGACTTTTCCTTTGGGTAGATACTCAGTAATGGGATTACTCGATTGAAAGGTAGATCTATTTCTAGTTTTTTGAGAAATTGCCATACTGATTTCCATAGAGGTTGTACTAACTGTATGTGCACCAGTAGTGTATAAGCATTCCCTTTTCATCGCTTCCATGTGAATATCTATTGTTTTTTGGCTTTTTGATAATGGCCATTCTGGCTGGGGTAAGATGGCATCTCACTGCGGGTTTAATTTGCATTTATCTGGTGTTAACGATGTTGAGCATTTTTTCATAGTTTTTTTGCCTAGTTGTATATGTTTTTTGAGAAATTTCTATTCATGTCATTTGCCCACATTTTAATGGGATTATTTGGTTTTTTTCTTGCTGATTTGTATGAGTTCCTTGTAGATTCTACATATTAGTCCTTTATTGGAGGCATAATTTTCAAATATTTTCTCCCATTCTATAGGTTATTAACTCTGATGATTACTTATTTTGCTGTGCAGAAGCTTTTTAGTTTAATTAGGTCCCATTTATTTATTTTTATTTTTGTTGCATTTGCTTTTGGAGTCTTAGTCATAAATTCTTTGCTTGGGCCAATCTCCAGAACAGATTTCCTAAGTTTTCTTCTAGACTTGTTATGGTTTCAGAGATTAGATGTAAGTACTTAATCTATTTTGAGTCAACTTCTGTATATGATGAGAGGCAGAGATCCAGTTTCAATTCTTCTACAGGTGGTGATCCAATTTTCCAGCACCATTTATTGAATAGAGTGTCCTTTACCCAATTTATGTTTTGTATGCTCTGTTGAAGATGAGTTGGTTGTAAGTATTTGGCTTTATTTCTGGGCTCTTCTATTTTGTTTTGTTGGTTTATGTTTCTACTTTTTTATTAATACCATGCTGTTTTGTTTATTATAGCCTTTTAATATAATTTGAAGTCAGGTCATGTAATGCCTCCAACTTTGTTCTTTTTGCATAGAATTGCTTTGGCTATTTGGCCTTTGTTTTCCATAGGAATTTTAGGATTCTAATTCTGTGAAAAGATGATGTTGATACATTGATAGAAATTGCATTAAATTTACAGATTGCTTTGGGCAACGCTGTCATTTTTACAGTATTGATTCTTACAATCCATGAATATGTGGTATATTTCCATTCGTTTCTGTCACCTATAATTTCTTTCAGCAGTGTTTTGTAGTTCTCTTTGTAGACGTGTTTTACCTCCTTGGTTAAGTATTTTCCTAGGTAATTTTTACTTTTTGTAGCTATTATAAAAGAAATTGAGTTCTTTATTTGATTCTCAGCTTGGTTGTTGTCAGTGTATAGCAATGCTACTGATTTGTGTATATAAAGATTTTGTAAACTGAAACTTTATTTATTTATCTGATCTAGGAGTGTTTGGGAGGATTCTTTAGGATTTTCTAGGGTTAAGATTTTATCATTGGCAAACAGCAATAGTTTAAATTCCTCTTTTCCAATTTGGATGCCTTTTCTTTCTTTCTCTTGCCTGATTGCTCTGGCTAAGATTTTAATACTATGTTGAACAGAAGTGGTAACAGTGGACTTCTTTGTCTTGTTCCAGTTAATAGTGGAAATGGTTTTAACTTTTCTTCATTCAGTATGTTGGCTGTGGGTTTGTCATATATGACTTTTAGTATTTTGAGGTATGTTTTTCATACTTAGTTTTTTGAAGGTAAAAATCTTCATAAAAATCATAAAGAGATGCTGGATTTTATGAACTAATTTTTCTATGTCTATTGAGATGATCATATGGTTTTTATTTTTAATTTTGTTTATGTGGTGAATCAGTTTTATTGACATGAGTATGTTGAACCATCCCTGCATCCATGGGATGAAACCCAGTTGATCATGGTAAATTCTTTTTTGATGTGCTGTTGGATTTGCTCTGCTAGTATGTTAATGAGAACTTTTACACCTATATTCAGCAGAGATATTGGTCTGTAATTTTCTTTTTGTTTGTTTGTTTGTTATATCCCCTTCTGGCTTTGGTATCCAGATAATACCAGCTTCATAGAATGAGTTACGGAGAATCCTCTCCTTCTCAGTTTTTTAGAAAAATTTCAGTGGAATCGGTCCTAATTTTACTTTGTGTATAAACCTCAAATTTTGCATTCTAAAATTCAAATTTTAGAATTTGGCTGTGGGTGCATCTGGCCCTGAGATTGCTTTGTTGGCAAGTCTTTTTTTTTTAATTACTGGTTTAATCTCACTACTTGTTATTAGTCTGTAAAGGGTTTCTATTTCTTCCTGATTCAAGGTAGAGAGTAGAATGTTTTGAGGACTTTTTTCATTCAGTTTAGATATTCTACTTTGTGTGCATAAAAATGTTCATGGTAGTCTCAAATGATCTTTTGTGTTTCTGCAGTGTTGGTTGCAATGACTCCATTTTCATTTCAAATTGAGCTTATTTGAGTCTTCTCTTTCTTTTCTTAGATAATTTAGCTAGTGATCTATCAATTTTGTTTATGTTAAAAAAACACTAACTTTTGTTTCAGTGTTCTTTTGTATTTTTGTTTCAATTTTATTTGATTCTGCTGTGATCCTTGTTATTTCCTTTCTTCGGTTAGCTTTGATTTTGGTTCATTCCTGTTTCTCTAGTTCTTTGAGGTGTGATCTTACATTGCCAGTTTGTGATCTTTCAGACTTTTTGATATAGGTATGTAGTGCTATAAACTTTCCTTTTAGTGTTATAAGCTTTCCTTTTAGCACCGCTTTTGCTGTATCTCAGAGGTTTTGATAACTTGTGTCACTTTTATTATTTATTTTTTAAAATTAAATTTCTTTCTTGATTTCATTGTTCACTCAAAAATCATTTAGAAGCAGATTGCTTAATTTTCATGTATTTGTTTAGTTTTGAGGGTATTTTATGGAATTGATTTCTAGTTTTATTCCACTGTGGTCTGAGAAGATGCTTGATGTGATTTAAATTTTTAAAAATTTATTGAGACTTGTTTTGTGGCCTATTATGTGGTCTGTTTTGGAGTATGTTCCATGTGCAAAATGTATATTCTGAAGTTTTGGTGTAGAATGTTCTGTAAATATCTGCTAGGTCCATTTGTTCTACAGTGAAGTTTAAGTCCAGTGTTTATTTGTAGACTTTCTGTCTCAATAATCTGTCTAGTTCTATCAGTGGAGTATTAAAGTTCCCACTATGATTCGGCTGCTATCTCTTTTTTTAGCTCTAGTAGTCATTGTTTTATGAATTTGGGAGCTCTGATGCATATATATTTAACGTTATATATGTTATATGTTCTTGCTCAGTTGATCCATCATTATATAAGGACCTTCTTTGTCTTTTTTGTAAACGTTGTTGCTTTAATGGATGTTTTACTTGATAGAAAAATAGCTACTCCTGCTCACTTTTGGTTTCCATTTGCATGAACTTTGTTTTCCACTCCTTTACCTTGAGTCTATAAGAATCCTTATGTGCTAGGTGGTGCATCTCCTGAAGATAGCGGATATTTGGTCTGTAATTTTTATCCTTTCTGCCAATCTGTATTTTTTTAGTGGAGCATTTAGAGCATTTATATTCCACATTAATATTGAGATATGGGGTATTGTTTCTGTCATCATAATGACTGTTATCTAGTGACTTTGTTTTCCTCGCTGTGTTGTTATTTTATAAGCCTTGTGAATTTTATGCTTTCAGGAGGTTCTATTCTGCTGCATGCTGGTAATTTGTTTCAAGATTTAGAACTCCTTTTAGCATTTCCTGTAGGGCTGGTCTAGTAGTGACAAATTCAGTCAGCATTTATTTGAGACATACTTTATTTCTGTCTCATTTATAAAATTAGTTTTCTTGAATACAAAATTCTTGGCTGACAGTTTTTGTCTTTAAGGAGAATATAGAAAAGACCCCAATCCCTTCTGGCTTGTAGTTTTAGCTCCCTCAGTTCTCTGCTGAGAAGGCTGGGTTAATATGATACATTTTCCTGTACAGGTTGCCTTGTTCTTTAGTCTCACTCTTAGGATTCTTTCCTTCACATTGACTTTAGATAGCCTGATGATTATAGGCCTTAGTAATATTTTTTTTCAATGATTCTCCTAGGAGTTCTTTGAGCCTCTTATATTTTAATTTCTAAATTTCTAGCAAGGCCAGGCTTATAACATAGCAACATAATGAGGAAAACAAAGTCACTAGGTAATAATCATTATTCCAGCAAGGTCAGGAAGTATTCTTCAACTATTCCCTTAAATACGTTTTTCAGATTTTTTCAGTTTTTCTTTTTCCTCGGGAACACCTATGATTCTTAGGTTTGGTTTGGCCATTTTACATAATCCCATATTTCTTGAATAATTTGTTCATTAATTCTTTTTTCTCTATTTTTCTGTTACTGGGTTAATTCAAAAGCCTTGTCATCAAGCTCTGAAAATCTTCCTTTTACTTGGTCTAGCGTATTGTTAACACTTTCCACTGCATTTTGTAGCTTTCTAAATGTATCTTTTATTTCCAGAAATTCTGATTTTTTTTTTAAATATCTATCTCTTTAGCAAATTTCTCTTTCATATTTTGAATTGATATTTTAACTTCTTTATGTTGGTTGTCACCTTTCTATTGTATTTCATTGAGTAAGTGAATAATCAATCTTTTGAATTCTTCATCTGTTATTTCAAAGATTTCATCTTGGTTTGGATTCAACAGTTAGTGAGAATTAGTGTGATCTTTGGGGATGTTTTAGGACACTATTTTTTTTAATATTGCCAGAAATATTTTTCTGATTTCTCCTCCATTTGTGTAGAATATTTCTTCTAATTATTTTTGAATTTATTTTTAATTCAACAGTGCTTTTTTAACTTCTTTAGTTTTTTCCCCTTAAGGATGTGATTTTACTTTTATTATTTATTGTCACTTAGCTTGGCTCAGGGTGCTTTAAGTGGTGATAATTATACCATTTCCATGATTATAGAGAATCTTAGTGTGATGATTTTTCAGATGCTGGTTGTAGTAGCAGTGTGCTAGGTGTGTGAGCGTTGTCTCATTTGAGACTGGAATGGCAGAATCTCATGAATCTTATCTCGTCCCCCAGTGGTGTGCACTTTAAAAACATTTTCCCCAATATTTTATTCTCTGTGTTGAACAGTTTAGGCTTTAGCCAGTAGAAAGTACCCATGGATGAAAAAACAGCTGTGGCTATAACAGGTTGGTAAATGCAATACCCAATGGTGGACAACAGTCCCAGCATTGACAGAGGCAGCTGGGGAAGCGCTCATTGAAATGCACTGAGGTATTTTCAGGGGTAAGAAGGGGCCATGACAGCTCTCATTCCATGCCAGCAGGAAAGCAGTATGCCTCCAAGTCACACTGGCCCAGTCTTCCAGCTATTCAGATCAGACAAATACCTCTTTTCATTTGCCGGAATGCTGATGTACCCTGTAGAATGGGATTGTGACTCTCCCCCTTGTGCAAATCTGAACCTAAAAGGCACTCGTCTTGTGGGAATGTAGTCACCCTGAGTATTCCAGAAAGGCTGTCTATAGATACACCCCTGCAGAGCTCACATGGGAGAAGCCCCAGCAGTGTCTTCAGTGGTGGGTGAGGTGGAGAATAAATGTCATTCTCCAAGGTCCTTCATAACCTTTAGGGCTGCCTGACTGTTGTGTGAGAGCCGCAAACTTTCCCTACTGAACCCAGAACTGCACCTGTGCCTCTGTTGAAAGAAAATTTCCACAAGAGGAAAGAAAGTTCAGAGACACAGGGCCTGCAGTCTAGTTTCTTTTGTCCTATGGGGTGGTCCCTTAATGTCATGCACTTCCCGTTCTCCTAAGAGTAGCAGTCCCTGAGGGCTAGGCAACTGTGAATTCTCCTGCTCCTCAGTGTCTAGCCACCCAGTAGGGCTGCCATGTTCCAGTGTGGTGCTATAGAATATCTGCATGGGATTCAGCTATGTGATTTGTTCTCTAGTCTCCCAGCATCAGGTACCAGCATCAGTTCTGATGGGGGTAGGAGAAATACAGATTCTTCAAGATTTTTTGGTTATAAATAGCCTTATTGTGTTGGTTATCTCAAATGCAAGCTGTTGTAGTAATATGCAGATTCAGGACCTCCTGGTTATCCAGGATGATGCAGATAATGCTAATAGCTACAGTCATGCAAAAGTTTTCTCCTAAGTAAGCACTGTTATTGTGTCTGCAGATGTTGTAATGGGCTGTGCCAGTTGGCTTCCAGCTGGGAGGTGATGCTTTCCAAAGAGCACCAGCTGTGATGGTAACAGTGAAATTTCTGCTTGTCTTATTTTACACAGTGGAAGTATTCTCGTGCCTCTGGCAATAAGCAGGTCCATGGAGCTCTCAAAAGTCCCTGTGTGTTATATTATGCTACCAGCGCAAGTAGAGGAGCAAAGCTGGGTGGGGGTTTAGTCATGCAATTCTGGCTTCCCACTTGTGGGTTGGGGAATGTGTGTTTCCAGTCAAATCTTATATTGAAATGTAATCCCCAGTGTTCAAGGTGGGGCCTGGTGGGAGAAGATTGGATCATGAGGGCAGGTTTCTCATGAATGGCTTAGTGCTACCTCTGCTGGTACTGTCCTTGCAATAGTGTGTGAGTTCTTGTGAAATCTAGTCATTTAAGTGTGTAGCACCTTTCCCCTCACTCTCTTGCTTCTGCTTTTATCATGTAACGTGGCTGCTTCCCCTTTACCTTCCACCATGATTAGAAGTTTCCTGAGGCCTTCCCAGAAACAGATGCTGTTATGCTTCCTGTATGGCCTGAAAAACCATGATCCCACTAAACCCCTTATCTTTATAAATTATTCAGTCTCAGTATTTTTTTTTACTGCAATGCAAGAATGGCCCAATACAGAAAATTGGTATCAGGAATGTGGCATTTCTGTAAAGATACCTGAAAATGTGGAAGCAATTTTGGAACTGGGTAATGGGAAGAGGCTGGAAGAGTTTGCAAGACTCAGAAGAAGAGAGAAAAATCAGAGAAACTTTGGAACTTCTTAGAGACTGGTTAAATGGTTGTAACCAAAATTCTGATAGTGATACGGACAGTAAAGCCCAGGCTGATGAAGTCTCAGATGGAAATGAGAAACTTCTTGTGAACTAGAGTGAAGGTCATACATGTTATACCTTAGCAAATAACTTGGCTGGGTTGTGCTCATGTCCTAGGGATACGTGAAAGTTTTAACTTAAGAATGATGACCTAGAATATCTAACAAAGAACATTGCTAAGCAGTAAAGTGTTCAAGAAGTAGTGTGGCTATTTCTAACAGCCTAGCTCAGATGCAGGAGCAAAGAAATGTGTTGGAACTTATATTTAAAAGGGAAGCAGAGTATCTAAGTTTGAAAAATTTGCAGAATGGCCACATGGTAGAAAAGAAAAGCCCATTTTCAGTGGAGGAATTCAAGCAGGCTGCAGAAATTTGCATAAGCAAAAAGCCAAGTGCTAATAATCAAGACAATGGGAAAAAGGCCTCAAAGGCATTTCAGAGAACTTCCCAGCAGCCCCTTCCATCACAAGCCCAAAATCTAGGAGAACTGAATGGTTTTGTGGGCCAGGCCCAGGACTCTGCTGCCCTGCACACCCTGGGTACACTGCTCCCTGTATCCCAGCCACTGTAGCTCAAGCTGTGGTTCAAAGGGCCCAGGTACAGCTTGGTGACTGCTTCAGAGGATGCAAGCCATAAACATGGTGAGCTCCACATGGTGTTAAGCCTGTGGCTGCATAGAGTACAAGAATTAAGAATTGGATGCCTCCGCCTAGATTCCAGAGGAAGTATGGAAAAGCCTGAGTGTTTCAGGCAGAAGCCTGCTGTAGGGGCAGATTCCTCACTCTACTAGGGCAGTGAAGAGGAATAATGTGGGGTTGGAGCCCCCACAGAGTATACACTGGGGCACTGCCTAGTGGAGCTGTGAGAAGAGCTCCACCATCCTCCAGACTGTAGAATGGGAGACCCATCAGCAGCTTGCAGGCAGTATGTGGAAAAGCCAAATGCATTCAGCTGTAACCTGTGAAAGCAGCTGCAGGGGCTGAACCCTGCCAAGCCACAGAAGCGGAGTTGTTCAAGGCCTTGGGAGTCCACCCCTTGCATCAGTGTGGCCTGGATGCGAGACATGGAATCAAAGGAGATTATTTTGGAGTTTTAAGATTTAATGACTGCCCTGCTGGGTTTCAGACTTGCAGAGGGCCTGTAGCCCCTCTCGTGTGGCCCATGTCTCCTTTTTGGAACAGGAGTATTTTCCCAATGCCTATATTCCCATTGTATCTTGTAAGTAACTAACTTGTTTTTGATATTACAGGCTCATAGGCAGAAGAGACTAGCCTTGTCTCAGATGAGACTTCGGACTTTGGTCTTTTGAGTTAATGCTACAATGAGTTAACACTTTGGAGATAATTGGGAAGGCATGATTGTATTTTGAAATGTGAGACGAGCACGACGCTTGGGAGGGGACAAGAGTGGGATGATATAGTTTGGATGTGTGTTCCTGCCCAAATTTCATACTGAAATGTAATTCCCAATGTTATAAGTGAGGCCTGGTGGGAGGTGATTGGATCATGGGGGCAAGTTTCTCATGAATGGTTTAGCACCATCCCCCTTGGTACTGTCCTCACAACAGTGAGCGAGTTCTTGTGAGATCTGGTCATTTAAAACTGTGTAGCCCCTCCTCACTTTGCTCTGTTGCTCCTGATCTCACCTTGCGATGGGCCTGCCCCCTCTCCGCCTTCCACCATGATGTTTCCTGAGGCTTCCCCAGAAGCAGATGCTGCTGTTATTTCTGTACACCCTGCAGAACCATGAGCCAATTAAACCTGTTTTCTTTATAAATTATCCCCTCTCAGGTATTTCTTTATAACAATGCTAGAACAGACTAATACATAGGGGCAAGCAGTGGGACTGGTGGGAATCAGAGGGCAGATCTCTGGCTACTCAGGTCATGTTCAGGGAGGAGTGCAGCTGCCTGTCCTACATAAAACAACACACATGGGGGCTGGGTGCGGTGGCTCACACCTATAGTCTCAGCACTTTGGGAGGCTGAGGCGGGCAGAACACTTGAGGTCAGGAGTTCGATACCAGCCTGACCAACATGGTGAAACCCAGTCTCTACTAAAATTACAGAAAATTAGCCAGGCATGGTGGCACATGCCTGTATCCCTGTTACTCAGGAGACTAAGGCAGGAGAATCACTTCAACATGGGAGGCAGAGATTACAGTGAACCGAGATCACGCCGTTGCACTCCAGCCTGGGTGACAGAGCGAAACTCCGTCTCTAAACAAATGAGTAAGACCAGAAAAGAATACACATGGGGAGCAGGCGGCAGTCAGCCCCACTCAGCTCTCATGCTCTTGCCAAGGCAGGTCTCACACCCACAGTGTTTTGCTAGCAGCAGCTAGCTAGTTTCCAGGTAGTCTGCACTTGGTACTCCAAACTACCACCTACCATAAGCCCTCCCAACTGAGAGAAAAACAGTGGCTTTCAGGCTGTGATCCTCCTGGTCCACCCTCAAAGGAGGGGTGCCCGGCTGAGGTTATATAGGTGGCTATAGCACACTTCCCGCTCCTCTCTTGGTTCTGGCCCAGGGGGTTCATCCCCACTTGAGATTATCTTGCAAACCTCAGTTAGGAACCTCTGTAAACCTGTAACAACCACCTGAGTGAGCTGGCACACTTCCGTGAGGTGTCCTGTGAAGTAGGATTAGGATGATTTTCCTACATCTCTGCTGGAGTCTGAGAGTACACACAAATGCTGCTCCTTTCCACATTCTCCCTACTGCTCACTAAGTCAGCTCCAGCGCTGAACAGGGTGAAGGCATTTCCCTGTGGCCTGGGTTGTCCTGCTGCTCAGTGGGAGTGTGTGTCATGGAGGCAGTCTTTCCCCTCTCACATTCTGAAGACTCACAGTTTTCTGCCTCACTCATGGTGTAGGTTGCTGCCTGCTGCTTCTTTCATAAAGTCTGTAGTTATTTTCAGTTTTTCTGTTAAGTTCCTCTGTTGTTTCTTGGAAAAAAGAAAAAAACTCACAGCATGAATCTCTGCACAATATTTTGTCCTTCGAAATGGTGGAGCCATGCTAACAATGCCCCCAACCCGCCATCTCGGAAACAGAATTAAACAAACAAAGAAAAAACAAATACGTTGTTGTAATCTGAAATGTTGGTGGGAATATGCATCAAAGATAAAATTACAACAAATTTAAAGATCTTAACTGGTTTATATTTTTAATTCTAGAATTGTTCTAATAGGCTGAGCAAAGGATGTTATTTTATAGACAATAAAGGGCTGAGAAAAGTAGATATAGAGAACAAAAAGTGAATTGGTTGATTCAAAGTTACTTTTCTTATGAAGATTAAAGCAGAGGAAACTTTCTTATCACACCGACTAAAACTGGCCTGTTTGCGGATTTGGCTAGTATTTATCTTTCTTCTAATTTCCTGGACAGTCAGAAGAATATCTTTTGGTTTGGAGGTGTACTTCAGCATGAGTAATTTTGTACTTTTTGGGCTGTTGGACCTAACACAGGAGCTCAGTCCAAACCAATGGCCTCCTATAAATGCTATCTAACATAAGTTGGCTGGGTGTGGTGGCTCAAGCCTGTAATCCCAGCACTTTGGGAGGCTGAGGTGGGCAAATCACTCGAGGTCAGGAGTTCGAGTCTGGCCAACATGATGAAACCCTGTCTCTACTAAAACAAACAAAGAAAATCAAAAAAAAAAAAAAAAAAAAAAGCTGGGCATGGTGGCACACACCTGTAATCCCAGCTACTCAGGAGGCTGAGGCAGGAGAATCTCTTGAACCTGGGAAGCAGAGGTTGCAGTGAGCCGAGAATTCTCCACTGCACTCCAGCCTCGGTGACAGAGTGAAACACTGTCTCAAAAAAAAATGTTATTTAACATAAATTATGCAGCGATACATAAGTCACACACAGATGCTAGTATAACTATACAATGACATTATACTTATAAGCTATATGGATGTGGCCACTAATTGTTGTTGTTTACTAACAGCCTTAAGCATCTTAAATCTCTGAGAAAATCGTGCTGATGATAATGATAATGTTTATATAACACTGAATGTGTTCCAGTTATTGTTATAATTTTTGTATTAATTATTATGTATTATGTATTAATTTTTGTTTTAATTATTGTAAAGTCCCCATTCTATAAACAAAAATATTGAGATGCAAAGAAGTTGAGAAATTTCCCCAAAGTCACATGGCTTGTGAATTTTGTGTCACTTTTTTCTACATAATATTTATCCAATACTTTATCTAGTTTAGTGGACTGCTCCTATTTTTTTACAGTTTTTGCTTCATCCTGTCACATATTCTAAGGGATAGGTTGAGACATCATGAGCAAATACCTTTAACGTTAAATCTGTGAGTATGTGAATATTTCAGCCTGAAGTTATAGGAGGAAAAGCAAGAATTATTATACCAAAGCATTGCAGAAACTCAGAAAAGGTGGAGAGGAAATTCCAGATATGTAGTAATTGATTACAGTAAATCCCACATATTTGTCTGTTAGTATTGGCAGAATTGTTAAAGCCTTGAGTTTGTTCAACACAAAAGGTACAGAAGGATATTAGATTTGATTGTTAGAGTGGAGTGGAAGTGATAACACAATTATTAATTGTTAAAAATTAGCCTTTTTTGCATTATAAATTCTGCAAGAATATAAACTATCTCATAATTGGACAAAAAAAAAGGTTGCAGAAAGCACACCAAATGCACTCTTTTGAAGAGCATAATTTGGGCTATATGTTTTGCTTTGCCCATGAAGAAACAGCACGTAAGAAATACATTATCCTGGACCAACCAGGCTTTCGGGGTTCACAGATGTTTGTCTCCATCACAATTAAATTTTCAGTGAATAAAATACCTGCTGGAATGTGTATTTTTCCTGCCTAGGCTTATGCTAACCGTTTATGATTAATAAGCTTCAGAAACCGATGATTGTGGAATGAATATGACATTTAACATAAGCCTGAACGGGAGTCAGTGACCCAGATAACATCAATATGCTGACACTACATGCCAATATTTTGCTATAAAACTCTTTCTTTGACACATCTAGGTTGGTATGAGATATCATCTGTCCTCTACAGGTGGCCTCTAGGCAAACTGAGAAGAAAAATGTGTGCATATATACAGGACATAGTTTCACCTTCTCATTAATCATCTAGGAATTGGGTGAAACATTTTTGTAATGGCAGCTTGATAAATGGACTGATTTAGATTTTAGTTAAAATAATAAGTACAACACATTTCAGATGTATAGAATATGTTTAAAGGATACTTCTAGAACTACAAACCAACTGTCACAGATATTAACGTGTTTGACATAAACTTAATGTTTTTAATGAAAATTTTACACATTCAATGGACTATTGATGTCTTCCATTCTCTCTCTCTCTCTCCCTCTTAAGATGTAATTATGACTTTAAATCTGTATGTATTCTCCTTATCCATATTTTTATACATTTGATGTATTTATTAGTATCAATAAATATATTTGCATTTTTTGTGACATTATAAAAATGATATAATACATGAATTGTTTCATACTTCCTTGATTGACTCTATGCTCTTGTTAATTATCTAAAATACATGTAAATATGTCCATGTATTTCTAGTTTGTACTTATGTCTACTTTATCATTTGTATGGTATTTCTTTCCTTATTGTGATATGTATTTCAGTATTCCCCTTTCGAAGATCACTTATGCAGTTTCTTTTTTTGCCTATTAAAACATATCTGTGAAAAAAACCCATCAACAGTTGTGTATTCTAGTGATACGTCTTCAGAACTGAAATTAGTATACAAGGGAGATGCGTATCTTCTATTGTACCAGATAATATAATAATAATATTCTAAGTGGTTATAACAGATGACATAGTTAGCAGAAAACTAATATCATTTCATTTTCTACATTTAGACAAAAACTAAAAAAAAAAACAAAAATTTGAATTGAGCCAATAGAAATTGTGAAATATATGTTATATTAGTTCCATAATTTCTTTTGATTTTTTACAAGTGACATTAAACATTTTTTCCTATGTTTATTGTCTGATTTAGGTTAACTTTGAGTTAACCATCCATCTAATTTTCCTTTTCTATTGTGCTGCCTAAATGTATTTATGTATTTAAAATATTTATATATCTTGGATATATACCACTGATGATTACATGTCTGCAAATATAGCTTCATACTCTCTCACTTATCTTTTAACTTCATGCAGTTGTATTTTATCATGCAAAATTTGAAAGCATTCATTTTATCAAAATTCTTTATTATTTATCAGGTTGGGTTGTCTGTAACTTGTGTTATTATTCTACTGCAAATAAAATAACTACATTACTGTTATTTATTCTAGATTTTTTTCTATTTATTTTTATGTCTTTTTATCTATCTGGAATATGTATATTTTTTGCGCATGGTGTATCATTGAAATCTAACTGTATCTCTATATACGTATACATGTGTGTACATATATACATATATATTTATACACTCACATACATAAATACACATGTCTTTTTCTAAAAAATGGAGATGTCTTGCTCTAGAATTACATATCGTTTAGCTTATTATTTATTCCGTTGATTTTATAATGTCACTTCTATTGCATGGCAATATTTAATCATTAGCCTGTAGCTTGTATCTCTATGCTATTCCAGTTTTCTTTTGTCACCTTCAGATAATAAGCCATTAACATGACTTACTGTAGTACAGGTGTATTTCTTTTAGTATTTTCTTTCTTCAACTTTTAAAATTTAGTTTTTATAAAACTCTGTTTTGTATGAGTTTTAAAAAGAATGTAACAAGTTTATTTACAAAACGTGTATATTTACTAGTAATCCACTTAGAAATAGATAAATTGATAGTTTTACGTATTCCTTATATATTTCAAAAATTAATTTTACTTTAATGTAATACCTTAATAGAAGAAAATATATCAAAATATGTTTATAAATTCAAGGTAAGGATGAATCCCTAGAGCAAGTCCCAATAAGCAAAATCTATAAAATTAAACTTCTAAAAAATTTGATTGTAACAAAAATTAAGTAAAAAGCAACAAGCAACTGCAGTATGCTAAAATATTCTTATAACAAAGTACAATTTTATATGTGATTCTGAAAGAATCCATTTTCAAATAGATATAATAGGCAAAGGATAAGTTTTCAAAAAATATTGAAAAATGCCTCTAATTGATTAGATCAGGTCAAAAAAGTTGATTAAAATATTGGAACAATATAGACATGAAACTGAAAATAAATGAATATTTGAAAAGATACTCTAACTCAGTAATTGGGGTAGTGAAGATTTACCCAACCAAAATACCATTCGTTTTGGTAACCTAGAAAAATACACTCATTTTGGGCTGGGCCTGGTGGCTCACGTCTGTAATGCCAGCACTTTGGGAGGACGAGGCAGGCGAATCACGAGGTCAGGAGATTGAGACCATCCTGGCTAACATGGTGAAACGCCGTCTTTACTAAAAATACAAAAATTAGCTGGGCGTGGTGGCGCACGCCTGTAGTCCCAGCTACTCAGGAGGCTGAGGCAGGAGAATCGTTTGAACACGGGAGGCAAAGGTTCCAGTGAGCCGAGATTGTGCCACTGCACTCCAGCCTGGTGACACAGCGAGACTCCATCTCGAAAAAAAAAAAAAGCATTTTGTTTGGAGTTCAGCTTGTGTAGCTATTTTAAGAAGAAATTAGATATTTGTAATGAATTAAAAATCTACATGACTATTTCCTATTAACTTCACTTCTTGACAAGTATCAAAGAGAAAGATGTGCACATAAGCACAAGTGGCATACACAAGGAAAACATATCCAACTTTGTTTTCCTAGTGGAAAATAAAAATATTTTCATTATTCATCTCAACTATATAACACTTTGCAAGAATATAATACAGATTGGTTTCCTCTTAGCTTTTCCCTAAATCAACTTTTGCAAAGAAACCTCCCAGTCAGGTTACAAACCCATTCCCTTACCTGCTCCTCTTCCTGAGAAAAAACTTCAACTGTCATGACCCAACATTATCATAAATGTCTTCATTTTTTTGCTTCTCTTTTTTTACTGCTGCTAGGTCAGTGAGGCTGGCTGCATTCTCACATGTAGTATACAGAAAATATTTCTGAGTGCTTCCTTTGAAGGTATGAACTTTTCCACAAAAGGGAGTCAAGGCATACATTTTATCAGATATCCAAACCATGTCCTCCCAATTTGCTAAAGAATTGTTGACCAGCCTGACCAACATGGAGAAACCCCATCTCTACTAAAAATACAAAATTAGCCGGGCATGGTGACGCATGCCTGCAATCCCAGCTACTCGGGAGGCTGAGGCAGGAGAATCGCTTGAACCTGGGAGGCGGAGGTTGCGGTGAGCCCAGATTGCATCATTCCACTCCTGGGCAACAAGAGTGAACTCTGTCTCAAAACAAACAAACAAACAAAACAAAACAAAACAAAAAACGAAGTGTTTACTGTGTTCTTGATTTCTTGAGCATGTGAGCCTTAGTAGGCGCGAATGCTTTGCTTGCCCTTTATCAGTTTCCTGTCTTTATACACAATTAGATCCACAAGAATATATTCCAAATATATATGTCTAAATTCAGTTTGATTTACTCACACACTTTTGAAAATAGAATTGAAAGTAGTTGTCATTGTATCACTTAGGTATCAACTGCAGGCAGCAATTCTCCATAATTCATCCTGGCCAAAGGCAAGATCCCCTTTCCTCAACATGCCCTTATTTATTCTGTGGAGGAATATTCCTGTGCTCTTCCTTTTCAGCACCATTATCATTTCACAATATTTTATCTCTTCTTGATTGTGAGAGTGGCACAGAAGGCAAGATACAGCAGGGTATTTTTTCAGTATTCTGGTTCTCCCATAATATTTCACGCAATGGCATAATTGTACTTCTGGTTCTCTTTGAGATTGGTTTTGGCTATGTTGCTAGTTTTGGCTGATGGGCTGGAAGGGAAAGAGAGAAATGCACCACTTCTGGGATGATGTCTATAATGCTGAAGTAAGATCCTCTAGAAATCTCTTTGCCTCTGCTATGTTTCATGAACAATGTTCTAGATTGTTGGCTGATCCATAAGCCTGGGTCCTAGAATGAGGTCAACCACAATGTGAGAGCAGAGTCTCAGATTACCTTTCAAAATTATGATGTGAGTGAGAAATAAACCTCTGATGTTTAAAGCCACTTTAGTTGGGTTTAGTTTGTTCATGTGTATAACCCTAGCCTATATATTCTTACTGATACACAGACTATGCTTTTAGTTCACAATCTCTTGCTTTTAAGTTAAAACATACTTTAAAAATTGTCACCTCCTTTGAATGTTTTGTGACAGTCTTCCAAATTTCTAGATTTTGAGACAATTTGAAATCAAGGTTTCTCTAGTATTTTTTCTAGTTCTGGAGTTTAATTTCACAACACTTTTGAACACACTAGGTTCTATATGAGTTCATTAAGCTCTCTCCACAAATTAAATGAGTAAAAAAATCAATTTTGTTGCTTCAAGAACCAGGCATGAAAATAAATAAAGGGAGAACAAGTGACATCTTGATAGGACTTTCTACCTGCCAAATTTCTATCTTGTAAGTCATGCAAATGTTCCCTTTTTTTCAATCTTCAAACTTATCTTGTTGAGCTATTATTAACAACACCTGTGTATGCATTCTCACACAAACATTCATACACACACACACATACACACTCATAGCTTAACTTATTAAGAAGATTTAGGTAGGACATGTCAGCATCTCAGCAAACTTTGTCACTAATGCTCCCTTTTAATCCAGGAAGTCATGGTTTCTGCTAAATTTAAAAACTGACTGTTTAACTCATTAATACTCATCCAAATATATCTCCATATTTACATTTCTGAAACTTAAAAGCAAAGAATTTATCCCTTAGTTTAGGCTTGCATTCTCCATCAGCTTTTCATTGAGAAAATAAGTTCTGATTTTGGAATTGGAAATGCAGGTTAGGACATTAAAGGCAACAAGTCAATGATGACAGCATTAAGGAAAGTGAGGTTTTATTCCTTTTTAATCTTCAGTTAACACATTGAGCACTAACTCTGTGAATGGGCCTAAAATATGCTGTCTTTTCTAAAACTCTCTCACCATTTACCCCAGGAGGCAGGTATTGTCAACCCATCTCACAGATGAGGGACTTGAGACTTGGAGCTTAAGAAGTCTCAGGATCAATGAGGTGGCCAATCCAGGTCTCGAATACAAGACGTGCTCACTGTAGGGCCCACCCTCTGTCCCTTATGCTATGCTGCACACATTGTTCTCTTTTTGTTGACACTCTTTATGGGCTTTTCTGGTGGTCTAGGTCATGAGACCTAATCAAGACCAACATAGACAACAACAAAAAACTTAGATCGTCATCTCCCAAGAGAACAAAGTGTCAATTTTTGAGTCCTTCCAATAAAATGGTGAACAGAAAAAAAATAAAAACACAGAAGAGAATCACTACACCTGCCACATAATTGAAGATTTTAAGTACTGAGGGTTTTTGTTCCCTGCTATGAAATAATTAGTTTATTTAAACACAAAGATACAGAATACTTATCTGGAAATAAAAAAATAAAATACTTTGATAATAACTTGGAGTGAATCCTTTCTTGAGTGATTCCCCTGAAATCTAGCAATTACAGTTTGAGTTTTCTGTTAATTTTCTCAATGGGACAAGACAAGAGTTCAATAGAAATAAAATTTCTAATCTTAGGCAGTTCTTTGTGACTTATGAGATATCATGATCCCCAAAGTTTTTAAAGGAAAACAAATACCTATGATTGAGCAAAAACTATTTTTAAAGCCTTCAAGGCAAAACCAATACGTGTTCATGGTTACATGGTAGAGAGCCTGTCGGAGAGTGTTTAATGAAGAGCTAAAGAGTTCTGTGTCTTGGTTAGAGGGCATGCGATCTTTTCTTATATGATTATGATATCATGTGCTGTGACTTTATTTTGTTTTGTGGATATCCTTATCATAAAATATATAGCCATTTGTTCTTTTTCTGGAGTCATGCAGTGCATTACAAATCATAGGATCTCAACAAGGAGAAGTTGAGATACCAATAGCCTGAAATATTTACAGTATGTATAAAAAACACATTTTAGAAGTTGAGGTATAAAGTATTGTCCATATAATAATGAAAGTATATGGATAAAAGGAGTCATGCAATACTTTCAAGTGCTAAACACCTTCTAGACTAAATAGTAGAAACTAAATAGATTCTACAAAGTAAGTTCTGAACCTGATGCATTTTCTGAACTTGCAGCACATGGAGCAAATATAAGGGAATTTAGCAAAGTAAGTAAGAATTTCACAATGCAGGGCCTTAGAAGGTAGAGCAAAAGGTTAAAATTTTACTCTGACATTTTTGGGAAATCATCACCATAGTGTCAACATCTAATTGCCTCTGCTTGTATGTGGTAACAAGAGAAGAAGGAAGGAAATAAATTAAGTTCAATAAATTATGGTTAAATTTTAAAATAAAAACTTTAGACAAATTCAATTTAATAGAGTTTATTTGAGCAAGGAAAAGAAAAACGATTCAGGAATCAGGTAGCTCTTAGAATCACAGCAGATTCAGATAGACTCTGGAGCAACTGTGCAGCTGGAAAAAAATTATAAACTGAAAAAGATAAGTGATGATGGAAAGTGGAAGCGAAGTACAGAAACTGCCGGACTGGTTACATCTTTGCATTTGCCTTATTTGAACGTGGTTTGAAGAGTTGACCGCGGGTGAGTGGTTGACATCTGACTACTGGGATAGGCTTAAACACAGCTATTGTTAGCAAAGCATACCATTAAGCTCTGTTTTCAGATTGCCTACCTACTAAGTTAGAATACAGGTTATCCATGATGACTCACGTATTTAAGTACAGAGGCTCTCTCAGGCCAGGTTTAATTCGATTTACCATAAGGTGCAATGAGTCAAGACAGTGTGATGACACATTGGGTTAGTGGTAATGAGAGTGAAGTAAAGTGAACAGATAAACTTAAGATATAGTTTTGACTTTAAAATGGCGTGATTTGCTGGTTGCATGAATGTGAAATATTCAGAAATACAGAGGAATCGAATTGTCTCCTGTATTTTAGTGTAAACTCTTGGAGCAGTGTAGTTTTATGCAGAATGACAAGGAAAGCAGAGGGGGAGAATACATACTACGGCCGGAGAGCAGGAAGTCAAGTATTTGGTTTTGGAAATGATACTTTTGAGATGACTATGAGATATTTAAGTGCTAATGTCCATGAGTTTGTTTAATGTTTAAATCAGGGATGCAGAACAGGAACAAGATACCAGCGTTATTGACAAAAGGCCTAGGAAGGAGGGAATAGACATTGAATCAGAAAAGCAGAGGGCTCAGGACTAAAAACGCCAACACTGAGAGGTCATTTATAAAGAGAAAAGTCAATAATTTAAAGAAGAGAAGATTCCAAGGAGGAAAAGCAGAACACTTTTTCTTTGTTAGGAAGTTAGAGAAGGAGAATGCTTCAAGAAAGCAATAGGGAACTGGTCCAAATTACGTTACATTTTATAAATACATTATTTATAAAAAAAGTAAACAGAATCATTTTCACTCTGCACTTTCATAAAGTTTTACTGTATGTATTAGTCCATTTTCATGCTGCTGATAAAGACATACCCAAGACTGGATAATTTATAAAGAAAAAAAGGTTAATGGACTCATAGTTCCACATGGCTGGGGAGGCCTCACAATCATGGCGGAAGAGCAAGGGATGTCATCTTACATGCCGCAGGCAAGACAGCATGAGAGCCAAGTGAAAGAAGAAATCCCTTATAAAACTATCAGATCTCTTGAGACTTATTCACTACCAAGAGAACAGTATGGAGGAAACCGCCCCTGTGATTCTATTGTCTCCTACCGGGTCCCTTCCACAACACATGGGAATTATGAGAGCTAAATTCAAGCTGAGATTTGGGTGGGGATGCAGCCAAACCATATCAGTGTATTAATAAAAGGCATACTAATATATGTATGTTAATGTGCTGTTTTACTATTTTCTAAATAAAAATTTAGAATGTAGCTTCAAAATTTTTCAACATGTTGTACAGTAGAGGAATTATATATCTTGGCCATATATGCTTCATTCTGAAGGAAGTGTTTGTTAGCATAAAGAAATTCATAAAGATATATTTATTTTAGGTTGAAGAATAAAGTGATGCAATCATGTTGATAAGTACCAAAATGCACTTAAGAAAAGTTGGAATACATTTCTGATTTTAGGAGAAAAAAACTACTAACCAATAAGAAATAGACACTTTAAAACCATAATATAGTGTAACTATGTTCATACAATATATACAACAATATAGGTATGTATATTTATAATATAGTGAACTATATTCTCAAAAAAAGTTGAGAAACTAATGGGGGAAAGATATATCTATTGGTTAACAATTAGAAGACTCAATCAAGGAGAATACCTAAATTCTATATTACTGCAGTATTCGTTATATATTCAATCAACACTTTAAATCCAAAAGAAAACTTCAATCAATTTACTTCTATCTGTCTAAGCTGTATTTATTACTCAGTCTGCATCCTAACATGTCACTCAGAAAACACAGCAGTAGTATACTAACTGGCAATTTTCTTCAGCCTTGCTTCTCCCCAATTTATTAGCTGTACTTCAGGTAGAATTATGTAAAAACACAAATTGGATCATGCCATTTCTACATGCTTCACCTTTCATTTAAGGTAGAATTCGTACTTAGTATTCAAATTTACAAAGCCCTAGGTGATATCTACCCTGTCTACTCATAAAACCTCATCTTGCATCATCTCGCTTTCTTCTTGGTACTCAGTCTCTTCTCTACATATTTTAAGTCATTTCAACTTCTCAAATTTTTAAATACAATTTTCGCTTTTATGCATACCACTTATTCTGCAAGCAGGTCCTCCATTCTTTGCACACACAGACATTTTGCCTGAGTGTACAGTACCTGCCTTTCATGCCTATGTTTGTTTTTATTGTTTCTGGAAAGGTACTTAAGAACTGTTAATTATGAGTTATATTTGCCTTTTTATATTCTGCTTCACATATAACTTTGTGCTTCCCCCATCATTACGTAACTATGGCTTGTCTAACTAGTATTACCTGCTAAGTTTTCCATACCTCAATGAAACTACAAAGTTTATTGGAAGAGATACCATGATAGCATTCTTCCTTGAATGCTTGAGTTTAGTGGAGGACTTTTCTCATATGATGATTAAATAAAGAAATAAATAAGTAAAACACATTGTCTATGGAATTATAAAAAATAATACTAAGACTATGCATTTTGTGAATAAAATATTGAAGAATAGACTTTAATATCCATATTTGAAATAAGTGCGATTGTCAGCACGAGTCTCAGAGCTCTCAAATCTATTAGGGAATAATAAAAAATGAAAATATGATTTTCAATGAAAGAACACATGATATAAAGAACAGTAATTAAATAAAGAATATAAATAAATCAAGATTGTTAGGGTAATGGATACACTAAATTTAGAAAAAATAAAATTGAATGGATTTTCTGGAGCAGAGACGAGCAATTCAAGAAAAGCAACCATAAATCTAAGAAAAGACCATGCAGATTTCGTTCAAGGAGCACAAACAAGTGAGTCTCTAAAAAATTCCAAGAAAAAATGAAGAAGAAAAATAAAGCAAGATGTGCGGGGGGGAGATCAAGTGGTCCCTTGTTGATGTGGTCAGGTTTGACATTTCATTTGAGTTTAACTGAAAGTTACTGCCTACTTATAAGCAGGTCGGAATCATGATGTAATTTTTAGTTTTAAAAAGATCACTTCGGATGATGTGAGAAGATAACACAGAGCAAAGAGTTGGACCAATTAGGGCCAACCTGTCATTACTAAAATGTTGATAGTTTGCTGAGCATGTTTTCATGAGAAAGGATGTTTGATTTAAAAAAACAAACAAACAAAAAACCATACTGCACTAAAAGATTAAATTTGGCATGCTTTAAACTTTACACCTGAGGGAAGTACTTCACCCTAAATCTGGCCCTGATAAAATGCAGCAGTTTTAATGATAGACCACATAATCTAAGCTGATTAAAAAGGAACTTGAGGATGTTAGTGTATGAGTGACAGTGAGAATGCGGTAGGACCTTTCTCTCTGTCTGCCCTTAACATTTTTTCCTTCATTTCAACCTTGGTGAATCTGACGATTATGTGTCTTGGGGTTGCTCTTCTCGAGGAGTATCTTTGTGATGTTCCCTGTATTTCCTGAATTTGAGTGTTTGCCTGTCTTGTTAGGTTGGGGAGGTTCTCCTGGATAATATCCTGAAGAGTGTTTTCCAACTTGGTTCCATTCTCTCCATCACTTTCAGGTACACCAATCAAATGTAGGTTTGGTCTTTTCACATAGTCCCATATTTCTTGGAGGCTTTGTTTGTTCCTTTCTTTCTTTTTTCTCTAATCTTGTCTTCATGCTTTATTTCATTAAGTTGATCTTCAATCTCTGATATCCTTTCTTCCACTTGATCGATTCGGCTATTGATACTTATGTATGCTTCATGAAGTTCTGCTGTTTTTCAGCTCAATCAGGTCATTTATGTTCTTCTGTAAACTGGTTATTCTAGCTATGCAGCCACAAAAAAGGATGAGTTCATGTCCTTTGCAGCAAACTAACACAGGAACAGAAAACCAAACAGCGCATGTTCTCACGCATAAGTGGGAGTTGAACAATGAGAACACATGGACACAGGGAGGGGAACATCATACACTGGGGCCTGTCAGGAGGTGGGGGGCTGGAGGAAGGATAGCATTAGGAGAAATACCTAATGTAGATGACGTGTTGATGGGTGCAGCAAACTGCCATGGCACGTGTATACCTATGTAACAAACCTGCGCGTTCTGCATGTGTGTCCCAGAACTTAAAGTATAATTTTTAAAAAATTAAAAATAAATAAAATAAAATTTAATGAGTGAAAAAAATAGATTGAATCTAAATGATGTGGTTGTGATTGTTTAACATCTTTCTTCCTCTTAAATTTTTGCAATGACATGTATTATTTATATGAACAAATTTTTCAGTGTACCAGTAAATTAATTTACTTGATTCATTAAAATGCATCTTTTTCTAAAAATTAATATAATCATTTAACAATACCAGGGTAATGACAAATTGAATAACTCAGTATATTTTTTCATAAGCTGTTCACTAGAGGTGAATTAATTCAGAGATCGATATGTTAGTTCCAGATCTATTTCCACTTATTTAGCCATCTAGGTGTCATATAAAACAATGAAAGTAAAATTGACAAAGATCCCACCTGGATGAGTGCTTTCCTAAACTTAATAAGTTTACAAGTCACCTGAGGATCTTATCAAAATGAAAAACTGATTTATTAGATCTGGGAATGGGCCTGAAATTCTACACTTCTTACAGCCAGCCTTGACCCAATGCTGTTGGCTTATGAACCACAGTTTTATTACCATGTCGCAAGATAAAAATTCTTCTGAGATCCTACTCTGGATTTGGAGACAGTGTGTTTAGTTCTAAAGGAACAGGTGAAGGTTAACAGATAAATTTGACCAAACAAATTATATCAAACATTCATCTGCTAAGCTGAAAGTAGTCTAAATTTCGCTATAATTTTATGCACAGGAGATAGTGCTATGTCCTGGACACCCCTTCTGCATCACTTCTAAATAATTGGCCTCAATTTTCTCTTTTATTCCAAGCAGTCCAGTGACTAGTTTCACACACCTTCCTTTCATCTCCAACGTGAATTATGGCAGCACTTTGCCACAGGAGGATTTTGTGCTCTTTGCTTCCATATTAAAGGATTCTCTGTTGTTAATGCAGTGTGAGCTTCTGAGGGAGACTGTTCTGTGCACCATACTTATGAATCAAGAGAGTTAAGGCGAACCCGACTTCCTCTCCCTCTCCCTCTCCCTCTCCCTCTCCCTCTCCCTCTCCCTCTCCCTCTCCCGTCTCCCCTCTCCCCTCTCCCCTCTCCCCTCTCCCCTCTCCCCTCTCCCCTCTTTCCATGGTCTCCCTCTGATGCCGAGCCGAAGCTGGACGGTACTGCTGCCATCTCAGCTCACTGCAACCTCCCTGCCTGATTCTCCTGCCTCAGCCTGCGGAGTGCCTGCGATTGCAGGTGCGCGCCGCCACGCCTGACTGGTTTTCGTATTTTTTTGGTGGAGACGGGATTTCGCTGTGTTGGCCGGGCTGGTCTCCAGCTCCTAACCGCGAGTGATCGGCCAGCCTCGGCCTCCCGAGGTGCCGGGATTGCAGACGGAGTCTCGTTCACTCAGTGCTCAATGGTGCCCAGGCTGGAGTGCAGTGGCGTGATCTCGGCTCGCTACAACCACCTCCCAGCCGCCTGCCTTGGCCTCCCAAAGTGCCGAGATTGCAGCCTCTGCCCAGCCGCCACCCCGTCTGGGAAGTGAGGAACGTCTCTGCCTGGCCGCCCATCGTCTGGGATGTGAGGAGCCCCTCTGCCTGGCTGCCCAGTCTGGAAAGTGAGGAGCGTCTCTGCCCGGCCGCCATCCCACCTGGGAAGTGAGGAGCGCCTCTTCCTGGCCGCCATCACATCCTGGAAGTGAGGAGCGTCTCTGCCCCGCCGCCCATCGTCTGAGATGTGGGGAGCACCTCTGCCCTGCTGCCCCGTCCGGGATGTGAGGAGCGTCTCTGCCCGGCCGCCCTGTCTGAGAAGTGAGGAGACCCTCTGCCTGGCAACCGCCCCGTCTGAGAAGTGAGGAGCCCCTCCGCCCAGCAGCCACCCCGTCTGGGAAGTGAGGAGCGTCTCCGCCCGGCAGCCACCTCCTCCGGGAGGGAGGTGGGGGGGTCAGCCCCCCGCCCGGCCAGCCGCCCTGTCCGGGAGGGAGGTGGGGGGGTCAGCCCCCTGCCCGGCCAGCCGCTCCGTCCGGGAGAGAGGTGGGGGGGTCAGCCCCCCGCCTGGCCAGCCGCCCTGTCCGGAAGGGAGGTGGGGGGGTCAGCCCCCCGCCCGGCCAGCTGCTCCGTCCAGGAGGGAGGTGGGGGGGTTAGCCCCCCGCCTGGCCAGCCGCCCCATCCGGGAGGTGAGGGGCGCCTCTGCCCGGCCGCCCCTACTGGGAAGTGAGGAGCCCCTCTGCACGGCCAGCCGCTCCGTCCGGAAGGGAGGTGGGGGGGTCAGCCCCCCGCCCGGCCAGCCGCTCCGTCCGGAAGGGAGGTGGGGGGGGTCAGCCCCCCGCCCGGCCAGCCGCCCTGTCCGGGAGGGAGGTGGGGGGGTTAGCCCCCCGCCTGGCCAGCCGCCCCGTCCGGGAGGTGAGGGGCGCCTCTGCCCGGCCGCCCCTACTGGGAAGTGAGGAGCCCCTCTGCCTGGCCAGCCGCCCCGTCCAGGAGGGAGGTGGGGGGATCAGCCCCCTGCCCGGCCAGCCGCCCTGTCCGGGAGGTGAGGGGCGCCTCTGCCCGGCCGCCCCTACAGGGAAGTGAGGAGCCCCTCTGCCCGGCCAGCCGCTCCGTCCGGGAAGGAGGTGGGGGGGTCAGCCCCCCGCCCGGCCAGCCGCCCCGTCCGGGAGGGAGGTGGGGGGGTCAGCCCCCTGCCCGGCCAGCCGCCCGGTCCGGGAGGGAGGTGGGGGGGTTAGCCCCCCGCCTGGCCAGCCGCCCCGTCCGGGAGGTGAGGGGCGCATCTGCCCGGCCGCCCCTACTGGGAAGTGAGGAGCCCCTCTGCCCAGCCAGCCGCCCCGTCCAGGAGGGAGGTGGGGGGGGGTCAGCCCCCTGCCCGGCCAGCCGCCCTGTCCGGGAGGTGAGGGGCGCCTCTGCCCGGCCGCCCCTACTGGGAAGTGAGGAGCCCCTCTGCCTGGCCACCACCCCGTCTGGGAGGTGTACCCAACAGCTCATTGAGAACGGGCCATGATGACAATGGCGGTTTTGTGGAATAGAAAGGGGGGAAAGGTGGGGAAAAGATTGAGAAATCGGATGGTTGCCGTGTCTGTGTAGAAAGAGGTAGCCATGGGAGACTTTTCATTTTGTTCTGTACTAAGAAAAATTCTTCTGCCTTGGGATCCTTTTGATCTGTGACCTTACCCCCAACCCTGTGCTCTCTGAAACATGTGCTGTATCCACTCAGGGTTGAATGGATTAAGGGCGGTGCAAGATGTGCTTTGTTAAACAGATGCTTGAAGGCAGCATGCTCGTTAAGAGTCATCACCACTCCCTAATCTCAAGTACCCAGGGACACAAACACTGCGGAAGGCCACAGGGCCCTCTGCCCAGGAAAACCAGAGACCTTTGTTCACTTGTTTATCTGCTGACCTTCCCTCCACTATTGTCCTATGACCCTGCCAAATCCCCCTCTGTGAGAAACACCCAAGAATGATAAATAAATAAATAAATAAATTAATTAAATAAATAAAAAAGAAAGAGTCATCACTTAAAAAAAAAAAAAAAAAAATTAAGCTTAACCCAGTGCTGCCTCCTTACATATTTTAAAGTCCGCCTAAAGGTTTCTCTGTACAGAGTGAACTATAACCTAACTAGATTGGTAAACAGACTGGGACCCACTCTTGTAACAAGTAGCCAAGTCTCAGGCAATTACCGCAGCCATATTTCAGCCAATCACAGGTGGCCAACCATTCACACTGTGTTCAAATAAGGCAAATTTGCAACCAATCCAGCTCTTTCTGTCCTCACTTCCCTTTTCTGTATGTTACTTTCTTTGTTCTGTCCATAAATGTGAACCAACCATGTGGCAACCCTGGAGCTGCTCCGAACCTCTTCTGGTTGTGGGGGCTGTCCAATTCACAAATCATTCTTTGCTTAATTAAACTCTGTTAAATTAAAAAAAAAAAAAAAAAAAAAAGTTAAAGCTCTAGAGGGTGAAGTTTTTTAGACAATAAGGAACAAGAGCCATTAAACAAATAGTTTTCCCATTCTGTCTTGCGGTCATGGATCCAACCAATAGTCACCCAGAGCAGTGGGTCAAATTGAAGATGCATCCTTTATTGTATTCTCTTTCATTCTTGCTTCTTTCCTCCAATTCTTATTCCCACCTCTGGGCCCACAGTTGTCAATAAAAAGACTTGTAAACAAGGCTTTGCCTCTGTACTGCTTTCCGTTGAGCCCAGGCTAAGAGGTTAAATGATTTAGTTTGTCCAGGATAAAAAGATTACTTATCTAGATTACTTCCCTACATGAACAGGGAAGATCAATATTTCTAAGGAAATTGTGTCCAGATTAGAGAGTATTGCTTTATATAGTTTATACAGTTTAAACACATGCCACCTTTAGTTAGTTACAAAATTAAAAAAAAAATTGATTAGAATTACACTATTTCCTTAGACTTTTGGTTTTGGTGGCATTTTAAATTTAAAGCTCCTTACTACTTGTGACTCTTAACCGCCCTGACTTTGAGAAAAAATTTCTCTACCTAACATCTTTGAACATTTTAGTTTGCATTTGCTTTGAGGTTTATTTTATATTTTCTGTCATCAAACTATCCCGTTTTCTTATTATGCTGAGTCCCATTAGCATTTCACTTTAATTTATTATGTTTGATAGCATTAATTCTTTTTTTCATTGACTTGTTTTGATTGTAAATTTAGTCATACTGTAGGTGTAATAAAAGAAACAAATACAAAAACGAAGAAAAAATAACATTACTGAATAATGTTTATATCTAGTTAGGATACACTGATAGGCATCTCCTTTATATTGATAACTGTGCAAAATGAAACCTTTTATATTTTCTTGATAAAATAGCTAGAATCTTCTTCAGAGTTATTTCCTGCTTTTGTTTTATTTTTATATGCTTCCATTACCCTTGTATACAAATTATTCCCTGGATTGCCAGTTCCTTGTTAACAATTTTCCAGATGACTGATTAAGAAGCTTCGGCAGGTTTGAAGTTGCATCAGACTTTTCATGCAATTGGCTACCACCTTGTGATTTCCATGTACTGCTGACACAAGATATTTCTTGCCATTAGTCTGTTTTTCCCCTTAGTTGTATACCAGACTTTGCATAGGTCATCTGTTTAAATCTATAAAATAAAATGTGAAATGTAGCATCTCAATAACTTTTCCCAGCTTTCATGGAGTAGCATCATTCATCATCTATAATGGCATCATTTTAAGTACTAAAACGCAACATATTCAAACAATGAACACATGAATAAAAACAAGAAATGATTTATTTGAAAATAAACTCTATTAAAAGCATGCAGTTAAAATGTTTAGCATAAACATTATGACCACTGCATAATCATAAACTTTTACTGAAATAAGTAACTATAGGTACTAAACTAAATTAAATTCAGTTTACTCGTATATACTCACTCTGATATTTTTAAATATTATTCTGGACTTGGTTATATATTCTGTCCTTAATGTTGAGAATGGCACAAACCTAGGCATCAACAATTATCTTTAGCTACCCTATGTTTTTATAGGGTATTTAAAAACTCTATCCATATTTATCTTCTAAGTGATTCAATTCGGGATCTGAACTTAGTTGCCTGATGACCAAGAAACTAATTTATTATACCTTTAATATTATTGTAGGATTGGTGATCTGAATTCCTCATAACAGCTAGAAAGTCTCACCTAAAATTAGCGTATTAACAAAATTCTCAATACAAGGAAATATCAAGAAAATTAAGAAAATCACAGAATTAGGGCATGCATTTTACATATGTCAAAAGAAAATGAAGAGATGGGATTACATGAAAGAATAAGAAAGTATAGAACCATATATGTGGAAGTTTAACAATAATGTGTAGATAGAAAAAGGGATAAAATTGATTATATAAGTGAATCAATATTTATTACAATTAAAATAATTGTAGATGGAATAAGTTCTAGTCTTGGAAAATATAAGAGAAAGTTTAAATTATTTAGAGAATTCTCAAAAAACACAATTCAAATACTGAAGTGTTTAAAATACGTTAAAAATATTAAATGAAATAGAAAGCACTTTTAACAGCTTGAGAAAACATCTAACAGGATTCCTAGAATGAGACAGTAGAGGAAATTGTGAAGAAACTGGCATTTGAAGGGATAATAAAAGGAGGTACTTTCTTAGTGATAATTATTCAGGTGTGAAGAAAATAATGAATCCTCAGAAACAATGAGTTCTGAATACAAAGAGAAAATATAAAAATAAATCCGTATCTAGAGGGCAGGAAAATGTGGAATACTAAAAATGAAGAAAACTTGGTTAAAAATACTGAAGAAAAACATGGTGTTGTCCTCCAAAATGAATAACAGACTAACAGTTCACTTGGTATTAGGGAAAATACAGTACAAAATAATATAAGTGCTGAAGGGAAACTGTGCTATATTACGTATCCCTACTCAGCTAAGCCATCGGAAAAACCCTTCTAGACATTGGCTTAGACAAAGAGTCCATATGGGGGCAAGAACCCAAAAGCAAATGCAACCAAAACAAAGATAAATAGATGGGATTTAATTGAACTAAAATGTTTCTGCATAGCAGAAGAAATAATCAGCAGAGAAAATAGACAACCCCCAGAGTGGGAGAAAATATTACCAACTATGCATTCCAGAAACAAACTAATATCCAGATTCTGCAAGGAACTTGAACAAATCAGCAAGAAAAAAAATAATCCCATCAAAAAGTGGGCTAAGCTCACACGTGGGGGTAGCTTACTGCCTGGGGTACTACCCTTGCCCATGCCTCTAGCTACAAAACAATTCAATTGTTGTTTTTGTAAATAAAATCTCAGCTAGCTCTGCCAACTGCCAAAAGAAAAAAAGAAAAAGTGGGCTAAGGACATGAATAGACAGACCATTCTCAAAAGATATACAAATGGCCAAGAAACTTGCTCAGCATCACCTGTTATTAGAGAAATGCAAATCAAAACCACAGTTTGATACCCCCTTACTCCTGCAAGAATGGCCATGATAAAAAAAAATAGATGTTGGCATGAATGTGGTGAAAAGCGAACACTTTGACACTGCTGGTGGGAATGTAAACCAGTACAACCACTATGCAAAGTAGTATGAATACTCCTTAAGAAACTAATAGTATAACTACCATTTGACTCAGCAATCCCACTACTGAGTATCTACCCAGAGGAAAATAAGTCGTTATATGAAAAGGGCACTTGTACACACACTTATAGCAGTACAATTTGCATTGCAAAAATATGGAACCAGCCTAAATGCCCATTGACAAATAAGTGGTTACATACATACATAGTGAATGTGACATCAAGAAGACACAAAAGGAAAATGTCAATATCAATTATATATTGGTTAGGAAGGATTCATAGACATATAAAAAAGAAAGACTAATGGAATATTTTAACACTTAACTATATATATATTTATAAATTTTATTGAGGTATAATATTCATAAACTAAAACTTTCTTAAAGATACAACCCATTACAAGATATATAGTATTTATAGAATCATAAAAATTCCTCTTGTTTTCCTTCCAGTAAATATTTCCCCAAAATATAACCACTCTGACTTCTACAAACACAGAGTAGGCTTGCCTGTGTTTGAAATTAATATCATAATATGGTAGATTATACTATTTTTATCTGAATTCTCTTGTAGATCATTGTAACTGTCAGATTCATTCATGTGTTGCAGTACTGTGGTAGCACATTCATATTCATTCTTTTGTAGTAATGCACAATACAAAAAGCACAAATTACTTCCTATAATGTTGAGAAATATTTGGGTAATTCATGTGTTCATTGTGAATAAAACTGTTGTTCTTTTACCATTTTAGCCATCATTTGTGATTTTCAAAATTTTTAATGAAGTTTAAATAATCAAATCTTTTAGCATGTCAGTACTTTTGTTAACTGCTAATAAATATTTGTCTTCTTGAAAGTTGAAGAGATATTCTTCTCCATTTTCTTCTCAAAACTTTATCATTGAACTCTTAACATTTTGGTCTACTATTCATTTTAAATTGATAACTCTGTGTAGTGTAAGGTAGTAATTTAGATAATTTTTTCCCAAAGTAGGAATCTAATTTAAGCATTTTTTAAAGCATTTACTCACTGCACCACTAAATTTCAGGAGCAAATCTGTCATAATCAGGTGATATTATTTGTGTGGTATGATTGTGTTTCTAGATTCTCCACTAAATTTTATTGATATTTATACTTGTTTGTATCAATAGCATTTTTAAATTGTACTGTTATTTTATATGAGTTCTTATCTGATACTACATTCTGCAACATTGTTATCCTTCAGGACTGCTTTCAGTTTTTAAGTCCCTTGCATTTTTATTGCATCATCTTATCAATAACCGCCAAGAGGAAAAAAAATCAGTTAAGATTTTAATGGAGTTTGCACCAAAAGCAATGGCAACAAAAGCCAAATTTGACAAATGGGATCTAATTAAACTAAAGAGATTCTGCACAGCAAAAGAAACCACCATCAGAGTGAACATTCAAAAATGACTTCATCAGATGAAGTGTTTCCTCAATATGCCAGCAGTCAACATTATAATTAATAATAATATTGTAAGCTTTGACCCTGTTAGTTCAAGGACATAATGAAGACTTACATTTCTGAGTTATAATAAACATTGTATTAAATGTTCTAACCAGTTCAATAAGAAGTGAATAGAAATAAAAGGCAAACATTTTTGGAAAGAACAACATAAAATTTTTGTCATTTGCAGACTCTTAGTTTTCTACCAAGAAAATGCAAAAGAAAGCACTAATTATCATTTAGATTTAATAAGTGAATTTGTTAAAAGTCTTTGGATACAAGACAATTATATAAAAGTCAAGTTCGTACCTAGTAACAACCAATAAAAATTAGAAAGTTTAAATTATTCCAATTTAAATAGCATGCAATATATTTAAGAAAACAGTAATAAACAGAATAAGTTGTACAAGTCTTCTCAGAAAACTGGAAGTATTACTTTTGTACATATTAGTTATACTGATTTTTAAATACTATCTATGATAACTCTAAAATATGGATCATCCTATGGCCTCTTCTTTACTTGTACTAAAAGGAAGAAGTCCTTCTCAGATATGAAGCAGAAGTCTCAAAAATTAAAAGATTTTTCTAAGAAATTCCAACATAAAATGGGTAGGGAAAAAATGTTCAAACCTTTTGATATAAAGCAAAACAAACGAAATAGATCATTATCAATAAGATAAAAGTTTAAATTGGCAGCATACTTCTTATCAAAAACCCTGGCTGCCTGTAGAAACACAAGCCAAACTTTCAACAGCTTTATTACACATACAATTCTATTTATAGCAAAAATGCACATTCAATACATGTCTGCATGTGTGTTTGTGTATGTGTGTGAGACAGAGAGAAAGTGAGAGGGATAGAGAGAGAGAGAAACAGATTAGCATATTATCCAAAGTTTTGTGGATCCAGTCAAATTCGGACTTGTCAAAATTAAACACACACTCTCTCAGACACAGAAACACACACATTAAATAACAGTGCATAAAGATGGAAATTGTAGTTGTTAATATATTTGGTTAACAAAATTTAAACACATCATAATATTCTATGTTGATAAGGGTGTGTTGAAATCGGGAAATCTCAACTTGATAAGCATTTGAGAAATACAAATTGTTAAATATATATTTATAAATATAAATATATATTTTTTATATATACAAAATATATATATGTTTGATTACACCTTTCTTTTACCCAAGTTCCATTTGCTTAGAAATTAATCTTATTGAAATAGTCATATGTTCTAATCATTTGATCAACTCTCTTCATTCATAGCTATCCATCAAAAACATGCCATCCATATTTGATTCAATGGTCAAAATACAGATGTGGTTTTGGATGGTGTATTGTGTATATTTTACTATAAGTATAGGGAGAATAAAAGCAAATCTGTAATATTAAGTAGTAGTAAATAAGAAGAAACTAATCTAACTAGGAAGTAGTAGAGATTTAGCTAAAGCAACAGTCTTAAGTGGAGACCTAAATTAAAGAGTCATTTTGGCCATGTAATAATAGCATGTTAACATGTGGTGACAGGGGGTGGGAGAAAGAAGGCATGAGTGGCTTATCTCAAGTCCAGAAGAAGCAGGGTGGCTGGGTGTGAGGGGCTATGAGAGAGAATGATATGGTTTGGCTATGTCCCCACCCAAATCTCATCTTGAATTATAGCTCCCACAATTCCCATGTGTTGTGAGAGAAACCTGGTGGTAGATTATTGAATCATGGGGCAGTTTGTCCCACATTGTTCTCATGGGAGTGAATAAGTCTCACCCCATCTGATAGTTTCCCCTTTCGCTTGGCTCTCATTCTCTCTTGCCTGCTACCATGTAAGACATGACTTTCACCTTCCGCCATGATTGTGAGGCCTCCCCAGCCACATGGAACATGAACACGAGTCCATTAAACCTCTCTTTCTTTTCTTTTCTCTTTTCTTTCTCTCTCTGTCTCTGTCTGTCTCTCTTTCTTTCTCTTTCTTTCTCTTTCTTTCTCTCTCTCTCTCTTTCTTTCTGATGGAGTCTCGCTCTGTCACCTAAGCTGGAGCGCAGTGGCACCATCTAGGCTCACTGCAACCTCTGCCTCCTGGGTTCAAGTGATTCTCTTGCCTCAGCCTCCCAAGTAACTGGGACTACAGGTGCCCGCCACCACACCTGGCTAATTTTTTGTATTTTTAGTAGAGATAGGTTTCACCGTGTTAGCCAGGATGGTCTCCATCTCCTGACTTCATGATCCACCCATCTTGGCCTCCTAAAGTGCTAAGATTACAGGCGTGAGCCACCGTGCCCGGCCGAAACCTCTTTTTCTTTAAAAATTACCCAGTCTGAGGTATATCTTTATAAACAGCGTCAAAACCGGCTAATACAGAGAATAATGGAAGCTGACGCTAGACAGCAGGCATGGAAAGGAGAGTAATGCCTGGTCACCATCACAAGAAAGAGTTCTATTAGTTTCCTAGGGCTGCTAAAGCAAAATTCTACAAACTGGCTAGCTTGCATAAGCAGAAATTCATTCTTTCACAGTTCTATGTGCTAGATTTCTGAAATTAAGCTGCTTGCAGGGTTTGTTTCTACTGGAAACTTTGAGGAAAATCTATTCTATGTCCTGCCCTTTGCTTCTGGAGATTGCAGTCAATCCTTGGCACGTAGATGCATGGCTCAAAATTCTGTCTCTCTCTTCACATGGCCTTTCTGTGTGTCCCTTTGTGCCTCTCTTTCCAAATTTATCTCTTATAAGGACATCAGACATTGGATTAAGACACATATTGCACATAACCAATACATGATTACAACTATACAAACCCAAATTCCAACATACCCTTTTGGGAGACAACATTCAATGGGATATCCTGCATGAGTTTTAAGTCAGAAAGTAATTTTCAAATATTTATATTATTTATTTAGAGCTGAATTGTATTGAGCTGGAACAGAAAAGCAAGACTGAAAGAAAAAAGGCCAACTAGATTACTTCTGAGGTAAATGATAGAATTGGAGAAAATAAAATAAGGTAGATAATTAGAAGTGTAGAAAAGAAGAAAAAGTTAAGATATATTTGGAGATGAAATTCAAAGGACTTTCTTTAAAGAGATTAAGAGAGTAAGGAAATTAAGGAATAATAACATATGTATCTGTGTATATATAACTATGTTGTTTACTGCACAGTCTTTAGCATAATGTGATTACTATTAATATAGATGTCTATCCACGGAAGAATAGTTAAATTTATTAGTATATAGTCCAACTAGAGAATACTGCGCACTCTCTAAAAAGAACAAAATGTCCTACAGATAATGGCATAAACATAGCATATCTTCCATATTAGTTACTAGCTGATAAAAGAAAAATAAAATGGACATAAAATATAATATTTATATACATGTGTATTTTAATTAAAGGACATCATTAGAAAATCTTAACAATGCTTTCTTTTGAGTATGGAACTGGATTAAGAAAAAAAAGAAGGCTTTGAAATTTCTATTTACATTATTTCTTTATTTTGTCGGCATGTTAAATGATGTATACGTGTATTATGCTTGGAATAACAAACAGATGCTGCTTTTGTTATTTTTATAACATGATCATTTACCCAACTTTATGGTTTAACCCTAAAGAGTTCAATTCAGTATATTTCTTAATTCCATAAAATTATACCATGTGATTCATTTTACTTGATTTAACAAATAAAAATGTAAATACATTGTAATTCATTTTTTGTAAACCATTTCACAAAAGTGTGGGGAAATTAATTTGGGAATTACTCTCCTCATTGAAAAATATCTCATTTGCTAAAATAAGACAGTAAAACAGTACAGTTTAAATATTTATAAAAATAGGAAAGTTTGGCAAAAAGAGAGGAGTACACACCTGTGACTACTGAGTTGCTGTGAAAGTTTCATTTCCTGATACAAAATTGTCTAAAGCACTTGGCTTTTGTTCAGTCACAATCCAAAGAACAAAACCAGCCAAGTTTTATATAACGAACATCTAGTTCCCTAGAGCCTTGTATCAGAAAACCTACACAACTTTTTGAATTTTCTAGTTAAATTTGCAATAAAGTTGTTAAATGTTTTTGGGTATATAGCCCTCAAATTCTGAGTGCTACGACAGTCAATTCTGAACACTATTACCATTGCTATTAACCCTTGATTTTCAGAAATATTTATGTAAATCTACAAACATTACAAAGACTCTAACATGGTCTCCTCCCTTCAGTTTTCTTTGAAGTTCAAATAAGAACCGTCTTGTAATATCTTTTATTATTTTGAAGTATACTCATGCAACCAGAAATAGGAGGTGTGACATTTAGTATGAGTGAGAGTTAATATATAAGGTGGTTTAATTTGCTTCATACATTACATTGGGGTTAAAATTCACAGTGTCAAAATCAGCTCCTTTCTTACATGTGGTGTAAAATTCTGTCTGATGTTTGTCTGTCTAGCTCCTATCCTATCTAACACCTACCTTACTTGACTAGATCCTTTATAGGTACCAATAATTACATTATATTTTTAAGGAAATTTTAAATTCACTGAAAAGAGCTGAAAGAAGGACAAAAGCAGAAAGGGAGAAATATATTATTTTACATTGAGGACATATTTTGAAATGCTTTAATTAGTACGCAGCAGGAAGGCATAATAACAGCTGTAACTTCCTTGATTGGTGAAATGTCACTCCATAATACAAGTTTATTTACTTTTCAATTATTAATTGAAGAGTCTTATCATTATTTCATCCTATTACTGATGAAACCAATTACTAAACCTATTACTAAAACCAATACTAATCTAACATCAAACTGATGGTGAATTCTATACCCTTATTTGTGGTTCCAAATCTTCACCTTTTAAAATTCTATTTTGCATCGTGGCCACTTCCTTTCTCCTTATACCCAGGACAATCATGGAAATTATTTCATTTCTAGGCCTATGACAGGAAACATAAATTTTATTAAACAAGAATGTCCAAAAGTACTTAGAAAGTTTCATGTTATTGATCTCAGTGATGATTACACAGTTGTTATCATGTTGTGAAAAATTTCTGCTGCAATATATTTATGATTTAAGCTTTATTTTTCATATATGTTGTGTATCAATAAAATCTTTACAGAACGTTATCATCCAATTAAACACCTTATGAAATTAGAAAATCACACAAGACTGATGGATTAAGATTTAAGGGTGAAAACCACAGGAACGCTTGATGATTTGAAGCTTTCTTTTCCCTATCGTATTTGTTATCTGAGACTGAGAATTGAGACTTAGCCAAGGCAGTTGGTCTATGCTGGAATAGAAGAATGAGCAGAGTATATGGCTTTCTGTCTTCCAAAAATTCACTAATATTTTTCTCTAGATAGGAAACCATTTTATCTTTACAGCTTTCTTGTGAATTTATTATCTTGATATATCATTCTTGATATTTCAATGATGTTTCTAGATCATTGTAATTGCTGCATATCTACTAAGTTTTATATTTCTTTAGGTTCATTTGTATCTTATTGAAAATTTTCTATTAGAATTGTGTATTTTACTCCTTAGAGTGTTTTCTCTTAAACTTAAAAAAGGTGTTCTTTAGTTCTTTGGCTTATCTTTCAGGGCCTTTTCATTTTACCCACTTACCAATTTCTATGCTTATTTTTCTTGCTGGTTATTATATTAATACAATTTAATTCCACAAATTAGACACTAATATTTTATCATTTGTAACAAACTGAATACTTTTCCACCATAAAATCACCCTTTTTCTTATGATTCATAGTCTGTCTAATAAATGGCATAATGTGAAGACAAACATTCCCCTAAGTCCTTTTGGGTCCTTAAAATAATTTATATAAATGTCATATCGTTATAGAAAATATGACATCAGATTTTTTCAAAGTCTTTAAATATCTTCTTATATGTTACTTTTCTCATTTTTATACTTGATTCTACATGAGTTATTGGAAATGACCAAATATCGTGTGTACTGCAAGTTCATCATCTAGGATTGAAACAAATGTTGGGGCTTATAGACATACTGTTTACAAGACTGTGTGTGTTTGCATGTGTGCACATGTGTGTGTGCATGCTTGTATGTGAGTGTGTGTGTTTAAGCCTCATTTTCATCTGCAATTATAGAAACATTTTTCAGTGAGAGGCTTAAAGTGTTTTTCTGCATATAATCCACAGAAATGTTTTTCTTCTTACTTAGTAACTTATAGAATTGCTAGTATTTCTGTCTAAGGGGAGGATGGAGAATAAACATAGAATGATCAGTGTGTTCTACATGATTGTATTGCTGGTATATCTACCTTATAAAAATGAGAGACAAATTTAGCTTCTGGCTCTGAGTGTGTGTAGAGTTCAGAATAACATTTCTATTAAAATATCATCAAAATTGAACAAAACATTGGAAACATTTTTCTTATATCAGACAATAGGCAGTGTAGAGCTACGATTCTTAAGAGACAGGAAGCTAACAAAGTAAGCTGAACATTTTCCCCAGACGTTTTGGCCAAGGACAGTTCTACACAGTAGCTAAAGGAGGAGGGACTGGAATAAAAACCAGCAATCTTGCTGAGTGGAGCAGACAGAACACAAAGTTAAGGGAAAAGAAGAAAGTGCGGAGAAGAAGTGTTCCAAAAATCTTCATAAGTTTGGCCTTGAGCCTTTGGCATGCATAGAGTGAAATTCTACAAGGGAAGACTAAGAAAATGTTCCTGGAAAATAATTATGAGGGAGTTATAATTCAGACAATTCCCAGAGCTCATGGATGGCAACAAACCTTTGCGCCCTCACTAGCTGGAGAATAGAAGGTGGACTAAATACAAGCAATATTGAGTAGAGACCACTATGCTTGAAAAAATAAATTAATATAAAATAAAATATTATCTCTTAAAAAATAAGACATTTAAAATTTATTGTCTTTCCTATGGCCTTTGCCAGTTTTTGAAATTAATGTGCCAGCTTTCATAAAGTTGGAGAAATATTTGTTTATTATTGAGAACATTTTTCCAAAAATAATTTTTATTTCTGGAATTTTTAAATTATTCATACACAAAATTTTCTGCAACTGTACATTTTAAAGCCATATTTGTTTCTTCAGCTTTTATTTTAAACAAATTTACTTTTAAAATTCTTGGCTGGCCATGGTGGCTCATGAATGTAATCTCAGCACTTTGAAATGCCAAGGTGGGAGTATTGCTTGAACTTAGGAGTTCATAACCAGCCTGGGCAACAGAATGAGACCTCATCTCTTACAAAAATTAAAAAATAAAATAAAATTCTAGTATGTGGCTTCAATATGTTCACTCTAATTACATTAAGTAAAAGAGGAGAATATGCCCACATTTATGCTTTCTTCTTTAAAAGTTTCCCTTTCTAAATAACCACACAAGAGATCATTTTCCCATGTTAACATGCTCTAAGATATAAGTCTAGACTGTTATAGTCTAAATTGCATTTGTATAATCTCTCTCTGAAAATATTGACTGATTTCTGCTTTAAAATTATCATTATAATTATCATGTCATGTATTATCACCAAATTCATTTGATGGTATCACCAAATTCATTTGGTGATAATCATTCTTTTTAAATAGTTAAACCATTCTTTTAGTTGTAATTCGAAAAAGATACTTGCACACACATGTTTATAGCAGCACAATTCACAATAGCAAAATCGTGGAACCAACTCCAATGCCCATTGATCAACAAGTGGATAAAGAAACTGTGATATATATATATGATGGAATACTACTCAGCCGTAAAAAGGTATGAACTAACAGCATTTGCAATAACCTGGATGAGATTAGAGACTATTATTCTAAGTGAAATAACTCAGTAATGGAAAAGCAAACATTGTATGTTCTCACTAACATATGAGACTTAAGCTATGAGGACCCAAAGGCATAAGAATGATACAATATACTTTGGGGAAGAGTTGGGGGGGGCGGCGAGGCATAAAAGTCAACAAGTATGGTTCAGTGTATACCGGTCGGGTGATGGGTGCACCAGGATCTCACAGATCTCCACTAAAGAAGTTACTCATGTAACCACATATCACCTGTACACCAATAACTTAAGGAAAAATAAAATTTTAAAAAGAATTTTATACACCAAGTAAACCCAGGAAAAAAAGGTAATAGTACTTTTTTTGGCAGAAGAAAAAACCCAAAAACACTCTTTTAAAATAACTAAACCATTCTTCTTAAATAGTTGTTACATTGTGAGAAAGAGGTGATGAATAATGATAGCATATCTCATTCTATGCACATTTGCAAAGTTGTTGCTTTTGATCCTAAGGATGATACCTTACTTTTATCTTTAGTTTTTTTTCTGATTCTGCTGAGATGTGTGCATTTGGTCTTTTTCATGTTAATTTGAGAAAAGTTTTAATTCCCCATAGTGAGGGTGAAATTATAACAAACACTCATGTATATTCTAACTAGAATTAAAAATAATATTAAAATTTAACATGTTTAACTAAATCTGCTTTCTTTAATAAAAATTGCAAATTTTACAGACACAGTCAAAATAGTTTTAAAAATTCTTCCCACATTCTGTTCCACTCCCTTTCACACTCTCCCAAGCATCACTATTCTTAACTTAGGATGTTTATTTCTAAATGTTGTTAATATTAAATTCTATTCCTTATATATTCATTAATAATAGATACCTATATCTTATATACAAGTGTTTTTATTAAATTTACATTGAACCTGTGGTATTTAAAGTATAATCTGGTGATTTGTGTCTTGATCAACACTTGACATTGAAAATCTATCCATATAAAATTGCCAGTTCATTAATTTCAACTGTTGTATGACATTAATGATAATGCGATTTATTCATTCATTCTGCTAGGGATGGCTATTTTTGTTTCTTCTGAATTCTACTACAAAAGAGTGCTGCAATAAAAATCTTTGAACAAGTTCTAATGCCGTTCAACTGGAATTGAAGTTTTCAATCGTTGGATATGTCAAAATTTAATTAGATTGTATATTGCTCAATTACTTTCAAATTATGTACACCAAGTCATTCTTGCTCTGGCAAAATAAGAATATTTTCATTAATATATCATTCAACTTGAAATTGCCCAGCTTTTCCTTCTCATTTCCCCCCAGTCAAATGAGTTGAATTAATACTGTCTAAAAATATATATTCATTTGCTTACCTGTTAGTATTTGTTCCATGTATTAAGAAGCTTTGCTAGTATATGAAAATATATGTATTACCATGTCTTGTGAATTAGTACTTTTATCATTTTGAAATGTTTGTTTTCATTTCTGCTGACCGTTCTAACCTGGGTATCTATTTTGACTGGTTTTTAATGTAACTACTAACATCTTTTTATGTTCAACACTTTTTCACAATTTTACTTTCAATGTCTTTATTTTTAAAATGTATCTTCTGTAGACAGTATACAGGTGGTCTTGTTTTATTGTAAATCAAGTGACAATCTCTATTTCATAATTGACATATTTAATCCATATATATTTAATTGTTGTTATTTTGAGACTTAATATCCAGTTTTACTATTTTGGCCCATTTATTTTTGGTTTGTTTGTTTTAGATGTCTTGCCTTATCTTAGATTGATTGATATTTTTAGTATTTAATTACATTTCTTTTATAAATGTAATTAAATTTCTTGAATATTTGTTTTTATTTTAGTAATTGCTCTGGGAATATAAAAATCATCTTTAAAATATATTTAGAGTTAATGGTACTACTTTATGCAGTAGGTAAAAACATTTCACTAGTACAATTTCATTTGCAGGCACCTAACCTTCTTTGATAGTATTGTCTTACATTGTTATATTTATGAGATACAATCGCCACAGTAAAGTACTATTTTCTATTCATTGTGCCATCTTATAAATAAACAGATGAATAAACAGATATTTTTGAACAACCTTTGCTTGCCAAGATAAAGTAACGGGCCAGAATTTCCTTTCCAATGGAAATCAAAAAACAAAAGTTTGAATAACATAAATGTCAACGTTTTCAACATCCACAAGACATCAGGCATAGAGGGGTAGTGATTCCTGATAGATGGAGAACAAGCAAGATGAATCTGAAAGGGCTTCTTCAACTTATTGCCTTTGAGCAAGTTTCTAGACTGCAGCATTGGGAAGAGAACTTAGAGAGAGCCCTGAAGACTCCTGGGTTGAAGAGATGGAGCTAAGATTCCAGGAAGACCATGGCAACTAGATCTAGTATAGAGTATCCATAACTTTTGGGATATACTGTCTCCCCTCCCGTGGGCATTTGAAAGATTACTGATTGATATATTCATGTGATAAAAGCACCTGGAAGAATTAAAGGTAACAACACCGAGGGCTATACAGGATATGGAATACTTCTTGTTTCCAATATCAAGTCTAGAAAACCTCTTTAATTATGTACCATTGGTAGAATATTTAGAAGATTCCGATTGCAGTTGTGAGCAACAAGTAAGCCTTAGACGAAGCACAGATCAAATCACACCTAAAAATTTTAAAAGCAGGATGAACAGTGATCAAGTAACTTAACTTCATGCCAGAGAAAAGCAAAAGTATCTATCATTTATCTATCATCTATCTATATCTATCTATCTAATGTATCTATTTACACACACACGTATATATGCACACAAACATTTATTACTCAACAAGATAAAATGCACCACCTGTGACAAGCAATCAAACTTTACAAGGCAGGCAAAGAAGCTGGAAAATATGATCCATGCCAATGAATCAATAACAGTCTGTTGAAACAGTCCTTCCAATGACACAGATGTGAGAAGTGGAAAACAAAGAATTTAAAAGTTATTATAATTCATTTTTTATGTCCTCAAATTAAATAGAGTCATTTTCATTAGAAATAAACAAGAATAAAACCAGGAAAAAATTACAATATTTGAAATAAATAAACTGCATAGGGCAAATGCAGATTCAACATTGCAAAAAAAAAGATTAATGAATATGAACACATAGCAGAAGCCAAGGGGAAACAATACAAAACAAAAAAGTAGAGAATCAGAGGAAAACATTATTAAATATAATGAAAAATAATTGGCATATCCAAAGGGAGAATAAGAAAAAACAATTGGAGAAATGACAACTGAAAATTCCCCCGATTTGAAGAATATTGTAAATGCTTAGATCCAAGCAGTTTAATGAACCCTAAGCACAGAAGGAGGAGGAAGAGGAGGAGGAGGACAGTGAAAAGGACAGGGTGACAATTACACCAAGAGGGATGATATAATTTTTCAAATCCAGTGATAAAAAAATCTTAAAGAAAATTGATGATAGAAGACACATTTGTAAGATACTGTGAAATAAAAAAAGAATGTTAGCAGATTATGCATCAAAAGCAATGGAAGTGAGAAGAAGGTAGAGCAATACTTTCAACTCATAGAAAAAAAAGAAAGAAAAAGTCTATTTTAGATATCTGTATCCAGGAAATATTATCTTTTAAAATAAGGATAAAAAAAACGATTTGTTCAGATTTACAAAACTTTGTTCTGACGACAACAAAAAGAATTCACCACTCGCAGACCCACAGTGTGGGAAATGTCAACGGAAGCTCTTCAGGTGGAAGGCAAATGATATAAGATGAATTCAGATTTCCATAAAGAAATGAAGAGCACAGGAAAAGAGGACAATGTAGATACATGCATAAGAATGTTTTCCAAACATTTAAATATCTTTATGACTTAACTTACTTTTTAAGCAAAAGTAATATTATCGATTAACTATACTCATTATAGCCTTAGAAAAACAAGACCTGCAAATGTAAACATAGACATACACAACTTAGTACAGTAACTATTTGTAAAGAGATACCTCACTTTGCAAATACGTACTAAAAATTCCTTTAAATAAATTGTTTTATTTTATTATTACTTTTAATACTTTTCTACAAATAGGAATACTTAAAGATTAGAATCTCAAAATAATAATCTCTCTTGCTGTCAGTAATAAGCAACATATGTAATCTTCTAAATTATCCTTAAAGTCAAAGTGGAAAATACAGTTTTTGTAAATTTTTGCTAAACACTAGACTATTCAGTAATTTAACTCATTTACCAAAATATTATGTTTATAGTTATCTTTGATTTTACTATATTTTTTTAAACTTTTATTTTAGGTTCAGGGCAATATGTGCAGGTGTGTTATATAGGTAAACTCGTGCATGGGGGTTTGTTCTACAGATTATTTTGTCACCCTGGTACTAAGCCTAGTACCCAATAGTTAATTTTTTGGATCCCCTCTCTCCTCCCACACTCTACCCTCAAGCATGTCCCATTGTCTGTTATTCCCCTCTTTGTGGCCATCTGTTATTGTTGAGCTCCCACTTGTAAGTGAGAACACGCAGTATTTGGTTTTCTGTTCCTGAGTTAGTTTGCTAAGAATAGTGGTCTCCAGCTCGATCCATGTTGCTGCAAAGGACACGGTCTTGTTCCTTTTTATGACTGCATAGTATTCCATGGTATATATGTACCACATTTTATTTATCCAGTGTACCATTGATGGGCATTTAGGTTGATTTCATATCTTTGCTATTGTTAATATTGCTGCTGATCATTAGAGAAATGCAAATGAAAACCACAATGAGATACCATCTCACATCAGTTAGAATGGCTATTATTAAAAAGTCAAAAAACAACAGATGCTGGTTAGGCTGCAGAGAAAAGGGAACACTTATACCCTGTTGGTTGGAATGCAAATTAAATCAACTATTGTGGAAAGTAGTGTGACTATTCCTCAAATAAGCATTCTTATTTGTAGAAAAGATCTAGAAGCAGAAATAGCATTTGACCCAATTATCCCATTACTGAGTATATAACCAAAGGAATATAAATCATTCTGTCATAAAGATACATGCATGTGTATGTTCATTGCAACACTGTAAGGCATTTTAATTTTCATTCTGATTTGTCTCTTGATCTCCTCTATATTAAGTCATTTTTTCCTTCACTAATTAAAAATTTCATAAGTCAACTGTGTTAACAGTGATTTACAGTTTTTTTCTTTGAGGCACACATTGCCCATATTTCTCACACTTATTCTTTTCTCAACACTATCACTAATATTATTTTTCCTAAAATGAATTTTTTTTACATCACTTTTCCCCATCAAAGGTTTTTTGGAGTCTTTTTCTAAGAAAGTATTACAATCTGGTCCCAACTCAATGAGTTGTCATACAAAGTGCATTGAGCGAATCTAACCACAATAGGTGCTTCATACATCCACTTAAACAACTTTATTCCCTGCCACTCCACCTCATATGTCATTTATTCCAAACATGGTGACCTCTTCATAATTATCCGAGTATAACTCAAGGTCATCCCTTCTAACAGTTTCATGCTTTTTCACCTATCATTTTCTGTCTTCACTCCTACTTTGATCTTTTCAATAGCATCAGAAGAAGTGCTCATGGCCTTCCTAATTAGGCGTAGTTATCACCATCTCTGGACTCCCTAGTCCTTTGCTTGAACAAAACCAAAACTGTGGTTTATTGGACCTTGCTAGTTGCATTTTCAACCCTAAAATCATTGTACATGCTTAGGAATAAGTCATTTCTGAAATTATGGCATGAGAATAACGAAGAATGTTATTTACAGAACTCAGTAGATCCTGTTTAGCCTTTAGAAGTGATCCCAGTGGGCTCCTTTATAAAATATATTTTTATCCATTAAATATTGACATCCCTACATCTGGCATTGCAAACTACACAACTGCAAGAGAAATATGGTCCTGTCAGTGAAAACAAAAAATGAGTTTAAGATGTAATTTTGATAGGTTTTGGTACACGAAGGTGTCATGTGGCAGGCATTTAGAAAGTCTTTTCATTGATATTTTACTAAAAATTTGAATAGCTTATAAATGACTTTAGATAGTATTTTTCCTAAGACATTTTTTAGAGCGTGTTTTAGAAAGAGCGGATGGATAATCCTCCAACCCAGGTGACGCACAAGGGCCCAGGAGATCACAAGAGTTACAGGAAAACAGGATGTGAAGAGATGCCTCAGGTGTGTTTGAATTGTAAACACTTCAGCATTATTTAGGAGCACTCTAATCCACCCTTCTCAGAGAATCGCTAACACACTTCAGGTTAACCCTAAGTCCTATTTTTGGCTTATTGAGAAATGTAACTTCCAGATGTGCTTTTGGTTATGCCAAAATTCTGCAGTGAACATATTTTCAGGCGGTAAAATTGCAGAAACGTGACTAACATTTTAAATGTCAAACAAAGTTCTGTCATGAGTGCATTGATTTTTTAAAAGTCATATAGTACTAAAAGTCTTATATCAAAACCAAGTCCCTTTTGAAACCCATATTCTCAGGCCACACTCTGTTCCCCAGAGTTAGTGACTTTCACTGTTTTATTTTTACCTGTATATTTTAAACAATATGTTTATAATTTAATTCCTTATGGTACCCACTTTAGACAATATGCATTTATTTATTGGCCTTTAGTAGTTGAAGGATCCATCTTGTTTACACAGCCATTTCTCACCTTTACTTTCCTCATCCATCTAAAATTCAGCCCCATCACAATATTTGGTTTCATGTTATTATTGCATGCATAATTGTTACCGGGGGTCCTTGCTCCCAGAGATCCCAAGATGGCAGCGGGCCGCTTCCAAAATGGCGGCAGGCCGCTTCCAAGTGGTGGCAAGCCTCGTATTCTCTGACCTGGGATTCTTGGCCTCACGGATTCCAAGGAATGGAATCTTGGGCCATGCAGTGAGTGTTATAGCTCTGTTAGAAGCTGTGGGTCATGGAAGAGAACTGTGGAACCCAGTGACTAGTGTTCAGCTCGATTAGGACGAACCCAGGCACTTAGCCGTGCAGGAACAATGGCAAGCCTTTAGCCCGATCAGGAGCGGCAATGGGCGCCTTGCTGGATCAGGAGCACAGTGGACACCCTGGTGGATCCGGAGGGATGGAACTCAGCAGCGGGTCTGCGATGGCGGAAAACAGCAGTGGTGGACAGCCAGCAAAACTCAGCTTGAGCTGTAACAAACACGGACCAGAAGAGAGCGCAGTTGCAAGATTTAATAGAGTGAAAACAGAGCTCCCATACAAAGGGAGGGAACCCAAAGAGGGTAGCCGTTGCTGGCTCCAATGCCTGGGTTTATATCCCGATCATTGTCCCTCCTGCTGTGCTCTCAGGCAATAAATGATTGGCTATTTCTTTACCTCCTGTTTTTGCCTAATTAGCTTTTTAGTGAGCTCTCTTTACTACCTAATTGGTTGGGTGTGAGCCAAGTTGCAAGCCCGTGTTTAAAGGTGGATGCGGTCACCTTCCCAGCTAAGCTTAGGGCTTCTTAGTCGGCCTAGAAAATCCACCTAGTCCTGTCTCTCATTATCATGTTCTGTTTGACCATGTGGTCTACTATGATTGTTCCTTTATTTTACAACTTATATTTTTTACTTAAATTAATAATAACTTTGATTTTTGATGTTTCTTTTGTTAGTTTAACATTTATCTGCTGCTAAAATACTTTGCAAGAATTGATAACCACTTAGAAATTACTGTCCAAATGAAACAGCTCCGTTGTTTGGGGTATATTCGCTCATTCTTGGTTTGGGTAGAGAAAGAATTCAGGACATGGACACACATGAGGATTTAGGAGCAGACGAGGAGTGGATTTAGGAGTGGAAAGTTTAATGGAAAATAATAGGAGAGAGAGAAAAAGCTTCCCTGTGCTGAGAAAGAGGGTTGCCCAAAAGAGGGCCTCCAGTTTGCGGAGGAAGGCAGACTGTTTTGTATAGAGACTAGAGGAGGAGGTAATTGATTTACATAGGGTCCAGGGGATTGGTTTGACCCAGTGTTCCGTCTACATAGCAAGCGAAAAGATTGGCCCTCTAACCCTAATCTTTTATTATGCAAATGTGGCCTCCATCCAGCTGCGGCTCTGATGCCTGTATATGTGGTTTTGAGAGGTGACAACATGCTAGCAGCCCTCGCTCACTCTTGGTGCCTCCTCGGCCTCGGCGTCCACTCTGGCTGCGCTTGAGAAGCCCTTCAGCCCACCGCTGCACTGTGGGAGCCTTCTCTGGGCTGGCCGAGGCCGGAGCCGGCTCCCTCTGGTTGCAGGGAGGTGTGGAGGGAGAGGTGCAGGCGGGAACTGGGGGTGTGTGTGGTGCTCGTGGTCCAGTGTGAGTTCCCAGTGGGCCCAGGCTTGGCGGGCCCTGCACTCGGAGTGGGCGGCCAGCGCTGCCAGTCCGGGGCAATGAGGGGCTTAGCACCCAGGCCAGCAGCTGCAGAAGGTGCACTGGGTGCCCCAGCACTGCTGGCCCGCCCACGCCATGCTCAAATTCTCGCTGGGCCTCAGTCGCATCCCCGGGTGGCAGGGCTCAGGACCTGCAGCCCGCCATGCCCAAGCCCCCCACTGCGGTGGGCTCCCACGCAGCCTGAGCCTCCCTGATGGGCACCGCCCCCTGCTCCGTGGCGCCCGGTCCCATCTACCACCCAAGAGCTGAGGAGTGCAGGCGCGTGGTGCGAGACTGGCGGGCAGCTCTGCCCACAGCCCTGGCACAGGATCCACTAGGCGAAGCCAGCTGGGGTCCTGAGTTGGGTGGGGACTTGGAGAACTTTTATGTCTAGCTAGAGGATTGTAAATGCACCAATCAGCACTCTGTGTCTAGCTCAAGGTTTGTAAACACACCAATCAGTGCTCTGTGTCTAGCTAATCTAGTGGGGACTTGGAGAACTTTTGTGTCTAGCTAAACGATTGTAAATGCACCAATCAGCACTCTGTGTCTAGCTCAAGGTTTGTAAACGCACCAATCAGCACTGTCAAAACGGACCAATCAGCTCTTGGTAAAACGGACCAATCAGCTCTCTGTAAAATGGACCAATTAGATCTCTGTAAAATGGGCCAATCAGCAGGATGTGGGTGGAGTCAGGTAAGGGAATAAAAGCAGGCTGCCAGCTCCAGCAGCGGCAACCCGCTCCGGTTCTCTTCCACTGTGTGGAAGCCATGTTCTTTCGGTCTTTGCAATAAATCTTGCAGCTGCTCACTCTTTGGGTCCACACTGCATTTGTGAGCTGTAACATTCACCGCGAAGGTCTGCAGCTTCACTCCTGAAGCCAGTGAGACCACGAACCCACCAGAAGGAAGAAACTCCAAACGCGGCCGAACATCAGAAGGAACAAACTCTGGACACACCATCTTTAAGAACTGTAACACTCACCGCGCGTGTCTGCGGCTTCATTCTTGAAGTCAGTGAGACCAAGAACCCACCAATTCCGGACAGTTTTACCTGGAGGCTGCCATCATACTGGTAAGTGTTGTGACAAGAAAGAGAGGGCGGAAGATGCCATATTGAATGTACCTGGCTTCCAGGTATAGCTGCCAGCATTTACATATAAAGGCTCCTAGTTTGCATTTCTATGCCTGTCTTCTCAGGCTGCTTTCTGTTAGGGAAGAAATGGTTTGGGGGCTGATTTTTATTAAAGGAAAATTCCACAAGAACTTTCACCCTTTCTAGCTGCCTAAGAATTATTTCTTAACTCCTGTATTACAAGTATTTAAACATTCTAAATGATCTGTCAGTGCTGGTTGGTTTTGTTTCATGATTTGTGGCAAGTCTTTCACCACAGTCACACCCTTTTCAATATAACATGCTCACTAGAGCTGGCATTTGCTGTTATGATCCTTGGCTGGATGTTCTGTTTCATGGATTGCATATCTTTTTTATTTACACCCTTATTTCACTGGTGCATATTCTGTGGTAGCTTCCTGCTGGCTGTGGTTGTGCATAAAAGGAAGAACTGAACGCTAGCTATCATGGGCCAAGTTATGTCTATACAGCAGCTTAAATGGGCTGTACCCTGTAGCATTCCGAGGACAGGCCTGAATTCTGAGAAGGGAAAGTGGTAAAAGTATTGTCCAGTCCTTTTTAAGTTGGTGGCTGAGCTTGGTAAGGTGTGTTTTTAAAAGACCTTTAGTCCGTTCTACTTTTCCTGAAGATGGAGGACCATAAGGGATATAAAGGTTTCACTGAATACTAAGAGCCTGAAAAACTGCTTGGCTGATTTGACTAATAAAGGCTCGTCTGTTATCAGACTGTATTGAGGTGGGAAGGCTAAACTGAGGAATTATGTCTGACAGAACAGAAGCAATGACTGCGGTGGCCTTCTCAGACCCTGTAGGAAAGGCCTCTACCTATCCAGTGAAAGTATCTACCTAGACTAAGAGGTATTTTAGTTATCTGACTCAGGGCATGTTGAGTAAAGCTAATTTGCTAGTCCTGGGTGGGGCAAATCCTCGAGCTTGATGTGTAGGGAAGGGAGGGGGCCTGAATAATCCCTGAGGAGTAGTAGAATAGCAGATGGAACACTGAGAAGTTATTTCCTTGAGGATAGAGTTCCACGATGGAAAGGAAATGAGAGGTTCTAAGAGGCAGGCTAGTGGCTTGTACTATAGCGTAACCTGCCTTTGCTGGTGTGTGGCGATTAGGCCTGGTGGAACCGCCATCAATAAATCAAGCGTGATCAGGGTGAGGAACAGGAAAGAAGGAAATTTGGCGAAATGGGGTGAATGTCAGGTGGATCAGAGAGATACAGTCATGGGGGTCAGGTGTGGTATCAGGAATAATGTGGGAGGCCGGATTGAAGTCTGGGCCAGGAACAATGGTGATTGTGGGAGACTCAACAAAAGAGTGAGTATAGCTGAAGGAGCCGGGAAGCGGAAAGTATATGCGTCAGGTATGAGGAAGAAAATAGATTTTGGAAGTTATGAGAACTGTAGAGAGTGAGTTGAGCATAGTTTGTGATTTTCAGGGCCTCTAAAGGTATTAAAGCAGCGGCAGCCGCTGCACGCAGACATGAGGGCTAGGCTAAAACAGTAAGGTCAAGTTGTTTGGACAGAAAGGCTACAGGGTGTGGTCCTGGCTCTTGTGTAAGAATTCTGACCACGCTAACCATGCCTAGGAAGGAAAGGAGTTGTTGTTTTGTAGAAGGTGCTTGGGTTTGAGAGATCAGTCAGATGCGATTGGCAGGGAGAGCACGTGTGTTTTTATGAGAATTATGCCGAGATAGGTAACAGATGAGGAAGAAATTTGGGCTTGATTGAAGTAATGGGGGCTGTCTGTGAAGCTTTGCGGCAGTACAGCCTAGGTAATTTGCTGAGCTTGATGGGTGTCAGGGTCAGTCCAAGTGAAAGTGAACAGAGGCTGGGATTAAGGGTGCAAAGGAATAGTAAAGAAAGCATGTTTGAGATCTAGAACAGAATAGTGGGTTGTAGAGGCAGGTATTAAGGACAGGAGAGTATATGGGTTTAGCACCATGGGGTGGATAGGCAAAACAATTTGGTTGATAAGGCGCAGATCCTGAACTAACTTGTAAGGCTTGTCTGGTTTTAGGACAGGTAAAATGGGGGAATTGTAAGGAGAGTTTATAGAGTTTAAAAGGCCATGCTGTAGCAGGCGAGTGATAACAGGCTTTAATCTTTTTAAAGCGTGCTGCGGGATGGGATATTGGCGTTGAGTGGGGTAAGGGTGATTAGGTTTTAATGAGATGGAAAGGGGTGCATGATCGGTCGCCAAGGAGGGAGTAGAGGTATCTTATACTTGTGGGTTAAGGTTGTGGGATACAAGAGGAGGATGCAAAGGAGGCTTTAGATTGGAAAGAAGGGCGGCAATGAGATATAGCTGTAGTCCGGGAATAGTCAGGGAAGCAGATAATTTAGTTAAAGTGTCTCGGCCTAATAAGGGAACTGGGCAGGTGGGGATAACTAAAAATGAGTGCTTAAAAGAGTATTGTCTAAGTTGGCACCAGAGTTGGGGAGTCTTAAGAGGTTTAGAAGCCTGGCTGTCAATACCCACAACAGTTATGGAGGCAAGGGAAACAGGCCCTTGAAAAGAAGGTAATGTGGAGCGGGTAGCCTCCATATTGATTAAGAAGGGGACTGGCTTACCTTCCACTGTGAGAGTTACCCGAAGCTCGGCGTCCGTGATGGTCTAGGGGGCTTCCGAGGCGATTGGGCAGTGTCAGTCTTCAGCCGCTAAGCTGAGAAGATCTGGGAAGGAGTCAGTCAGAGAGCCTTGGGCCAGAGTTCCAGGGGCTCTGGGAGTGGCTGCCAGGTGAGTTGAACAGTCCAATTTTCAGTGGGGTCCCACACAGATGGGACGCGGCTTAGGAGGAATCCTGTGCTGTGGGCATTCCTTGGCCCAGTGGCCAGATTTCCGGCAGGTGTAGCAAGCTCCTGGGGGAGGAGGTTCTGGAGGAACGCCTGGCCGCTGCGGTTCAGGCTTTTGGAAGTTCTTTTGTGCTGGAGATGTGGCTGGGGTTTGTCTCACAGTGGAGGCAAGGAATTGCAACTTTTTTCTATTACCGTACACCTTGAAGGTGAGGTTAATTAAATCCTGTTGTGGGATTTGAAGGCTGGAATTTAATTTTTGGAGTTTTATTTAATGTCGGGAGCAGATTGGGTAATAAAATGTATTTTGAGAATAAGATGGCCTTTTGACCTTTTAGGGTCTAGGGCTGTAAGGTGTCTCAGGGTTGCTGCCAAACAAGTCATGAACTGGGCTGGATTTTTATATTTGATGAAAAAGAGCCTAAATGCTATCTGATTTGGGATAAAGAAAAAGGAGCATTAACCTTGACTATGCCTTTAGCTCCAGCCACCTTTTTAAGAGTAAATTGCTGGGCAGGAGGGGGAGGGCTAGTCATGGAACGAAACTGTAAGCCGGACCAGTTGTGAGGAGGGGAGGTGATGAAAAGATTATAGGGTGGAGGAGCAGAGGCTGAGGAAGAATTGGGACCTAGCTTGGCCTGGCGAGAAGCAGCCTGGGAGGAAGGGAGAGGTCAGATGGGTCTGTAGAAAGGAAGATTAGAAAGACTCAGGGACGCTTGAGGTTGGTACTGAGGGTACAGGTGGGAGGGAAAGAAGGAAGATTTGGGACAAGTTGCACTGGGCACAGAGACTAGGAAGGGACTGATGTGTAAAAGAATGCCTGGACTTCAGGCACCTCAGACCATTTGCTTATTTTACGACAAGAATTATTTAGATCTTGCAGGATGGAAAAATTCAAAGTGCCATTTTCTGGCTATTTGGAACTACTGTTGAGTTTGTATTGGGGTCAAGAGGCATTGCAGAAGAAAATAAGGCATTTAGGTTTTAGGTCAGGTATGAGTTGATGAGGTTTTAAGTTTTTGAGAACACAGGCCAAGGGAGTAGAAGGAGGAATAGAGGGTGGAAGGTTGCCTATAGTGAAGGAAGCAAGCCTAGAGAAAAGAGAACCCCTGAACCCCTCCCCTCCGTTTCTCTACTCTCTCACCTTCCAGAAAAGTGGGAAAAGGGGTTGGGGCGCAGAGATAAGAGGTCGGGGCACAGAAATAAGGGGTAGGGGCACGGAAATAAGGGGTCAGGGTGCAGAGATAAGAGGTTGGGGTGTGGAAATAAGGGATTGGGGCACAGATATGAGGTTGGGGCGCAGAAATAAGGGATTGGGGCACAGAGATACAAGGTTGGGGTACTTGCCCCTCCTCTAGAAAAGCGGGACTTGCTGCTAAGAGTGAAGGAGAAGGGGTTGAGGGGTACTTGCCCCTCCCCCAGAAAAGCAGAGAAGGGGTAGAGACAAGGAGAGAAGGGGTTGGGATACTTGCCCCTTCCCCAGAAAAGCGGAACTTGCTGCTAAGGGCGAAGGACCAAGGCAGGCGTCCCTGCGTGGCCTGACACCTTTGAAACGTGGATGAATAATCAGGCATCCCTGCAATGATTAAACACCAAGGGGAGGCTGCCTTCCCAGTCCGTGACCGGCGCTGGAGTTTTGGGTCCACGGATAAAATGTGTCTCCTTTGTCTCTCCCAGAAAACGAAAGGAATTGAAATTAAGAGAAGGGAGAGATTGAAGAGTGGAAAGGAGAAAGTAGTTGAGGGACAGTGAGAGAGGTTGGAGAAGAGAGTAAGAAGAGGCCGCTTACCTGATTTAAAATTGGTGAGATGTTCCTTGGGCTGGTCGGTCTGAGGACCTGAGGTCGTAGGTGGATCTTTCTCACAGAGCAAAGAACAGGAGGACAGGGGATTGATCTCCCAAGGGAGGTCCCCCGATCCGAGTCACGGCACCAAATTTCATGCGTGTCCGTGTGAAGAGACCACTAAACAGGCTTCGTGTGAGCAACATGGCTGTTTATTCCACCTGGGTGCAGTCAGGCTGAGTCCGAAAAGAGAGTCAGCAAAGGAAGATGGGGTGGGGCCGTTTTATAGGATTTGGGTAGGTAAAGGAAAATTACAGTCAAAGGGGGGTTGTTCTCTGGCGGGCAGGAGTGGGGGTCGAAAGGTGCTAAGTGGGAGTCTTTTTGAGCCAGGATGAGCCAGGAAAAGGACTTTCACAAGGTAATGTCATCACTTAAGGCAAGGACCGGCCATTTACACTTCTTTTGTGGTGGAATGTCATCAGTTAAGGTGGGGCAGGGCATATTCACTTCTTTTGTGATTCTTCAGTTACTTCAGGCCATCTGGGCATATACGTGCAAGTCACAGGGGATGCGATGGCTTGGCTTGGGCTCAGAGGCCTGACAATAAGTATGATTCACTAAAATATATTAATAAGCTGGACTTTATTAAAATTGAAATTTTATACTCTGTAAAAGAAACTGTAAAGAGAATAAAAAGGCACGTCACAGGAGAAAATATTTGCAAAAGAAATATCTGACAAATGACAGTTATTAAAAATATACAAAGAACTCATAAAACCCAACAGTAAGAAAAGGAGTCATCCAAGTATAAAATGGGGTAGAAATCTTTACAAACATCTCATCAAAAAGATATACAGATGGAAAATGAGCATATGACAAAATAGTTAACATCGTATATTATTGGAAAAGCCAATATAGGTAGGGCGTGGTAGGGTCAGATGTTGGTCTTTGAATCTCACAGGCTTAACAAAGAAGAGACCCTTTTTAACTTAGGCTGCCTTTACAACAGAGATCAGGGGCTTCTGCTAATTGCAGCCAACCAGAGGCCCAGGCTGCTTTTTCAACAGGCTTCCACTTCTCTAGAGCAGTAGAAATGGGAAGAGGGTATGGCCAACTTCACATTGGCTTTTAAAGCCCTGATAAAAATGTAGCACACTTTATTTTCATGCACATTTCTTTGTACAACGTGAAGCAAGGGAAATATTTGGGGAAACTGTAATACAGATAAAAGCTATACTCCACCTCAGTGAAGTTCATCATGACACTAATCAGACCGCCAAAGACAGAACTTTTATTTTGATGATTTCCTTTCCCTATTTCCTTTCATGCATTGCCCTCCTTCTTCAATGTATGCAGAGAATGACATTAGCTTGTCTCCCTGATCATGAGGACATCCAGTCTTTCATGGGCAACACACAGCACATACCACACTCAGTTTATTTCATCTCTCTTTTCTAATACCAGAGTTTAACAACCGAGGACATTTTCCCTTGCACATACCGCATCAGTGATAATCTGTCTGTTACTACTTCCCTATTTTTATGAGCTTTAATAACAAATACAATCATGATCACATTAAAAGATCATTGATATGCAGTTTCAGTAAGATGACATGTGTTGATCAGACCTTGCCTTTCATGATGAACATGTCTCTAAATTGCCGGAACTGTTCCTGTAATCACTTGTTCCACCAAAGCGTCTTTCCTGGGATCTGAATGGGAATGTGGGTGGGCATCAGCTCTCCTAGTGAATAGCTCCACACCACTAATGGGCCTAATTTACAGACTTTATTCAGGCTGCTGAGTGTGTCTCCAGGAATTTCCCCAGAATCCTGGAATGTCATGTGCCCTTCTAAAAAGTAGTGGAAGTCATGTCCTTATTGAAGAAAGAATTCAATTCTATTATCAAGCTATGTATAAAAATGCCAGAAGTCTTTTATGTGGCATTTATAACTCCTCATTAGCATGATCTTTCTAATATTTGGAAATCTTCAAAGCTGCATCAGAGCTTACCTAATTTTAAACTTGATGGGTGAGTAGATTATTTTAGACAGAGTCAAAAACCTTTTTTACTGTCAATTTCACTATCATTTATTGATTATTCTCAGTAATATGGAACTTGCTAAAAATGTTCACAATTTAGTGGATACTTTTCACAATGAATAATGCAAATCCATTCTAAGAATCATGATCAAGTTATCCAATGTTAGACATTTTGAAACATTCCTTCATAAATATAGTCTGGAAAAACATCTAGTACATGTAAGAAGATGAGGATATCATTTTCTTTAATATTTAGTAAGTTTGAAATGTGCTTGAAATTCAAAAGCAAAAATGAACCAATATCTCACTCCAGTGAGTGCCTACATTTAAAATAACACATACAGATTTTTAATAACATAAGTATTGTGTAATCTTAAAATGTCTAGCAACGTGATACTTGCAGAACTTCCTGTTTTCAAAAGAACAGGGCTGAGCTTTTCTATTGACACTTAAGGCTGCATGATAGCCCTTCAGAGTGTAGAGTAGTATAGAAGATTGCTGAAACCTGTAGCTTACTCCATTTTAACATATGCCTCTTTGAAGTTAGCATTTCCTTTTATTTTCATTACATATGATTGAGATATTAATTTTGATTTATTTTAAAACTAGTTTCTTTAATAAATTCTCAGCCCCTACTGTATGGTCATGATGAGAAAGACCTTGAGTGTCCATAGGCAATATTTAGTCATTACATTATATGACAGTATTTCCCAGAACACATCGTATTTTGTGTAATAATGGAATAGAAGTGGAGTTTAGTTATTTTTATTGTGATCACATTTTCTGTAGGAACCATTTGTCTTTGTTTAGGTAGGAGTCTTCTGCCTTCCAATTTGTGACAGTTTTTCATAGATGGTTCAAAATCCCTGGGATTTTGCCAATCTAGAACTTTTAGTGTATTTATGCCACACATATGAATTTAGGCACCACATTGAAATGTACCAGAGCTTTATCAACTCCATTTATAATATTTATTTTCATCCATTTGTTCATTTACTTGAAGATCATTTTTCCCAACCCAGTGCTTTGGGTGACAGAGAAGTAAACTTTCTTTGTACTTCCCTAGATCAGAGAATAGTGTTTCCTAGTCATCTTTAAGAAAAAGGACCACTTCTTTCTAAACTTCTATCTTGCAAAAGCTAAGGTTAATTCTCCTTATCGTCTTTACTTTCTGCCCCCTCTGAGGAGAGACTCTTCCCTATTCTCTGCCCTGCTCTCTGAACTCCAAAAATTCACCTGTTTGGGTGACATCCAGGCTGTTTCTTACCTTCTGTCTTCTTTTTGTGTCTGGGCAGTATGAAGCCCTATCACACTGAAAGGAGAGAGAAGCGAGGTCAGTGTGGTTGGTTGGAGCCTGGGGTTCCTTCTGCTTGGTCACCTGTCTCCTCGTGGCTGCATCTGCTGCAGAGTAGCTCAGCTCCCATAAGGTGGGCCTCCCGATGGCCCTCTGTATTTCCAGTTCAGATAGCACAGCCTTTCTTCTGCCCATCGGGCATAGGGTTACTATCAGCCCATCTTATAGCCCAGGAATCACCCCCATCTCATGTGATTTCCCAGTCACCTTCCTGTATCTATAAAATCTGCCTTTTTAGTAAAATCTTCTCACAGTGTCTGAATCTGACTGTGCTGGCCAGACAATAGAGAAAGGAGAAAACTTGCCTTAGATACCAGATACAGGTATAAAAATAACAGAGATGAATCTCTTAAATGTAATGTTGACTGGATTCTACTTCTGGAAAGATAACTCTGGGACAATGCCTGAAATGTGACTTTACAATTTTCTTCAGAGACTTAAATAATGCAGGAAAGCAGAAATACTGGAAAGAAACAAAGAGGTATCTCTGGATGAGTTCCATTATACCAATAGTGATTCAATAGTAGGAAGATTTACTTTGTGGTTTACTAATCAAATTTACAATGCAAAATGATCCCTCATGTTAATAGTCATTAACATATAAGCTAGGCATTTTTTTTGTCTGAAGCTTTGTTTTTTTAATTAAATACATGTTGAACTGTGCTTGCAACTAAAAAAAAAAAAAAAAAAAATCAGAGAAAGACAACCACATCAGCTGGATTCCTGAGTGCCAGTGGCAACATGAGAGGCTGGAGCTTAGAAAAAGAGGCTGTCTCATATTTTTCCTGACCAAGAGCACATAGAGCACAATCAGAGTCCATGTGTCAAGGGCTACTTTAGATAAGTAATAAGAACAAGTTAAGTGGCCAAGGCAGGGAGATGCTTGAGCCCAGGAGTTGGAGACCATCCTGGGCAACACGATGAAACCGCTTCTCTACAAAAATGTAGTCAGGCTTGGTGATTCACAGCTGTAGCTCCAGCTACTCAGGAGGCTGCGGTGGGAGGGTCACTTGAGCCTGGGAGTTTGAGGCAGCAGTGAGCTGTGATCACATCACTGTGCTCCAGCCTGGGAGAAAGAGTGAGATCCTGTCTCCAAATTATAAAAACAAAAATAAAAGATCATGGCCAAATCTATCTTAAAATTTGAGAATTGACCAATTCCAAGGTAGGAAATGAGATTACCCAGAACACTTATTAAAATTGTTAAATATTAGCCACCACTATCTTCTGGCTTGTAGGGTTTCTGCAGAGAGATCCACTGTTAGTCTGATGGGCTTTCCTTTGTGGGTAACCCGACATTTCTCTCTGTCTGCCCTTAACATTTTTTCCTTCATTTCAGCCTTAGTGAATCTGATAATTATGTGTCTTGGGGTTGCTTTTCTCGAGGAGTATCTTTGTGGTGTTCTCTGTATTTCCTGAATTTGAATGTTGGCCTGTCTTGCTAGGCTGGGGAAGTTCTTCTGGATAATATTCTGAAGAGTTTTTTCCAACTTGGTTCCATTCTTCCTGTCACTTTCAGGTATAGCAATCAAATGTAGGTTTGGGCTTCTCCCGTAGTCCCATATTTCTTGGAGTCTTTGTTCATTCCTTTTTATTCTTTATTCTCTAATCTTGTCTTCATGCTTTATTTCATTAAGTTGATCTTCAATCTCTGATAGCCTTTCTTCCGCTTGATTGATTCAGCTATTGATACTTGTGTATTCTTTACAAAGTTCTCATGTTGTGTTTTTCAGCTCCATCACGTCATTTATGTTCTTCTCTAAACTAGTTATTCTAGTTAGCAGTTCCTGTAACCTTTCTTCAAGGTTCTTAGCTTCCTTGCATTGGGTTAGAACAGGATCCTTTAGCTCAGAAGAGTTTGTTATTACCCACCCTCTGAAGCCTACTTTTGTCAATTCTTCAAATTCATTCTCCATCCAGCTTTGTTCTTTTACTGGAGAGGAGTTGCGATCCTTTGGAGGAGGAGAGGCATTCTGGTTATTGCAATTTTCAGCCCGTTTGTATTGGTTTTTCCGCATCTTGTGGATTTATCTACCTTTGGTCTTTGATGTTGGTGTCCTTTGGATGGGGTTTCTGTGTGGACATCCTTTTTGTTAATGTTGATGCTATTCCTTTCTGTTTGTTAGTTTTCCTTCTAACGTTCAGGCCCCTCTGCTGCAGGTGTGCTGGTAATTGCTAGAAGTTCACTCCAGACCCTGTTTTCCTGGGTATCGCCAGCAGAGGCTACAGAACAGCAAAGACTGCTGCCCGTTCCTTCCTCTGAAAGCTTAGTCACAGAGGGCCATCTGCCAGATGCCAGCCAGAGCTCTCCTGTATGAGGTATCTGTCAACCCCTGCTGGGAGGTGTCTCAAGGTCAGGAGGCACAGGGGTCAGGGACACACTTGAGGAGGCAGTCTGTCTCTTAGCAGAGCTCTAGAACTGTGCTGGGAGATCCGCTCTCTCTTCAGAGCCGACAGGCAGGAACATTTAAGTCTGCTGAAACTGCACCCACAGCCGGCCCTTCCCTCAGGTGCTCTGTCCCAGGGAGACGGGGAGTTTTATCTATAAGCCCCTGACTGGGACTCCTGCCTTTCTTTCAGAGATTCTCTGCCCAGAGAGGAGAAATCTAGAGAGGCAGTCTGGCTACAGTGGCTTTGCGGAGCTGGAGTGGGCTCTGCCAAGTTCAAACTTCCCAGTTGCTTTGTTTACAGTTGAGGGGAAAACTGCCTACTCAAGCCTCAGTAATGGCGGACGCCCCTCCCCTCACCAAGCTCGAGCGTCCCAGTTCAACCTCACACTGCTGTGTTGGCCACAAAAATTTCAAGCCAGTAGATCTTAGCTTGCTGGGCTCCATGAGGGTGGGACCCACTGAGCTAGACCACTTGGCTCCCTGGCTTCAGCCCCCTTTCCAGGGGAGTGAAAAGTTCTGTCTTGCTGGCATTTCAGGTACCACCAGGGTAAGAAAAAAAACTCCTGCAGCTAGCTTGGTGTCTTTCCAAATGACCATCCAGTTTTGTGCTTGAAACCCTGGGCCCTGGTGGCATAGGCATCCTAGGGAATCTCCTGGTCTGCAGATTGTAAAGAATGTGGGAAAAGCCTAGTATCTGAGCCGGAGTGCACTGTTCCTCACTGCACAGTCTCTCACGGCTTCCCTTGGCTAGGGGAGGGAGTTCCCCAACTGCTTGGGCTTCCCGGGTAAGGACACGCCCCGCCCTGCTTAGGCTCTCCCTCCGTGGGCTGCACCCACTGTCTAACCAGTCCCAGTGAGACGAGCTGGGCACCTCAGTTGGAAATGCAGAAATCACCTGCCTTCTGCATTGATCTCGCTGGGAGCTACAGAATGGAGCTTTTCTTATTTGGCCATCTTTGGTCACCTCCAATATTAATGATTATGATTCAATATGGGATTTTGGTGGGGACACACATCCGAACTATTTCAGAAAGCAAATCAAATTATAAAAAGAAATATATGTAAGATCAACTTGTTAAATAATATAAATTGAAATACATAACTTATATTTGTAAACATAATTTTAAAATAGACTCAGGATTCGTGTGGCATTTAAAATAATTAAAACATTGTAGGACTAGACATGTTTATAACCTGTGTTTAAAAAGTAAGTCATCCAACAAAGAAAAAAATAAACTTATGAAGTCCTTTAGCATTTGTGCTAGATGGTGCAAAATTATTATATATAATCTATAGTCATCATCATTATTCTGAAGATGGCATGCCAAAATCGATATGAAGATTTCCATTTGATAAGAAAAATATATTCTAAAATAATCAAGAGAATAGATACAACTTTTTGTCGTGAGAATAAGATTCTGAATTTTTTACAGTTGTAGAGGTTGTAATGTACAAAAAGTCTGTGCTTCATATCCCTCAGGTATGACAAGTTAAAAATTATGTGAGAATGGAAGATACACTTTATAAACTAGCAAGCTCGTAATTGTTAGAGTACTCATGCAGAGCTTAAATTCTTGTGGACTTGTACTGTTGGGGAAATGAGTCCTAAAAATGTCTGAACTCTCATTTGAAGATATAATTTTGTGATTTTATGCCTATGCTAATGACTTCTCATTAGGTAGTATACATATAATTTTTATTTAAAATATAATGAAGTGTGATTTTATATCAGTTAAATAGTTAATATATAAGCAGTAAGTAGTTTGGAATTGCGTAACAGAAAAGTCAACTGAAATTTTTGCAAGCATAATTGATTGGTTCATTAAATGAATTTTTTATATAAAATAGATATTAGAAAGATTGAAAAGCGGCCAAAGGGCCTTTGTGATTCTACTTTGTAATATAAAGGATGGTTTCTTACTACAGTTGGTGTCCTTGCAGGAGTGGGAATATCATTGTAATATTCAACCCAACATGCTTCCTCATAAAGTCCAGCTAGATTTTAATGATGCTTTCTGAAGTTCTTCCAAAAACAAAAAATAATAAGGAACCTTCTTTCCCAAAAGATACAAACATGCCTATCCTCATATATCACTGACCTGAATGGACCACAGTCTTTTCTAGTAAAAGACTGCAGCAAGAGTTATGAAACTGTTATAAGACCAACAGGTTTGTAGGACTGCTGCACAGCAACAGATCAATACGCTGAGGCAGCAGAACTTGCAGCAGAGAAAGAGTTTAATGATCACAGGGCACTGAGCGAGGGATGGAAGGAGATCCTCAAATCCATCCCATCTTCCGGTTTTGGGATTTTGAGGGGATCGTGGAGGGCAAGAAACTGGAAATTTGGGGTCATTGATTGGTATGGCTATTGGGATGCGGAAACTGCATTTTATGTTGAGTCAGCTATTTGTAGGATCTTTCAGACCCGCTAGCATTAGTAGTTTCACTGGTATGCAGAACCTAAAAGAATATCTCAAAAGGAAAAGTTAATATTTCTTAATATTCAAGTTGTTATCTATAGAGCAGTTAAGGCAATTATAATCTTGTAACAGGGTCTATGTGATTCTGAGGCAATAAGCAAGCAACTATGAGGGAGTAAGTCAGAGAGTGTATTAGTCTGTTCGCACACTGCCATAAAAAACTACCTGAGACTGGGTGATTTATGATGAAAAGAGGTTTAATTGACTCACAATTCCATAGGCTGTACAGAAACCATGGGTAAGAGGCCTCAGGAAACTTACAATCAGGGAAGAAGGCAAAGGGGAAGCAAGCATGTCTTACCATAGCAAAGCAGGAGAGGAGAGCAAGGAGGGAATTGCCACACACCTCTACACCATCAGATCTCACAAGAACTCACTTACTGTTATGACTGATAACAGCAAGGGGGAAGGGATCCCTCATGATCCAATCACTTCCCACCAGGTCCCTCTCCCAACACATGGGGATTACAATTCAAAATGAGATTTGGGTGGGGACACACAGCCAAACCATATCAGAGAGCAAGATGACCCAATGATTAATGCTTAATATGCTGCAAGCTTGGTTTATTTTCATTTCTCCCCTCTTTTTTCCTGATTAATTTCATAAAGTTTATAGGGATGGTTTTGAATTTTTTCCAATTAGTTTCATCACACTTTAGTCATGAAATGAATGTGGAATCATGTGATCCTACAACTCATGTACTGCATGAGGAAATAGTGGACATTTGAATAAACCAGGGTTCTGTTTCAAGGGATGAAAGAGAAGGGAAGAGTTGATTTTGGAAAAGTTACAAAAAAAATTACACGGTGTAAAACAAAAAATATTAGCTTGTTTAAATAATGCATCTGACATAAAACATGTGCTGCACTTATGAGATAGTTACTGTTAGAAATTTTAATGTGAAATATTATAATAGAGTATCATTGATACTAATATAAAATACTTCAAAAATTATAAAAATAATTACATTTTTGGATAGCCAAATTAGTGGTAGTCACCTCATTGTGAAGTTCTCCATAAATCTTGTCAAATCTTCTGACACATTTTGTAGATCATATTAAACTACGCCAAAAGTCATGGCTTCAGAAAAACTTCAAGGAAGGGAACCCTACATACTTTAATAAACTGGTAAATTGAAAAATCTATTTCTAGCAGAGAAAACAGTTGAGATCATGCTGCAAGTCTTCGTGGGGAGCAAGAAGATGAAAACAAAGTACCAAAACAAAAGAAGCAAACAAGTAAAACAACACAGAAACAAAAACCAAAACAAAACATGTATGGAAGAGAGAAGGTGACATTGAGGGCATAGAGTGCACAGACACAAGTGAGGTAGTCTTGGGCAGAAGATGCTTCTGAAGGAGAAGCAGGTGAAAGGGAAGCTGGTGGAGGTGAACTATGAAAGCAGCTGGCAAAGGAAAAAGAAACAGAAAAGGAGAGCACAGGATCCTGAGAAACAAGACTTGGGCCAAGGGAATAGAGTGAGCCTTAAATATACTTCATTCTAGATCTAAGATTCCAGTAAAACAGGAAAAAGGGTGAAAACTAAGATATAAATATTGAACATACTGTCACAATAGAAATAATGCAACTAAAACCACGGGAGGGAAACAAAGTGGGGAAGAGAAACAGCACATTAACGGTAGAAGCAGTAGATGGAAATCAAAAACATCATTGCCACTAACACAATGATAATAAAAGGGTAAATACAGAAACGGGGTTAAGTGTTCCAAAAAACATATAAGCACAAAGGTAACCACTAGAACAAAAATATAAACATTTTTAAATTCCAAAAGAATTTACAAAGAACAAAAGAAGACAGCACCCAGTACAAAAAATAAAGCAGGGCAAACATAATGTATTACACATAGTAATAATTAGAATAATAAGACAGAGAAGACATCAAACTGACCTATCCCACCAATAAAAAAATTATAAAATTATCTTAGCCACTTATTTGCAAAAAATATTTTTAATTTAACTTACAAAGATTTGTTTACTGTATATAAGACACAATGCATTAACACAAGGTAATTCAGGTGGCTAAACATAAAGAGATTGACAAAAGAATACCAGATAAATGAAAATAAAAAGAAAGCAGAATTTGTGTTCTTAATAATAAACATCTTAAAATGCATGCCAAAATAACTGAAGGAGCCAAGGGAAGACTGCGTTTCAGTGTTAAATAATGAATCACAGTAAAGATGTAAACCAGTATACACAAGCAGCAGACAAGACAGAAACTTTGTAAAGCAGAAACAATAGTAGATTGAAGGAACCATAGATAGAAATAAACTTATAAAAGTAATTTAAGTGAATAAAAAGCCACCACTCTCAGCATAATACTGATAAAACCGACAATATGCAAGACCTAACTGCATCATGAATAAAGTCATTGGTAAATACAGATATCAAACTATATATCCTAATAATAGAGAATATAATTTTTATGCACTTAGAACATTTATTTTTTTAATTTTATGAAGAGAACAGCAATAAATGCCATAGAGTAGAAATATTTTTTAAAGTTTCCAGTAATAATACATTAAAACCAGGTATCTGATAGTAACTGCAAAGCCAAAGGCCATTTTAACTGAAAATTAAATAGAAATATTATATTCAATACCTCTTGCTTAAAATTGGTATATAAAAAATGTAATGAAAGAATCATAATCATACCATATTACTACATGTTGTGTATCTAAAACAGTGAAACGCCTAGGTTTATGCCTGAAGCACATATAATCAAAAATTTAAAAAATTAAATCTAATCTCAACACAGCAAAAAAGTGCAAGGACAGAAATCACAAATATAAAATCAGAAATTATAAGAACAAAAACAGAAAGATGTAATTACTAATTATAAGTCCTCTTTTTGATTAAATAATAACAAAACAAACAACCTACTATCTAACCTAATAAAGATATGGAATAAAAATCTAGAAAAATTAAGATGTGACAGAGAAATAACTATTGCAACAAATTACATTAGCAAACAACAGATTTTGCAATCTTTATCTAAATAAATTGAAAACAAAAAACAAATAGAAGTATATAATTTATCAAATTTGAGCCCATATAAAGTCTAAAACTTCAAATATATCAATTTCTATAGATGAAGAGAAATAGTTATTAACAGATTATACTGTATAAAAGCAATAATTCTGGCTAGTTTAATCTTCAAAAACCACATAGGCTTAGTACTCAATGAATTATTCCAGAGCATATAGAATGAAGAAAAATGTCCGAATTATTTTTATGACTAAAGGGTAACATTTATACCTAATTTTGAAATTTTAGCTTCCTAGAGCTGCTTTCTTAAAATTCCATAACCTGAGGAACGTAAAGAACAGACATTTATTGTCTTACAGTTCTGGAGACTGGAAGTCCCAATTTAAGGACTCAGCAGAGCCATGCTCCCTCTGAAACCTTAGGGGAATTTTTCCTAGCATCATAAGAAAAGCAGTCATGGTTTTCTTTGCACTAAAGTGCAAGATACAAATAAAGACAATTTGCACTCATCAATTAAAGTTAATTCAAAAGAACATTCTGAATCATTTTATGTACTACATATTTATAATTATAAATTATTTTAAATATGTAAAATATGTATTTTATATAATACATATTTAAATAATTAAACAATCTATTCATAATTAATTTATTTAAATAAATTTAAACAATTAATATATTTAAATAAATTTAAATAATTTAAATAAATTTAAATAATTTAAATAAATTTAAATAATTTAAATAAATTTAAATAATTCAAAAATATTTAAAGAGTATTGATATAAAATAAAACATTTGAAAGTTCTATCAGGATTCTAACAGTCTCTGCTTAGTTATAAATCAATCAAGCATTTTGAAAATATTCAATATATAATTCAAGTACCAAGAAGATATAAGAAAAAATATTTCTATGGTTGTAGACTTATGATCAAATTTGTGGCAAATTGTACATCTACTAAATGAGAAAATAAATTAGAGGACATAAATTTGAAAACTGATAAATATTTCAGTATGTCAAATAAAACTATCTTTCTGATTTACCTAAAATGTAGAATTCAAAGCTTAGGATATGGTGTATTGGGTTTTGTTTATCTTGAAATTTTGGAAAAAGCAGCATCTGAAATAATATATCAAAATTTATTATCAGTGTGCAATGGATTAAATATTGTATTCATGTATAGAGAATGACCATAAAATGTGAGGTACAAAGTCTGGAGTTGTGGTCAAATACTTAGTAAAATTATGGAAAGTTATATTTACCTCTGTGTTAGTCTATTTATCTGTACGTGATTAAATAACAGATATAAATTAATTGTCACATTATCTTATTGTTATATTGGATATTTTGTAATCTTCATCAAAGAAGATAAGAAAGATTTTAATAACACATTTGAAAAGTTGGGACTTAAAATTATAAAACATAGACAGTATCTGTAGCTTGAATGGAAGTGTGTCTGGTATTTGGAGATATAAATCAAGTTGACATTTTAGCAAGTCTCAGATATTCATTGTTACAGAAATAGAGATTGGAAACTATTTGGATATTTGACAAAAAAGCCATACGTTTTATCTTAATATATTACATTATGACAGAGATGCAAATAGTCATTTAATGGTACAATAAATAAATATTTGATTAATCCAAACTGGCAAATTTATTGGAGCAAAAGAGTGATTCCATAATTTAGATTGAGATATTGAATAAAAAATATATATATAATGAATAAGTATAATAGGCTAGTATGCATAAAGAGTTAAATTTCTTCTGATTTGAAGTATGTATAAAGCCCCTAGTTAGCCTAATTTTAGAGTAGCTGTAAGGTATTCAGGCATTACTAACTTTGCAGAGATGACATTAGAAGACAGAAAAAAAGAGCTGGTGTGATTTTCACTTAATAAGAAGCTTAATTATTCCTTGTAGCTCAAGCTTGAACAAATGGTTGTATTAGTTCTGCATAGCATATGATGAATTTTGATTGTGACCTTACTTACAAGTGAATACTTTTCTCTAACAGAGAATATAACTTATTTTATCTAAACATTGTATATTTATTATTCACTGTAAACTTTTGTGATAATGGAAATGCAAACAAAACACCCCCTGTAGAAGTTATTGATGTTGTACTTAGAAAAGTATAGTATGATATGTACTATTTGATTGACCGTGTGATTTTATAATATATATTATATGCATATATATCTTGAATTCTTAATATTTTTGTTCTATCATCATACACGGACAGTACTATGCTTTATTTTAAAAAACAATATTTATGTGTATTTAAGTATTACATTTACAATAACTATTCGTTATCCCCTATAAATATCACTTTGCATTTATAAGAGCTATATTGCATCATATAATAAAATAAATAATTAAAATGTGTATACTAATGCATATATAAAAACATATACATAAGCTAACGTATAAACATATCCTCATGACTAGATACACTCTATTAGAAGATTTTAAAATGGAAATTAGTTTTTAAAAATTATTTTGAACTGAATCTTTCGGGGCAGAGGAGTCTGTACCCTCAAGCACAATTTATCCTTTGTGTTACAACAATTCAATTACACTCTTACAACTATTTTAAAAGGCACAATTAAATTATTATTGACTGTATTCATTCATTGTGCTATCAAATAGTAGGTCATTCTTTCTTTCTATTTTTTTAACCTATTAATTATCCCATTAATCATGAGTTTGAGTTTTTGACATTGTGCTGTAAGCCCTTCTCACCCAAAGGCTTAAGTGTATTACATATATATTCCTCAACTTTTAAATTACCAAACATAGATAGATTTCCTCCATAGACAAAGCCATTATTCTGACTTTTCTGGTAATAATTTCTTTGCTTTATTCAGAATTTCATAACCTGTCATATATTTATAGTTTGGGGAAAATGACCACAAATTTAGTGGCTTAAAATAACACCCCTTCATTATTTCACAGTTCTATTGACAAGAAGCAGGGCAAGATGTGCCTGAATTAGCTGCTCATGGTATATCACAAAGTTGAAATCAAGGTGCTGGCCAGGTTGAGTTCTGGTTCAGAAGCTCTAGGATAAAGTCTGCTTCCAAGATCCTGTAGATTATTGGTATTATCTAGTTCCTTGCTGGTTGTCAGCTGGAAGTAGATCTCAGCTCTGAGAAGCTGTTCTCAGGTCCTTTTCAGGCAACCTCCTCCATCTTCAAGCCAGCAACTGCTTGTGGAATTCTACTTATATTTCACATTTTTCTGCCTTCCTTCCCTGCAACAAATCCTTTAAAATAAACTATGCTATTAAAGAGATAAATCCCTTTAAAAGAAACTATGCTATAAAAGAGATAATGTTATTAGATTAGGATTATGCAAATAATCTTCCTATTTTAGGGTCAACTCTGCCCTTTAGCATAACCTAATCACAAAAGTGTTATACATCATATTCAGAGTTCCAGGGAATATGCAGAATGTGTATACCAAGTGGGGAGGAAAATCTTGTGGGCAGTCATAAAATTTTGCCTATCACATTGCTTATGTATTATTCTTCCCTAAATATTGCATAAAGTTTTCTGCTTTTGAGTTTTATATAAATTGTATCAAACTGAATTTATGCTGGTACGCATACATTTTTCCTGCAGTCTTAGGTTTGTGAGAATTCTTTTTGATACTGAAATTGCACTAGTTTATTAGCTATTGTTGCAATATAATACTCAATGGTATAAAAATATCAAAAACTAATTTGTCCTTTCTCCTAGTGATAAAAATCTGGTTTGATTCCAATTTGGAGCAATTAAGTATAAAGCTAACATAAGTATTCATGTATGCATATCTTGACATATATATATACCAGAGTTCTTTAAGAATATACATTTAGAAACAGTTTTTGGACCCCATTTTGTCACCTTTTCAAATTTCTTCATAATAACAAACCATTTTCAAAAGTGTTTCAGCCAATTAATACATCAAAAATCAGTTTATGAATTTTTGTGTTTTTACAACTCTGCCAACACGTGGTTGTGGTGGCCCTTCAAAAAAAAAATGTGTTTGCTAATTAGGTGAATATGTAAATGTATCTGTAATGGTCAATATCAAGTGTCAACTTGATTGGATTGAAAGAGGAAAAGTGTTGTTCCTGGGTGTGTCTGTGAGGGTGTTGCTAGAAGAGATTAACATTTGAGTCAGTGGACTGGGAGAGGCAGACCCACCCTCAATGAGGGCGGGCACGATCCAATTGGTTACAGGTACAGCTAGCAGCAGGCGGAAGAAGGTGGTATAAGCTGGCTGGCTGAGTCTTCTGGCTTTCATCTTTCTCTGGTGATGGATGCTTCCTGCCCTTGAGCATTAGACTTCAGGTTCTTTAGCTTTTGAACTATTGGACTTAGACCAGTGGCTTGCCATGGGCCACAAGCTGAAGGCTACACTATCGGCTTCCCTACTTTTGAGGTTTTGGGACTTGGACTGAGCCACTACTGGTTTCCTTGCTCCTCAGCTTGCAGATGGCCTATCGTGGGACTTCACCTCCTGATGATGTGAGTCAGTTCCCCCTAATAAACTCCCTTTCATATATATGTGTGTGTGTGTGTTTGTATATATATTTATATGTGTGTGTATATATATATACACACACACACATACATACATATGTATATGTATTCTGTTGGTTTTGTCCCTCTCGAGAACCCTGACTCATACAGTATCTCATTACGGTTTGAATTCACTATTCTATTATTAATAATGAGATTTTAAGTATCTTTAATTTTTTTGGTTATCTGTCTTTACTAATTTTGAAGTTCTTGTATTTTACTTACTGCACCCTTATCCCACTTATTCAAAATGCACATTGCAAAAATTTACTCAGGCTTGTCTTTAATGTTTCTCCTTTTTAAGTCCTAAATTTGCATGGAATATATGGATAGAGATAGTAATAGAAATTCAATTTCATGATGTTTTCCACATAGGATACCAGTTTTACTCAAATAGCAACATGAAAGGAAAGAGAGAAAAATATAAAAGCATCTTAAATAATTTCTATGACAAAAATAACAATAATCAAAACTACATAAACCTTAGAAAGTAATGAAGTGTCATCCATATTATTGCAATTGAGATAAAAATGAGAGAGACATGTAAATATTGGGGTCAGAAAATTCATGTTAAATGTATTTGAAGTGTGTAAAGCAAGGATTAGCAAACTGTGGCCTCTGTGTCAAATGTTTCTGTACGTAAGATTTTATTGGAACATAGTCACATCCATCTACTCTCCTGTTGTCTATAGTTACTTTTATGTTGCAATGACAGAGTTAGGTAGTTGTAACAGAGAATGCATGGTTCTCAAAATCTAAAATATTTTCTATCTGCCACTTTACAAAAGAAGTTTGCCAATCCCTTGTCTAAAGAATAATGTAGAGTGCTATGAATAAGCACTACTTTTTGTGTATGAAATGTAAAATAAAAGATATTTTATATAAAGGTTATATAAAAGTTATTTTGAAACATTTTATAGCCATAGGATAACTACTGAGCCTTTTACAGAATATGTATTACAAAGCCTGATTTATATACTCCTGCCATTTTTTATTGTTATGTAATAAAGTTACTCTTTAGTACCCACTAATTAAGCTTTAGGGTCAAAATCCATCCCTATTAGGTCTATATGGTGTTCCACAAGCTCACAGGGTGAGTCCCTCCTTTACTTGCTTATGCGTTTGCCTGTTACACCTATTTTTATTCATTCTAAAGGATAGATCCTCTCCTTAAAAGACCAGAAACCATGATACTTGATGTATAAAATCTTTTCTTTTTAACCATCCTTTAATTATGTCATTTCCCAAGTCATACACTTTTTATGTTCATTCCACTAATTTTTTCTTGTAAAAGGTTCATCTTGAATTGTTCACATTTTCATCACTTATGTGCCTGTGGATTAAACATAATCTCAATAGATTATGTTAGGCAACTGATTACTAAGCAGTTATTCAATAAACATCTTTGTTAAAGGCATTATGTGAATAACTGGTCACCTTTGTTAAAAGCATTATGTGAATAACTGGTTAAGCAAAAAATAGACTGTTACCTTTGTTAAAGTCATCTTTGTTAAGGGCATTATGCCAATAACCAGTTAAGCAAAAAAAAAAAAAAAAAAAAAAATAGACTACTCTAATACTGGTTTCAAAACAGCCTGAATTTGCTCATGAGTGTTAACAGTTTCTTCATAGTTTTCCCTGGGTAAAGACAGGAACAATTGAATGTAATTTGGATTCCCTAAACCCAGCTTGGCTTAACAACTTTTTATTTTATGCTTTTAATTTACATATAATAATTTTACATATTTATGGGGTACATAGTGATGTTTTAAAAAATATATTATGATCAGATTATAGAAATTAGCATATCCATTTTCTCAAATATTTACCATGTTTTTGTATTAGGAACATTCAATATCTTCCTTGTAACTTTTTAAAAAAGGATTAGATCTATTATTACATATATTGTGTGATGGTTAATTTTATGTGTCAACTTGCCTGGGCTAAAGGATGCCCAGAAAGCTGGTAAAACATTATTTCTGGGTCTGTCTGTGGAAGTGTTTCCAGAAGACATTAGAATTTAAAGCAGTAGACTGAGTAAAGAAGATAACCCCAACCAATGTAAGCAGGAATCATCCAATCTCTCGAGAGCCTGGTAGAACATAAAAGGGAGAAGGGTGAATTCTCTCTCCTTGAGCCTGGGACATCCATCTTCTCCTTCCCTTGGACATCAGAGCTCCTAGTTCTCACACCTTTGGACGCCAGCGCTTAGATGTGTGACTCCCAGGTTCTCAGACTTCCAGCCTCAAACTGGGACTTAGATCATTGACTCTTCTGGTTCTCAGGCCTTTGAAGTTAAACTGAATTACAGCACTGGCTTAGCTGCTTCTCCAGCTTGCAGGAAGCAAATCATGGCACTTCTCAGCCTTCATAATTGTTGAGTCAATTTGCATAATAAATCTCTCTCTATATATCCTATTCTATTTCTTTAAAGAACCTTAATACATATTGTGAAGCAATTGACAAAGATAAATAACCTATAATTATATTTGTTTTTGGTGATGGTTTTGATGTGCCATTAATTTGGAAATCTATTCTATTGAATCTTACCTCTTTCATATGAAAAATTGCCATAGGACATCTATGTTTGTTGTTTGTGAACAGGAAAACGTCAGTTCCTAAGGTGTTGGTGAACAAACTGACTAGACTTGTTCTCAAATACATTTTTAAGTGTCTGAATTAAATATGTTTCTTTTAAATTTACTTTTCTTTTATCTTTAGAGACATGGTCTCCCTCTGCCACCCAGGCTAGAGTGCAATGGCATGACCATAGCTCACTGCTACCTCAAACACCTGGGCTCAAGTGATTCCCCCTGCCTCAGCCTCTCAAGTGGCTAGAATCACAGGCTTATGCCACCATGCCTGGATAATTTTTAAAATCAATTATCTGTAGAGATGTGGTCTCGCTATGTTGCTCAGGCTGATCTCCAACTTCTGGCCTCAAGCAATCCTCCTGCCTCAGCCTTCCAAAACACTGGGATTACAGCCCTGAGCCACTATGCCTGGCCTAAATATGTTTTAATGAAATAATTATTTCCAAGCCCTTTTTATTTTGCTATGTTCCCTTTATCTAAAGGTATATTACCAGGTATCATAAAATTATCATCTGGCATAAAAGTTATACTTGATGAATAGATTATCTCCATGGCTTTGTAAGTGTAGATTAGTAGATGACCATTTTTACAGCTTGTAAATCTCAAAACCTTCCATGAAGCCAATCTCTGTGGTAAGTGCTGCCTTTGCATGGTGTCTTTTAATCTTCATACCACCCTATGCCATCTGCATTACTCTTTTACCCATTTACTGCTAAGTAAACTCATAGAGGTTAAGTGATTATCTAACACCTACAGCTCACAGGTGGCAAAGCCCTCACCTGTGTCACGGATCACAGCCAGTCAGGCTGCAAAGCTAAGCACATATGGAAGAAACCCTGCCATGGCCACACAACATCCCTCACCATCCCACAAAATGGTAATGACTGAACAGTAATCACTGTTGGGATCATGTTGCTAAATATACTCTTTTGCTACAGAAATAAAACTGAAGCTTTTGAAATGAAAAAGGTAATTTTGTTACTAGTTAAAACATAGAATTTTCAACAACTCTTGTTTCTTTTTGGGCAGTGATTAACAACTGAATATTCAAGAGTTTCTAAGTCATTGAAAGTCTATAAGTATAATTAATATAAAAATATTGTTTAAAATATAATATTCATATGTAACCATATAAAAATGTCATTTTATCACTATCATTAGAGATAAACTTTTCAGAAACCTGTTTTTGAAAAATGACTCCCTCAGACAATGAAATAGAAATTTTTGCACATTAAAAAAATTTGGTTAAAGTGAGAATAATTTTCAGTACTCATTAGAAGAAAGAATAAGTGTAGGCAGAGAGAAAACTATCTCGTTGAAGAAGTGATAAAACGTGATCACATAAAAAGCTATTTGTTATTGCTTTTACTAAGTTATGAATTAATTTCTGTTTATAAATATATTTTATTTAAATTAAGTTTAAGTATTTGTTAATTTTGCTAACAATATGTTAGGTAAGGGAATGAAGGAAGAAAGTTAACTTCCATCATAAAGAGAGAAGTATGCAAGGATAATGTGATATAATGTGATATACAATGTATAAAAGCGAAGAATCACTCTGTAGGTATTTGAATGATGTATATACTTTCAAAAAAAAAATGGGTAAGCTGAAAAGTTAGTGCCTATAGTGAATGATAGACAGGATCATTGAAAAACGAGTCAGTAAACATTGAAGGCAGCCGTGATCATTTCAGCATTTATGTTACTTTGATAAGTAAGATCGTTTCTCAGTTGCTAATTTTTTCTTGCAAATTATTAAAATACCAATTTATAAAGTCTATAGTTACCACCAAAGTTCATTCAAACGTATTTTTATAGACCATAATTTGTCAAAGTATAACCCAAGGAACTTTGTTCTGCCATATAATTTTTAAAATAAAAGCAAAACAAAAACCAAATATCTAGAATCATGTATATTTGAAAATGAAAAATATGTCTTTTATGGAATGTTATAAATTTCTTTAGCATAGTACCAATTAAAAAAGTTCTTCAGTAGTAAAATTCTTCCAAGCTTGTTAGAAAACTCATAAAGGAATACAGAACATTTCTTTCCTCAGACTAGTGGAAAAAGAATACAGTATTCTGGAAATGAGCTTTCATATCTGCTTCCATTTCCCACTTGCAGATTCTCCATTTTGAATACACAGTTAAAATTCAGTTGCTTGTTTCAGTTTTGTTTTTCTCTATATCTTTAAAATGTGGAATCCTCTTCCTTCCTTCCTTCCTTCCTTCTTTCCAGACAAGCTCTTGCTATGTCACCCATACTGGTGTGCAGTGGTGAGGTCATAGTTCACTGCAGCCTTGAAATTCTGGCCTCAAGCAATCCCCCCACCTCAGCCTCCTGAGTAGCTGGGACCACAGAAGTGTGCCACCATGTCTGGCTAATTTTTAAAAAATTTTTTGTAGAGATAGTATCTCTTTATGTTGCCCAGGCTGGTTTCAAATTCCTGGGCCCAAATGATTCTCCCACTTTGGCTTCCCAAAGTGCTAGGATTACCGTTGTGAGCTCCCGCACCTGGCCAAATGCAGAATTTTCTAACAAATAAGCCTATACCCTATTGTAAACATTGGCTTGACCACATGACAAATATATTTTATATATCAAGTTTTCGTTGTCATTAATTTCTACAAACTCCAATCACTACAAGACTTTACAGCACCTATCTCCTATTCCAATAAAAAAGTATTTATTCTTAGTGTTTGGAGAATATGTCTTTAGACATAGAAGGAAGGGAGGGAGGAAGGAGGGAAGGAAGAAAGGAAGGAAAAGGATTCCACATATTAAAGATACAGAGAAAAACAAAACTGAAACAAGCAACTAAATAACATGAAAAGTTATAAAATCCATGTCTAGAATTTAATGTACTAAAAATGTATTGTCACAGAGATCTCATTCTAGATCACATAATCTTCACTGAGCTGTGTGTTTTTAAAATCTTTTCATGATCATATAGTTATAGACTTGGGTTTCTTTCCGGTGAATGCCATACCATAAGAGTGATCCATGCTGCTTTACATGTTTGTTCTCCTAGTTTTTGTCATTATTTTTAAAACTTATTATTTTTGAAATGGGGTTTCGCTGTGTTGCCAGGCTGGACTTAGGCTCTTGGGCTCAAGCCATCATCCTGTCTCAGCCTCTCTAGCAGCTGGGACTACAGATGTGCTTGGTCTCATATTGAATCCAACTGATGGCTAGACAGACACTAAGGGGATTTTTTTTGTGTGTGCACAGGATGATGGCTCTGTGTGACCATTCTGGAAAATGATACAGGTTCAGAAGTAAAATTACTGTGTCATAACACACACACACACACACACACACACACTATATATATATATCCATATATATCCATATATATCCATATATATCCATATATATCCATATATATCCATATATATATGTCCATATATATATATCCATATATATATGTCCATGTATATATCCATATATATATGTCCATATATATATATCCATATATATATGTCCATATATATATCCATATATATGTCCATATATATATATGTCCATATTTATATGTCCATATATATATGTCCATATATATATGTCCATATTTATATGTCCATATTTATATGTCCATATATATATGTCCATATATATATGTCCATATATATATGTCCATATATATATGTCCATATATATATATCCATTAACATAAAATTAGATCCCTAAATCCTAACATGTACATCAACACTTTGTTCTATCTAGCTTTGATTTTTATTTTTCCAATCTGTTAGTAGCAAACAATCTCATTTTGTTTTGTTACAGTCTCATTTAACTGGAAATAAGTCTAAAGCCTCTCCTATACATGTAGTTTTTCCAGTTGTTTCTCTGTTTAGTCCCTTCTATATTTTGCACATTTTTCCCTTAAATTCCATCTTTTTTTATTGATTTGTTTAAATTTCTCAACTACATTATTCATTAAGCCCTTCTCAGTTTTTGATTTTATAAATTTCTGCTTTACGTATATAATTTTTCAAGTAATTTGAAAGAATTTTACTTTGTGTCATTTCTTTGCTTATAATCTTGGCCCTGTAACGGCATTACTTAAATAAGTCATTATCATCAATAGGCCACAGTATATTTTTTCTACTTTTTTCCCCCTATTGGCTATTTATTTATTTATTTATTTATTTTTGAGACAAAGTCTCGCTCTCTGTCGCCCAGGCTGGAGTACAGTGGCATGTTCTTGGCTCATTGCAACCTCTACCTTCTGGGTTCAAGCGATTCTCCTGCCTTAGCTTCTCGAGCAGCTGAGACCACAGGTGCATGCCACCATGCCTGGCTAATTTTTGTATTTTTAGTAGAAAGGGTGGTTTCACTAAGTTGACCAGGCTGGTCTCAAACTCCTGACCTTGTGATCCGCCCCCCTCAGACTCCCAAAGTGCTGGATTACAGGTGTGAGCCGCTGTGCCAGGCCAACTTTGTCGTTTTATCTTAAAGAAGCTTTGAATTCATCTGGCAGCCTCCCTGACATCCTCCTGGCCACCTAATAATGGAAATATCTACATTGAGTTTTCTCCATATTCAGGGCCACTTTTTAAAAACCTAATTTATTTAGCAAAGAGCCTTCTGGTCACTGATTTGTAACGTCATTTCTATCATAGACACATGAGTCTGTTTCTGAGCTTTCTATTTTTCTCTACTGTGTCATTTTTGTCTTTCCACTAAAGGATTGTATTTTAGTACCTACAAGAGTACATTTTCTTAATTCATTCATCTTTTCATATACAACTTACCTATTTGAGGCTCTTTACCCTTTCATACATTCTTGCTTTAGTAGAAGATTTCAAGTACATTTAAATTTGGATTGTATCTAATTTATAGATGAATTTGGGGTCAGAATATGAAGTAGTTCCAGAATTGACTATAGTATAGCTCTGCGTATTTCAGATCTTATCATTTTGATTCTTTTATAGTTCCTACGTAGAAGATCATGTTATTTAAAAGCATTTGCGTATCTTTCCTTCAAGTTCCCAACATATCTTATTGGTTTTTTTGAACATAATATTTTATATGTTTCCAACTATCTGACCATTTTCATTAGTTTTCTGAGCTCCTTAAACTGATTTATTATTATTTAGTTCTAAATCTTAATAATGTATTGCTTTTGTTATATACTTTGTTTCTCTCTTTCTTTCTCCCTTCCTTCTCAATGTTAGCATAACTTCATGGAACTTCATCTTTTAAAAGAATGAGGTTTTCAAAAAACATGTAGTACAACAGTCAACCAAAACACTGACCTTTAATGCAGTGGACATAGGATCTATTACATCCAAGTATCTCAAAATTCTGCTGATAGTCCCATCTCCTGTGTTGTAATGTGTTTAACAGAATACAGCCCTGACTCTATCTATAGCAAAAGGCCCACCTGGAAAATAAATGGCCATTTGTGGCTCAAGTGTCTAGTTATAGAATAAGAGTTTGTAATTAATTTACATAATACCAAAGATTCTTGCTCTTATCCTTATGTGACTGCTTTTTTTTTTTTTTTTTTTTTTTTTTTTTTTTTTTTTTTTGAGGCAGGGTCTTACTCTGTCACCTAGGCTGGAGTGCAGTGGCACAATCTTGGTTCACTGTAACCTCTGCCTCCCGGGCTCAAGTGATCCTCCCACCTCAGCCTCCCAGAGTAGCTGGGACTACAGATGTGTGCCACCACATTTGGCTAATTTTTTTGTATTTTTAGTGGAGAGGAGGTCTTGCCTTGGTGCCCAGGCTGGTCTCGAACTCCTGAGCTCAAGCTATCTGCCCACCTTGGCCTCCTAAAGTGCTGGGATTAGAGACGTGAGCTACCATGTACAGCTGACTTTACTCTTAGTACATCTAATATATGGTGGTATAGTATATTGTTTGCCATGGACCCATGTAGTGATAAAGAAACGCTCTTATAGGAAACGTATGATGCTTAATTTGTAACATTATGTACCAAAGTGTTGCTGATACTTCGGTGAATGTTATTCTTTAAACTTAAAAACTGTAGGCAACGTGGATCTTTAAATCAATGTAGAGATTAATATATGAAATGGTTTAGCTACCGTTGATAAATTTAAACATAGATTTTCCAGATGTATTTTTAAAAAATGTACTCAGCTTGTCCAGTAATATTTATTATATGCCTTAAGAATTTCTAAATTTGTCTATGTTGGCTTTCATCCTCATCTGCTAAAGGTTGTGAAAGATATAGAAAGGCAATATTATTTTTCAGTTGTCTTCTACAGATTTTCTACTGTGGCTGGTCCTTTTCTCTGAGGTAGTTTTTTTTTTTGCGTTCCAATTTAGTGTATTATATTTTTATGTTCTCTTTGTTTTCATATTTGCTGCTCCTGCTGCTTTTGTGTTTCTGTGTTCTATGTGTACATATTCACCACTCTGCTTGGATAATTTTTTCCTTCTCGAGCGTATTTGTTATTTAAACTCCACTTTCTCCTGGTAGCCACGATCTCACTTTGGTTGGCAGTTGGGCTGTGCCTGGAGGTTATGTGCTCTGGACCTCGGTGCCCATCTCTCCAGGGCGGCTCTGCTTCTGTGATTTCCCCTCTGGTTTACATCCGGCTTGGCTGCTACAGAATTCTGCCTTCTGCTTGTTTGTTTTTAGGCTCACTGGATTTTACCCATAAATGTGATTTGTTTTTCTTTTCAAAGGGAATTTATCCTTTTTTTGTGTATTGTTACTGGGTCTGTACCTGTAGACAATCATTTTATAACTCCTGATGCTGTTTTATAAAGGATTTCAATACTATACAGCTGACTCTGAGCCTCTGTAAAAATTTCAGTTTTATATCATTTTATATTTTATTTCGCTCCTTTTATGAACTTTATTGTATTGATAATACTTCAGTAGACTGAAAATCAGTATAAGAAATAGAGGATAAAAAAAGTGGCAAAATTATCATTGCCAAATTGATATTTATAAAGAGGTGAGCATTATTTCATGTAAAACCTTACAGTTTTAATTATTCATACAATTTTCCTTTATAAAAATTTAAATTGTTTTTATTCAACATTGTTTTTATCATGATCATTTTATTCATAGTTAAAAATCAAGTAATTCTATAAATTTACCATTAAAACTGTACTCTCTATCCCCCATCATTCAAATTATCAGAGGCTATGGTATTAAATATATATGTGTATGTACATAAATAAAATAAATATTTAAACAAACATGTATAATATAAAATATTAAGTATACTTTAAACAATATGAATATTTATACACAAAACTTCAAATTTATACAATGTATATTGGATAAAAACCATTAGGATTTAGATATTATAAAGAAATCTCTATTTCATATAATCTGTTTTATCAAGCTGATTATATACAATTCTCTTTAATAGGTAGATAGCTGGACAGAGATACAGATTACAGTTAGCTATATAATTATTAAATATTTGAAAGGTTAGAATTATATAAACTATATTGTCATTTAAACCATGCAGTATTTATATATCTTTTTCATTGCAACTTTTTGGTCTTTTTCTGCATTTAATTATTGTCTCAATTATTTTATTTATTTTGTTTAATATATGGCTTTCACCATTTCACAGCCAACATCTCTAACTGAAATCTAAAATCCCTTACACTATTGCCTTACACCTCTATTAATCTAATGCAATTGTCTGTAAATTTTTCCAAATTTATAGCATCATTGGCCTTTTTAGCATAGTAATAGATGTCATTGGATATACATTTTCATTGAATGGGGTATTGGCTACTTTTTGAAGATGTTTAGCTATATTTGAAGAATCAATTATTATTTAAACATGAAGATTATTGTTTTAAAAAGTGGAAATCATTTTGGTTGAATTATCTAGTCACCCTTAACTAGAAATGATGACTTATTTGCAGGTTTACCTACTTTGTTATTTCTAGATCCAAAAATAAAGATCAAAACTTGATACCATCTATTCTTTAGGACAGATACATTGGGCAAATGTCACATCTGAACATTGTTTCATAAGCAAAATGCAAAGCCAAAACTTTTCTAATTTTAGAACATCCAAAATGTTTTTGTCATCTTAATTTGTCCTGAAATATCCTAGGCTTCCAATCAATAGAGAGGAGAGTAATTTTTTGATAAATTTTATGTGACAGAATTTTATGTAATTTAAATACAGGAGAATTTTTTTTAGGTAATCATATTTTAGCAAATGAAAAACTCCAAGAAATATTAGTATGAACATGCTTTTTCAAGTTATGATTTTAAATATTTTTATTGATTTATCTCCATGTTTTTAAATACATTTATATCAAATTATTCAGGAACAAATTTCAGGTTCTAAAACCTTCTATTTGTCTCAATTATAAATGTAGAAATAAAGATATCAAACAAGAAATGGACATATGAAGGTACATTGGTTATAAAGATTTTTTGATTTAAGTTTTTAAGCAAGTTCGGAGTGATGAAGATGAAATATAGAAATATGGTAGGCATGTATTCACAAGCTAACTTTAACCTCTCCTTATTGACTTCACTAGCAACTATATTAAGTGTAGACATTTTCATAAAATGGTGAAATTTCCAGATTTTACAGAGCACAACATACTTCTAAATTCTGAAAAGATGAATATTATTCTACACTGTGCTTGTTTTCTAAAAATATATTCTTTATTCTCCTTATTATTCATTGATATCCTGTTAATTAATTGATTATAATTTGTTAACTGGCTAACCCTCAATATATAACTCCAGGTTCTAAGTTTTGGCCATGAGACCTCTAGGAATCAATCAATGGGTACTGAACAATTTTTGATTTCCTAAAACAATGAAATATTTCATATATTTATGAGTAGAATCAGGGCTTTCGTCAGATTTTTGTAGGTGTCTCTACGTGAAATGGTAAAAAGTTGTGTAAAGGGGAGAGGAAGAGGGAGACAGTAAGACAAAAAGAGAAGGATCACTATATATTGTTCATATTGCTAAATAAATTCTTTGCTGCATAATTTTTTTTTTTTTGAGATGGATTCTCCCTCTGTCGCCGAAACTGGAGTGCAGTGGTGCAATCTCGGCTCACTGCAACCTCCGCCTCCTGGGTTCAAGCAATTCTCCTGCCTCAGCCTCACGAGTAGCTGGGATTATAGGCACGCACCACCATGCCTGGCTAATTTTTTGTATTTTTAATAGAGATGGGGTTTCATCATGCTGGCCATGCTGGTCTCAAACTCCTGACCTTGTGATCCACCCGCCCTGGCATCCCAAAGTGCTGGGATTACAGGTATAAGCCACCATGCTGGGCCAAAATTAAGTATATGTATATTTTTAAGTATTTTATTCACACTAATGCCTCATTAATTTGCGAGTAAGAAAAAGCTGCTTCTAGCAACCTCCATATTTACACTTTGACGGTAATCTGGGGAAACGTTTTTTGTTTTCAACTGCTAATGCATTTGCTTTCTGGACAAAACCACTCAAAGAAAGTGTCAGGAGTAGAAAAGTCACTGTGGAGTCCAGCTCACTGCAGTCTGCACTGGTCTGGACTGGAATATGTAATTCAGCATTGTATATAGAAGATTGTAGAAGTATTTCGTTTGGCCAACTTTGTGTCTTTAAGACTTGGTACTTGTGTAAATGACATATAACATAGACATAATTAGTGAAACATGACAAATCCACATGAATAGTTTTTCCCAAAGTTTTAAATCTGTGTTATAGTTACACATAAAGGACATTGGGAAAATAGAGAGTCTGAGAAATGAAACCTTTCAAAATTTGAAAAGTTTACCTTTCTTAATGAAGAAAGTGGTTTTACTTCCGTTAATTTATGAGCCTGTCTTCAGCTTCCCCTTTTTGAAGTATTTGAAATGGGCAAGAATTATACATTTCTCATTTAACACTTTCTATGTTGTAAAGTGAGTCACTGCATTAATGGATGTACAACATTAATGGATGAATCTTTATTTGTAGTAAATTTTGATCTTATAAAATCTTTCCTGGATATTTGACATCTTGGTAACATTAAAACCGTAACTTAATGAAATATGCTGTGAATAGGCATAACATACATGGAAAAGTGAATAAAAATGCTAACTTAAATATGCTGTTTTAAAAAAATAAAATGCTGTTTTGTACTGATCTCAAGATTAGCAATCCCATTTAGGACTAATGTGGAACAATCTGTGCACAATTTGTCTTTACTTACAAAAGTCTTCATAGTTTTCAAAAATTATTTACTATGTTATTTTTATTTTATGGTCCTGAAATACCTGGAAATGCTGGAATTGAGCATTCTTATATCTACAAATATCTGTGTTTATTGAAGATGTTTTATATTCTTTGATAACAGTATTTTTTGTATTTATATGGTCCCTTATATATTGCTGAGCAAATAATTGATTCATAACGTTTTTAATTTTTATGATTTCCAATTTATTTAAAATAACTTGCTTGTGAAAAAAAGAAAGTATATGAGAAAATAATAAAAAGTTGGGGAAAAATAAGCTTTTTGCTCTATCCAAATAAGAAAAATACTTATTTTTGTCATGGAATGGGAATAAATGAGGAAAATTAACATTTACATTAAAATATCTGAAGCATTGTTATTTAAGAATTGCCCACCCCCCTTTTGTTCCCTAGGAAGTAACATCAGTTGGGCATTTAAAAAAAAAAAAAAAAAAACTAGAATGACTATCATCAGTTGTGTTGTGTGGTTGTTGGTTAGTTCTATATAAAGAAAAATAAATGTGCAAAGAAGGATTGGGAACAATTTTTAACGGGGTGGTTAGGGAAGGCCATACTAAGATGATTTTTAAAGAAAACAAGGAAACATCTGTGGGAAGATCATCATTCTAGCCAGTGCTATCTTTTGAGGATGGAGAATATGTGATAATATTAAGGAATACTAAGGAATCAGAAGTAATTAAAATAAAATGAATAGAAGCAATAGTAGGATACTAGATCCAAGTAGATACAATTATTTTTGTCCTATAGGTTATTGTAATGCTATTAGCTTTTGCTCTGATAAAGAGGAAAAGCCATTTGTGGTTTTGGGTTAACAGCTGTGATTATGATCTGCTTTTTGTTTTAGCAAGGTAGCATTAGTTTCACTGGCGAGGGCAGATACCGGGAAACCAGTTGGGAGGCTATTGTGATAAGTTGGTTAGAGAGGCATTGGTGTTATTTTCTAGAATGGTAGTACTAGAGGTGGTGAAATAATCAGATTATAGACTAAAAATATGTTTTGATGCTACAACCGAGACAATTTACTGATTATTTGGATACAGGGTAATTCCGAAAATTTTATCCTAAGCAACCATGATGATGAAGTTGATACTAAGATGATGAAGACTATGGAAAGCAGAGGCCTGGGTAGTGGGCACATGGAAGGAACAGTAAGATTTTGATTTTAGCCATGTTAAGTATGAAATACATATATATTCAAGTGGGGATGTCACTTAAGCAGTTGGGTAAACTCATCTGGACTTGATGAAAGGCACCAGATATTTTCATTTAAGAGTTCTCAGCAATGATTTGAATGAGTTTGCCAAAGGGAATAACCAAAGATAGAGTTTACAAAGAGGGGCAAGAGTGAGCCACAACATTGTCCATTGTTAACATCCCAGAAAGAGGAAGAGAACCTTAGAAATAATCAGAGGAGAAATGAGTTGTGAGGTACGGGGTAAGCCAGGTGAGGATAGCATCCTAGAAAGCAAATGAAGTTTTTTCAAGGATCAGGGAATAATCAGCTTTATTAAATACTGCGCGGTGGTCAAACAATGTAAGGATTGATAATTGATTATTGGATTAGCAAAGTGGATGTCATTAGTGACTTTGAAAAAGGTAGTTTCAAAGTAGTGACTTGGAAAGAAGCTAGCCTGAAATGAGTTTAAGAGAAGAGAAGGGGAAACAGTGAATACAACAAATATAAACAACATTGATAGGACTTTTGCTATAAAAAAAGGGGGCTAATAAACCTAGCGGGGAATGTGGTGTGGGGAAGAAAGAGGGAGAGTTTTGTAGTGTTTGTTTTTGATCAAACAAACAAACCATGTTGTGTGCTGATAGAAATTATTCAATAGACAAGGGGGTGGGAGATGATCAAGCGAGAAAGTACAATTCCCAGAGCAAATATGCTCTCAGCACCAGAAGAGAGGAGTTATAGAGTAAATGTGGAGAAACTGGCTATTTTTGGAATTCTGGACAGTCTAGCTACAGAAAGAAGGGGAGTATATAGCACAGGTGCAGGTAGGTGAGTATATTAAATGAGATAACTTTGTAGAAGTTTTCTTCTGATTCCTCTTGTTTTCTCAATGAAATAGGCAAGATCTCTAGTTGATAATGAAGATGGGAGAAGAGGTTTCGAAAATGTAAACATGATTAGATCAGGGAAATGTATGATCTCTGTGAAGCATCCAGGGCTCACTTAAGGGTGGTGGTAATGAATCCAAACTTTATCTTTAACTGAATGTTTTTCAGAGACTGAGTCTATGACAGGCCATGGAAGTTAATTTGTTAATAGACAGGGAGATATGCAGTAATTTGGACTGTGAAAAATTGGTAGATTAATGAGATTCTTGATTCTGGAGTAAAGTTGCCAGATAAAATATGAGATGCCTAGTTAAATTTGAATTTCAGATAAACAATGGCATTTAAAATAAATATGCCCCAAATATTGCATGGGATATACTTATACTAAAAATATCTGATGTCTATTTGAAATTCAAATTTACCTGGTTGTTTTGTTTTTGGTTTTGTTGTTGTTTTATTTTTTCTGCATCTGACAATTCCATTCCAGAGAAGTTAAATGATTTTGGAATATGGGATGCATGACATGAAACATAAGAAGTGATAGCTTGTGTAATAATTAATATTGAGGCAATAGAGCAGTTATAGTTATCTGTAGTGAGACCAATTGATTGTGATTGGCCAGTGGAATATGGAAAACAGATTTATCACAGGAGAAACAGTCAAGGACTTGAGATTACTTACTATTTGAAGGATTATTAACAAAGTTGTTCAAATCACCAGAAATTAAGATGGAGGTAAAGACACATGTTAAGAATACTAAAGAAATTTTAGCAAAACCTTAATGAGCCTTAGAGAAGGCAAATGGACCAAGAGACAAAAGTAAAAGTCTATGATGATAAAACTGGAAAGAAAAGAAGGGTTGAAATTAGAAAAGGCATAAAACATACTAGGACTAATCAAGCAGAGGTAATTACTGCCAGTAGTTCACCACCTGTGGTAGAAATATAAAGTCAAAACTGTGACTGTCGTCATGAGTTGGATATTTTTCTCACAGTTATACATTATTTATATTAAAAGTTAATATTTCTTTTATAATAAAAATGCACAATTTTAAACAGAGAATTTTAATTGAATATTTTTTACCATTTTTTTATGATTAGTAATTGACAAGTACATTTTCCTTCTATAAAAGTCTGATATGTGACATCAAGCAATATAGTTAAGAATTAAAGCAAGTTTTATTTTTACAGTGAAATATATGAATATATGCAATGCCTATGTTTACATTAAAATTGTAAATATTTCTAAAATATAGTATATTTTATGACTAAAATCTTGTTTGTAAGAAATCATACATGTGTGTTTTGTTTGTATGTGTGTGTATGGATATACCATAAAATTGAGTGCATGGTGTTTTTGAACCAGGGAAATGGATGTTGCTATAGTACCCTAAAGTGGGAGACCCCATAATGCTAGGTTAGTATATAGTATCAATACTCCATTTATATTTTTCCTCAGTATCAAGGCTCACAAATGATATTCCCAATCTTGAGCTTCTAAATAGCTGTAGATTTCTCTGGTTAGATATTTCTGAGTAAAGATAATATAAAACATATAAAAAGGAAAATAAGTATAAAGTTTATACTGAGTGTATTGACCTAACGTTATTCTAGAACAAATAAATGTGTTTTATAAACAGCTGAAAAGGAGTCTTGGAAACATACACTAAATTACTGCAATTAGAGAGAGTGGTTGTTACTTGTTGTGAGACTGAAGTACACACACCTTCCATGTAAGATTGTTAATTGCAGGTAATTTGTTGTAAACAATAACAAGAGAGCACTAAACTTTGAATCTGGAGGCTGGATTTAATTGTGTTTTGCTACTAATTAGCTGTATATTTTGGGGAAAGTTTTGTATCTTTTCTGGATGCATGTGACCTGATATTAAAAATGAGTTGAAGGGCTAAGAGTCATTTTTAATTTTAAAAGGCTTAGCTTATATAGAAGTATTTATGTAAAAAGAATTGTTTATATTTCCATTGTCAGCTCCAACATGTAAATAGCTTGGAAGTCATAACTTCCATTCTTACAAAAAAAGCTGTACAAATGAGAAATCAGTGACTGTTTTTGGATCCATTAGGTGAAAAACAGGGTAAAGTAAAACGCCACATTGGTATGTAGAAATTGGTATTTAGTGGGACAGTTGTATTTTAAAAGTGTTGATGGTGGATGATATGGTTTGGCTGTGTCCCCACCTAAATCTCAACTTGAATTGTATCTCTCAGCATTCCCATGTGTTGTGGGAGGAACCTAGGGGGAGGTAATTGAATCATGGGAGCCGGTCTTTTCCGTGCTATTCTTGTGACGTGAAAAAGTCTCACAAGATCTGATGGGTTTATCAGGGGTTTATGCTTTTGCTTCTTGGGATGACTCTTTAAAAAATAATGTGATGCTTTGTATAATGCTTCCTGGTACGCAGACCTGAGAGAATTTGCTCTTATTTGTCATAATAAAACAAATATTGAGTAATATAGATAACTTGATCATCTATTTTATCTCTTGAGTAATTAAAAATACATATGGTTGTTCTTAAGATCATAGTGTTTAGGTGGAAAGATAACGCCTGGATGTTTTCAGTAAAAGCACTTTCTCAGCCAAAATACAAAAATTTGCTTGGTAGTCTAGTATAACTCAAGAACAATTTTTAGAAAGTAAAGGTTTATGGATATTAGACATTCTATATACATATTTTATTTGAATGAAGCTTTTGGAGTAAGGACATTATATGAAAATTTTTGGTAAATCCAGACCCTCATATTTCACAAATAGCCTGTTGGTGGGAGGTGGTGGTTGCAGGTAGAATGAACAGACTCATAGGAAAATTGGGCAGGCTAATGATTGCATATTACTAGCAAGAAGTTTATAATAAGCCACACTATTTTTATTCCCAATTGTCTCAATGTAGAAGTCTCATCTTCCAATTAAATGATAGATTGGGTAAGAAAATGGTATTAATGAAATGTAGTATATATACAATGTATGTATATATACTTTAATAGAGTATATGTAAAATAAAGTATATATGTACATACTTTATTACCATATATATAGTAAAAAAAAAAAAAGGCGTTAATACAATGATCTCTCTTCCTCCCTTTCTTCCTTCCTTTCTTCTGTCCTTCCTACCTTCTCTTTCACCTCCCTCCCTTACATCTTCCTTTCTGGCTTTCCTTCCTCCCTCTCTTCCTGAACAATGTTTCTGCCTGCTACATATGAAGCATTGCTTTTGGAACTTGGTCTGCTTCTAAGAAACTGTGATTGTTTCTCTATTTGTTAGAAAAGTCTGAATGATGAGAAATAAATTATATAAATATTTTAATTCCCCTTCACATGCATTTATAAATATTTGTCAGCACTTTGAAGCAATTATTCTTTTAATTTAAAAAATAATTTTAGAAATTTACAGAAAAAATCACAAAGATGGTACATTGAGTTATCATGCCCCTTATGCCCATTTTCTCTTATTATTAACATCTTACATTAAGATGGTACATTTGTTACAAGTCATGAACTTTCATTGTCACATTGCTTTAAAATGAAGTCTGTACTTTATGAAGATTTGTTTAGTTTTTACCTAATGTCCTCCTCCTGTCCCAGGATTCCATCCAAGATACCACATTACATTTAATTGTCATGTCTCATGAGGCTGCTCTATAGAGTGACAGTTTCTTAGACATTCATATTTTTGATGCCATTGACATTTATGTGAAGTGATGGTCATATATTTTATAGAGTATCTCTCTTTTGGAATTCTTCTGGTGTTTTTCTCATAATTAGATTGAGGTTATGGGTTTTTGAGAGGTAAAAGTGGTAAAGTTTCATTTTTATCATATCATAGGAGTATTTATTATCAACATGAGTTTTGGTTGTTCATGTTGACCTCGATTAATAACTGAGACTGTTTGTAAGTTTCTCCACTGTCATGTTATTCTATTTTTCTCTTTTGTATGTTATACTTTTGGAAGAAAGTCACTATGTACAACCCACTTTTAAGGAGATGGTGGTTATGCTTCATCTTTCTGAGGGTGGAATGTGTGCGTATATTAGTTGAAATTCTTACACATGGGAGATTTGTTAGCTGTCTATGTGTCATCTATCTTATCTATCTACTTATTCATTCATGAATTTGTCAATTCATTCATTCATCTTATCATTATAAGCTCATGGATATTTAGCTTATAGTTTTGGTTACAATGTGGCACAAACCGAACCTTTGTGTCCTCTCAAAATTCATACACTGAAACCCTAATCTCCCACGTGTGAAGGTATTAGAAAGTGGGGCCTTGGAAAATGATGAGGTCATGAGGCTGGAGCTCACCTAATGGAATTAATGCCCTTATAGAAGAGGCCCTAAGAGAGTTGCCTTATCCCCTTCTTTTATGTGAGGTTAAGGCTAGAACTCTCTGTACAATGTTAAATAGTAATAAGAGAGGACATGCAGGCTTTGGTCTTGATCTTAGAGGAAAAGATTTCCATTTCTCATGATTAAATATTATGTAGGGTAGGGTTTTCTTGATCAAGGTAATAAAATTTCCCCAACAAAGTATTTGTAGGTTTTTTTATTTACCATAAATAACTCTGGGATTTTTTCAAATGTTTTTCTTCTGCATTAATAATGTTTAATTATTATTATTATTATTATTATTATTATTATTATTAAGAGGTGGATCTGACTCACTATGTTGCCCAGGCTGGTCTCCAACACCTGCACTCCTGCCTCAGCCTTCCAAGTAGCTGGGACTATAAGCACATGCCACCATGCCCAGCAATGATTCAAGTAATATGACTATAAGATTTATTTTCTTTTTACTCAGTTGACAAGGTAGATTGTATTTATTGATTTTCAAATGTTGAATCTGCCTTGTAGGCCTGGAAAAGTGCCCACTTGGTTGTAATGTATAATCATTTAATGCACTGTTACATGTGATTCGCTAATGTTATCAGTCTGTAGTTTTCCTGTGATGTCTTTTCTGTATTTTGGAGGGTTTTGTAAAGAATTTGTATTAATTATTCTTCAGTAGTTTAGTAGAATTCATCAGGGAAACCATTTGGTTTGGGATTTTCTTTGTGTAATGTTTTTGATTACTAACTCAACCTCATTACTTGTTAAAGCTCTACTCTGATTTTCAATTTTTTGTTGAGTCAGTTTGAGTAGTTTGTGCCTTTTAGGAATTTGTCCATTTCATCAAACTTATATAACTTGTTGGCATGCAGTTATTTGTAGTATTACATTACAATTCTTTTTATATTTATATAAGCTCTGCAGTAATATATTTACTTTCTTTCCTGACTTTGATAATTTGGTTATTTCTTATTTATTGAGTAGTTCAGCTAAGTTTTTTTCTGAATTTTATTGAGTTTTTCAAAGAATTGACCAACTTTTGGCTTTGTTGATTTTTGTAGTTTGTTCCTGATCTCTATGTTATTGATTCCCACTGTAATCCTCTTAATTCTTTCTCTTCTGCTTACTTTGGGTTTAATTTTCATATATAGATTGTGTTTGTTTTGGTGTCACTATCAAGAAATACCTGTCTTTAAGAAATTTGCCTAATATTTGAGCCTAAGTTTTCACAAGAGTAAGTAAAGATTCTTCAGTTTTCCTTCAAAGCTATTTTTTGTTTTGTTTTGATTTTAAATGGAAAGCTGAGCTATGAATAGGCACCTAGAAAAAATGCTAACAGTCAGGTGGACTTTATGGTTAATAGTAAGTTTTTAATGAATAATTATGTAATGAATGAATGCAATAATATATTACTTCCAGCTAAAATCTAGAAAAAAGTCTCTGAGGTTCAGCAAGGTTCTCTGATACTCATATAGCTTTCCAATATGCAATCAAGTTTTCTTATTATACATAAGTGTACTTCTCATTACCTTACCTTCGTGGTGGCAGTGACTTGAGGCCTTAATAGATGAAAGCAAACAGTTCGATATACTTCAACAATCTCTAACTCTGAAGCCATTATTATTAATACTAAAATATTGTTTCACATCTATGAAGTTTATTTATGAAGATCATTTAAATTTACAATGTTTGCTTTATAAAAAAGCAAAGATTCATAATAAAAATTTAAGATTCTCATTAGCTATCTGATAAACAGAAAATATAATCGGGAAGTATCCCTTAGCACTTTTGATGGCTAATTTTTTCTTAATAATTTGTCAACCTGTGATTAAATAAAAAGTGATAGCTCTTCAAAACATACACAGATATAGACATTTACAAACTAAAATTTCAGTCCCTAAATTTTATAAGTTCTTATTTTTGTATAAAATCAGAGAAAAATGCACAAATTCTAATTGTACAGCTCAATTAATTACCATAAGGAAACACACACTTGACCGGGTGTGGTGGCTCACGCCTGTAATCCCAGCACTTTGGGAGGCTGAGGCGGGCAGATCACGAGGTCAGGAGATCGAGACCATCCTGGCTAACACAGTGAAACCCCATCTCTACTGAAAATACAAAAAGTTAGCCAGCCGTGGTGGTGGGCACCTGTAGTCCTAGCTATTAGGGACGCTGAGGCAGGAGAATGGCTGAACCTGGGAGATGGAACTTGCAGTGAGCTAAGATCGTGCCACTGCACTCCAGCCTGGGTGACAGAGTGAGACTCTTTCTCAAAAAAAAAAAAAAAGAAAACACACACTTGGGGTGGGCACTCTTGTTAAGATGTAGGATAGGAAAAGCTCGTAATGCCTGGTTCCTCCAAACCATAACAGGCTCCCCTTCCCAGAAGTAACAACAATACTGAGTTCCAACCTCACAGATTTTTTTCCTAAATTTTTAACATAATACAAATGTTAAACCATACTAAATGTCTTATTTTCATTCTGGCTTTTTTGTACAACATAATTATGAGATTGGTGCATGAGAGAGAGAGAGAGAGATATATATATATATGGGTAATATAATATTTAGAAAGATTGGTGCATGAAATACATATATATAATACATATATATATGAAATACATATACATATATATAATATGATGTGCACCAATCTCTCTCTAAATATATATATGTATATTCTAAATATATATACACACATAATGGCATATATATATCTTATTTCGATATTTTAAAATGTCATTGGTATGCCTATTAGTTGGGGTTCTGCAGAGATTTTATATATGTGTATATGTAGAGAGATATATATACACATACATATATATACTCTGTGTGCATACTCTGTGTGTCTTTATGTGTGTGTGTGTATATATACATATATTTTAAAAGGGATTTGTTATAAGGCTTACAATTATTTGTTATTGGCTTACACAATAATTATGGAGGCTAGAAAATCCTGAGATATACAGGTTGAGTGGGTAAACTGAAGAGCCAATGGTGTAATTTCAGTGAAAGGCCACATAGTTCAAGATCCAGGAGGAGCGAATGTTTAAATTTGGGTCCGAAGGCAAAGAAAATTAATGCTTCAAAAGGGCATCAGGCAGAAAACAGTCTCTCTATTTGGGGGAGAGTCAGGCCTTTGTTCTATTCTGATGTACAAATGATTGGATGTGGCCTACTGATATTAGGAAGGGCAATCTGCTTTACTTAATCCATTTTATAATTTAAATGTGAATCTCAAACAAAGTACCCTCACAGAAACACCCAGAATAATCTTTGACCAAATATCTGGGCATCTGGTGGTTCAGTAAAGTTAATATATAATATTAACCATCACAGTATGTATTATTACTGGGATGTATTATAGTTATCACTATATATAATGTATTACATGGTTTATAGTTCAAGCGTTTTATCGCTTCCAATGTTGAGATGCATATAGCTTTTTCCTTCTGGAATTAATTCCAAAAAAATTAAGAAATAGTATACATATCTTTGGGTACACTAGGTTTTGCAACAACCTTCTTTTCCCCTGCTGTCTTTCAAAGCTATCTTCATAATAAATCAAATGTCTGCACACATGTAGACTTAAAAAAATTTTTTTTTTGCTGGCTCTCTCCTGAAATGTTCTATTCTTTTGCTGATACCCCACTGTGTCAAATATTGTAGTTTATGATATCCTTGGTATTTGATAGAGTAAACACCTGCATTTTTTCTTCTTCAATGTTGTCTTGATTAATCTGAGTTCTTTGCATTTCATTATATTTAAAATCAGCCTGATGATTTACACAAAAACGAAAACTTTTTTATTGATATTTTATTGTTTCAACAGTTTGAAGAGAATTTACATCTTTAAAATATATTCTATAAGTTCTATCAATATACTTTTGTAGTTGTTTGTGCATTGCTTAATATCCAAATGTTTGAATATACACAAATTGTCTTTGTATTATTTATTCTTAGCTTGATTTTGCTGTGTTCTGGTAATATGATCTAAATGTCTAATAACTATAAAATGACTAATTTATTTGCCTTTAAACTACTTTTCTGTCTGTTCGACCCAATCATGGTTTGTATGTTGTGCTTTCTTCATTTCTTGATCTTTTATTAGATTATTAGAGTACCTTTATCATTTTATTTTCCCTATTACTATTTGTTTAATTATTGGGGGAGGGTGCTATCCTAGAGATTGTAGAATGTAAGCCTGACTTAATAAAGTCTAAAATTAATCTGTGCTTTAACCGCTTATCAGGCAGTTCTTTTTCCATCTTTTACACTCAACATGCCGTATTACAATCGTGGTCATATATTTTTATTTTGTATGCATTTTAAACTTAACAATGTATTTTAATTATGTTTACTACATCAATGTCTATTTACATATATAAACATATTTATCTTTTAGATTGTTCTTTCTACCTATCTGAGTTTTCATTTTTCTACCTGGGATACATTTTATCAGTCTGAATATTCCCATTTTTTTAGCTCTACTCTGACAAATTATGTTATTATTTATCCTAATTTATCTTTATGTTGTCTTCATTTTTAATGTATATTTTTCCTGTGAACAGACTTCTCAGCTGGCAGTCAATTTAGCTCAACAGTTTAAATATATTGCCTCCTTGTCTTCTTTTATATAAAATTGTTATATACTCTGTAATAAATAAGCTATCTGTGAAGTTGCTTTTTTGCATGATATCACTTTTTTATGAATTACTTAAATATTTTTCGTCTCTTTTTTCCAGCATTTTAACATTTGATATGCCTAGATTGTTTTTTACTTTACTTTTTGAAAAAAGCTTTGCTTTAGGTTTATATTGCTTTCTGCATTTGTGATTTAGATGATTTTATCACATGAAAATAATCGTCAGAATTCTTGCTTGGTTAGTTCTCAACAACTCCTCTTATTTCATAATCAGCAAAACCTGTGGCAAAGTGGATCTTAATAATTTTAATCTTAAAGCCTCTGGCATTTCTTTCACAGATAAAAGCTCTACTATCCTTCTCTAACTTGATTTTCTTCCACATTTATGTTCAGATTTTTAAATTTATTCTGAGGTTGAGAGATAATCCAAAACAATGAAAGCTGTTATTTCTAGAACAATAATACAAATAAAGTTTTAGAGATAATCAATAGTAATTTTTTTCTAAAATATCCTAGAATCTCAAAAAGTTAAATACATAAGTTACTAAAGCATAATTATTCTGAATAATTGTTGTAAAGTAACACCTGGCTTTAAAAGAAAATCTGCTTACAAATATGCCTATTATTTTCTTAAATACAAAATTATGGCAAGAATTATGGTCACCAATTCGACTATGAGAAGCTTCATAATATAGTATCTTCATAAAAACGCACACACAAAAATGTTTGGAATGTAAGGAATTCCCTTTATAGTTATTAGCCTAATATAGTTTGCATCTATTGTGTATTAGTGTATACTAGATAAGGTAGCATAGTATATATAAATATACAGTTAATAGCATATATAATTTGAAGGATGAATTTGTGATAAAATATATAGCTATTTACTCTTTCACATATATTTCAAGTAACTTCATCGGTATCCTAAAACAAATTACAGTTGTTAACATTTGAGAAGGATGACGTTGCTCTTACTGATCAATTTTGTGAGACTAATATTATTTAATAAAATTTGTTCCGTTGAGGAATGTTAATGTGCGTGCCGTCAATGTAGAAGCATTAAGAACTTTCTTGTGGTGGTGCTTTTTTTTTTTTGAGACAGGGTCTCGCCCTGTTGCCCAGGCTGGATTGCAATGATGTGATCTCAGCTCACTGCAACCTCCGCCTCCCAGGTTCAAGCGATTCTCCTGCCTCAGCCTCCTGAGTAGCTGGGACTACAGGCACCCGCCACCACGCCCGACTATCACGGTGCTTTTAATCAATAAAGGACAATAGTTGATGAACATATTTTTTAGTTCCTTTACACCTTGGGTGGGATAACCTAAGGTGTAAGGGAACTAAAGACATGCGGTGCATGTCTTAAACTGTCTTCCAGTGACACCTTTCTGCAGAATATCTCTCTAGGAACTTCTTTTGCTTCACTTTCTCATTTCCTCACTTCCCTGTTAAAGTTTCCACGGATCCCATTCCAAACGAAACACACGTGAAATCCAATCCTGTTTTCAGAGTCTACCCAAATTGACAGAACGGCCTTTCTTGTTCCCTTTGTTTATTCAGCATTATCTTCCTAATCCTCAGGCACTGGCTTCCCAAATGTGTCATTCCTCTCAATATGCCTTTCACTTGGGTCATTCTTTATGTCGTCCCATCCTGTGCCATGACTTTAACTATCCCTTTTCTGTTGAGACTCTAATTTACATCTTCCGTCTCTTCCCCTCTCTCGGAACCCTAGACACACGCATCTACTGCTCACTCACCGTTTCCATTTGCAAACCTAAAAAAATTATTCAACTTACTGTGTCCAAATTTAAGCCTTACTTCCTCTATCACCCACTTATCCTTCTGGGTCCTAATTTTTTTCTTTTCTGGGTAATGTCAACTACATTTTTGTGGCTTATTCATTACAAATTATTTAGAGCCATTATATTTACTCCTGTCTTTCAAAAAAATGTTTGGCTGAGCTGATAGGGTCATCTCTGCTTTTGAAATGCAGATGAAATCTGACCACTTATTTATACTTCTGCCCTTGTCAAAACTACCATATTTAGATTCCAATATATTTTTCTTATTTCCTGCCTTGCCACTCTAGGACAGATACAGTCATCTTGTAAAAATTATGTCAGACCATGGTACTTTTCTGTTCAAACCTCCATGGACTCTTTGTCACTCATGTTAAGATATAAATATCCTACTTTGGTTTATATTTCTTGACATGATCTGGCCTCTCCACCCACTTTGAACATCTTCTGTCACTGGCCTCGTCACTCACTCCATGCAAGCCTGTGGCCTTCCCATGGTGTCTGCAGCACATCAATACTGCTTTTTCCTCTAAGCAATTGCTTTTGCTTTTCTCTACACCTGGAAGACTATTCCAAAAAATGGCTCCATGATTTCTTCTCTACTTTATTTTCTTGCTCTCTGTAAATGTCTATCTGAGAGTTGCCGGAAAACTCTATGGTAAAATGATGTTCCTGTATCATTCGTTATTTCCATACCCTGCTTACGTTGCTTCATAAAATTGATTCCAATCTGATATTGTTTTATGTGGGTGTAGTGTGTCTGTACTTCTGTGTTAGTTTATTTTTTTCTCCTCCATTAGAGTATAAGTACTATGGTGGCAGCAATATTGTCTATTGTGTCAGGTATTGTATCACCAGTGCCTGGTTCATAGCATTTGTTTAATAAATACCTGTCTAACAAATGAGAATATGGATGGATGAAAGATTTTGCTGCAGTATAAGTTAAAAAAGACAGTGGAACAATTTTTATAGGCTACCAAAAGCAAAAAAAATTTAGTAGTAAGTTGAACAAGTAGAAGGACTCTGAAATGGTTTTGTTCTTGTACAATTGAAGAAATCAAAAAGTTCTTTTACGATATTTTCTATAATAATATTTCCAATTAATCTCTAGCACATTGTAAAATAACTAATTAAAATGCAAGAACAAAAGGGAAATACATATGTTGTCCAAAAGACCACCAGGATGGTTAAGTATTAATAGTAAAATGGAGAGCTTTATTGGTGATGTTGGTTTGCAAAATGGGAAGAGACAACAATCTCTGGTGTGTGCCAAAGGTGCCCTCTCTCAGAAAAGGGGAAAGGCAGGTAGTTTTATGCCTCACAGGGTCTGTTTCACACAATAGAGTCATACATATTCACCAGGTTTGGGGAGAAATTTATAGATATTTATGAGATAGTTGAGCACATGAGCAGTGGGCTAAATGTATATGTAATATACAACCCATGTTCACTTTGGGGTAAGATTTCAACATTAAAATTAGGTAGAATTTGGCTCTTTAGGTCAAAAGGTGAACAATAGGACACAAAGACAGTTCGTGTGCAGTCTATATAAGCTGGCTGAAACTGACTTAAAGTCTGCAGTTCCTTATTAGGAAAGAATATTTGTAAAGCCCTTCCTCTGTCCAGTCAGGGTTGTAGTGGTCTGGGTTGTAAATCAGTGTTAAGAGGTGTCTTTACATTTGCTTGAAAGCTCTTTTTCTTACAGTTTAGCAAGAATGAGATTTTTCTTACAGCCAAAGGAATTTAGAGCTTTGCCATGCCAGCCAATTCCTGAACCCTCAACTCATAGCAAACTTTTTTTCCTTAACCTTGGGGTCCATTTTAGTTGATAAAGTTATGTCTATTTTGTTCTTTCAGATCACACATACATATCCAAATTTATGACATGAATTATTATTCACCTCCTATCTTTATTAGCTTGTGTATATCCATTACTTATGACCCTGGACTGAGAGCCAAGTATTCATCCATAATTACTAGATTGGTAGTAGCTAGATGAGTTATAATTTGTTTTGGTTATTTTTTTCTGTGATTATTTTATGTAAATTTGCATATGTTATACAAAAATGTGTATGTGTGTGTGCATGTGTAGGTGTGTGTGTACATGCCTATGTGAATTTCTTTTGGGAAAAAATGTTTCTAGTTTTTAGAAAAAATTTAGAAGTCAATGTATAAAAACCCTTAAGAAAACCTATGGATATCTGATTTGAAGCACATACTTGTTCTGTAGATACACAGCTTGTAAAACATAATTAAAAGCAAGATGAACATATGTATATATATTTATGTATATACATACGTATATACATATGTATATACGTATGTACGTATATATGTATATATATTTATGTGTATATATATATTATGTATATATACTTACGGGACTGGAAAAAGGCCTGATGTGCAATGGGTAAGAAAGGACTGAGACAGTGAATCTTTTGGTTCTGGGTCTGGAAGAAAGCAAGGAAGGTGAGTTGTTTCCTGTTCAAGAGTCTGAGACTAAGTTTGCTCCGTGGAAAACGTGAAACTTCAGCTAAGGTAAACACAGGAACAGATGGTTGTCTCGTTCATGTAGAATCTGACAACACTGTTTTCCTCTGCTACCTGAGGACATAGCTCCATGAAGTGTATTGCCTAAGGAAGATAAAAGGCAGAGACAAAGTCTTCAAAACAGGAATTGAGTAAGCACACACGGGCAGAGTGATTGGATTTGTGACGTCACGCGCTGACTCAACGATACGGCCTTTGGGGCTCCCAGTGAATAGAATCCTCAGGATATCAGACAAGAGTTGGGAAAAGATGACAAGATAACAGAGACTAAAAACATATGTAGAAATGCATACAAGATAAAACTTTAAACCAGAATTACATGAAGAAATATAAGAATCAGAAGTTGGATTCACTGTCAGCAAAATAAAAACATTCTCACATTTACAGAGACACAGAGAGCATAGCTATCCACAGTCATACACTCACCAAAAATATTATTAATTTATTTCATTAGGCAGAATATGCAAGCAAGTGTAAAGAACAATAATGGGCAAATCAATTCATTAATGCGTATAATAAGTCACGGACTTTAAAAACATTAACAAATTTTCTTTGTAATTTTAAAAGCAAATGAACAATGTGGACTCTATAAAAAGAAATATGTACAGAGCTCAGGGTTTTTTGGTGCTAAAGTATACTAAGATATATAAAGAACAGGGTAGAGATTCTGAGACATTTTAAACTTCTAGAAAATATAGCAAAATATAAATTTTAAAGAGACATATAGACACTATTGGGAGAAACTATGTTTCACAGCTTCTAAACCATCAGAAATAATGCGTCAGAGGGAACTGTATTTAAAAAATTGCCTTGAGCCGGGCACAGTGGCTCACACCTGTAATCCCAGCACTTTGGGAGGCCAAGGCAGGCGGATCATGAGGTCAGGAGTTCAAAACCAGCATGGCTAACATGGTGAAACCCTGTCTAAAAATACAAAAATTAGCTGAGCATGGTGACACACACCTGTAATCCTAGCTACTCAGGAAGCTGAGGCAGGAGAATTGCTTGAACCTGGGAGACAGAGGTTGCAATGAGCCGAGATTGCACCCCTGCACTCCAGCCTGGGCAACAGAGCGAGATTCCGTCTCAGAAAAAATAAATAAATAAATAAAAAGTTGCTTTTGGGAAAGTACATAATAGAAGAAATAAGAACATGGAAATTTAGATTCCTGCAAGACAAAAGAAAATAAGGAAGAACACACAACTATTCCTCCTTGCTACCCTCCACACAAACAACAAACAAACCATAGAAAAAATCACACACTTCATCCCACTGACAGGTCAATAAAAAGAAGAATGTTATAAATCAGTGCAGAATAGCTCCTTACAAACATCTTACTAACTACAAAAGAAAAAGTAATTTACAGTGGAGAAAGCTGGCAGACACTTTTCTAGCGAGTGATCATGGTTAAAATCAGAGCTAATGAGACACGTCAATACCACATGCCAGCTGATCTAAGGCGCTGAAAAGAACACAGCATCAACTCTGCGATGTTCCTGCAAATATTATGTGACTTAAATTAAATCATGAGGGATGATCAGAAAGACCTAATTGAATGGACATTCCAGAAGATAGCATCCTCCTATCTGCAACTCACTGCCAAATGATTCTAGAGAAGAAAAAAAGAGAGAGAGAGAAAGGAAGATATGTAGAGGACATAAAAATGACAGAGGGGGAGAGAGACAGAGAGAAAGGAATAGAGAAACAGAGAAAATAAGAGTTTGAGAGATATAAAAAAAGGTAAAATACTTTGCATATGCAAGAAGTGGGGGAAAGGTATACAGAAAAATTACAAGAATTTGTGTAAAATTAAATAAAAATAAAAAATTTTAATCATAAAGAAAACTAACATTAGAAAGAGATTAATAATGTTTTACTTACATTTCTATTTTAATTCATAAATAATAATTGTATATATTTATGGGGTACACTATAAAAATTATAAGTATTTGAGGTGATGGATTTGTTAGTAATTATTTTTTAAAAATCATTTAGTAACATACTTAGACTAGGAGTTTCGTGTTTGTTTTAATGAGCTGGTTTTGGGGAAATATAGCATAAAATGAGAAGAAATTCGATAATGTATAAATGAGAAGAAATTAGATAATTTATAAAATGGAAAATACAAAAAACAAAACCACCAATATTTCAACAAGAATGTAAAATAATGAGGGACTTCTAGGCATTAATATATGCTCAAAATGTAAAATCATAATTCATAGTAGAACAAGAATAATTTTATAAATATCATATTATTGATAGAATTTAACCTGTTTAAATGTTTTTCAACCAAATGGAAAATGAATGGGAAGGAAGCCAATACATAACATAAAAAGGCAAAGTTAAAAACATAAAAGAGGAATTTTGAAAGATTCCTGAGATAGGGAACAATCCAGAATCCAATGTGGAGCAGCTTGTCACTATGAAAATTAAAGAGGAATCCTGGGACTGATAATCCAGATGATACGGATGTCTGTGTGTGATCTTCAATATGTCTATTTTGAGATAATGGCATTTGGACTTGCCAATAGAAGATTTTGAGTTGAGAGTCCTCTCCATGCAGTTGGTAGTTGAAACCAATGGAAAAAAAAAAAAAAACAACACAGAGAATGTGCATCAGATTTGGCCAAGAGTGAGTCCAGGACAGAATACATGAGAGTACCATTATTTAAAAGAAAGCCAGAGAATAACCGCTCTGAAAGTGGGAAAGAGTGGGAATTGGCAGACACTTGTTTGAGGGATCCTGGAAAGAACAGAAAGCAATGGACTGTTTTAACACTGGGCACAGTGGCTCACGCCTGTAATCCCAGCACTTTGGGAGGCTGAAGCAGGTGGATCACTTGAGGTCAGGAGTTCAAGACCCTTGGCCAACATGGCAAAACTCTGTCTCTACTAAAAATACAAAAACTAGCTGGGTGTGATGATAGGTGCTTGTAATCCCAGCTACTCAGGAGGATGAGGCAAGGAGAATTGCTTGAACCCAGGAGGTAGAGCTTGCAATGGGCCTAGATCATGCCACTGAACTTCAGCCTGGGCAACAGAGCCAGACTCTGTCCCCTCCCTACCACACACACACAAAAATAAACAATAAATTAAAAAAAAAGAAAGCAATGGACTGTTTTAAGAAGATACTGATTTAGATTTAAAATTCATTTGATAGTGTTCTAATGTTATCTGTTGAGGCTTGCTACCATTACAAGGCCAAAGCTCATTGACTTGTGAAGGCAAAAGCCAGATTGACTACTATTCTAGTAAATGCATGGAATAAGATAAGTTTTCATGCTTCTCTGCATGTGGGCATGTATATGTGTGTGTGCATGTGTGTACATTTGTGGTACCTAAACAGAAACTATACAGTAGTGTTGGAATGTAAATAGAGTATGTAATGTTAAAAACAATTAGATTGGTTTATTTTTAGTTTAAATTTATTTTTTCTCTATATAAAACCTGTTATAGAACCTGGCACATACAATAACAAGTAACTGAAATTAGTTGCTTTGTGAAAATGTGTTATTATTCAGTGACTTTTTACATTATTAAATAACTGACGTTGCTAAGACATATATATGTATATATGTATATAAATACATGTATATGTATATGTATATAAATACATGTATATGTATATGTATATGTATATAAATACATGTATATGTATATGTATATAAATACATGTATGTGTATATGTATATAAATACGTGTATGTATATACATACATGTATGTATATATGTATTATATATATGTATATAAAATTAACTTTGTGGCCTTCTGGCTTTAATTTTTACATTAAAAGTAAATTCATATAATTATGTTACAGTCCCCAGAGTTTTTTGGCGTGCACTCATAGAGAACTAATGGGCTTTATCCAGCTTACAGTTATTTTAGCATGTTTTCAAGAGAGCAGGCTTATTATCTGTCTTTACTTTTATTCCACGTAGGCATGCTTTTGCAATCTCTACAGTTACTCCAATATTTTAGACTTATAGGGAAAATGTAAACAAACCAAAGCTTAATTTTTCCTCAACTTGAAATTACACTGCCACCAAACCTTGTTATTCTACTCTCAAGAGAATTACTAGATCATATCCCTTCAATTTATATTTTCTAGGAAAAATAAACATATGTCTACTTTAGCCTATCTTTCCTGAATTTCTCTACATCTCTTTGCCAAGATTTCATACAAAATAAAGTTTTCTCTATCTTTTGTTTTATTACTTCTTGCCTCCAAAAGAAACAGCAATCACAAACACTATGCCTAGAGAGTATTAACAAGTGTCAAATCATCAGCTTTCCATTGTCCTATTTTTACAAAGCAGAACTCCATGTGGAAAGAGAGCATGTCAAGCACACTACATTACCATGTGATTTAACATGACAAATTGAAAAGATCTGATATGGGTAATGGAAACATTGATGGACCTTTAAATACAGTGCTCAGGTTATGTTTCTATTCATAAAACTCATGCTCTCCGGATGCATCCTGAAACACTCTAGTGGCTTAAGATGCTAGAGTTAAGAAATAGTAAATGCCATTTTAAGGAGAGAGAAACTTTTCACCCATTTAAATAATGGGAAGGTGAAAGGTTTGTTTCATCAGTCACAGTTCAGTAATGTCCGTCTTCATTGTTGAGTCAATATGTACTTCACATCCAGTCCCTGAAGGAAAGAGAAACAAATCAAAACACTACTCTGACATCAGAACATATTTATGAAGAACTCTTTCTATAAACTTTTGTCAATTTACCATTTTTCCATATTAACCATAATGCTGCCAGATGATTACATCTTTCATTGAAACATAACAAGAACTTTACATTTGGGATTCAAGGTGGTATTATTTATTTTTGGAGGGCTTTGTAGAGTCAGGCTATCAGGTGCCAGTTGACCTTTTTTATTAATCTGGATAGCATGACATTAGTTCAGAAGGCAATTTCCATTTTTAAGGTTATGTCTCAGAAAACTGTAAAAGGGATTTTAGCTTGATGAAAACTTTGACTATTTTCTCATGAGAGTCTATCAAACTGTAATTTCAGGTTGAATTTTAAGATAATATCAGATCTGTGGATTGTGCTTTAACAATTGGTAAAGTGCCACAGGATCTCAGGTGTATTTTATGAAGAACTTTGAACCTGACAAGCCACAAGTTACCCTAGTCAGAAATATTCCCTCTAAAGAATCCCCAGGGATATTATACTCTAGGAGTATAAAAATATAAAGCTGGGCTTGGCATATATTTAGCTAGAGAAGAAGTTTGAAGTCTTTCTGAATCTACTCAAACTCCTGTCACATGGCCATGTCATTCACTTTTTGTGATTCTCTCACATCTCTGACTTCTGTCTTTGATGCTGTTTATTTTGATCTTGTCCTTTGTCTTCTGGTGAGTATCCCCACACTGTGTCATGGCTTCCTTATGTTAGTTCCTGTCAAGAAGATAGGAAATGATATTTCAGTGCAAGGCACTGAGGATATGTGTAATGTATTTGGAAAGTTTTGACATCAAAATAGTACTTTTAGAATCACATTAAATAATTCAATTAAAAAAGAAAACTTAAGCCAATAAGATAAAACTGGTGACTATGACAATCATCAATGTGGCAACCTTGGCACTCATTATAATTAGCAATAATATTCACTAAATTTTAAATACCATTTCTTAAATTTCAATTTTGATAATAAATAATAGTAAAAACAGCATGGAATTTCTGGGATACTCTTGCTAATCAGTCAACGTTCAATTTCAAGAAATGCTAACTAAACTTAAAAAGAAAAAAATTTAATTCATCTCCTTAATGGTGATCTTCCTAATTTATATATGTTTTCTTTCTGTTCATCTTTATTTTTGAACAATTAATATTTAATCTCTCCATTATTGTCTCCAAGAACCTTTCTTACTGCTCAGCTCTTTCAGTGGTATTCCTTTTATTTAGTTCCTTGGACCCTCTTTAAATTTTATTTCTTTTATTCATTCTTTCTTATCAATTCGTTTGCTAAATATGCTAAGGTAATTCAATGGGGAAATGGCATTAATTTCAAGAAGTTTATAGAAAGTACTAAATATCACTATGAGGAAAAAATGAACCTAAAAACTCAGTTTATGCCATAAACAAAGATTAAAGTGGATCATAGACTTAACCATTCAAACTCATACATAAAAGTACTAGAAAACAATATAGAAGAAAATTTCTATAATTTGGGGAGAAAGTAAAGATTTCTTAAATAGAAGAGCTAAAGCAGGAACAAATAAAGATACGATAAATGAATCAATATATTGTCTTCACCCTATAGGCATCATTAAGAGAATAAAAAGATAATACACAAATTGGGAAGTTATTTTATATTCCATGTATCTGTTAAAAATGGGTATATAGACTATATACAGAACTATTGAAATCAAACACAAATTATTACAAATAAGACATAAAAGCAAAATGGACAAACTATTTGAGCAGACATTTCACTAAAGAATGTTTATGAATGGCTAACAAATACATAATCCCATTAGTCATCAGATAAATGCAAATTTAACCTGCTACTGGATACTAATGCATACTCCATATAATGACTATAAGTAAATAATAAAAATATAAAGAGTTGCCAAGGATGTGGAGCAACCAATTATATATGGCTGGTGGGAAAAATATTTCAACTACGTTGACAAGCAATTTGGCAATTTTTAAAAATGAAGTTAATGCAGCTGGGCGTGGTGGCTCACGCCTGTAATCCCAGCACTTTGGGAGGTCGAGGCGGGCGGATCATGAGGTCAGCAGATCGAGACCATCCTGGCTAACACAGTGAAACCCCGTTTCTACTAAAAATACAAAAAATGAGCCTGGTGAGGTGGCAGGCGCCTGTAGTCCCAGCTACTCGGGAGGCGGAGGCAGGAGAATGGCGTGAACCTGCGAGGCGGAGCTTGCAGTGAGCCTAGATCACGCCACTGCACTCCAGCCTGGTGACTGAGCGAGACTCCATCTCAAAAAAAAACAAAAAAACAAAAATGAAGTTAATGCTGGTTTCACTTCCAGGTATTTGCCCAAGAGAAATTAAAATTTAGTTTATACAAATTGTTTCAAATGAATATTTGTAGTAATCGTATTCCTAAATACAAAAATTTGGAAACAGCTCACATGTCAATTAACAGGTAAATAGAAAAACAAATTTGGATATATTTTGTAAAGTGTAATACTTCTCATGCATATATATGAATAAAATGTTGATACGCACATGATATGTCCACCTCAAAACACTTTGTTGAGCAAAAACAAGCCAGTCAAAAGTGTGCATGCTGTGTGACTCCATTTGACTCCTCCTCACCACAAGATCGGATATGTCCCACAGAAAGACTTCACCTTCATCTCTGATCTCAAAATGAGAAGGCACGTGGATGAGATCCAAGCAAAGCTATGCACTCAACCACAGTGGGAAGAGCACAGCTGCCGCTGCAGACGGGGCATAAGAAGCAAATCTTTTGAAGAAGTTACTGAGATTGAGATTTTTGTTATCGCAGCAAACCTGATAAGCACAAGAAAATACAAAAGACCCAGAAGAAAATGGATACAATTTCAAGAGTGATTTCTTTAAGTTTATGAGAAAAGGTATGATCTCATACACAATGCCTATGTCTGTGTAGAATATAATCCAATGTAAAGTTGAACACATGGAAAAAAATAAATTACATAAAATAATTATATTTATAAATATGTATGGACATGCAGTAAGAAACCCTGACATGTACATTTACACCTTTCAAAAAATGGGCTGGAAAGTTTATTTAAATTACTTGAAACATCCATCCTTCAGTAATGGAGAAATCACAATGACAAATTCCTTCTATGTGTCTCTTTTGAAAATTTAATTAACTTTTTGTTAATATATTATTTGATTATCTAGAAAACTTGATTAAATTTCTTAATATAAAGTTACACTCTTACTTCTCTATGGTAATAGATGTTATTTTAATTTGCATTTTGTGTAGTAAACAGATTCCTAAGAAATATATTTAAGACCAATCTCTTAAAATCATACTACAGATAGATATTTGAGGGTGGTTTGGAGATCACTATAATTAGCCTTAACATATATCTACAATTAAACTCCATCCTCTTACACTATGCATATCCAATATATCTACAAGTTATGCCCATCTCTTAAATAAGTCCCAGAATTTCTATTTTTCACGTTGACTAACTCATAAATTTATTCAGTTCTTCTAATTTATAGCATACAGCTTTATGTATTTTTTCTTTATTTCATTTCCTTATGATCTGTTTTCTCACTACTATAACAATAGTGCTTGTAAAATAAGAATCAGGATATATCTTTAACATAATCAGTAATGTCCTATAAATTCCAAAATATCTACTTTAGTGTTTAAGTAATTCATGATCTGGTTCCTGTCTAAATTTGCAGAAGAACCTTTAATTTTACTTCAGTACATGTTCTATAATCTGACCATATATACTAACATGTATTGAATTGTTATTTGAGCCAAACTGTCTTCTAAGAACTTTGCAGATATTAGTACATTTAAGAATCTCAACAATTCTATGGGATAGAAAGTCTGGGAGCAGTCTGTCTCCGAAACCACCATGATCTAACAAGACTTGAGGGTCACTGCAAACACAGTCTTACAACTTTTCACTAACTTTATAAATTTGGTATTTCCCCTATCTTGAATGCCCCCTCTCCCTGTATATAAATAGAAATTCATTTTTTTCAAAATCTATTAAAATCCTTGCATTTTGTTAAATTGGTAACATTTTAATTTAATTCTTAAAAAAAATGTAAAACCAAAATTTAGTTGTTTAATTCACTGCCTCCTTCCTTCAGTAGAGAATACATTCTTTGAGTATTGGCATGTTTTACCAAACTTTAATCTTCACTGAATATCACATAGATGTGTTTTGTACATGCTGACTGAATAAATAAACCAAATTTATGCATTAGTACTGAAAAATCGTAAGCCAAAACATTTGACACAGCTTTGTCAAGAGGACAATTGGGACAGAAAGGTCTGGAGTTTATAAGGAATCAACATAATGTGGCTGTCTTCATTGAGCACTCCATCCCACAAAGGATCGTTCTGAAGGTCATGTCTTACATTATAAATATTTTTCATTCAATACATGGAGATAAGTATGTAGCTTTGGGAACATAGGGAGGTTTCATCCTCTCTCTCTCTCCCCCTCTCTCTCCCCCTCTCTCCCTCTCTCCCTCTCTTCAAATTAAAATATGTATCTCTCCAGTCCATTCTCCACTTCTGCAGCATCATGTTTTTATTATTCATCTGAATGGGTTTGACTTTATCCAGTATTCAGTAATCCTTGATTGTCTTCTAGTTTGATCATGGAGAAACTGATGCTGAATTCTATGCAATTTCTTAAAACAACTTGATAATCAGTCATAGGTTTTAATTTAAAAGTCTATGTAAATCTTCCCTGCTCTGCAATGTTTAAAAACATTTAGTAACTACAGAGAAACATATATACTATCCAAACAGCTTCATGATAATATTGAAAGGCCATTTACATTGCGTTTTTATTTTTTTCCTTTTTCTCAAAACCTTAAAAACTAAAACCTGGTTAAAGTGCAAATATCCATTTCTCTGTGAGTATACTGGTATAGTATTATAATCAGATATCAAAAAGGTTTAGTTATACTTTTGTCAAAATCCTGGTAGTTTTTTTTTTTTGGAAAAGGAATGTAAAATATAATTACCTATTCCCAATACAGATAATATATGCACATCTAAAACATACATGTGCACATACACCCATACTCATGCGCAGACATACCTATGCAAATTAAAAGGTAATTTAAATTTTAAGCTGGTATAGTTCTGCAAAAGGTTGTCTAAGTTTTTCTCTTTGTGCCTTCTGTTATCTCAAGCGAATATATCCGTTTAAGTTGGCCACTTACGATGGCATATTTCTTCCATTACATATCCTGTGTAGACAAGTAAAAATGCAAATGCTTCTTCTATAATTATGAATTTCAATCAAATCTCCTTTTTTAGGTATTAATTTTTCTACAGTGAATTATGAAGTCCCAATTACTCATATTGCCCTTACTAAATACATTAGTCCCACATTACACAAACATAAATAATATTGTAATAAACTACTAAACAAATTTCATTATAGTAAAATCCATGATTAAATCAAATACCAGTAACTACATATTATAAAAATAGGGCATTTATGTATCTTGTAGCCCTTCTTGACTATGAGCTGATCAAAAGTGGAAATTTATTTACTTTTTTTTCAAACCCAGTACCAATTCTTTGCCTTCCATAAAAGATGATAGTTACTTAATGATGACTGTTGATAAAGTGTAGTTTTGTAAATCATACGTTCATTAGAATTTTGTGAAAATTGCTTAAGGAATCAGGAATCAAAAAAGATTTATTATCACCTTAGAAAAGCTATTTAATGATTTAAGCTTCATGTTCCTCCTCTGTAAAGAACAAAAATAATATTAACTGTGATTAAATTACCTAATGAATATTGATAGGTTTTAATTAGAGATGTGACATAAAATTTTTGCATATTATTAATATCAATAAAACTATGATGCTAAAAACATTGCTAACTCACAGCTATAGACAGGAAGGGTTCTAAATTTCTCTGTAGGACATTTGCAAATACAATTTTTGTTATTTTAATTCATTGAAACAGAAGACTAGAAACCTGTTTGTTTCTGGTTTCTTTCAACTCTGTGGATTTTGAGTTTTAATTTTGTAAAGCAAAGTCAAAGATTACTTACTCTGATTTGATTTTCAGTTCATTTGTAGAAAATGCATTTTTCAATGAAAACAATTATTTTGAAATATTAAAATTAATATATCCAATAAAATGAAAAGAACAGAATCTAAAAATATTTTTAAAATATGTATCATCTACCTAAATTGCTATGAGTACTCTAAGTTCTATACAACTTTGCTTAGAAAGCTGTACTTGAATTTTCTTTATCACCTTTTTTTTTTTTTTTTTAGACATGGGGTCTTGCTCTGTTGCTCAGGCTGGAGTACAGTGCCACAATCATAGCTCACCTCAGCCTCAGACTCCTGGGCTCAAGCATTCCTCCCACCTCAGCCTCCCAAGTAGATTGGACTACAGGCATGTGCCTCCACACCTGTCTTGTACTTAAATTTTAAGTTAAATTGAGTTAAATTTATTTAATAACTAGATAATTTCAATTATACAATCATCACTACATTTGCAAATACATCTTTTCTATAATATTTAAAATTATCTGTTTTAAATAATACAGACGATTTTTTTCTTCTTAATCCTCCAGAGTAATATATTGCATAATACATTTAAATATAATTGGCCTGAAATTTTTAAATTTCTTCTGATGGAAAAGATATGTAACTAACTTAAATATTTCCAGCAGAAATATGACAAAGACTATTGCAATAATCTTATCCAGATTTTGCATAGTTATGTTTTAAAAATCTGATGTAAATTTAGGAATATTTTGATTTATTTTTTCCTTTACTTTCAAATATATCAGCTTTATTTTCATATGTAATCAGAGTGCTTTGAGAGTTCATATCTTCAGGTGACGATAATACCTTAATTCTGAGGCTTGCTAAAATACAATATACTTTGCTCACTAGGAGAAACCACTCTTAGTAGCATCATATTTTTTCTTATGGATACTTTCCTCCCTTTCAATATCTTGGAATATTTAGATGGCTCTTACGTCTACCAGTAGTAGTAGTGGAAATCAGAAGTGATCAAAATTCTTGTTATATTTTGAGGGCTGGGTAAAAGAATTTGCTAATGGGTTGAACATGGGATATGTAAAAAAGAGAAGTGTTTTGAATGAATCTAAGGCCCTATTAAATAAAGAGATGAGATGTCAAGTCTTTAAATATAAAAATAATGCAAGAAGAACAATTTAGGAACTGGGAAGAACAGGATATGTATAATCATGATGTCATCTTTCATAGAGAAAAATACTTTTTCATGTCCACTAGAGATAGAATGAAAATACTTCATAGAGGATTGTTTAATAATTTTATAAAATGTTCAAGGGATGTCAAGTAAGTTATTTTTCTGGAACTGGAATTCAGGAAAAACATCTGGTTGGTCTATACATTTTGAAATCATTAGCAGTTAGGTGATACTGAAAATTCTGAGACTCGATTAGACAACTTACAAAGTGAGTATAGATAAAGAAGAGAAGAATCATTAGAGAAGGTCCTGTGAGGGTAAAAAGATGGCGAGAAAATGGAAAAGAAGACTAAAAGGGTAGTTATAATCTGGAGAATAACAAAGGAGACTGTGTTCTGCTGCTGTGCAAATGAAACGTTGATTTAGAAGAGAAAAATCCAACTGTATTAAATGAAATTGAATAGTCAAATACAACCTTCTCCTACTTCTGATTTCAGCTGCTCACTTCTATGGTCATACCTTAGCCTTGTCATTAATAATACGGAAATCCTTCAATTATCTAAATATTTATTATCTCCCTTTTTCATGCCAACTTCTCAGTTTCCACCTTATTGCTTCTATTATCCCAATTTAACTTTCCTTCAATGATACTAGGACTCATAAGCCATTAGTTTTATCACCTATTTAATGTATCACAGTCTCATATTCCTTTATATAACATTGATTATGTGGTTAATTTTATAATTACTCCCCTACCAATACCAACTTCCCTGTCCTACCTTGTGTATTGCTACATTGTATCTCTGGTTGAATTCAACTATATGCCTGTCTCATGCTTGTGCCCTCAGTGCTGAACATGGCTGGAGAGGCGCAAAGGACAGCAGAGACACTTGGCTGTCACTCCTCACTGCTCAGTTACTTCACAACATATGCAGACTGCTTAGGGCCTAGAACTTGTGCATTGCCTTAGGAAATTCACTCTCCTTTCTCCTGAAGATATGTAACAAGATCTGTCATATGTCTTAATCCTACATTGCCTTCTCCTTCCTACTTAATTGGGAAATAATGATAAGCTTTCTTCTGTGTTCAATGAGAAACTAGTAAACAAGAAAGCCATAATATTATCCAGCTTCACCAAAGTTAAACAGGTTTCTTCCAGAGTATAAGCCACTGAACTCCTCTTTTTTATTTTTATTTACTTTTTTTAGAGCATTAACTTTAGAAAGCTTGTACTAGTAAATCCTTTCTCTGCCCATTTGAGATGTAAATCTTTTTTAAAAGCCTCTAACCAGTTCGAAACCCAGGAATGTCTTTCTCAAGGACCTGGGATCCATCTCTTGGAAATGTAATCATCAAGGAAGATAGAGCCCCTACCTCCCAGCCTCTGTGGGAGAAGAGAAGCCTAATTTCAGCAGGGGTGGCTTGCTCCAAGCTGTTAAACTACTCCCTGTCACGAGGATAGAAGAAAATTTACTTATCTTTTTTGGCAAAGCTAATGGAGAAACGTGAGGGGCATGGTGATGGTTATTACTACATCTCTGAAGCTAGGAACTATTGGAACGCAGATGCCCAAGTCAGAAGCTCAAACTCTCTCTCCAGGACTGCCACCACACATTTCTGAAGGGCCACTACAAGTCAGAAAAAATATATAAAAAAGAGTAGGAAAAGTCATTTTCTCTCAGATTGGGAGTCAGATCTCTCAATCTGAAGGTAAGTCAGTTGTAGAGAGAACCTGAGAAATGTGATCTTCAGGCTTACCACTGTGGGGCGCATAGCATACTAGAAAAAAGTAAGTATGAGGTTTAGAAGTGGAGAAATATACACTTTCCAAAATAGCCTCTGGATATTTAGTATTTAACCACATCTAAATGTACCCTTCTATGCATAAATAAACTTCTGTACCAGAAGAGCAAAAACATTATGCATCTACGTAACAGGAAGCAACTGTCTTTGTGAAAAAACAACGACACACTTAAGTTATCCTCCAAAGTTGAGACAAAATACCTCAAGAGACCCTGTGTTCATTTCTGGTTATGTTAAATACCCCTCCTCTTCTAGTTCGTTCCTCATATAACCTGCATATTCTGTAACATAAAGGGAAATTACAGAAATGATCACAATCGTTGATATATACGGCGCGATTGTGTAATTTGTCTTTGAACGCTTTTGAGAGTGAAAGGATATAATAACTACTCCTGGATAACAAGCAGTAACTAGCAATTTTCTGGGCAAACAGGTATCTGTACTGCACTCTTTATATAAAATCATTTTAAAATGGGAAAGAAAAATTTGATTATATGTTTAAGTTTATTACAAATATGAAAGGAAATTTACATAGAATTGACTATATTTTTATATAAATGGCCATATTTGATCTTTATCACTTTTTTCTTCCATTATGTTGTATTATTCTCAGCAAGTACATCAGTAAATTGTTACTTACATAATGGGGCAATTCAAATTTTAGTTTTGCAGGATATGAGACATTGTTGCTATTAGATTTATAAGGTTACTGTAATCCTAAGAGTACTAAAGATCCCTCAAGAGGATGCCCTGGGTTCCAGACAGATTCTTTATGTGCATTTCTCCTGATAAACACATTTAATTATACCAGGGTTTACAGGAATCCCTTAATTTCCTGTTGGCTCAGTATCAAAATGGTCAAATATTACATTATAACTGTAAAGAATCATTGTGAGCTTTGAAATAAATCTTTCTTTGGAATTAAAATATCAAAACCACTAAAATTCAAAATATTAGGGAAAGATTTAAATGAAGATACTGTTACGTATAATAAGATAAGGCATTCCCACTTAGATTTTAATTTCATGTATTCTGGCTTTGAGAAAAGCCATGCCAAATGTTGCTCTCTAACTTAAATAATTGATTATGTTCTTGGGGTAACAACTGAAATTTCTGCATTTCACATAGCTGCAAAATGATTTTCTTGTTAGAAAGCAATGTTGTATAGGACAGGATAAGAGTGAATTGCAGGAATTCTGAGAAGATGGTGGCAATATAGATGGAAATGTTTAATCTTCCCGGACAAAGCAACTGGAATAATAATAAAAAAAAACTACACGGACAACATTTGCAACAAATGAACAAACAACTAGGTCTGTTTCAGTTATATATTGCTGCAAAACAAATCACCTTACATATAAATGCCTTAAAACACACTTTGTGGCCGGGCGCGGTGGCTCACGCCTGTAATCCCAGCACTTTGGGAGGCCGAGGTGGGCGGATCACGAGGTCAGGAGATCGAGACCACGGTGAAACCCCATCTCTACTAAAAATACAAAAAATTAGCCGGGCGCAGTGGCGGGCGCCTGTAGTCCCAGCTACTCGGGAGGCTGAGGCAGGAGAATGGCGTGAACCCGGGAGGCGGAGCTTGCAGTGAGCCGAGATTGCACCACTGCACTCCAGCCTGGGCGACAGAGCGAGACTCCGTCTCAAAAAAAAAAAAAAAAAAAAAAAAAAAAAAACACACTTTGTATTATCCCTCACAACTTCACAGGTCAAAAATTTGGGGAGGGCTCAAGTTAGTAATTCCACTGTATGTTGCATTGACTGAGGTCTCTTAGTGATATTCGACTGGCAGCTGGTCTGATCTGAAGGGCCAAACACATCATCCCTTACATACCTGTGACCTTAAAAGGAAGGGCTGAAATACTGAGGTCAGCTTGAACTATCAATTAGTTGACCTACTCAAGGACTGTCCTTCATGTTATCAAAAGGGAGAAAGATTTCCTATGTGATAGCTCCAGGCTTACAGATGAGCATTGCAAGAGAAAGAAAATAAAAGCTAGTAGTGTCTTGAGGAATGGTATGGTGTCATTTGCACCATCTGCTATTTATTTGTCTGAACACTCATGAGGACCTCCCAAGTTCAAGGTACAGAGCATAGACCTCATCTTTTGACAGAAAAAAAAAAAATGTTAAGAAGTGACAGCCATATTTAATCTGCCACACTAGGTGACAACACATGCTAATAAATGCCAAAATATGAGCAGGTAAGAATAAAACAAAACCAAGACAATTATTGCATTGTTACGTTAAAAGAAACAGGAAAGGCAGAGGTGCTTGTGATGTCCCAGAGAAAGAGAACCCCCAAATTGCTGTTGCAGTGTCACTGGAAATTTTGGAAGCAGAAATTGGGAAGGCAAACTGCAGACTGGAACAAAACTCCTACTCTTCTCCCCTAATTTAGCTCCTCTCAAGTAAGAAAGAGGAGATTCTTCTGTCTAAAAGGCACCACCACCATTCTTGTTTCTCTTTCTGCCTCCCATCAATCAACTCGCACACATCCCATTTGTTCTACCTTCAAAGTACATCCAAAGTCTGACTGCCTCCCTTCACCTTCCATTATTTCACACCTCTCTGATTTCAATACATTTCGTATTTACCTTCCCAGCTTCTTCCTTTGACTTTTTATTACAGACCACACTCAACTCCTAAAGTGTTTGTCAATAATCCTTTCAAAACACAATTCAGATCTGGATTTTGTAGTAAGCAGGATTAATATTCCTTTGAAAGGCAAATCAGGTATTTCTTCATTACCCTGCTGAAAACTCTTCCAGTACCTCCCATCATCCTTAGTAAATGCATCTCTTGAATATGAATGGCCTCTAAGCCCTATCAAATCTGGTTCCTTTCAGTCCTCTAGGACTCTTCCTGTACTGTTCTCTCCTGAGCTCACTGGGATAAAACATAGAGCTCCTGCTGCTTCTAGAGCCTGCCTCACCTGAGCCCATCCAAGGCCACTATGCTTTGCTGTTCCAGCTGGCTGGAATCTCTTCTCTCCTATGTGCACCTGGTTCTTTCCTCAACATTTTCAAGTATTATCTCAAATGTTACTTTGTCAGTATATGAATCTTTGGCTACCCTAATTACATTTGTAATCCCCTTCTGGCCCAGCAATTCCTAATTTTACTTTTAAGTAATTTAGCATGGTATGTATTCAACTTATTTTGTTTATTTTCTAACGTTTCACACTAAAATGTAAACACCATGAAGTCAGGGCTACAGAAACTTAGTAATCTTAAGTAATTTAGCATGGTATGTATTCAACTTATTTTGTTTATTTTCTAACGTCTCACACTAAAATGTAAACACCATGAAGTCAGGGCTACAGGAACTTAGTAATATTAAGTAATTTAGCATGGTATGTATTCAACTTATTTTGTTTATTTTCTAACATTTCACACTAAAATGTAAACACCATGAAGTCAGGGCTACAGGAATTTAGTAATCTTAAGTAATTTAGCATGGTATGTATTCAACTTATTGTGTTTATTTTCTAACATTTCACACTAAAATGTAAACACGATGAAGTCAGGGCTACAGGAATTTTTATGTTTTGCTCATCACTCCAAGTACAGTGACTGGAATAGCATCTGGTACATCAGAGATAACGTTGAGTAAACTTGTGGAGGGATGAATCAATTAATGAATGGCAAGACCCCACTGTAATCGTAATAACATTAGGGGATATCTACTTCTCATTTCATATATTTCCAAGAATCTGTTTAGAAGTAAACAGATTCTGTTTAGAAGTAAAAATTCTAAACAGATTCTTGGAAATACATGAAATGAGAAGTAGATATCCCCTAATGTTATTACGATTACAGTGGGGTCTTCTCATTCATTAATTGATTCATCCCTCCACGCCAGGCACGGTGGCTCATGCCTGTAATCCCAGCACTTTGGGAGGCAGAGGCGGGCGGATCACGAGGTCAGGAGATCGAGACCATCCTGGCTAACACGGTGAAACCCAGTCTCTACTAAAAATACAAAAAATTAGCCAGGCGTGGTGGCAGGCGCCTGTAGTCCCAGCTACTCGGGAAGCTGAGGCAGGAGAATCGCTTGAATTGGGAGGCGAATGTTGCAGTGAGCCGAGATCGCGCCACTGCACTCCAGCCTGGGCAACAGAGCGAGACTCCATCTTTAAAAAAAAAAAAAAAAAAGAACTTTTAGCAATACTTGTTCTCAGTTTTGAACTTTCATGATAATGTAGAATTATTTTCTAAGAAGAATGTTTTAATCATTGTAATTCATATCTATAGTCTGCAAAATTTTCAACTAACCCTTGTGAACTCAAAATATCTGAGACAGATCTTAAAGATGCACCCGTGACAGTCCTGATGGCATGTGCCCAAGGCAGTCAGGGTACAGCTTGCTTTTATACATTTTGGGGAGACATAATGCATCAATCAATACATGTAACATTTACATTGGTTTGATCTGGAAGAGAGAAGGAGGGTGACTTCCAGGTCATAGGTACATTTAAACGTTTTCTGATTAGCAACTGGTTGAAAGAGTTATTATCAGTAGAAAGAAATATCTGGGTTCAGGAGATTGAGACCATCCTGGCCAACATGGTGAAACCCTGTCTCTACTAAAATACAAAAAATTAGCTGGGTGTGGTGGCACAAGCCTGTAGTCCCAGCTACTCAGGAGGCTGAAACAGGGAAATCCCTTGAACCCGGGAGGCGGAGGTTGCAGTGAGCCGAGATTGTGCGACTGCACTCCAGCCTGGTGACAGAGCAAGACTCCATCTCAAAAAAAAAAAAAAAAAAATGTCTGGGTTATAATGAGGTGTTGGGGGCACTTAGGTTTTGCCATGCAGATGAAGCCCCCACTAGCAGGCTTTAGAGAGAAAAGACTGTCATGTTTCTTATCAGACTTAAGGTCTGTGTTGATGTTAATGCTGTCTGGGTGTAATGAGGCATGTCTGACCCTCACTTCCTGACATGACCTGAACCAGTCTTTCAGGTTAAATTTTAGAGTACCCTGGCTGAGGTCCATTCAGATGGCTGCAGGGGGCTTTCGGTTTTTATTTTTGGTTTTCACCTTACATGAAGCATAGAATTTGATGTATTCAGGGATGGTATGTTACAGATATGTTACTAATATTACTGATTTTTCTGGGTTTTATGAAACCATGATGACCAGTTGCTGCCATTTTAAAAGCCTAGGAAAGTGACCATAATTCAGAGAGTTTCCAATTTATGTTATCTCCAAATTTTGCTGATATATTGTTGGTTATACATAGGCAAAGTTAAAACATTCGTTCAGAAATAACCATTGTCATTATTTATTGAGTGTTTGTTCACTGAATAGTCTGACATTTTCCTTTATAGAAAAGTAGTGATTTGCCATCTTGCTCAAGCATAACTTTGCTTTATGATTTTGTGACAATTTAGCTTAAAAGTTACTGAGTTTTAATTAGGCTAATAGCTTAAAATTATTGTTTTGATTACTATATAAATTTATTCAAAACTACTGTAGTATCCTGATTAAAAAGAGATCCTGATTGAAAAGATTGGAAAAGAAAGTCAAATATCAAAACTTTTTGTAATTTTAATTGTTTTTATTTTTTGTAGGTACTGATTAAATACCAAAACTTGTAGCACCAATACTCATATTTAAATTTACATTTATGCATGTAATACAGTCTAATTTCTTGCCTAGTCCAGGTTCCTAAGTTGATTCTTGGTAATGAAGTCAACTTTTTCTAGGTATACTCTCTAATGGAAATCATTAAATACACTTAATAGGAGTGTATGTGTATGTATATGTGTGTGTGTGTGTGTGTGCCCATGCATGTGTGTATACATGTATTTCATGTGAATGATTTTTCAAAATGTACAGATTTTATTAATAAGCACTTCATATTAAAACAATGTATTTTAATAAAGCTATGCATTTAATCATGAATAAAAGTGTTCTTTCTACACCTTTAATACATGACTGCACATACTAACATTTGCTTCCTAATTTTTATAATATTTGAAACCAGAAAGGGTTACCATTTTTAAGAAAATGAAAACTGTAACCCTCAATTGTCTCTTAATATTTATGTATAGCTTCAAATTAAGAAACTGAGGATTTTCGTCATGCTTTCATGGATTTTGGAAGCTGGTCATTCTTGCTCAGTTTGCCTTTTGATAGTTAGTAGAACTGCAAATTTAACTAAGTCATTTGCATTTATGTATATTGAGGTTTTCCATTATAAAAAGGGCATAATTGTAAAAATTGAAAAAATGTATATCAAGAACTTGGCAAAGTATGTGGTAAAAATAAACACACAATAAATAGTGACAACAGTTATTTTTGAATGAATGTTTTAACTTCTAGTTGGAGGGTGTTTATCAATTGTATATTCTTCTTTTTTTTTTTTTTTTTTTTTTTTGCATTTTACACCTGTGTGACTTTTATTTTATTTTATTTTTAGTTCCAGGATACATGTGCAGGATGTGCAAGTTTGCTACATGGGTAAATATGTGCCATGGCAGTTTGCTGCATCTATTAACCCATTACCTAGGTATTAAGCCCAGTAAGCATTTTTTTTTCCTGATGCTCTCCCTCCCCATCCCCACCACTGACAGACCCCAGTGTGTGTTGTTCCCCTCCCTGTATCCGCGTATTCTCATTGTTCAGCTCCCACCTATAAGTGAGAACATGTGGTGTTTGGTTTTCTGTTCCTGTGTTAGTTTGCTGAGGATAATGGCTTCCAGCTCCATCTATGTCCCTGCAAAAGTTGAAGCGTGCAATAAGACCATACATTGTGCTGTGAAATATATTTTATATTTTTAAATACTTTAAAATATGCATCGTTTTATATAGTTTCAAATTATCTAAATGCATTCCTTGTTTGATTTGCCAATAATTGAGAACAAGCAAATGAGGCAAATTAATATCTTTTGAAGTTGAGTGAAGTAATAGAACTCCATAGAGAATTAATTCTAATATGACTATAAAAATATATTTTACTAAGAATTATTTAATTTTCTTACAATGGTGTAAAGAAGAAAAACAATTGTTTGATCTAAAAACAACCATTAGTGCTCCAAACCCAAAATAGTAGTAAAAATAAGTTATTATTGTATTGTTATTATAAAAGAAATATCAAATTCAGGATGCACTCAAATTCGATAAAGTAGAGCCCCCTATCTACATGTTCTAGAGAAGAGTAAAATGTTATTAAACTCAATGGAGCATTTCTGAAAGGTGTAGACTAACAACTATCAACCAGATAAAATTTTGCTTGCCACAGGGCATTTGGAAATATCTAAAGACTTTTTCGATTGTCAACTAAGAGTGGGAGTTCTACTGTGATCTAGCAGATGGAGTCCAGGGCTGTTGCTCAGCGTCCTACAATTACAGGATAACCTCTCACAACAAAGAATTATTCTACAAAATTTAATACTGTCAAGGTTCCTGATGTATAGACACTTGAAAAGAACATGAAATTTTAAAAAAGAAACCTGTTGAACTGCTATGAGAAGGACATAGCCAGTACTACTCAAGACCTGAAATATCCAAAAGCCAAAGCAAGCCAATGTTGTAGGCAGTGCATGGGAGAAGTTGCTGTTGTTGATGTTCCTCTTGTCCTTTATACACATGATCTTTGAAAGCATCCATAGCAGCCTCAGGTCTGGCATCTTCTAAATGGCGAGACTCCTGAAAGAGAGGACACTTTCCCAATAGAGCAGGTTTCATAGGTTAAGCGAATTCTGAACCCTGCTGTGGCCTAAAGTGAAAATGCCTGATTAGAAGAGTGTTTCACAGCCATGCTTAATCTCACTAGATCATCCCAGTGTGAGCATTCCATGGTTGATAGAAAAGATGACAATTAAGATGATGAAATATGTAAAATAGGAATGAAAAGGGATTATTTTAAGATATCTCAGACACTAACTCAAAGTTTAGAGTGCAAATAGTTTATGTGGAAGTTAATCCCAGGATTCACTAGAAGGAAAATCGATAAAGTGTGACTACAAAGCCAGTAACCGCAGAACACCTGAAGCTAAATTCTTCTACAGAACACTATCCCACAAGTAAGAGCATATGCCATAGAGCTATCTCTAAATAATCAATGCACTGAAGTTTTGGTATATGAATACTCATAAGTCAATGGATGAGGGCTGCTCTATTGGGAATATTTTGCTGAATGGGGGAAATCTTCCTATAGTCACTTTGCCTTATTGATCCTTGTTTCCTTTGGAATCATGCTGGAAGGTAACCACTAGTATGTTGCAGCTGGCCTGTATGGCTGTGAGGGAGGGCTAACTGTGCATCTCTTCCTAGTTCAGTGGTCAGGGGCATCATATAGGTGGCTTCAAATAAATCCTAAAGAATTTGCACCAAGGAAAACAAGGTAAGAAAATCAGATATTGGAAAATTTTTTGCGATGTCTTTTTCTCAGTGAGTTGGTTGTTAGACCTTTATCAGCACAGCACAGCTCCCACTTCCACAGTCTTTCCTGTAGACAGCCAAATTCACTGCCTGGAGAAAAGGCACAGCCTGGTCAGCATACATTTGCTAGATCCATTCTCGGTTGCCTCTGATTATTTTTTCTTTAAACACTATTTACTGTATAGTAGTCTTATAATACAATACATGAACCAATATTGTACAATATTTTATATTGAACCAAAATGAACCAATAATACAATAAATGAACCAATTAATGAAACAATATTGCTGTCAAACAGCACCTTTTACCATGCATATCAAATCTAATAAATTTCCCTTATGGAATATCAAAAGAAATTAATTGTGGATCTTTCTTTGTATCAGCTGTTTAATAATTTATCACAATAATAAAATTACAAGTTAATGCTTCAGTATACTATGAAGGAGAAAATACTAATCAGGAAATACCATTATCTTTTCCAGAATATTATAAAAACAGTTCTAACATTTTTTAACTGTCATGTTTAGGTGAAATAAAGCTTAAGTAGAAGAAATAATCTATTGGTATGTAACATAACTGAGTTTGAAAATCGTTCACCTTTAATAAGCAATAAGAGCCCTGTGGTATCTTCTTTAATTCCTTTAAATAATTTATCATTTGAATCTCCCCTGCCTGGAAGTTATATAGGGTAAGTTACTACATATTTTTTTCTTCATCATGCCCTTTAGCTTATAACTACATCAAAGATAGTTCTGAGCTGCTCCGAAAAAAATGCCTCCTCTTCAAAATGCATGCCGTTATTTTAAAAGATGTTATGAAACAACATGGCTTATTTGAAAAGACCACAGGATTTATTTTAAGATGTCAAAATAGCACATTCAACATTGGCTTTGATCTTTATTTCTTTATTTAACATGGTTTTGATATAGTAAGCATATTAATTTGGTCCACTTAAAAAATTTATAAGTGTTTTTCTATGCAAAGCAATGAAATAATCAGAAAACTGAATATCAAAGTATGGTTGAAAATGCCTGTGACAGCCAAACCTCAGTCTCACAAGTATTCATGAGTATTATTAATACTCTTCAATTTGTGATATATAAAAATGAGATCTTTAGTGAATGAGAAAATTTTCATTTTGGTTTTAGTGTTTCACTTAACATTGATTAAAAAGTAAATAAAATATTTCATAGGCCAAGTGCAGATCTTAAATGGGAGTATAAATCAACTATCATTCTAGATGTTATATTACTATTTCATTGTCCTTACCCAATTCATTATGCCTTTTCATCAAAGCTTAAATAAAATTAAACTGACACTTTCAGTTGAATAATGTGGCATAGAAGTTGAACGTTAGAATGATTTCTTTTAACATTTTCCCTCTTGTCATTTATTTTAACTACTGGCATTTCCCCAATCCAACTCTCTTGAAAATTTCCAGTGAATGCCCATGTTTGTGATTAAGTTAATTTACTTAGTAGGCAGAAATTCTTCCTAGAAGATAAGCAGAGAATATAACAAATTCAAGAAAAATAATTTATATATTAATAATCTGATACCTTACAAATGTTGTGATAAATGTGCACATTTTTATAATCCTTAATTGTAGTTTATGTTCTAACACTCCAAAATATCAACCACTATAACACTGCAAAGTATTAGGCACTGAAATGAGATAAGGAATTTTTCACTAAAATTGTATTTAATTTAAATACATATAACTTAACAAACTTTATATTTAAAAGTAACATTTTTATCTTGTAAAATTTGTCTTCAAATATTATTTTCTTTAAATATATGATCAGTAATTTAGAAAGCATTTTCATGTAATGATATATCTTTATTTACAGATATTAAAATAGTTGATGACCAATAAAATTACAAAATTATCTTTTGCTATCCAAATTTTCATTATCACCATATTTGCTTTTTCTCTGAGGATATGCAAAAAAGTATGCAAAATTCATTGTCTGAAAAATTCATCCTAACTAATTTCCAAGTGAATATGAATGAAAATGTTTAGTTTTGTTCAAGTTCGAGAAACTATAGGAGATAGTGTGTCATATCCCAACTGTGTGTATGAGAGAAGCACCTCTTGTGCTCAGTAAATGTTGCTTAAATGTGTTTGTTGTCCCTCTTATCTTCCCTTTTCTTACCATGACCTTGTTTCCGGGTCCTCAAGTTTACTCTACTAGGCATTTGGAACACAACCACTCTAAAAATTTTAGATTCTGAATTCTATGATAAGTGAGGAAAGTTGATGGGCCTCCCTCCAAGCCTAATCCTCCTCGTGAGAGTAAGCTTGGATGCACGTTTCATCCACTCTCCCAAGAGACTGCACTCTATATTTAATTCAATTTAATATGAATGGTTATGTTGCGGCAAATTTGTTTAAAAATTACTTTAGTAAAATAAGCAATAAGCAACAATTATCACTTGCTGATACATGCATCATCTCTGTGAATAGAATAGAAAGAGAATAATTTAATAAGCCATACATTAATTGGATAAACTGCTAACGGATCATGAGAATATAATCTTAAATTGGCATGAATATTATACTATGTTCTCTATTCCTCCAGAAATACCAACTTGTTAATATGAATTCTTGATCAAATGCCTATATGACTATACTAAAATGAAAAATCCCACTTAACTTTCAAAGTTATCTATTTGATTTATCTATAAGAAGTCTGGTTGAGGGACAAAAAAAACTAACACTGTATTATTCTTGCAGTACTTCTTTTACTTTTACTTCTGTGTTATGTTTCACAAGCTCTCAACTGGTCTAGTGGTTTGTACTGTATCAACTTAGCCAAGCTTCAAGATTATACCGTTTAGTTAAACAGCAGGTAGTCAATATGCCAAAACTTTAGGTATGTACAAGAACAAATTAAGGTGTACCATGAACTGTCTATTAAAAGAGAGAGAGAGCGATTGTTCAGTAAATGGTTTTCCTGTATATTTTTCTAGCTATGATATATTTCTAATTCATTAGGGATAAACCAACTTTTCTGGAGTTGCATACTGTTACCAAAACACCAGGGGTTTGATCTGGGTCCTGCTGTTCACTGCACAGAAACCCAATGACTGAGATGATTAGTGTTGCCAAAGAAGAAGGCTTTATTGAATGCTATAGCCAAGAGGTGAGCTCAGTCTCAAATCAATCTCCCTGACTGACTAAAGCTAGGGGTTTATATAGTAGGGAAGAAATGTAACAATGTGTAAGAAACCAGGAGCTAGGGAGGGGCAAACAAATCATGATGAATGAGTGGTCTGGCATCTCATTTTCTGGATACGGTGATCTGTTGAGTTTCAGTCTTTGCTAGTATTTTTGAGAGGCCTAAAGGAAAGAACCATGCTAAAACAAACATAAATTTCAAGCTTTAAGACCAGAAGGGTTAATTTATATGTTTATTTAAAAAAAGAAAAACTATCTATGGGACTAGTGGGTTGGTTTCAGTACTAAGCTTCAAGACACCCATTTGCATATAGAAATACACATATGTACATACATGCATTTCTATACATATATTCATTTATAAGTCTATATGTCAACTTTTTAAATGAATTATCCAATAAAATGATTTAATAAAGAGCATTATTGATGGCAGTGGCAGCCCATCTGGAGCAGCTGTTGCCATGATGCCTCCTGCAGTGGGAGAGGCGTGGCCAGGGCCGAACGCTCCACAGAGCCAGCGGGAGCTGGGAACAGTTGGAAGCCCTGCTCCCTTCTCAGTCGGTAGGGTGGGAACTTCATTCTACATGGCCACAGCTGTGGTTGCCCAGCGATGGCTTTGGACCCAGGCATCCCTATTCTCTTGTGGGATGAGAGCAGTCAGGAGCCCTGTGCTCCTGGGCACTGCTGCAGCTGTGGGCCTGGGAGTCTCTTTGCTCTCAGGAGCCAGGGATACCCCTACAGGCTTACAACTGCCTGCTCCTGCTGCCTGGCCTCTCTTTACTCTCAGTGCTCAGTTTGATCTTGGAGAAAAGTTGAGGCTGAGCCTAGGCACTGTTGTAACCCACCCAAGTATGTGCACTCAGGGCAGTGCTGACAAGAGAGCCCCCTCCTGACTTGGTACCCTCCAGAATTTGGGTCCTAATGAACATGGGAAGGAGGCCAATGAGGGAGCTGTAGGCAGTTGGGTGCTGGCCTACAGGCACCCCTCAGCACAAACAACCTGGGTGCCATGGATGAAGGTAGGAGGCAGACAGGCTCCTGGGTGGAAAGTGGCAGGTCCCTGGTGAAGTCACACTCAGGCCAGATACCACCTGAAGCCTGGAGGATGGGCTGATTAACCAGAATAGGAACTTACGGTGCTTTTTCTAGGCCCACCCATGCCACCCATGAACCAATCAGCATGCACATCCATCCCTCTGAAGCCCATAAAAACCTTAGACTCAGCCAGACTTGAGGAGATGATGGGACAGCCAGCTGCAGAGTGGACCTACCCAATACAGGGTCTCCTCTCTGCTAAGAGTTGAACACTCATTGGGACACCCTGGCTGCTGAGAGGAGCTACCCACTGTGAGTCTCCTCTGAGCTGTTCTATTGCTTGATAAAGCTCCTCTTCATCTTGCTCACCCTCCACTTGTCCACCCACTTCATTCTTCCTGGAAGTGGGACAAGAACTGGGGACCCACCACATGGTGGAGCTGAAAGAGCTGTAACACAAACAAAGTTCAAACAAGCTTCTTGCTCACCACATTGCCAGAGACAAGGAGAGAAGAGAGAAGGAGAGAAGTTCTGTGGCCCTTTCGGGATCCCAGACCTAGGAGCTTCCCAGGCAGGGCTATGATACCCTCTTTGGGGCTTGGCGGTTCCTGGCATCTCCAAGCTTCTGGGTACCACCGCATTCCCTGGTGCTAGCTGTGGAAGCTGTTTGAGGTATGCCTGGTCCAGCCAGTCTTGAAGGGAGCTCACTCCTATGCTAGCACCTGGAGCTGACCAACCCACTGCAGCCAAAATGCCTGGCTGTGTGTGGTGGCTGGACCTCATGCTCACTCACACACACCGCTCTCTGCTTGTCTCACCTTTGGTGGCATGGGATCCAGGGCGGCATTGTGAGCTGAATGCAGCCTACCAGGCTGAGTGAGTCCAGCAGGCCCAAGCAAAACTCGGGCAAAGGTGCCACACTGTCCACAGAGGCTTCCTACTGGTGAAGTGACATCTCAAGGATCCTGTAACATTATATTTATAAGACTTTTCTCAAAGTATTAACAGTATTTCAAATAATATTATTTAAATATATGCCTAACCATTTAAAAATACCATTTAATCTAACCTCTTAATGGCGTGAGCCCGGGAGGCAGAGCTTGCAGTGAACTGAGATCATGCCACTGCCCTCCAGCCTGGGTGACAGAGCAAGACTCTGTCTCAAAAAAAAAAAAAAAAAAAAAATTCTGAATGCAGAGGTTATGATTACCCATTTTATATATATTTATAAATATTTACAGATATTTAACAAATTGAAAGATTTATTCAAAGTACAGCTCAGTGGTGTGCCAAGATCTATCTCAAATATGATTTTCATTGATTTTTCACTTGAATTATAGCTTAAATAAATACTTTTTCTTTTCAATGCCTAGAATTAAATAAAATCTATCTAGAGATTACGTATATGTATATATAATTGTAAAACAATATTATACATAATTCCATATAAATATATGTAAATATATTTATACAATGTATGTATAGATAGCATTCAGCCACAGTATCATTTAAAAGCCTTCTGTATTCTGCTCTGCAATTTAATTTATTCTTTTAAAACTTATGTTATTTAAATGAATCCTAAGGACCAACCTAGACTTCAGATTTTTAAGGATACATCTTTATCTTCACCAGTTCTAATAGTTCCTCAGCTGTAGTCAAAATGATGATCTTTCCTTTATAGAAGATTTTAAATAGATATTAAATTCTTCACCCCCTACTCTCAACATTATTGGTTTCTAAATTAAGTCAGTGCTACTTGTGTACTTCATGCAGGACAGCATTATTTGGTTATCAGTCATTCATACCCTTATTGCTTGGAGAAAACAAAAAACAATAAACAAAACCACAGTTTTGAGGGTGATAAGAATATCCCATGCTTCTTTCCCAGATACTCGGTTTCTAAGCATGGTTTGCAAACGGATATGGCCATGAAACCTGGTTATCACCTTTAAAGTGAAATCTGGTGGGGTTACAATAAAGTTAAGATCAACCCAAAGAAAAGCCCTTTTTGCTCACCCTTCACACTCTTTGAATTTAGGAATGAGATATGAAGTTGAATAAAGAGGCTGTATAATGAAACTCACGGACAACACACTAAAAATGGCTAAAAAGAGCTATTGACTGATGAATTTGAGGGTATGCTATTTGATTCTCTGGCAGTAGGATAAATAAATCTGTTTCTTTAGCTACCATTAGTTGAACATTCTGGGGTTCACCATTGATATAATTCTAAAGTGCATAAACAAATATTATTACACCTGTATGTGTGTGATTGATGAAATGAAACCAGTGCTAATTAATATAGCATTGTAATTGTCCACTTAAGAGAAAAAAGTCAGTCAGACTGCTCATAACATATATTATTCTCTTAAATATGAGAGAAGAGCTTGTAAATAAAAAGATGGAAGAAATAAAGTATATGCCATTTTCAATCATAATTTTAAAGAAAAGTGTAGTAACACTGATATTTGAAGAAACAGACTTGAAAAAATATTACTAGAAATAAGGAGAGGTATTTGATATTAAAAGTATAAATTCAAGAAAAAAGTATCACAGCATAAATGTGTATGCACTGAGTAACATTGGCTAAAATATATAAAACAACTTAGCTATAAGATGAATAAGTTCTAGCGACCTAATCTACAGCATAATGACTATAGTTAATATATCGTACATTGAAATTTACTAAAAAAGTAATGTTAATTATTCTTAGTACATGCACACACAAAAGTAACTATGTGAGGTGATGGTTTATGTTAATTTAGCTTGATTGTGGTAATCGTTTCATCATGTTTATATTTCAAAACATCTCATTATACACCTTAAATATATAAAATTTTAATTTGCCAATTATACATCAATAAAGCTAAAAATATGTAACAAACATTCAAGATAAAAGGAGTAATATGTAAATTTATTATCATATTTGGCAATTTTGACTCACCACTCTCAGTGACTGAGAGAGCACAATGGAAAGGCAATTAGAATACAGAAGATTTAAACAATAAGATTATTCACTGTAACTTAATTGATATTATAGGACATCACAAACAATTGAAATCAGTTCCGGTAAAATATGACATTACATCTTGGCCATTTAGGATTGTGCTTGTCAATGGATAATTAGGCACATATAAAATGATTTTGTGTTGTTTGGGGGTGGCTAATACTGATTATTAAAGAGTAATAATGTTGCTATTTCAAAATAAATTTCTTCAGTCATACTTGTTGTTTTCCTAAGAAAATGTCTAGATCTTTGAGGAATTTCCTCCTAAGGATAGATTTGTAGAAGCATTTATTTTTTGCGTCCTACTACACAAGTTAGAGGGTGCACACACACTCATCTCTAGGACAGTGGAGATACCCTCTTAACTGCTATGTGACATGGACTTGACCTATCTGTAAATTGACATTTTTTTCACACTCACAAAAGTTTCTCGTTAAAATTCAGTGAACGAAGTGCAACGTGGGTTGGATTCTGCATCAGAGAAAGGACACTAATTGAAAAACAGATAATATCTGAAAAAATGTATTTCCTTAATAAAATCAGTTGAGATGTTTATCTTTGGCTATTGGTTGTTTTAGCATATGCTATGGTATGAATGATTGTCCCCTCCAAAACTCATGTTGAAACTTAATGTGGCAGTATTGAGAGGTGGAGCCTTTAAGAGATGATTGGGTCATGAGGGCTCTGTCGTGATTGGATGAATGAGTTAATTCATTAATGGATTAATGGGTTATCACGGGAGTGGGACTGGTGACTTTATAGGAAGAGGAAGGAAATCTGAGCTAGCAGGCTCAGTGCCACCTTAGGACTCTGCAGAGAGTCTTTACCAAACGAGGGACCAGGTCCAGTCTCTTCACTGTGGACTTCGCCTCCAGAACTGTAAACAATTCCTTTTGTTTTTTGTAAATTATCCAGTTTTAGGTATTCTGTTATAAGAAAAATGGACTAAGACAGAATATAATCATATATGAACGTGTTTCATTTCTTCTAATAGATTGTGAGTCCTTGAAGGACAAATATAACATAAACATTTATATAATTAACTCACTGATTTTAAAACTTTTGAGTGTCTACCATATCCTTGCTACAAAGATTATGTATTGATAAACAAAACACATGCTGCATGTATTCCATAGTCTTTTGGGTGGGGATACATATTAAGAAAACATAAATAAATACATTGTTAAAATATACAAAGAAGGATGATTACAAGTTTTATGAGAAAGTTATAGTACAATTGGGGCTCAAAGAGATACTGTCTGAGTAAATTAATCAGAGATTTGAATATTAGTAATACTTTTCCAAGAAAACTTCAATTGAGAAGGTTATGAGAATGATGGGGATTTTTCTGAGAAAAAGAATAATATGCATAAAGTTTCAGATTTGAGAAAGATGTCATAACAAATAACTAAAGTAAAACCAAAGTGGTTAGAGAGCAGAGCTGAAAGAAGAGACTGATGTCAACTGAAGCAAGATAATTTAATAAGGGATACCTCAAAATGCAGGCTTCAGATTCTATCCTCAGAAACAAGGTGAAAGAGGTTGACAATACCAATTGCTTTATAACATTACTTATGATGCTTTTCTTGTAAATACATATGATAAACTAAGAAAAACAGAAGTAGCCGGGTGCGGTGGCTCACCCCTGTAATCCCAGTACTTTGGGAGGCCGAGGCAGGTGGATCACGAGGTCAGGAGATAGAGACCATCCTGGCTAACATGGTGAAACCCCGTCTCTACTAAAAATACAAAACATTAGCAGGGCGTGGTGGCGGGTGCCTGTAGTCCCAGCTACTAGGGAGGCTGAGGCAGGAGAATGGCATGAACCCGGGAGGCAGAGTTTGCAGTGAGCCGAGATCGCACCACTGCACTCCAGCTTGGGTGACAGAGCGAGACTCTGTCTCAAAATAATAATAATAATAATAAATAAAATAAAATAATAATAAAAAAAGAAAAACAGAAGTGAGGAGACAAGTAGTAGGATTTTGGACCAAAAAAACAAAAAAAAGATGCCCATTTGAACTAGACTGAAAGAGAAGGAATTTAGAGGTATGAGAAGAATTTATATATATTTGGGGAAAAATTAACAGGATTCAGGATTTAGTGATTAATTGAATGGAGATGTGGAAGAAGTGTCAACAAAGAATTTTAGGTTTCTAGAATAGATGCATTTTCCTTAAATGGAGCAGTACATATTTGAGGTGGGGATCAAAAAGTAAATTTTACTAATGTTTGCTTTATGATATTTGTTACATATAAATGTAACCATCAACATACGGGTATGGTCCACAAAAGAAAGTCTAGAATTAAAGATATACAACTGAAAGCCACCATAATATAAAAGTTACTTAGTGTCATAACTCACTTGCTTTACTCTCTATATAACCTCAACAAATAGTTCATGATCGAGTCTCTTTCTAACACACACTCCTGAATGCCATTATAGCATAAATCAATCTGAATGTTTATGGTTGTTTTGAAAAAGCAGTACATGAAATCCCTGGTAGGAGACAAGATATGCATGAGATATTTTTATATAGACTGCATTGTCATAAAAGTCCTTAGACTTTCATTTGTGTAAGCAGCATTTGAAGAAGGCTGCTTTAAGTTGAATGGTATTTGGGAATAAATCTGAATTACATTTTAATACAAACCATAAAACCAACAATTAGGAAAGAAGTACTTTGGGCTTCACAGAAATTATCTGTAAAGATAAACGGACAATGAAAGGTTTTTAAAAAATCTTAATGAAGTACTTTTTTTCATACTGTGATATGACTAAGAGTGATTGCAATGTTTTAACAACCACCAAATGAGGTTAGATATGTATGATTCTAAAGAGAACAGGAGAAACATAGGGCTTTATTGCATATATAAATATTACTTTTAAGTGTTCTGTTTGAGATTGCTTGAATTTTTGAGATGAAATGCAACTCACATCTCTATATATGAAGTGCTATACAAAATAGAAATGAAGATATATAAACTGACAATAACCTTTATTATATTAGAATATACATTCCCAGCTGAAGTTTGTTGACTACTCTCAATTTTTTTTTTTTTTTTTTGAGAAGGGGTCTCTCACTGTTGCCCAGGCTGGAGTGCAGTGTTGCGATCTAGCTCACTGCAACCTCCTCCTCCTGGGTTCAAGCGATTCTCCTGCCTCAGCCTCCCGAGTAGCTGGGATTACAGGTGCCTGCCACCACGCCCGGCTAATTTTCTTTTCTTTCGTTTTTTTTGTTTGTTTGTTTTTTAATTTTTAGTAGAGACGGGGTTTCACCATGTTGGTCAGGCTGGTCTTGAACTCCTGACCTCGTGATCCGGCTGTGTCGGCCTCCCAAAGTGCTGGGATTACAGGTGGCTACCCTCAATCTTAAGCTATCACATTTGCTTAGTAAATGTCCACATGTTACCAAATACTTTTTTTTTTTTTTTTTTTTTTTTGAGACAGGATCTGTTCTGTCGCATAGGCTGGAGTGCAACGGCACGATCATGATGGCATCTACCTCCTGGGATCAAGTGATTCTCCTGGGATCTGATTCTGGATTCAGATTAGCTGGGATTATAGACGCATGCCACCATGCTGAGCTAATTTTTAAATTTTTTGTAGAGACCCTGGCTGGTCTCAATCTCCTGGGCTCAAGCAATCCTTTCACCTTGGCCTCCCAAAGTACTGAGATTCAGGTGTGAGTCACCATGCCTGACATACCTCATACTTTTATTTGGAAAGTCATAAAACATGCAGATATATTCTTTTTCAGTGATTTAAAATAATCTAATATTTTAAGAGGCACAACAGTTAAAATGCATACATTAGAGAATTAACATTAAAGTCTTAAATATTAATAATCAAGTTTTAGTTATGTAAAACTGATACTTCTTTGTATTTTCATGGTTAATATTAATTTGAGTGAAGTACACTTTGAGAAATAGTAGGTATTTTGAGTTGAAAAGAGGCAAAGAGTTAATTTACTATTGAATATTTTTAAATTTTTTTTTCATTTTTCTTTAGAATGTTTTCTTCCTCTGTATAATCTTACTAAAACTCCAAAATAAAATTTTCCCAAGCTGAGCGGATCTGGTTAGTGAGATGAAAGAGAAGCATATTAAGGTCCCACTAAAAAAAAAGAGGTTTGCCAAAAAGGGCTGAAAAACTCTATATTAGTCTTATCAGTCCATATTTGGATGAGAAAAGTAAATCTAGCTAAGTTATTCAAGTTTGCAGGATTATATTTCTGTCCAGGACTCCGTATAAAACTATTTCAGTCTAGGACTCTATAAAACTTCCTACAATGGCAGGTAATAACTTTTATTCATAATGTTGACAAGATCATTTCTGTGGCAAGATTTGTCATTTATATTTGCATAGTATGTAATTTATATAACCTGTTATGAATTGCCAAGTTTAATTGATATACTTTTTGACATGACAAAAATAATGAAAAATGATAATAATGGACTTTTCCCCATTCTAACAGAGACTATTGGGAAGAAGGGATCAACTTGCTCAAATGTCCTATAGTAATATTCCCACCCAGGTCAGCATGCTTTTGGTTCTGCCTAGCAGAAAGACTATGGGGAGTCCTTACGCAGGATGCACTTTATTTGTCTACATTTCTTATTGAAAAACAAACTGTAATTTATAAATTATGGAGTATGAATGATTACAGAGTGGATACAATTCTAGTACATGATATAAATAACACAACACCGAACAGAAAATTTCTGAAACAAAAAGATGTCTTTTTATAGGTGAACAAGGTGTCCCACATATAGTTCTCCCAAGTCATCTCATGTATTAAACCTGAAACTAAAAATTATCTTAATGTGGGAACAAATTTATAATTTTGGAGATCTGCATTTGATGACCTTAAGAGAGAATTTCAATAACAAAATATTATTTTCCGTGAGCCTGGTACCTTCATATATTCTTTGAATTTTTTAGTACAGTTTGGATTTTAAATGTCTGATTCATCTGAGACTGATTGTACAGTTCAACACTTTATATTTTCATGAGCATTATAATTTGTTATATTTTCCATTTTATCGCTTTTTAAAATTTACTGTATTAAATATGTTTTCTTATATAGAAATCAGTTTTGATAAATGAATTTTTGACTTCATTTTTAGCTCTTTTGGAGTTCATTTTTGTAACTATCATGTTTATGCTATACTAACTTAAGATAGCATATGTTGGCACACCATTATGTGCAATGATGAAATTAGTATATTATTTTGGAGTTATCTTTAGAGAGGATCAATCTCCCTTAACAGTTGGTAAGGAGCCCTTCCAAACATCTCTCCAGTAAGTTGTCTCCAACTGAACTGCAAACACTGAATAAGATAAAAAGAAAAATTCATAGTGATCACAGCAAGACTCTATCAATCATTATATCTTTCCTATGTAAGTTTAAAAAAGTCGCCGTTTTTAGATTTTGCTCAGTGTTTTCTTAATCAAGCTTCCATGCAATATATCACAGGCTAATTTTATACTCTAATAAATAATATTCTTAAAGCAATTAACTTTGAATTTTCTCCATATTTTTATGTTTTTAAATATTATGATGTAGTAAAATTATTTGGAGGATCCAATACATATCATTAAGAATTATGTTTGTCAGGCAATAACAAAGAATGTTACCCCAACAAATAACAGCAGTTTAAAAACTTGGATTGTTATTTTCTCATAAAAATCTTGAGTTTGGCAGTCTAAGGGCTCATTATGCTGTCTCTGTTCCAAGACATTCTCAAAGATTGAAACTCTTGCTACCTTTCTGCTCAAATATATGCCTCAAAGGTAGTCTCCATTCTCAAGATCAACTCGTATTCCAGTAGGTGCTTCAGGTCTGGTCATCATAAATATATTTTGACCAGCGTGGAGAATCAAATAACAAATTTAAAAAAGAAAACTGTACTGCACTTTTTTCTATGGAAAATGTTAGACTCTGACGCTTTACATATTTGCTTACATCTCATTGATTAACCAACAACACATGAGCCCATGGAAATAACCTAATACAAGAGAGAACTGGAAAAATGAGGAATTACACAACAGTATACCCTAGCAAGGATTCTGGAAACAGGCTCTATTTAAAACTTGGCTTTGCCATTACTAACTCTGAATTTTGGCAAATTAAGCTGTCCTTAGCTTCCTCAACTATTAAATGGAAATATAATAATAGTCTCATCTCCTATTTGTGAGCATTAAATTTAGTAATATATTTAGCAGACTTAGAACAGTGGTTATACTCTATGAAATCTTTAGCAATACTATTATTACTTATTCTGGAAAACTAAGTGATAGCTACAAGTTGGGGATCCCATTAAAATGAAGAAGGGGAAATGGAATTAGGAAACTAATTGGTATTCTCTTCACCCAGGGTATGATAAAATTATAAAAGAAAAGTAATCTGTAACATTTATAGCAGTGTTTTCATTTATATCAAAATGGAGTTTGACAAAACTATACAATTTCACAGATATTAAACCTGTTTCTGAATGACTTTTAGAAAAAGAACAAAATTAAGGCAGAAATCAATATTTTTTGATACAAATAAAACAGATACAGCATACCAGAATCTCTGGGACACAGCTAAGGCAGGGTTAAGGAGAACGTTTATAGGGCTAAACACCTATATCAAGAAGTGATATAGGTCAAGTGATATAGCTCAAGTGATAACTTGAGTTCTTTCTAGAGCTCAAGTTAACAACATAATATCACACTTAGATGAACTAGAAAAATAAGAGCAAAGAACAAATCAAGCCCAAAACGAGCAGAAGAAAAATAATCAAAATCAATGCTCAGCATAAAGGACTTGACATGCAAAAATTCATACAAAAATCAACTAAAGCAAAAGTTGGTTTTTTGAAAGAATAACACTGGTAAACTGCTACTTAGACCAATGACAAAGAGAAGGTCAAATAAATACAATCAGATAGTACAAAGGTGACATTACCACCGACCCCACAGAAATATAAACCACCCCACTACAGACTATTACAAATACCTCTATGCACACAAACTAGAAAACATAGAAGAAATGGATAAATTCTTGGAAACATACAACCTTCCAAGATTGAATCAGGAAGAAGTTGAATAATACCTGAACAGACCAGTAAGGAGTTCTGCAGTTGAATCAGTATTTAAAGACCTGCCAACCAGGAAAAGCTCTGTACCAGGTGGGTTCACAGCCTAATTTTACCAGATGCATAAAAAAGAGCTGGCACCAATTCTACTGAAACTATTCCAAAAAAATTGAGGAGTTACTCCTCTCTAACTCATTCTATGAGGTCAGCATCATTCTGACACCAAAATCTGGCAGAGACACAGTGAAAAAAGAAAATTTTAGGCCAATATTCCTGATGAAAACAAAAGCAAATTCCTCAACAAAATATTAGCAAACTGAATCTGGCAGCACAAAAAACCTAATACATTATGATCATGTAGGCTTTACTCTTGGGACACGAATTTGGTTAACCGTATACAAATAAATAAATGTGATTAATCACAGAAACGGACCTAAAACCAAAACCACATGATCATCTCAACAGATGCAGAAAAGGCTTTTTATAAAATCCAAAAATGCTTCATGTTATAAACCCTCAACAAGCTATATTTTAAGGGAACATACCTCAAAATAATAAGAACCATCTATGAAAAACCCACCGCCAACATTACACTAAGTGGAAAAGCTGGAATATTCCTCTTGAGAAGTAGAACAAGACAAGGATGCCCACTCTTACCACTCCTATTCAACAGAGTACTGGAAGTCCTAGCTAGAGTAATCAAGCAAGAGAAAAAATTAAAAGGCATCCTAATACAAAGAGTGGAAGTCAAGTTATCTCTCTTTCCAGACAATATGATTCTATACCTAGAAAAGCCCATAGTCTCTGCCCTCCAACATTGATAAATAACTTCAGCAAAGTCCCAGGAAAAAAAAATCAGTGTACAAAAATCAGTAGTATTTTTATACACTAATAACATCCAAACTGAGAGCCAACTCAAGAACACAGTCTTATTCGTAATAGCCACAAAAAGAATATAATACTGACGAATACAGATAACCAGGGAATGAAAGATGTCTATAACACGAATTACAAAACACTGCTGAGAAATCAGAGATGACACAAACAAATAGAAAAACATTCCATGTTCACTTAGAGGAAGAATCAATATTATTAAAATGGTCATACTGCCCAAAATAATTTACAGATTTAATGCTATCCTTCTCAAACTACCAATGACATTTTTCACAAGTTTAGATTAAAAAAACTTCTAAAAGGTATACAGAATAAAAAATAAAGAGCAATAAGGGACAAGGCAATTCTAAGCAAAAAGAGCTAAGCTGGGGGCATCATGTTACCTAACTTCAAACTATACTATAAGGCTACAGTAATCAAAACAGCATGGTATTTGTACAAGAACAGACATATATACCAATGGAACAGGTAAGAGAAACCAGAAATAAAGTTGCACACCTACAACCATCTGATATTCAACAAAGTTAACAATAAAAAGCAATGGGGAAATTACTCCCTAGTCAATAAGTGGTGCTAGGATAACCGCTATCTATATACAGAAGAATAAAACTGAGCCCCTTCCTTTCACCAAATACGAAAACGAACTTAAGATTGATTAAAGACTTAAAAGCAAAACTTAAAACTACAAAAGTCCCCAAAGAAAAGCTATTAAATACCATTCTAAACATAGGAACTGGCAAAGATTTCATGATGAAAAGTCCAAAAGCAATTGCCAAAACAAAAAAGCCACCCAATTGAGAAGTGGGACTTAATTAAACTAAAGAGCTTCTGCACAGTAAAAGAAACTATGAACTGAGCAAACAGCCTACCTAAGAATGGGAGAAAATATTTGCAAAATATGCATCTGACAAAGTTTGATATCCAGGATCTATAAGTAGCTTAATCAACAAGAAAACACAACACTACGAAAAAATGGGCAAAGGACATTAACATACACTTCAGAAAGAACATATGCATGCAGTCAAGAAGGATATAAAAAAACTCAACATCACTAATCATCAGAGAAATGCCATCAAAATCACGATGAGATGCTTTAAAAAGTGCTAAATGAAAGTGCTACCACTCAGAATGGCTATTATTACAAACTCAAAAAAGAACAGATGCTAGTGAGGTTGCAGGGTAAAAGGAATGTATACACACTGCTAAAGGAAAATAAATTAGTTCAGCCATTGTGGAAAGCAGTTTGAAATTTTCTCAAAGAACTGAAAAACTACCATTTGACCCAGCAATACCATTACTGGATATATACCCTAGGGATATAAATTGTCCTTCCATACAGAGACATGCAATTGTATCTTCACTGTAGCACTTTTCACATTAGAAAAGGCCTGGAATCAACCTAGATGCCCATCAGTGGTGGACTGAATCAAGAAAATGTGGCACATATACACCATGGAATACTAGGCAGCCATAAAAATACTTAAATCATGTCATTTGTAGCAACATGGAGGTAGCTGGATGGCATTTATCCTAAGCAAAGCAACACAACAACAGAAAACCAAATACTAGAATGTTCTTCCTTTTAAGTGGGAGCTAAATATTGAGTTTACATGGACACAAAGATGGGAACAACAGACATGGGGTCCTACTTGAGGGTGGAGGCTGGGAGGAGAGTGATGATCAAAAAACTACCTATCAGGTACTATGCCTACTACCTAGGTGATGAAATCATTTGCACACTAAACTCTAGTGACATACAATTTACCCACATAACAAACCTGCACATGTATCCCCTGAACCTAAACTGAAAGCTGGAAGAGGAAAAGAAAATGGAGTTTGAGCTCATGTGTCCCTTTCCTTTGAATGTGCCACTCCAGTTAGAAATGAAGGTAGATTATTAAAATATCATTATATTAAAAATAGCTTTGGTTATCAATATAAGAGAATTTCAGTAACATGCTATCCATAAAATTCAAAAGAAGAATCAGTTTTTCATGTTAAAATTTTAGGTGTTTTAATTTCAAAAACTGGAAACAAGCAGATGTATCAAAATATTTTACTTTTGAGAGGTAGGAGCAGTGGGAATTAGAAGCAGGGCCTTGATAACCACATTCTTGTATGAAAGAAGCAGAAAGAGACAAACTCTTAAAGCTAGTCCATTAAAGTGTAGAGTCAGCATTCTTGAGAAGCCATGTTCTGAGTCAGTGATGCTGAGAAACATAAGGACACAAACCTGCTTGGTTGATGCCATGAGCCAGCTCAGTGACTGCATCTACAATATCTTGATGGCATTACAGAAGTAGCAGCCTGTCTTTGCTAGAAGAGAATTTGGTGACGCAAAGAGACAATGGCTGTGTGCATCTCCAACAATTGGAATTATAATTCAACATGAGATTTGAACAGGAGCACAAATTTGAATCATATTATTCTTCCCCTGGCCCCTCCCAAATCTCATGTCCTTCTCACATTGCAAAATCCAATCATGCCTTCCCAATAGTCCCCGAAACTCTTAACTCATTCCAACATTAACTCAAAAATCCAAAGTCTCATCAGAGACAAGGCTAGTCTTTTCCACCTATGAGTATGTAAAATCAAAACCAAGTTGGTTACTTCAAAGATACAATGGGGATACAGGCATTTGCTAAATACTCTCATTACAAAAGGGAGAATTTGGGCAAAATAAAAGGGCTATATGCCCCATGTAAGTCCAAAACTTAGCAGAGCAGTTGTTAGGTATTAAAGTTCCAAAAAGTATCTTTTGACTTCATGTCCTATATCCAGTGCACGTTGGTGTGAGGTGTGGGTCCCCAAGGCCTTGGGCAGCTCTGCCACTATGGCTTTGCAGAGTTCAGACCCTGAAGTGGTTTTCAAGGACTGGCATTGAGTGCCTGCAGCTTTTCCAGGCCCAGGGTCCAAGCTATCAGTGGATCTACCATTCTGGGGTGTGGAGGACAGTGGCCCTTTTCTCACAGTTCCACTAGGCAGTGACCCAGTGGAGATTTTGTGTGGCAGCTTCAACCCCACATTTCCCCTCCATACTGTCTTAATAGCAGTTCTCTGTAAGGGCTCCGCCCCTGCAGCAGGCTTCTTCTTGGACATCCAGGCTTGTCAATACATCCTCTTAAATCTAGGCAGAGGCTCCCAAGCCTTAACTCTTGCACTCTGAGCACCCACAGGCATAACACCATGTGGAAGTTGCTAAGGCTTATGGTTTGCATCCTCAGAAGCAGTGGCCCAAGATATATCTCTATTGATTTTATCCATGGGTGGAGTTGGACTGGCTGGGATGCAGGGAGTAGGACAGTGGGTCCCTGGGCCTGACCCATGAAACCATTCTGTCCTACTAGGCCTTCAGATCTATGATGGGAAGGCTGCCAGGAAGGTTTCTGAAATGCCTTCAAGGCCTTCCGTTGTCCTGGCTATTAGCACCTGCCTTCCATTTAGTTATGCAACTTTCTGCAGCCTGAATGAATTCCTCCTCCAAAATGGACTTTTCTTTTCTACCACATGGCCAGGCTGCAAACTTTATAAACGTTTACACTCTGCTTCTCTTTGAAATATAAGTTCCAATATCAGGTCATTTCTTTGTTCATGCATATGAGATAGACAGTTAGAAGCAAAGAGGTCATCTCTTGAAGACTTTGCTGCTTAAAAATTTCTTCCACCAGGTACACTAAATTATCACGCACAAGTTAAAAGTTGCACAGATCCCTAGGGCAGAGACACAATCCAACCAAGTTCTTCACTAAGGCATTACAAAAGTGACCTTTGCTCCAGTTTCCAATAGGTTCCTCATCTCCATCTGAGATCTCCTCAGCCTGGCCATGTCTGTCCATATCACTATTAACATTTTGGTCACAACCATTCAACAGGTCTCTAGGAAGTTCCAAAGTTTATCTCACCTTTCTGTCTTCTTCTGAGCTCTCCACACTGTTCCAAGCTTTGCCCATTACCTAGTCCCTAAGCCACTTCCACATTATCAGATATTTTAATAGCAATGTCCCACTCCTTGGTACCAATTTTCTTTATTAGTCTGTTTTTGCACTGTTATAAATAAATATCTGAGACTGGCTAATTTATAAAGAAAAGATGTTTAATTGACTCATGATTCTGCAGGCTGTACAGGAAGCATAGTGGTTTCTCCTTCTGGAGAGACCTCAGGAAATTTACAATTACGACAAAAGGCAAACAGAAAACAGACATGTCTTACATAGCCAGAACAGAAGCAAGAGAAAAAAGGAGGAGGTGCCACACACTTTTAAATTTTATTTATTTATTTATTTATTTATTTTTTTGAGGCAGAGTCTCACTCTATTGCCCAGACTGGAGTGCAGTGGTGCAATCTCAGCTCGTTGCAGCCTCTGCCTCAGCTTCCCAAGTAGTTGGGATTAGAGGCACTCACCACCACGCCTGACTAATTTTTGTATTTTTAGTAGAGATTGGGTTTCACCATGTTGACCAGGCTGGTCTTGAACTGTTGACTTCAGGTGATCCACCCACCTCGGCCTCCCAAAGTGTTGGGATTACAGATGTGAGCCACTATGACCGGTCGAGGTGCCACACACTTTTAAATAACCAGATCTCAAAAGTACTCACTCACTATCACAAGACCAGCATGAAGGAGAAAATCTGCCCTGATGATCCAATCACCTCCCCTCAGGACCCATCTCTAACACTGGGGATTACAAGTCAACATGAGTAATCCCCATGTTGGGGGGACACAGATCCAAACCATATCAGTGTCCTAAAGTGGATTGGAAAAAGTTTCAGAAAACCCAGTGATGGCAATCAATGATCTATCTTATAGTGAGCCTTGATGTGTGACAGGCTTTTTACAAAAATCCTTGTAGTATATAACAGGATGATACTACCATGAGAATAAATTTAGTAAAACATAGTATTATTGGTATATAAGATACACCATTTAATATTAAAATTGTGATTTCTTATATTTTGTACATTATCAGTTTTAATCCTCATTAATTAGTATATTTAAATTTAGTACTAATGCAATGTTTCTGCATGTTTTAGTGGTTTATCTTAATAATAGTTTTATACACAATGAAACATCAATTGTGAGATACGACCTATGTTAGAAGTCTTAGGAGGTAGTTCTCTGAAAGTGTTCTTTAAAACGTTAGTAAACTTTCTAGAAAATCAAATTTTTTTTTTGTAATTTCCTTTAACCAGTGAAAAGGCGATTTTGGCCTTGTTTACAAAATGCGTAAAACAGATTTCATATGTTATAACTTATATTTGGATTGATTCAATTTCCTCACTTTTCTTTCAATTTATTTTTAATCAGTTTATATTTATTTTCAGATAGAAGAACAATCTCACTGAGCATTAGTTTAATAACCTATTAATTATCTTATTAAAATACTTGTATCCGTAGTCCCAGCTACTCAAAAGGCTGAGGCAGGGGGTTTAGTTGAGCCCAGGAATTTGAGGCCAATGTGGAAAATGTAGCAAGATTCTATCACTAAAAATAAATAAATACACAAATAAATTTCATCGTAACAATTCTTCTGCCATTTATGTAGCTTGCCTTTAGAGTCTTTCAATGTTCTTCTCTGAAATGTATTTCTATGTGCTTGACTATATCTTCCCGTAATAATGTCAACTTCTGATATGGCACGGATTAGATAGGCTTTGCGAAAAAGGCTGGAATAGTAAAGTTTATTTACTTTTTTGTGTGTAGATTTGTGTTATCCATCTCTTTTTAAATTTTATTTAACTTTTATTTTAGGTTGAAGGGTACATGTGCAGACATCTCTTGGTGCATTTACAGCTATGCCATTTTAAAGATGCCATTCCTTAGTGCAGCTACATAATTCATATGGACAAAAAGATGTGATTTTTAGAGGAAGAGTGCTTGCTCTCCTTATTTTTTCCTGTCTTTTCAAAAAAAAGACCAGATGTCCCATAGCAAAACACACTAGGGAATTATTTTTTACCCTCTGCTAGCATGGAAATATTTAGTGCTAGAGTCAAGAGAACTGATAGTTAGTTTATAATTTGCAAGAGGAGCAAAGAGCATACTGCAAGTAGAAAATATATATGACACACATAAATAATGAATTCCCTTTATGCATTTTTTCTTTTATTAGGTTCTTAGCTTCGACCAAGTAGCAGGTGAGTAAATCATGATGGATAGGCCCCAAATCTCATATTCCCCAAAGTAGTTTAAGGAGGAGAAGTTTTCAAACATAGAGAAGATTCTTCATAAGAATAGTATAAATCCCTTTTCTCAGGGAGCTTGTTATAGGTACAGTGTCCTGTTAGTCCTGCAAGTGGGCTTCTGGATTGTTGGTGGCACCCTTAGTTTCTGTCCAACTCTAGAACATTATAGGCCATCAGGGGAGAGTTCAAGGTACTCTTCTCATTCCCAAGTAGTGGTGGGGATTGGAATTCTCAGCGTGGTGCATGGGTTTTTACATTTCAGGCTTCTACCTGATGTCTACTGACTTCCTCTGTATCTTTCAATCTTATCTAGAAAGGAGGTTCTTCTCCACAAATTAAGGAGACCCCCTCAGGCCCTTCCTCTGCACGCAGTGCAAGATTCCACCCAGGACCTCTCCCTAGAAGATGTACCTCTTTGTCTTTTCACCTTCGGTCTTCAAACATGGAGCAGATGCAATAAGATTTGACAAAAGAAACCTGGACTTGTAGCTCTGTGCCTTAGCAAAATGGTCCTGTGTTCAAGAGCAAAAATTTCCATAGCAAGACCTATAGAATGAAGACTTCTGCCCTGTCTGTGGTTAGTGCAAGTTTCACACCAGGAAAATGAAGTTACCTTTACAAAGTTACCCTTACGATGACAACATATGATCCAGGATAGGTTGACTAGAGCAGGGAGTTTTCCATGGGAGAGGTTGGAGCTAGAGTTCAGCATGGTTTCTGTGTGAATGTGTGTTTCTATATGTGTGCAGGGGCAGATGTACTTGAAGGTGCATCTGAATCTGTGTTACAATAATAGATAAATTATTGAGAACTTGAAATCTTAGGCCATTGTCAAAAATTACTTCAAAAATAGCATCTTAAGAAAGCAAGATTGGTATACACAAGGAAGCAGGGAATGAGATGAAAGACAATAATTAGCTTAAGAGGGCATATCTTTACATCCAGAGAATTCTCTAATTTCAAAACTGAAAATACAATTGAAACCAAATACTCTGAGTAGCGTTCTATAGGAAAATTAGCAGAATCTTCACTATGGTGATAAAATTCTTCAGGCCAAGGAAGCAGTCACCTTAAAATTGGTAGGGTAAATCTGAGAGGTCTTTGACTTTCTGCGTTGAGCTTTTTGTGGCTCCACAGCATCCAAGCATGAGGTGCTTTTGCTCATTCCATGTTGAGATAGTGTCAAGTCACCATGGAATGGTGCATTGGAGGAGGTGGGTTCCAGGAAGGCTCTGGAAGACAGATGTCCAGTAACATTAGTCTGTCTCATCTTTTGTGTGTGAGAGGATGAAACTCCAATCTTATTTAACCACTTTTTAACCAGTGAACTTTAGCAAAAATTCACAAAATAATTAGGGGAGAAAAAAACATACATGGTAACGGATACAAGGAGAAGATTCACAACAAATTCACAACAGCAAGAAGACAGAAGTAGTATAAACTAGTTTTATTTTCAAATTTTCTAACAAGCAAATAAGTATATATAGAAGTGATAAGATAAATCGAATGTTAACTACATAGATACTATAAGCACATAAATTAGAGCTTGCAATAAATATTAAATTGTAAGGCGTTTATATCATGTAATATACATTATACTATTATAATGTTATACATGTGATAGATTTTAGCAATTGGATTGTCAAGCTTTATAAAATTTTGTTCAAAATCTGTGTTGACTAATTTATTAGGTCCTCAGCAATTCTATAATTTACTTGCTTTTGGAAAGAAAACTGTGAATAGACCATCTGAAGTCCAATATGATGATAAAATCAAATCATTGCAAAATTATCGATTCAACAATTAAGAAATAATCTAATACATTTCAAAATTATACTTATATGGCTCTACCTAATTGGCTGTACAAAAATATACAGTCATATTTAGAAATAATATTTATCCATTATAAAACATAAATTAGGGATCTATGATCAAGTAACAAGCATATAATCTCTGAATTTAAAATTGAAAGCATGTTATTGAGGATAGACAGACTTGGTTTTTCTGGAATGAGAGTAGATAATTTTAATGTCCAAATCCCTACCCTATTTCTGTGTTGCAACTGATGCCACAAAAAGGAAATCTTGTCGGTATATCATACCAATGGAGCCAACACAGTTGATACTATGAGTGCACTGATTAATAGATTTTAATACTTATTGCTATACATGAATTTAAATTTTATTCTTAAGAAAAGCATGAAGATTTAGCCTGAACTACCATCACCTAGGAAGGCATTATTGCTAAAAAGAAATAATGTGAACTTTATATTATGGATTTTCAAACATGCTAAAACATTACCTTAAACTAATATGAACATCTTTCTGTTTTTCAAGATCCAAAAGCAACTGATTATCAATAAAATACTTTGTTTTTGTAGTAAAAAACAACATTTTATTCTTTTAGTCAGCAATTCTCAAGATAAACATTATATATTTTATTTTGTTTTTCAATTAAATATTTGCAAGCTCACAGAAAATAAACCTAATTTCTGGGTAAATGTAAATTTTTCTTCCTCAAAAATTACATTATGTGGAAATAGACTCAGTAATCAGATAGCCGCAAGCTCCTGACCATGAATAATCATAGCACCTCACTTTTACCTCTCTCGAAAATTAAAAAAAAAAATAACTCCACCTATGTATAGTTACCTTATTTTGGGGGCTTCTACCTCTGTCAGTGGCAATACAATGAATTATTTGGATAGTGTTGCCTTACATTTCATTTTGTAAATGAAACACTGATACAACATTTTATACAGTTTTCTGACAGAGGTAAATTGCAATTAAAAAATGAAGCTTTTATTACAGTGACAATTTTTCACACTGATGGAATTAAGTGTGTGCCAACATTACAATTAAATTTCTTATTTTCAGGAATTTCAAATCAATACATTAAATATGACTTATTCTAGCACTTGGCAAATAATATTTTAGGCAATAAAGAAATTAATCAGAATAGTTTTACAAAGAAATTGAAGAAGTAGGATTAGAGACTCAAATAATGGAATGTAAAATGTGTACAGCAGTTCTAAAGTAATTTATATGTGCATATAATTTAAAATGAAGTAACATGTGCTTAATAAAATCATCATGCACCCTGAGACCTATGTCCTAAAGCTATTCAAAAGTGTAATAAAGCAAAAAAGCAGCATTTCATGTATAATAGCCTAGAAAATTAAAAATGTATTCCTTTATTAAATAAGCAAGTAATGTAGATATTTTTATCCAAAATAATAATGATTTCAGTTTTATTATCTAGAGATTTCTGAATCTGATTCTTGTCCCTAAAATTCCAGTGACCACAGATGTATCTATATAGAGCTAAAAGTATAATATTATCTTTTAAAACTATTAAGGAAAAATACTTTAAATAAAGATAACTATACACTCTGGAGAAAAATAAAAACAAAAACCTGAATGTAGTGTAGGATGAAGAAATGCAGACAGATTCTAAAAGGAAGTGAACATTTGCAAGAACAGAATGGCAGAAGCTAAATTTCTTGTCTTTAGCAACTTATAGCTGGAAGGCATGCTGCAGTTCACCATATACAGCAGCTAAAACTCTGATAGAATGCCCACAAAAGAAGCCAAAGGGAGAGATAGGGACAACCACAGATGCTGCAAAATGTGTGTAAGTATGTAGGAGGGGTGTACCATGGGAAAGAGAGTCAGAGACAGATAGACATGTGTTCTACTCATAAACCCTGCAACAGCCTCTGGCTCATCCCTGAGCCACTTATGCATAGGACAAAGTCAAAGGAGCTCAGTATAGGATAAAATGCCTCAACTCTAAGATTCTATCCAAGAGATAGCATTTCCAGATTAAACCCAGCTGACTTATTTGTTGCTGAAGGAAGCAAACAAATGAGAATCTCAACACTATCTAGTGGACTACAACAGAATTCAAATAGCACATAGCATAGCATTCACAAAGCATAGGATACAATTTAAAATTACCAGACTTGGAAGAAACAGAGAAATGTGTCACTTTCTCAAGAGAAAGGCAGCAGATAATAACTCTGAAATAACTGAGATGTTGGATGTATCACACTAAGATTTTTTTACGCATGAATTTTCATTATGTTTAATGTAAAGAAAGAATGTTTGCTATAAATGAAAAGTTAAAAGAATATCCATAGGAGATCGGAACAAATAAACACAAAAGAAAATTCTGGAATAGTGGAAATATATCTGAAATAAAAAATGCATTGATGGATAGCACAGTGAGGATTGTCATAGCTTGCTATGGCTGCCGTAGTAAAGTGTCACGATGTTGGTGGCTTACACAACAGAAATTTTTTTTCTTACAGTTCTGAAGCCCAGAAATCCACAATTAAGGGTTGTCAGGTGTAGTTCCTTCTGAAGGGTATGAGGAAGAATTTGTTTCATGCCTCTTCCTTAGTGTCTTAGTCAGCTTGGGCTACATTAACAAATTACCATAGACTGGGTGGCTTAAACAACACATGTATTTCTCACACTCTGGAAGCCGGGAAGTCCAAGATCAATGTGCTGGCAGATTGTATCCTCACATAATAGTGAGCAGAGAGATGAAAACTCTCTCAGGCCTTTCCTTCTAAGAGCACTAATCCTATTCCTAGGGCCTCACCCTCATGATCTAATTACCTCCCAAAGTCCCTACCTCTAAATGCTGTCACATGGAGGATAGTCTTTAACATATGAATTTTAGGGGGATAAAAACATTTGGTTCATAGCACCTTGCTTCTGGGAGTTGCTGGCAATGCTTGATATTCCTTAGCTTGAGAAAACATTTTCCCAATCTCTGCTTAATTTCATATGCCATTCTTTTCCTGTGTGTCTGTGTCCAAAATCTCCCTTTATATAAGAACACTAATCATATTCGAGTAAAGTCCAAGAGAATGACCTCATTTCACATTAACTAATTACCTCTGCAGTGACCCTATTCCCAAATAAGGTTCTTAGATGCTAGGATTTAGTATATATAAATTTCAGGGGAAACAATTCGAAAAGAACAAATTAATTAAAAAGAATTAATTTCTCTTTATGTTACTCAGTAACAAAAAGAAATTAATGAAAATTATCTGGAAAAATAGACAAAATGATTTAAAAAAAGAATACACAAAAGAACATCTCCTCATGAAATCTTTGGGCAGTATTCAAAGATCTAACAAGAGTGTAACAAGAATCCACAGGAGAGAAGAGAAAAATCAAATGTGGCTTTAAACAAAGGATTTGAAGAAATCGTGACGATAATTTCACAAAAATGGTGTGAGGCAAGAATTTACGGGTTTATGAATAAAAGCATACCACAAGAAAAATAAAGTCAAATTAAATCAAGGTAGGCAAGATGATAAAAAACAAAGATGTAAAATTTTGAAAGTAGCCAGATTAAAAGAGCACATTACTGAAGAACAAGAAATTGAATAACTGATGACTTCTAATCATAAACAGTAATGCTATTGACCAATATTTTTAACATGTGAAAAGAAAAAAATTACCAATAGAGAATTCTATATCCAATAAAAACACCTTTCAGTAATAAAAGTGGAATGAAAATATATATCCTTATATATAATCATATTATAAAACATAAGAAAATCCAAATATACTTCCAGAATGTGCTATAATATTGTCATATTTCATATAGGTAGCAGGAATTACATTACTATGAACACTAAAGATCCAAATAAAATAATTAACAAACTGTTCTTTACAGTTGCACATTAAACACTTATAAAAATTGAGATTGAGAACCATGATGAATACAAATTGCAAAGTATGATCATAATTCAATGTTCCCCAGCCACATTGAATTAAGCTGTACATTAATAACACAGGTTTAACTAAAAGCATCATTACAGACATTATAATATATTTATAAATAATCTATATGTCTTAAAAGAATGCAAAAGAGAAAGAAAATATTTCAAAATGAATAAAAACATACCACATTTTATTGTGTTTCACTTTACTATGCTTCACAGATATTACATTTTTTACAAATTCAAAGTTTGTGGCAATCCTGCATCAAGCAAGTCTATCAGTGCCATTTTTTTTTTTCAACAGCCTGTGAAGGTAGCTACACTAAAAAGCAGATTTTCAATGTAGACACAACAGCCTTCTATTGGGACAAGATACCATCTAGAAATTTCATAGCTTGAGAGAAGAAATGAATGCCTGGCTTCAAAGGACAGGCTAATTCTCTTGTTAGGGGCTAATGCAGCTGGTGACTTTAAGTTGAAGTCAAATCTCATTTATCATTCTGAAAATTCTAGGACCCTTAACAAGTATGCTAGTTATCTGCCTGTGATTTATAAATGGAACAACAAAGTCTGAATGAGAGGACATCTGTACAGCAATGCTTAGTGAACATTTTAAACCCTGTGTTGAGAGCTACTGCTCAGAGAAAAAAAGATTTCTTCACTATATTACTTCTCATTGAAAATGCAACTGGTCATCCAAGAGCTCTGATGGAGATTTACGAAGAGAATAATGTGTTTTCATGTCTGTTAACACAACATCCATTCTGCAGCCCATGGGTCAAGGTGTCATTTCAACTTTCAAGTCTCATTATTTAAGATACACATTTTGTAAGGCTATAGGTGTCATATATAGTGATTCTTCTGATGGATCTGTGCAAAGCAAATTGAAAGTCTTCTGTAAAAGATTCAACATTCTAGATGCCATTAAGAACATTCATGATTCATGGGAGGTCAAATTTCAACATTAACAGGAGCTTGCGAAAAATTCACTCCAACCCTGATGAATGATTTTGAGGGGTTTAAGACTTCAGTGGAGAAAGTAAGTTCAGATGTGGTGAAAATAGCAAGAGAACTAGAATTAAAAGGGGAACATATGGATGTTACTGAATTGCTTCAGTCTCATGATAAAAATTGTATGGATGATGAGTTGTTTCTCATGGATGAGAAAAGAAAGAGATTTTCTGAGGTAAAGTCCACTCCTGCTGAAGACGCTTTGTAGGTTTTTGAAATGACAACAGATGAATTGGAATATTACATAAACTTGTTTGATAAACCAGCAGGATTTGAGAGTATTGACTCCAATTTTAAATGAGGTTCTACTCTGGGTAAAATGCTATCAAACAGCAATATATGCTACACAGAAACCTTTCATGAAAAGAGTCAATCAATGTGGCAAATTTTATTGTCATCTTATTTTAAGAAATCCACACAGCAGACCGGGCGTGGTGGCTCACGCCTGTAATCACAGAACTTTGGGAGGCCGAGGTGGGAGGATCACCTGAGGTCAGGGATTTGAGACCAGCCTGGCCAACGTGGTGAAATTCCCTCTCTACTAAAAATTCAAAAAATTAGCCGGGCATAGTGGCGTGTGCCTGTAGTCTCACCTACTGAGGAGGCTGAGGCACAAGAATCCCTTGAACCCAGGAGGTGACAGTTAAAGTGAGCCAAGATTGTGACACTGCACTCCAGCGTGGGTGACAGAGTGAAACTCCGTCTCAAAAAAGAAAAAAATAAATCGACACAGCTACCCCAACCTTCAGCAATCACCACCCCGATTAGTCAGCAGCCATCAACATTAGACAAGATCCTCTACCAGCAAAAAGATTATGACTTGCTGAAGGCTCAGATCATTAGCATTTTTAGCAACAATGTATTTTTCAATTAAGGTACATACAGGTTTTTAAATATAATGCTATCATATGCTAAGTAGACTACAGTATAGTGTAAACTTACCTTTCATATGAATGGAGAAATAAAAAAAAAGTTGTGTGACTGGCTTTATTTCAGTATTTGCTTTGTTGCGGTAGTCTGGACTAAACCTGCAATATCTCCAAGGTTTGCCTGTAATAGTGAAAGTACAACCATATATTAAAATTTGTAGGATATATTAAAATCTGTTAAGTTATGCTTGTAGAGAAATTCATAGGCGTAATACATAGAATCTCATATATATAAAACAAATTTATTTTGGACAAATAGGTAAGAAAAAAATAAAAGTACAAATCCAATTATCTAATCTTACATTAGAAAAATGGAATAATAAAATCAAATTCAAACTATGGTGCTAGAAAAAGTAATTACTATAAAAGGAATATTATTAATAAAAAATACCAATTTTTGGCTTATTTATTTATCTTCATTTCCTTACCCTTTTCATTTTCCCCTACCCATGCTCATCTTCCGTTTCACCTCTGTTACCTGCCAGAACAGAGATGTTCAAGGAGGCAGAGCAGTGAGTAGGTGAGGGTGCCATGTACAGGCATTGGCTTGCCTGGGTGCCTAGGACATAGAGTGGGGACGGGAGGCAACACAGTTATCTCAGACAAAGGAGATATCTGAGTAATTGAAGCCTCCGTTGCAGTGAGCAAACAAGTTACGTGATTTAAGATGATTATCTATCAATCAAGCAATCCTCTCTCTTTCTCTCTCTATCCACCTATCTACTTATCTATCTATTTTCCCACAGTCCTTTCAGAGAAAGCGTTTACACATGAAAAGTCCAAAGGCTGGAAAGTACTCTCAGATGTTCTGTTAGAACTGCAGTAGGTATTATCTTTACAAGTGTATCAGTAATAACTGTTAGGTATTTAAATAATTGTATATAAAGATGCAGAAATATTTATGCATATAAAATACATACATATAAAATACATAATAGTTATACATCTTCGTCTCTATTTTCATTTCTATGTGATTATGCATACCTCCATACCCCTAGGTCTGTCCACAGGGAAAGCCAAGCAGATTGATACCTTTAAGCAATAGGTGCACAAAGGGTCCATAGCTTGCTCTCCAAATTCCAAATTCCTTGGGTCCAAATTATTTGGGTCAAGGGACCCAAGGCTTCTTGAAGGAATAGGTGAATCCAAGACTGAGGCACATGAATCCTAGACATCAGGTACATAATAAGTGTAAAACATTATGTTGGAAAGAAAGCAAATGCTCTAAAAATGATGTAAATAGGTTTTTGAAAACGATACGAACAAACAAAAACTCAGAAAATAGTTTGACAGGGCTCTCACTGCCCAAATCTAGTACAAACTGAGCATAAACAAAATGAATGAATATAATTAACAAAAAGGGAGAGGCCGGGCGCGGTGGCTCACACCTGTAATCCCAGCACTTTAGGAGACCGAGGTGGGTGGATCACAAAGTCAGGAGTTCGAGATCAGCCTGGCCAACGTGGCGAAACCGCGTCTCTACAAAAATACAAAAATTGGGTGCAGTGGCGGGCACCTATAATCCCAGCTACTCAGGAGGCTGAGGCAGGATAATTACTTGAACCCTGGAGGCAGAGGCTGCAGTGAGCCGAGGTGGCGCAATTGCATTCCAGCCTGTGAGAAAGAGTGAAACTCCGTTTCAAAAAAAAAAAGGAGAAATTGCAGAAAAAACTTAATGAAATTCAACAATGATTCATTAAAAAATCTTCTAGCAAGTTAGTAATTTAAGGAATTCCTTTAATCTGACAGAATATTAAAAATCTGAAGTTTATATCAATCTCAATTACAAATAACATTGAATGTTGTTTAATTATATTTTATTATAATCAGAGATCCTCATGTACCACAGTAGCATGAAAAAAAGACTAACATAGTAAAATCAAATTATTTTTATTGCATATAACATGAGAATAAACGGAGTACAGAAATGTGACATAAATATTCTTGATACATATATCTGAGAAAGGACTCTTATCCTGAACATGCAAGAGTACCTGCAACTAAAGAAAAAAGAGATAACCCAATGAAAAAATTAGAAAAATTCATGAACAGAGACGTCACAAAGGAGCTACACAAAGGACCAATAACATGAGAAAAGTTTCATAAAGGTATTGATTGGCAGAGAAATGCAATTTAAAACCAAATTATGGCACCCTGTGGCTAAAATTATTTTTTAATTGAGTATTTGTGAAGATGTGGAGTAACAGGAAGTCTTCAGTACACATTCAGCTGTCGGAATGCAGATTGACAAAATCGATTTTTGCAGTATTTCCTGAAGTTGTGCGTATGCGTTCATTACCACACAGGAATTCCACTCTGAATTACAGGTTCTTATATTTCCACCAAAGATAGTTTTTGTTGTTGTTGTTGTTGTTTTGTTTTTTGTTTTTGCTTTTTTTTTTTTTTTTTTGAGACGGAGTCTTGCTCTGTGGCCTAGGCTGGAGTGCAGTGGCGCCATCTCAGCTCACTGCAACCTCTGCCTCCGGGGTTCAAGCAATTCTCCTGCCTCAGCCTCCCAACTAGCTGGGACTACAGGCGCATGCTGCCATGTCCAGCTAATTTTTTGTATTTTAGTAAAGACAGGGTTTCACTGTGTTGCTCAGGCTGGTCTTGAATTCCTGAGCTAAGGCAATCCACCCATTTTGGCCTCCCAGTGCTAGAATTACAGGTGTGAACCACCACACCCAGCCCAGGGATAGTTTTAACACATACTTATATAATGATATTTACAAGTCCATATATATTTTTATGTGTATGAGTGTGTGTGTATGGGTGTGTGTGTGCATGTGTATGGGTGTGTGTGTACACATGTGTAGGGGTGTGTGTGTACACATATAAGACAATTTAAAATCAGTCCTGTATTATTTCTGATCTTTTGCTGTCATATATAATGCTCCAATCAATGGTCTTTTATTAAAATACTATACCTGTCCTTAAATGAAAAGGTTAGATAGAGAGATGCTTCTCAACTTACAATGGAACTGCACCTGGATAAACCCATTGTAAATTAAAATTAAGTCAAAAATGCATTTAATACACCTAATCTACTAAACATTACAGCCTAGTTTAGCCTATGTTAAATGTGCTCAGAACACTTACATTAGCCTATGGTATGGGGAAAATTATCTGGCAACACTCCACTGTCTGGAAGCTGGGGCCTACTGAACGCATATGACTTTCACACCATTGCAAAGCTGAAAAACTATAATTGAGAACTGACTGTGTGTGTATACATATATGTACGTATAATTTTTAGGTTTTGATAAAAATACATTTAAATTTTAGTCTTCTGAAGGATGAATAGAATCTGCTTGGATTTTATTGTATTACCAGTTTTTTAAAGGAGTTTTTTTGTTTTTTTGTTTGTTTGTTTGTTTGTTTTTAGTGTGAGTATAGAAAAATATTATACTGTGATCTCACAGCAAACTGTAATTTCCTGAAGGGTGAAGATGGTGCTAGGTCAAAAAATAGACAAAACAGGAAATAAAATGTGGTTTAGGTAAACCATATTATACAGTGAAATAAAACCATATCACCTGGCTTTTAATCACACTGTCCCCAGTTTACTTGTGTGAGTTTCTATTTATTCTTGGCCTAATTCCCCTTTTCTCTAAAATTAAAGGATGGACTCATGAACTGTGAAATGTTCCAATAATAGTTCATCCAGAACGGTTTCTATTTTCTACCTATCATCGCAACATGTAGACAACACTGAAGAAAATCCGCTTTGATAGGAGGCAGTATGGGCCAACCACAAAACTTGAAGTGTTTGCTCCCATTGCATCCCAGTGTCTGCAGACCCAGCTCTTTCTAGATGACCTCTGGTAAACAGCTGGAGTTTCCAAGGATACAGTTTGAAAAGCCCTGCTCTAGAAAGTATATCACAAATGTTTTTAGATCTAAGGGGCTATGTTATTCTTCCCATAGCAAAACAATTTTTAAGATATTCTCTAATAGTTTGTCCTTCCACTTCTCAAGATAATTATTTGTGACCACCACAACTAAAGACTGAGTACATAAATGCTTGTTTTGAAGCTTATACCCAACTTAGTTTGCTACATCTGACTTTGAGTGGTTTGAGAGTTCAAGAAAGCCTTGGGTTCAATTGCAATGACAGTTTACTATCAAATATTCAAATGATGGTGTTTGCACTAAAATTTTGTAGTTTCAGCTACAATCCCATGCGGTAGTCAGTTTTGCACATTTAATTGAATACCTTATATGAGTCATTTAGATGCAACTTCTTGCAAATAAGCCTTGATTTTGAGTAAGAGAAGACTAAAATATATGTAAAGCACCATGGTAATGCATGGCAGAGAGAAATCAAGTGGAGACAGCTCTGTGATTGCACAGCAATGTTTTGATTTGTAGGAAAATAAATCAAAATGTAAGAAAGCATAGTGTATTAAATTTTCTACCTACCATCATATTTCATTATTATACATTGTTTTAATGTATCAAAATATCACATGTACCTCCTAAATACACACAACTATTATGTACCAATAAAAATAATTGAACAAACAAAAAAGATATAGTGTACTATAAATACTTGTCATTTTATTAAAAAACTTTTCTGGTCGCCTAGGATGCTATTTGAAGTGCTCTTCACTCGGCTATAATACGAAGAAAGTGCACATTGATTTACATTCTTCCTGGCTATGCTCTATGGGTAATAATTTAGATAGTTATTATGTTCTTATATTCATAGGGTTTTATGATTTATAATTAGTGCATTTATTATACTCTCTTACTTCATGGAAGGCAGTTAGATTCATTAGATCAAATAAAGTTATCCTTGTGAATCTAAGGGAAGACTAACTTTTCCCTACAGATCAAAACTGTATTTGTAAGTTTTAATCCAAATTGCATGTGATTATGGTACACATTTTATAATTTTAAATTCACTTTAAATTATATGGTTAAAATATACATATGGTAAAAATTGAAATGTTAGTAAAGAAAAATACATAGAGAGAATAGTGAAAAAATTTCCTATTCCCCTAAATATTTATTTACATCATTCATAGCTGATGAAATACTGTTACAACATTTACCCTTACCATATAAAATCTTGAGTCACATTGAATAGATTATAACTCAGATGAAATAGAAATAGTATTTTATTATAGTATTCTGTTACTAATAGTATTCTATTAGTATAACTAATGATTACACTAACCTAGAAGCAACAATAAAATTGAATGGATCCTATACTAATTTCCAGATAATTATATCAAGTAAAATTTATAAATAAGACAAAGAGTATTTAAAATTCACAAAATAACAAATGTAAGGTATCAAGGACACAGTTCCAAATAATCAGGAATTAAAATTAATATTTTTAAATGAAATTACTTGATCAACTTTATTTTGAATAAACAAGAGAAAACTTTTTTTGTACTGGTGAAATTCCTTTTCTGTATCCCAGGCCAATTTCTGTATTTCCTTTTTTCCTGAGAAGAACCACTGTTTTCAATTCACAATGTGCCATCAGAGCTATTTTATATTTTTACAAGTGTAGCCAAGATTTTGGGGAAAAAGAAAGCTACTATTCTGAGCAGTTTTCTGATTAAGCCTTAATACATTGGCAATATTAGGTTAAAATAAAATATTAAAATTAATTTTATATTTTTATTGCTTGAATGTATGCATGCACACATGTATGTATATAATGTATACACACATATGTACATATATGTATAGCATATGTTATGCATTATGTTGATCAGTGTGCATAGATTTTATGTCTTTATACATACATATAATCACTTAGAAAGGTGCATGGCACATGGACATATACAGAGCTCAATTTATTTTAGCTAGTATTATTTTGTCACACATGTTTAAATAGTATAGCTTTTAAATAAACATGGCAGATGTTGATCTGAAACTTGATTTGTTTTCTCCCTCTCGCTATTTCTCTCTCTCTCTCTCTGTTTGTTTGTCTCTTTCTTTGTTAATCATGCCATTATGTCTTTCCCATTCATGGAACTTTCACTTTTTTATAAAGTTTAGAATCAGTTTACCTTTTTCCATGAAAAGGATCTTTTGTTTAAATGTGATTGTATTGCATTTATAGATTATTTTGTTCAATATCTGTGTGTATGGTGGAACTTTTTTTAACGTGTTAGTAACATTTAGCTATTTTTCTGTAAATAGTTTACATATCTTCAGGGAAAAATATTATGAAATACCTTCAGTACAAATGTTTTATAATATTTGCCATTCCTATTAATATATGAAACTTGAACCCTCAGATTGTGAATTGTACACATATAACATAAACTGTTAGGATAATTACTCCAATAAAATATTTTTTTTCCAAAAAAGACCTCTCTTTGCATAGTGATCTGTCTCATTATTACAGAACTGACACTGTCTTTACAGATTCTTTCCACACTAAAATAAAATGGTACCTTTCCTAGTTTTCTGTTATTTCAGAAAATGAGGAAATGAATCCTGGATGAAAACGGCCTTCACATTTTGCTCAATTCTTCCTCTGCAGAGGTGACACTTGATAGTTCACTTTCTGACTTGACTCACAACTAACAGTCTGTATTATAGCACTGACACCTACAAATTTACAATGGCCTTTCTTACATGTTTTGAAAATAAGAGCAGAATAATGCTAGTAAAAATATGTAGGAAAATCTAAGTTCCAGGTTGTTCCATACCAAACACTTTAATGCATATTTAAAGTATCAAATATCCAATTATTTCTACAAGTTAAGATTTGTTTTGGTGTCTTGGCTTCAGGCATGCCCTAAGCAGGTGCTTGGGTTTGCTATCAGTGGATTCATCAGTACTGGCAAAGCTAGGTAAGTGTGACATTATGTGACTAATATGAGGCTGATAGATCCCCTGTCACAAGGAGATGTTCACAAAGGATTGGTCTTGAACTGGATGGCTCATCAGATGTTGATTAAGATTATGAATGTTCTGTTACATTCTGAAGAGTCTAATGAGAGTCATCGAATGCAGTTGCATTCATTTAGAGTAGTTGAGCAGATGAATATCATCTAATTATTTTATGTCTTTCTGATCACATGGCTTGCTGGGGTTGAAAAAGAGAAAGACATGGCTTGAGGATTTCTTTGATATGTTTTATTATTATATTTCTGCAAGCAATTTTAATATATTTAATTCACATATGTATTATATGTACATTATTGCATAAAATATTTTGTATGGCCCACACAATTGTTGATTGACCACTGACATTTTGGCTATTTCAGAAAAATTACTACTGAAACTGTGATTCCAACTCAGTGTAATTGTTAAAGTAGAAAAGATTTTTTCTTGACCATGTTCTTCTTCAGTTACTAATAAACTAGGCATGACTTGCCCTTGTCAGGATTTGCTCTGTCTGATTGGACATAGTCGCTATACGTGATTTTTAATTTCTTTTATGAAGGACATGGCAGGGATTCTGAAAGATTAATGTCAAATTGAAGTCTGAATGCCCCCAGGAAAATACGCCAAGCAAAACATATGCATGGCAAGTTTCCTGAAATCACTGGTTTTTAAAAATGTATATTTTAGTTATAATCCAAACACAGATATGATACAGTGAAACCTTTCGTATTAATGTAAACACCAGACAGCAAAGAAAAAAAAAAATCACACATAAGACTGTTCTCTGCAACTTACACTTCAGAGTAAGTAAGGATATCTGCACAGCTTCCTCACAGAGAAGCAGTGAACATGCTTCTCTGGAAACATTTAAGGAACACTTTTTTTTTTTTTTTTTTTTTTTTTTTTTTGGAGACAGAGTCTTGCTCTGTCGCCCAGGCTGGAGTGCAGCGATGCGATCTCGGCTCACTGCAAGCTTCGCCTCCCGGGTTCACGCCATTCTCCTGCCTCAGCCTCCCGAGTAGCTGGGACTACAGGCGCCCACCACCACGCCTGGCTAATTTTTTTTGTATTTTTAGTAGAGACGGGATTTTATCGTGTTAGCCAGTCTGGTGTCGATCTCCTGACCTCGTAATCTGCCTGCCTCGGCCTCCCAAAGTGCTGGGATTACAGGCATGAGGAACACTTTTCTAAAATGCAAAAATACGTACAGTAAAAGTATCAGTTTTACTCTTTTAAGATGTTATTTACAAAGGGTAAAATTCATAAATCTTAAGGGGACAACTTAATAAATGTTGACACCCAAGTAATCACCCAAAACAAGCTGTAGAATATAAATGTGTACTTCGTCTCATTATCTCAACAAAATATTTAGAGATATATCCATGCTGTTGCATATTTTATTTGATATGTCTACTAAATAATCAGGAGGATTTTTATTGCTTACACAATATCCCATTGTATGAAGATGCCACATTTCTTTTCCATTGTCTTTTTCCTAGATATGAGGTTGTTTGTAACTTTTAGTTGGCATGAATAAATCTATTGTGGACATTTTTGTGAACATATTCACTAATTTTTCTTAAGAATATACCTAAAAGTGGGATTTCAGTGTGATAAGGTAAATTTAAATGTAGCACTTAATTCAAAGATTAAAAATGGTTTTCTGAAATGTTTTAAAAATTTTACACTTACACAAGCTATTTGTGAGATTAATATTTTCCTCAATTTCTCTGTGTGTTGCCATTCTATTTCTTAATAAAATCCTTGCAATTAATATAAGATGAAAGGTACTCATTTTAATAAATAGTTTTATTAAATTATGACAAAACTAGACAATTGTGTAACTACAAACACAATCAAGAGAATACTAACACTACCCATTCTAGCTTTATGGTAAACTATCAGTTACTACAAGTATAACAACTTTGTATTTTTCTATTTTGTAGTAATGGTTGTTGCATTTTGTCACAAGTGTTGAAATAATCGGTTGTTTTCCTTTTTTAGTCTGTTGATATAGTAAATTACAACCCTGCTAAAACTAACTACATTTTTATAAGAAAATAGGAATTGACTCATTTTATGTAATAAAAATGAAGGACCATAATTCTAAATAGTAATAAAGTGAAGATAGCAAAATATTTCAGAGTGAATTAAAGTATGCTGAATTATTTGTCTTGTTATTGAAGACACTATGGTGACTACAGACATTTAGATATTAATATAACTCAAGGTTAAATAAATTTAATAAGTTGTAAAGCAGAATATTCAAAAAGTAAATTAAAAATATACCTTCAAATTACATAAGAATGAATGATAAACAAGATAATTTAACAATTTAACACAAAAATTACAATTTTACAAGATAATTTAACAATTTAACAGAAAAATTAAAATTTGATAAAGTTTAAAATTAAAATTTTAAGAGCATTAAGATTTTAAGGAAATTTTGAAGTAATTTCACTTATTTATTTTATGCCTTTTATGTTTATTCAAACCTTGGAGCATTTTATTTCCACTGAAAGTATCAGATTTTTATAAAACTGTCAGAGTGAAATTATTGATTTTCTGAGATAAGAAATAGTGTCACAAAATTTGAGCTTATTTTAGTTACCCTTTTATCTTTTGAAAAGACATTATTATTTTTATGTACACGTATATCTAATTCATTGCACAAATCCTTACCTCTTAAATAATACAATTAATGATGGCTTTTTCTATAAGTGTTAGCAATCTTTCTTTGTCCTTAGATGACAATATTTAAATATATTTCATTCGTATTAATTTTCATATTTTACTAGTTTTGAATTTCATTTGTTTCACATGCACATATTTTTATATAAAGTGAAAAATACAGATAATTTGCAAATATTCAACTAATATGATTATATATATTATAAAAAACAAAGCAGCATAAAAGGCATGATTGATGACCACAATGACATAACAAAAGTTGTGTGACTTGGATGTCATGAGAGACCCCAACATACCTCTTAACTGATTTACTCTACCTCTTTAACAGTTTATCAGTAGCATAAGGAGTTAGAAATCTAAAGAAAATGAATGAACATTAAAACTGAAGGATAGAAAATAGAAAAACAATTTTATCTGAATCTTTGAATAATTATTGAAAAGTAAAAATATGATCTAGACAGTATTTTATGTAATTAACATGACAGTGATTATATCTAAATTCTCACATCACTTTTAGCTAATATATTAGAGAATTTAGAGACTTGAATAAATGTACTTTCTTTTTAATATGTAAACAGTTTTGAAAGATCTTCCCAAAGTTCTCTTTTTACTTAACAAATAGTTAAAATGTATTTTAAATGCTATATTGAGTCAGTATTTTCTTTTTAAATATTATATTAAAATTAATGTACAATAAATTCTACCAAGTGTAAAATGTGATGAGTTTGACATACACATATGTCCCTATATATGTATATGCCCATATATGTATATATCCATGAAACCATCACCACAATTGAATTAATAAAATAGAAAGTATCCTGTTGACCCTCTGTAATCTATCCCTTCCTTATATCCCTACCATTCTCAGACAAACAGGAATTTGCTCTCTATCACTATAGATGACGATAATTTCCTGTTTTTAGCTATTATAAACAAAGCTGCTATCAACATTAGTGTTTAAGTCTGTGAGAACTCATTTTGATATCTCATAGGTAAACACTTAGGTGATAAACTTGATAAAGGTAAATACTTAGGCTGAACTGTATGACAAGTATATGATTGACTTTTTAAGTAATTGACAAGGTGCTTTTCATGATAACTATATCATTTTACATTTTCACCAGCAGTGTTTGAGTGTCCATTTTTTAATCATATTCACTAATAACTGTTATAATTACTTTTTTAATTTTTAGCCATTCTAATGGTATATAAAAGTACCTAAAGGTGCTTTTCATTTTCATTTTTTCCTAAAGATTTGTTGATTTGAGCCTCTTTCCATGTGCTTGTTTTCCATACATACAGTTGTTGAAGTGTCTATTCATATTCTTTGCACATTTTTTGTTGAGTTGATTATTTCTAATTAGTAAATAATAAAACTCTAAAACTATATATTAAACAATATTTTGGAGGATCCGTATTTTACAATTTTTTTCTCCGTCTGTAATTTGCTCTTATTTTTTAAATGATGTCTTCTTTTTTTTTTTTTTTATTATTATACTTTAAGTTTTAGGGTACATGTGCACATTGTGCAGGTTAGTTACATATGTATACATGTGCCATGCTGGTGCGCTGCACCCACCAACTCGTCATCTAGCATTAGGTATATCTCCCAATGCTATCCCTCCCCCCTCCCCCCACCCCACAACAGTCCCCAGAGTGTGATATTCCCCTTCATGTGTCCATGTGATCTCATTGTTCAATTCCCACCTATGAGTGAGAATATGCGGTGTTTGGTTTTTTGTTCTTGCGATAGTTTACTGAGAATGATGGTTTCCAATTTCATCCATGTCCCTACAAAGGACATGAACTCATCATTTTTTATGGCTGCATAGTATTCCATGGTGTATATGTGCCACATTTTCTTAATCCAGTCTATCATTGTTGGACATTTGGGTTGGTTCCAAGTCTTTGCTATTGTGAATAGTGCCACAGTAAACATACGTGTGCATGTGTCTTTATAGCAGCATGATTTATAGTCCTTTGGGTATATACCCAGTAATGGGATGGCTGGGTCAAATGGTATTTCTAGTTCTAGATCCCTGAGGAATCGCCACACTGACTTCCACAATGGTTGAACTAGTTTAGAGTCCCACCAACAGTGTAAAAGTGTTCCTATTTCTCCACATCCTCTCCAGCACCTGTTGTTTCCTGACTTTTTAATGATTGCCATTCTAACTGGTGTGAGATGATATCTCATAGTGGTTTTGATTTGCATTTCTCTGATGGCCAGTGATGATGAGCATTTTTTCATGTGTTTTTTGGCTGCATAAATGTCTTCTTTTGAGAAGTGTCTGTTCATATCCTTCGCCCACTTTTTGATGGGGTTGTTTGTTTTTTTCTTGTAAATTTGTTTGAGTTCATTGTAGATTCTGGATATTAGCCCTTTGTCAGATGAGTAGGTTGCGAAAATTTTCTCCCATGTTGTAGATTGCCTGTTCACTCTGATGGTAGTTTCTTTTGCTGTGCAGAAGCTCTTTAGTTTAATTAGATCCCATTTGTCAATTTTGTCTTTTGTTGCCATTGCTTTTGGTGTTTTGGACATGAAGTCCTTGCCCATGCCTATGTCCTGAATGGTATTGCCTAGGTTTTCTTCTAGGGTTTTTATGGTTTTAGGTCTAACGTTTAAATCTTTAATCCATCTTGAATTGATTTTTGTATAAGGTGTAAGGAAGGGATCCAGTTTCAGCTTTCTCCATATGGCTAGCCAGTTTTCCCAGCACCATTTATTAAATAGGGAATCCTTTCCCCATTGCTTGTTTTTCTCAGGTTTGTCAAAGATCAGATAGTTGTAGGTATGCGGCGTTATTTCTGAGGGCTCTGTTCTGTTCCATTGATCTATATCTCTGTTTTGGTACCAGTAGCATGCTGTTTTTGTTACTGTAGCCTTGTAATATAGTTTGAAGTCAGGTAGTGTGATGCCTCCAGCTTTGTTCTTTTGGCTTAGGATTGACTTGGCAAGGCGGGCTCTTTTTTGGTTCCATATGAACTTTAAAGTAGTTTTTTCCAATTCTGTGAAGAAAGTCATTGGTAGCTTGATGGGGATGGCATTGAATCTGTAAATTACCTTGGGCAGTATGGCCATTTTCACGATATTGATTCTTCCTACCCATGAGCATGGAATGTTCTTCCATTTGTTTGTATCCTCTTTTATTTCCTTGAGCAGTGGTTTGTAGTTCTCCTTGAAGAGGTCCTTCACATCCCTTGTAAGTTGGATTCCTAGGTATTTTATTCTCTTTGAAGCAATTGTGAATGGGAGTTCACTCATGATTTGGCTCTCTGTTTGTCTGTTGTTGGTGTATAAGAATGCTTGTGATTTTTGTACATTGATTTTGTATCCTGAGACTTTGCTGAAGTTGCTTATCAGCTTAAGGAGATTTTGGGCTGAGACAATGGGGTTTTCTAGATAAACAATCATGTCGTCTGCAAACAGGGACAATTTGACTTCCTCTTTTCCTAATTGAATACCCTTTATTTCCTTCTCCTGCCTGATTGCCCTGGCCAGAACTTCCAACACTATGTTGAATAGGAGTGGTGAGAGAGGGCATCCCTGTCTTGTGCCCGTTTTCAAAGGGAATGCTTCCAGTTTTTGCCCATTCAGTATGATATTGGCTGTGGGTTTGTCATAGATAGCTCTTATTATTTTGAAATACGTCCCATCAATACCTAATTTATTGAGAGTTTTTAGCATGAAGGGTTGTTGAATTTTGTCAAAGGCTTTTTCTGCATCTATTGAGATAATCATGTGGTTTTTGTCTTTGGCTCTGTTTATATGCTGGATTACATTTATTGATTTGCGTATATTGAACCAGCCTTGCATCCCAGGGATGAAGCCCACTTGATCATGGTGGATAAGCTTTTTGATGTGCTGCTGGATTCGGTTTGCCAGTATTTTATTGAGGATTTTTGCATCAATGTTCATCAAGGATATTGGTCTAAAATTCTCTTTTTTGGTTGTGTCTCTGCCCGGCTTTGGTATCAGAATGATGCTGGCCTCATAAAATGAGTTAGGGAGGATTCCCTCTTTTTCTATTGATTGGAATAGTTTCAGAAGCAATGGTACCAGTTCCTCCTTGTACCTCTGGTAGAATTCGGCTGTGAATCCATCTGGTCCTGGACTCTTTTTGGTTGGTAAACTATCAATTATTGCCACAATTTGAGCTCCTGTTATTGGTCTATTCAGAGATTCAACTTCTTCCTGGTTTAGTCTTGGGAGAGTGTATGTGTCGAGGAATGTATCCATTTCTTCTAGATTTTCTAGTTTATTTGCATAGAGGTGTTTGTAGTATTCTCTGATGGTAGTTTGTATTTCTGTGGGATCGGTGGTGATATCCCCTTTATCATTTTTTATTGTGTCTATTTGATTCTTCTCTCTTTTTTTCTTTATTAGTCTTGCTAGCGGTCTATCAATTTTGTTGATCCTTTCAAAAAACCAGCTCCTGGATTCATTGATTTTTTGAAGGGTTTTTTGTGTCTCTATTTCCTTCAGTTCTGCTCTGATTTTAGTTATTTCTTGCCTTCTGCTAGCTTTTGAATGTGTTTGCTCTTGCTTCTCTAGTTCTTTTAATTGTGATGTTAGGGTGTCAATTTTGGATCTTTCCTGCTTTCTCTTGTGGGCATTTAGTGCTATAAATTTCCCTCTACACACTGCTTTGAATGCATCCCAGAGATTCTGGTATGTTGTGTCTTTGTTCTCATTGGTTTCAAAGAACATCTTTATTTCTGCCTTCATTTCGTTATGTACCCAGTAGTCATTCAGGAGCAGGTTGTTCAGTTTCCATGTAGTTGAGCGG